>NC_057804.1:161147565-161765503 GCF_018294505.1 Triticum aestivum | reverse complement strand
CGCCGCCACCGCCCGCCCCGCCGGAGCCCGCCGCCCCGCCTCGCCAGAGGTAGCCGCCCGCCGCGGCTTGTTTTTCTTCGGAAAACCGCACGGTTTTTTTAGAATTCAGTTTTCTTTTTTAATAGATCGGTTTTTATTATTTTTGGGTTTAGTTATTTAGCGAACGCCCGTTCGTTCATTTGTTTTAACGAACGATTTTCACCATTTAGTCGCAGCCAGCGAACGTTCGTTCGTTAGCCTGTTCGTCAATTTTTATTTTTCCAGGGATTTTTCACGATTATTTTTTATCGCGATTTCTACCCTGATTTTTGTTTTAGTTTATCTTTTCACTCGTTTATCGGAATCAGGAGATTCAAGCGCCTAGAATTTCGTCTCGAAACCCTCTTTCTGTTTAACCAACTGAAACAAGTTTTTGCTACTGTAAAATTTGACTTAAGTCCAGATTAGTAAATGAATCTTGTTTCTTTCGCAGTTTGAGTTTCATTGTTTCGTTTGATTTGATTATTTTTGCAAATCGGAGTTCTTAAGTTGAACTTTCTGGTTAGATCTCTTATTTGAGTTTTATCCGGGCTAGTAGTTGAGTGCATATTGTATGCTTGTTTGTTTGCGATAGAGTACCCAGAGTGCGAAGCGTGCTACTACGAGCCTCTAGGTTTCACGGATCATCAGCAAGGCAAGTAACACTTTGATCATACCTCTTTACTACCCAGTTTTATTGGATTAGATGAATCCTCAAACAATTGCATGCTTAGGATCTGATTAATATGTGGGTTTTGGGAAGTAGATGAGGTAGTACCTATTTTCCTGTTTATTATCAAACCTTTGGGAGTTACTTCTACGTTTTCTTATATTGGTATGCTATGCTTGTAGATGTGGATTGCGTGAGTGTATCCATTACAGATGTGAGTATTGATGTTTAATGGTTAACTTAAGGTGGCTACTTTAGTACACATCTGGGTAGATTGAGGCACCTGGGGAACCCAGTGTTGCCTGCATTTTTTGGAAATCCCGGGGTACCGTGTGATTCTCGTATGGACCACCACCCAGGCTCAAAGGGATCATAAGATTATTCATGCTAGAAACTTCCTTGTGCAGCTGCAAGCTACTATGGGCTCTAGTATAGTTGATTATGTTGTGTGACCTCTTTCAGTGGTAGACTAGCAGATGTAGGGGATTTAGGTTGGTACTGTCTACCCAGAGTAAAGAGTTAATGCTTCTGAAAGACTCTGTCCCGGTCATCCGTTTCTCAAACACCTTGTAGTGCGAGAAATCTAACAGAGGAGATCGAGTCTTCCGGGGAAAAGTGTGCAAACCTCTACAGAGTGTACAAACTAATCATGGTTAGCCGTGTCCCTGGTTATGGACGTTTTGAGTATCTAGTTTCTTGGATTATCATGTGGATCTCATCATGTTACTTAATTTAATTTGACTGGGTTAATGATGAAGCTTAATTTGGATTGACTCGGAGGAACCTTCTCAATGTTTAACAACCACCATGATAGTTAAATAAAATTTATTCCTTTGTTGTAGGGAAAAATTGGCTTTAGGCAAAACTGTAACCATAGAGCTTTCCACCAGCCATATATGCATGTAGTGATAGCATTATTTTGTTCATTACTCTCTATGTGTTACATTGTCAGCATATTCCATGTGCTGACCCGTTTTCGGGCTGCAATGTTCATGTTGCAGACTTTTCAGACGACGAGTAAGGTGCGTTACGTCATGATCTTTCACTCAGTGATGCTGTTGGAGTTGTTGGACTCGCTTTATCCTCAAAGCCTTCCGCTGTTATCGTATTTAGATGGCCTTAAGCCATATTTATTGTAATAAGTTCTCTTTTGAGACATTCGATGTAATAAGTGTGTGATTGCTACTCTGTTATAAATCCTTCAAGTACTGTGCGTGTCAGCATTACCGATCCAGGGATGACACTGATGCACAGAGATCAGACTGTTTGTGGTCTGGTCACTACAAGATGGTATCAGAGCACACGCTGACTATAGGACACGACCACTAAGCTAAATCCCTAGATCACTACTCTCTTCTAATTTCTAACTTCTCTCCCTTTTGTACTCTTTAGGGTGGCGGATGCAAGGAACAAGTTCGCACAACCGGATGAAGATACACCTTTCGGATGCCACTTGAAGGAAGTCACTAGATACCTGAACATTGGAGTACCAAGCTTCATCGGGACCTACATCGCCACTTTACTAGAAGAGGAGCGTTGGATGATTCAAGTTCAAGTTCCAGGGAGGATGTTCATGCCAGTCACTAAGCCCATAGAGTTTTCCTTTGATGCACCAACCTACAGTCTAGGAAAGAGCATGGCAGCCCACATCACCATGGGACGCATTGGAGAAGTTTACCACAAGGATCTCAAGGATACTATCTACCAGATTTGTAGGCGCCGATATGAGCAATGGGAGATGATCAACACCGGGAAGGATAGATCTATTGCAGCTTTCATCCAGGAGTTAAACCAGCAGATTTGTCGCCAGGAGAACCAGATGTGCGCAGGGATGATAGATCTGAAGAAGGCAATGACCAGGATCACGGAGCTGGAAGAAGAACTCAAGACTACACGCGATGGATATGAGGAGGAAATTGCAACATTATTGGAGAAGAATGACGACTTGATAAAAAGATCAGAGTATTCATGGGAGACCCCGCGCCAAGAGGAGATTACGACGATTCCACTTGCCCGGAGAACTACATCATCATCGATGACACCGACTCGGACCCCGACGATAGCGATGATTACTTTTTGATGAAGCAGCAGCAGATACCATGGAGTCTTTGACCGATCAATTTTTCTAGTCGACCACCATAACAGTAGTAGTATTCCCCCATGTATATAGTATAGTCCGAGCACTTTTGTAATGATAGATAGACCGTTGTATGCCCTTGTTTGAATTGATTGAAGTGATATGATTGGGTTTGACTCATGTGCATATGGGTAGTGTTTTCCCTCTAGACCTCATTCTATTCTATATTCTCATCTTTTCTCAACCCTCAGATGCCTCAGAGACGCGACAATGGATATGCTTTCCCACCAGAGTTCACTCAGTTAATCCAGCAGCAGAATGCATTGATGCATATACTAGTCCAGAATCAGAATCAGGGGAACAACAACAACAACCCACTACCACCACCACCACCTGTTGATCACTTAGCCCATTTCATGAGGCTCGATCCGTCGGTGTTCTCTAGTAGCACCGAGCCGATAGTTGCAGATGATTGGCTCCGCAAGATTGGAAGGGAGTTGACAACTGCGGGATGCACAAATGTGGAGAGAGTGTGTTTTGTCGCACATCAGCTTGATGGACCCGCAGCATCATGGTGGGAGAATTTCACAGCCACGTACCCCATCGACACTGTTACACGGGACCAGTTTCAGCAGGCTTTCCGTACTGCCCATGTCTCAGCAGGTGCTATGGCCATGAAGAAGCGTGAGTTTCGTAACTTGCGCCAAGGAGGACGCATAGTTGGCCAGTATGTGGATGATTTTAGTAAGCTATCACGTTATGCCCCAAACGACATTGCTACGGATACAGCTAAGCAGGAAAAGTTTCTGGAAGGACTGAATGATGAGCTGAGCATGCAGTTGATGGTGGCAAGTTTCAACAACTACCAGGAGTTGGTAGAAAAAGCTCTCATGATTGAAGGGAAACAACAGCAGACTGACAGCCCCAAGAGGAAGTATGGACAAGGGAAGTACAATTCTGGAGCTCAGCAGAAGCCTCATTTTACCCCAAACTCGGGAGGACCTTTTTAGCATAACCATGGAGGTCACAATCACAATGGAGGGAGATCGCACAACCATAGTGGCCCCAAGAATGGCAATGGGAATGGAGGAAGCAACGGACAGAACCGTACCAACCCATCAACACTAGCCAAGAGGGATCTAAGCCACATATTAATCAGATCCTAATCATGCAATTGTTTGAAGGTTGATCCAATGCATAAAACTGGGTAATAAAGAGGTATGATCAAAGTGTTACTTGCCTTCCTGATGATCCGTGAAACCTAGGGATTCGAAGTAGCAAGCGGCGCAATCCGGGTACTCTATCGCAAACAAACAAACAAGCATACAATAAGTACTCATATAATTCACAAGTAAAACTCAAATA
Source organism: Triticum aestivum (assembly GCF_018294505.1). NCBI lineage: Eukaryota > Viridiplantae > Streptophyta > Magnoliopsida > Poales > Poaceae > Triticum > Triticum aestivum. The sequence goes on along the minus strand of NC_057804.1, from coordinate 161,761,373 downwards.
AGATATCTAACCAGAAAGTTCAACTTAAGAACTCCGGTTTGCAAAAAGAATCAAATCGAACGAAGCAACAAAAGTCAAACAGCGAAAGAAACAAGCTTCGTTTACTAATCTGGACCTAAGTCAAATTTTACAGAAGCAAAATCTTGTTTGAGTAGATTATTCGGAAAGTGGGTTTCGATACGAAACTCCAGGCGCTTGAATCGCCTGATTCCGATAAACGAGCGAAACATTATACTAGAAAGAAAATCGGATTAGAAATCGCGATCAGAAAAATCGCGGAACAAATCCGAGAAAAGAAAAACGACGAACAAATTAGCAAATGAACGAACGAGCGAACGCTTGCTAATTAACCTAAACCGAAAAAAATGGATCTAAAAAATGGATCTAAAAAACCGATGAAAAACCGAACGGTTTTTCTAAAAAAACGGCGGCGGCGACGGGGTCAATCTCGGCGTGCGGGTCCGGCGGCAGCGGCGGCGGCGCCAGCGGCGACGCGCGGCGCGGGCGGCGGCGGCTAGGGTCTGGGGCGGCGGCGGCTCGGGTGGGCTAGGGCTGGCGGCGGCCCGGGGTGGCGCTATATAAAGGCCCCGGCCAGAGGAGTCCTAGCCGATCCCAGCCCATAGTCGGTTCGGATTTTTTTTAAATAATTTTCCCGCAGAAAATCAAACGAAAGAAATACTAAACGGACTCCAAAAATACTGAAATAAAATTTTCCCAACTTCTAAAATCAAGCCGAACAAGATGAATATTTTTCCTAATTTGGGGCCTAAATGAAATTTTGAAAAACACGCATTTTTCCTAAATTCAAATAAAATAGCAATAAAATTCAAAATAAAATCTTATTTGATTTTTTATTAAATCCTCAATATTTCTTTATTTTGGGAAAGTCATTTTATTCACTCTCTCATATTTTTATAATTTGAAATAATTGAAGATAAAATAAATAAAATCAAATGATCCTATTTCCAAAATTTGAGAAAACTCAAATATGAAAAATCCCCAACTCTCTCCATGGGTCCTTGAGTTGCGTAGAATTTCTAGGATCGAAGCAAAATGCAATAAATATGATGTGCAATACTGATCTATTGTATAACATTCCAAATTGAAAATTTGGGATGTTACAAACCTACCCCCCTTAAGATGAATTTTGCCCTCGAGATTCGGGTTGGCTAGAAAATAGGTGAGGGTGGTCCTTCAGCAGATCTTCCTCTCACTCCTAGGTGGCTTCATCCTCGGTGTGGTGGCTCCACTGAACTTTGCAAAACTTGATAACCTTGCCGCGGGTGACTCGGCTGGCATACTCAGGAATCTTAACTGGTTTCTCCTCATAGGTCAAATTACTGTCCAACTGAATCGCCTCTAGCGGCATGGTATCTCTCAGCAGTATATCAGCCATCTCTACATGGCACTTCGTCAACTGAGAAACATGGAACATGTCGTGAACTCCTGACAATCCCTCAGGCAATTCCAACTTGTAGGTAACTTCTCCCATACGCTCCAAAACTTTGTATGGTCCCACAAAACGCGGTGCTAACTTTCCCTTAACTCCAAAAAGCTTAACTCCTTGAAGTGGTGATACACGAAGATACACTCTATCTCTGACTTCGTAAACTGTCTCCTTGCGTTTTGAATTGCCATAGCTTTTCTGCTTGGACTGGGCTACCTTGAGCCTGTCGCGAATCAACTTCACTTTACGTTCATACTCCTTAATCAAATCCAGTCCAAACAACTGGCGGTCTCCAACTTCATCCCACGACAATGGGGTCCTGCACCTCCTTCCGTATAAGGCTTCGAAAGGGGCCATCTTCAATCTGGATTGCTAATTGTTGTTGTAAGAGAACTCTGCATATGGCAAATTGTTGTCCCAACATGATCCGTAATCTAGCGCACAAGCTCTCAGCATATCCTCCAAAATCTGATTGACTCTCTCGGTCTGTCCATCTATCTGCGGATGAAAAGTTGTACTAAACTCTAGCCTGGTACCCAAAGTTTCGTGCAACTGATTCCAGAACTTTGAGGTAAACTGGGTTCCTCTATCTGATACAACGCTCCTCGGAACTCCATGCAGACATACGATCCTGGTCATGTATATCTTGGCCAACTTAGCACTGGTGTAAGTGGTCTTCACTCGAATGAAATGTGCTACCTTCGTCAAATGATCGACTACAACCCATATCGAATCATAGCCTGAACGAGTCTTGGGCAATCCCGTAATAAAATCCATGCCTAGTTTATCCCACTTCCATTCGGGTATCGGCAATGGTTGTAGCAATCCTGCTGGCTTCTGATGCTCTGCCTTTACTCTCTGACATACATCACAAACTACTACATACTCCGCAATATCCTTCATCATTCTGGTCCACCAGAAGGTTTTCTTCAGATCCAAATACATCTTGGTATTTCCTGGGTGAATAGAATACGGTGAATCATGGGCCTCCTGTAGAATCAACTTCCTGATCTCTGGGTCTCCGGGTCTGCCTCCGGCTCTCATTAATCTGTCGCTTCAAAAGAAATTGAGGATCCTGGAAAGCTAAGGGATGTGAAAATCTTACTTTCCGGGTTACTCTTCAGATTTTTTATCTTGGCAAAGGCTCGGAGTCAGCGGAAATAATATTTACCTCTTCTTCCAATCCCTGACTCGTTCCCGTGTCAGCCTGATGATAGTCGGTGTCAAAAAGGTGATTGAAAAATGATCCAAGAGAGTCGAGGGATACCTCTAACTCAGAGGAGTCCCCCAATTGAAGCAATTCAGAAGCGCTGGGCTTCTTTCCTCTTTTCCTGGCGGCGGCTTTCCTGGCGGATTTCTTAGCCTTCCTGGCTCTCTTGCAGCCTCATGGTCATATTTTTTCTTCCAAAACTTATCATAATGTTCCTCTCCTCAAATGCTGGTGTAATCTGGAAATTTCATAAATAAGTTATAAACAAACAAATATCTATTTTCGAGAGCCAAATAAATCTCCATGCAAAAATAGTGCTACCTCATATAGAATGGACACTGCAACCAACAACTATAGAATCGAATTCATCCAATTAATGAAAAAATGACCCTGAAAATTGGTTCCAAGGGATAGGAGCCCCCACTCTCTTTCTAGTTTTCACCTTTTTTTTGGCCTCGCCACATGTTAGCCCCCACTTACCTTCCCTGCCCCGTCACCAAGGCATAAAATAAACATAGTACTATCATACAAGAATGCATACATCTCTATAAATAAACAAATCTATATTTTACTTTTATTTTTTCTTCCTTTTTTCTTTATGTCATCGTAATTCTTTCAGTTTCTTTGCGGAGCATGGAGGACTGGACTTCCTGGCGTTGGTGCATGGAGGTTTGAGGTGTGGTGCGGGCGTCCGATCTGGTGTTTCCGGTAGCATGGTTGGTTCTTTATCCGCGACGAAAAGATGAGCTGGTTTGTTATATTGCCTGAACTTTTTGTCAAAGTGTGTGATAAGGCATCTGTATATTAACAATTGCAGGAAAAGAAGAAGAGGGTAAAAGCAATAAAAATACACTAAACCCATTGTCACACTTCAGTCGTACAACTCAATTTGCCCGACGAAGAACAATATATATTAATAACAAGTAAACATTTAGTAGTCACGCTAGCTTATCTGGTGGGATATAGTGAAGAAGCACAAAGTATAAGAGGCATTTAGCAACGATAAGAGTATATCTAATTCCTGAATTTACGTGACAATTCATCACAGATATATTTAATAGCACTATACAAAAGATGATAGAATTAAGGGGGGACGCAATGATTCCATGCAATTATATTGATTACCCTACTGACATTTGATCCAACAAAGAAGTAACATTAGCTACGGCTAGCAAGCAATTTCTGTTCAAAGACTAAATGAGCATGCCCCTGTAGCTTGCAAATGAGCATTACACAAGCTCTTCCATTTAATTAAAACCTGGGTTACTTGGAAGAAACAAATAAAATGTAAATGATTAATAGCTTACCTTCAGTACATGATCTTTCTTAAGAAGGCAAGGGAGATGAACACAATATGTATACTCCGTAGTCGGAAGAAACAAATAAAATGTAAATGATTAATAGCTTACCTTCAGTACATGATCTTTCTTAAGAAGGCAAGGGAGATGAACACAATATGTATACTCCGTAGTCGGGCTATTCAGAAATCACCTATTATAGCAAGCCATGAATCGACCATTTGAATTATCTGTCGAAGAAAATGACAACAACAGGAAAAACACACATTAAAATCAGAGACCATAAATTGACACATAGGGTACACTCAAACAATTGCGGACAAATGTACTTGTCAGATAGTAGTGTCATACAACAAACTTCAGAATTTAGTACATCTCTGAAATCAGGCCAAAGTCTCATAACATAAAATCGACTTCAGTTAGTAGTGTTGTAGATCAAATGGCAGTCATCTTTCCAATCACACATTTGAGTAAATTGCTTGAGAGATACAGGCAGGTGATTGCTCTGAAACAAAAGGGTAACTATATAGAAGACAGTCAGTTGCTTTTTCCAAAACGAAAGGGAAACCAAAAAGAAATCAATCTGAAAGCTTACTGCCTGAATAATCTTGAGAATACAAGGATCATTTAATGTGAAGATCCTTCGCAAAGGCCCACTAAAATATAGAAATTTCATGAGCACCTAGCAGCGCAAAGCATTCTCATATGGAAGTACTATAAATCTTACATGTTGCATTTCTTCAATACAGTAATTTGTCCATTTTTATGAACATCAATTCTATGGTTTCCATTGGTTGCAAGTACCATGACCTCGTAGTTTAAAAAATTCAGCAATATTTCAGAGATTGGAATGGTAGGCTATTCATCTACAAAATCAGGAGAGGAGGATGTAGCAGAGGAAGTTCCCGATGCGGCACGGATGTCGGGGTGGGGAGAGCCGGTCGGCGGCATGCCGCGGTTCGGGAACAATCTCCAGCAAGATATTCAGCACAATTTCTCAAACAATAGAAAATATATCAAGCAAGTATAGGCTAGAAGTTAAATAAAGAATCTGATATGTCATCGATATTTCATCTACTCACTGCAATATTTGGGTGCAAAAGGATCTTTAGGAGATGCACTTCTTCCTTGAATGATCTTATATGTGCCTAATCATAGAAACTGAGGCCAAAAATCACATCATATGAAGAAAAATCTCAAAAACTAAATTTGTAACCAAAACAATTGGGGAAGCAGTACTCACTTGGGATTTCTCCTGGGTCATGTTGGTGCTTCCAATCAAAGCTAGAACCAGAAATCTAACAAAGGAGAGAAGGTTAGTGTAACGAATGACTTCAATTCTTCAAACGGTGCAAACCAGGTCACCAAATCAAAAAAGCCCAACACCTGCTTTTATGTCAGGAGCTCGCCAGTGGTCAGATTCATCCCGAGATATACCTACTCAAACGCACCAGAGCCGATCATCTCGCCCTTCTGCCATCGGATGGGCGTGATCTCCCTTGCTCGCCCGCTCCCGTTGGCAGGCACGAGCATCGGCGACAGCAATCGGCACAAAGCCGAGTGGCTCTTGAAGATGAGCCTGAGGAGCCCCATCCCCAGGCAGGAGCTAATCCAGACGCCGATCCCGCCGAGGGGGCCGACTCGGTGCTCCAGGGCGGCGGTGGTAGTACGGAAGTTGATGATTCGAAGCACGGAGTCGAATAGATCATGGAGACTGCCGCCACCGCTGCCGTCAGCGACGTTCCGTCTCATTGAGCTTGGAGGCGTGAGAGTGAGAGGTGGAAGAGATTTGGGATGAGATCGTCACGGAGCCAAGAGGAGATCGTGGGTCCAGGAGGGGATCAGGGAGGAGATCGTGGATGCACTGTAGAGGGAGGGGCGGTCTGCCGGCAGAACATTTGATCTCAACAATCGATCTGATTGGCACACCATTTGTGTAATATGGACACTTAGATTTGATTAAGTTAGTTTGATCGGATGTCTCTAGTTATCCCGTGTGCGCTTTGTGGTGTGGCTGTAGGAGAATTTAAGTTTGCTTTTTTAATAGTAGTAGAGATGTGCCTAATCGTAGAAACTGGGGCTAGAAATCACCTCATATGAAGAAAAATCTCAACAACTAAATTTGTAACCAAATCAATTGGGGAAGCGGTACTCACTTTAGCTTGCTCCTAGGCCATGCTGGTGCTTCCAATCAAAGCTGGAACCAGAAATTAAACAAAGGGGAGAAGGTTAGTGTGACAAATGACTTCAAGTCATTAGACGGTGCAAACCAGATCACCAAATCGCAAAAGCCCAACACCTGCTATAATGTGAGGAGCTCGCCAGTGTTCAGATTCATCTCGAGGTAGACCTTCTCGAATGCACCAGAGCCGATCATATCGCCCTTCCGCCATTGAATCGCCATGATCTCCCTTGCTCGTCCGCTCCTGTTGGCAGGCACGGGCGTCGGTGACAGCAAGCGGCGCGAAGGCGAGGGACTCTTGAAGATGACCCGAGAAGCCCCATCCCTTGGCAGGAGCTGATCCAGACGCTGATCCCACTGAGGGGTCCGACTCTGTGCTCCGGGGCAGCGGTGCTGGTGTAGAAGTTGATGAATCGACGCATGGAGTTGAATAGATCATGGAGCCCACCGCCGCTGCTGCCGTCAGCAATGTCCCATCCCATGGAGGTCGGAGGGGTGAGAGCGAGAGGTGAAGGAGATTGGGGAGGAGATCGTCACGGAGCCAAGAGGAGATCGTGGGTCTAGGAGAGGATCGGGAGGAGATCGTGGACGCGCTGTAGGGGGAGGGACAGTCTGCGGGCGGAACATTTGATCTCAACCATCGATCTTATTGGTAGACTATTCATGTAACATGGACACTTGGATTTGACTAAGTTAGTTTGATCGGATGTCTCTGGTTATCCTGTGTGCACTTTGTGGTGTGGTTGTAGGAGAATTTAAGTTTGCTTTTTTAATAGTAGTAGAGAATATGCAAGGTATACACAAGAGGGGAGAATTTTGGCAGCTGCAAATCTGGACCTGAAAAAGCTACGTTAGGCTACCTATTCTACACAACTCCAAATGAGATGAAACTTTACGAGGATGTTTATCGAATAAATAAGAAATACTGGATCAAATAAGTACTGGAGGGGGCCACCTTGGTGAGCAGAAGACACCAGGGCACGCCTAGGCCCCCAGGCGCGCCCTGGTGGGTTGTGCTCATCCGGGACCACCTTCGGTGCCCCTCTTCTAGTACACAAATCATTCTGGCCTAGAAAAAATAAGGGGAGGACTTTCGGGACGAAGAGCCGCCATCTCGACGCGGAACTTTGGCAGCAGCACTTTTACCCTCCAGCGAAGCGATTCCGCTGGGGGAACATCCCTCTCGAAGGGGGAAATCATTGTCATCAGCATCACCAACAATTCTCCCATCTTGGGGAGGGCTATCTTCATCAACATCTTCAACAACACCAACTCCTCTCAAACCCTAGTTCATCTCTTGTGTTCAGTCTTTGTACTGGGACTATAGATTGGTGCTTGTGGGTGTCTAGTAGTGTTGATTACATCTTGTAGTTGATTACTATATGGTTTATTCGGTGGAAGATTATATGTTCAGATCCATATGCTATTTAGTACCCATCTGATCTTTAGCATGATTATCATTTGTGAGTAGTTACTTTTGTTCTTGAGGTCACGAGAGAAATCATGTTGCCAGTAATCATGTGAACTTGATATTTTGATGATATGTATGTTGTGATTCCCGTCGTGGTGTCATGTGAACATCGACTACATGACACATCACCTTATTTGGGCCTAAGAGAATGTATTGTGGAGTAGTTATTAGATGATGGGTTGCGAGAGTGACAGAAGCTTAAACCCTAGTTTATGCGCTATTCCGTAAGGGACCGATTGGATCCAAGAGTTTCATGCTATGGTTAGAATTTATTCTTAATACTTTACTCATAGTTGCGGATGCTTGCGAGGGGGTTAGTCATAAGTAGGAGGTTTTTACAAGTAAGAACAACACCTAAGAACCGGTCCACCCAAATACCAAATTATCAAAGTAGTGAACACGAATTAAGCCAACACGATGAAAGTGACTAGATGAAATTCCCGTATACCCTAAAGAACGCTTTGCTTGTCACAAGAGACTATAGCCTGTCCTTTGCCTAAAAAGGATTGGTATACCTTGCTGCACTTTTATTACTACCATTACTTGCTTGTTATAAATTATCTTTCTATCTAACTACTCTGTTACTTACAATTTCAGCACTTGCAGACATTACCTTGCTGAAAACCACTTCTCATTTACTTCTGGTCCTCGTTGGGTTTGACACTCCTAGTTATCAAAAAGGGCTACAATTGATCCCATATACTTGTGGGTCATTAGCAGAGCGATGAGGATCCACTCGAGGAGCATGCAGGCGAGGAGCCGCAGGACCCAGCTGCTCCTCCTGCACACGCTCGTGATGCGGCAGGCGCCTGCTGCCTCTGAGACCATCCGACCTCCTCGCCTCGGTTCGTCGGCGACCAGAGGGAATGCGAGGGATCGACACACCGGCTTGCCTCCTGAATTCGCCGTGGAATCAAAGAAAGCACAGAAAATCCCTCTTTGACATGGTGGGGATGAGGCAAACCTCAGCGGTGGCGACGGTTCATCTTTTTGTTCCCAAAATAGGATGTTGTGGGAGATGGTTTTGATTAGTGCGGCTCGGTGGTGGTTACTAAACATGGTGTTTTAGATCAAATGCGTTGAACAACGCATCTGACCGTAGGTAGATAAAAGGACGGATAAGATGCTGAATTGGATCTCCGCACTTCGTGCTTTTATAGGTGTAGTAGATGAATCCATGTTATGTCCAATTAAAAAATTTTGATGGCTGTATAATGCATGTAACCTACTCATACGAACATTTTAGTGCATTTCTAATGTCTATACTACTGTTGTAATTCGAACTAAATTTGAAATTGTTTCTCTATTTGAATAAGAATCTACAATCATGATTGTTGCCATCCATAGTTCGTATATTATCTTAACACCACACCACATGATTACTATAGAGATAGATATGAACTATGTGTACTGTATGAACTTGAATTCAAAATTTTGAATACACTAGATGTTGATTCCAAATAATAGTATGTTTGATGCACTAACTAGATCTTCATAATCTAAACCATGTTTCATACGTACACTGTGTTTACCACACAAAGTATAGTGCCCCACCCCCTACATTATGACAAGTATTTAGCCCTGAGCTGCAAAAGCCACACATTATCACAAATTCAAATAAATGTTCTATATATTATATGTAGTATTACATGTTCATAACCACACCATGTGTATCACCATTATATATATTCATGCATGCGTCGGTTTAAAACATTATGATATCTTCTTCAAATATCCGAATCCACTTCTATAATGAACTATGATCTCTATTCGTCTTTTACACCCACACAATCCTCTTATCTTTGTAGCTAGTGCTAACTTCTCTCGTGCATGCACACAGCCGCCTTCCTCTGACCCCCCCTCAGTATTCTCTAGCTCCATCGCACACGTTCATCATTTCTCTTTAGTTCATTCACCCATGGTGTGTGTAGGCCCCCTGCTCCTTCTTTTCGTCACACACCGATTGATATACCTCTCTAGCCAGGTGTGCCTACCACAAACACAAGCTTTACCCTCCTCTCTTCTCACCGTCCATGCCCCCTCTGTCTAATACGGTTCCATGCATGTGCACACTCGCACCCATCTTTTCGTCAGTCTCATACTCACACACTCCTCCCCCCTTGATTTAGTAGGCCTCTCGCACCACCTCCTAGCTGCATCCCTCTCTCTCTATCCTTCTCTCCTAGCCTCATTTGCCTCTAATACATGCATGCATGTATACAGATCGCTCTCCCTACATATACCTAGGTCGACTATAACTCTTCTTCCCCATGCATCGATCAATGTACATCACAAGTTATGTCTCGGCCTTTCTTCGACAAAGGACGATTGATCTTCCTATGTAGTTACGTCTACTTACCGTAGCCATATTGTCCCCCCTCATCATTCGTGCATGCCTCCTGACCCGTCTCTCACACGCACATGCACAGACAGGCAGACATCCCCTTTCTTATTGATATTGCATGCGTGCCCTCCGTTTGTCTAGCAGGCCTCTCCCACCGTTTGTGAGAAGCAACTCCACCACCAAACCCTCTGACACTCTAGCTCTGTTTCTCCCCCAACCTTATTCCTCTCCTACACATATGCATGGATGTCGATCGATCTCCCTCAATACATAAGGTAGGTCTCTCTCCTCCTCCACACATATACCAGCCGTTCTACCTCTATAGTTAGGTCTCTGCCCCCCCACCCACACACACACCTATAGTCGAACATTGTAGGTAGGTACCCATGCCACAGAGACAAAACTGCACTTGTCCCCTCTCATGTTCCAGTGGGCCAGCCACCCTATATCTTTGACGTGGGCACACATAAATTCGATGGCACTCTTTATCGATTTGTGCACGCACACACACACTTCATACCTCTCTTTGATTCTCTGGATACCTCACACCGATGATACCTCCACTCTCTTCTCGTGGATTGCCCCCTCTATATATGATATATCCAGGCCTCTATTTCACATACATTGCATATGTTACATTTTTTGTTTGAAATATCATTGACACATATTCCCTATCTATTTCTCACGCACCCCCCAAAAACCCACATGTCGAGGAAACTGATCACCTATGGGGTCACAAGGATCCCTTCTACGTTCGGCTGGGGGCTAGTTGCATAAAGAGCAAGTCGAGCCATTAGCACACAGGGGATTTTTATCCAGGTTTGGGACGTGGAGATGCGTAATACCCTAGTCCTGCTTGTCTGGTTATATGTGTGTTCTTGAGCTTCCGAACTAGCTATGATGCGTGCTTTGTCCAAAAGTCTGAATCCTCTCTCTTTGCGCCTTGGGCCTCCTTTTATACGCAAAGGGGTTGCCACAGTGGCACATAGGAGGTGGCAAGCTACAGTCGCATGAGATTATCGCTCGATCAACGTAGGACAAAGCATATTTAATATGTTGCCTACGTGCCCTCTCGATTATTGGGGACGGCAACAGAGGCCATCCCATCCTTCGCTGCTACCCCTCTCCTTGCCACGCGTCCGGGCCGATGGGGCATGCAGCGCCATGCTGGCCCACCAGCTGCTGTGTTGGCGAAATGGTAAGCTTCCACGAAGATCTGCATGCCGCCACGCGGGCGCCTGGTTAGTTAGCAGGCTTGTCATCGTACTGGAGTGGGGGTCGGGCTCTCCTGCTAGGACCCCTGCATGCACTATGCTGTAGCGGCAACCGGTGGCCAACACCAAAAACGGTGGGGCCCACCAGGACAGGTGTTGACCACCGATTGGCCCTAAAGCATAGTGCGTGCAGGGCTCCCGGCAGGAGAGCCCGACCCCTGGAGTGGTGGTGAGGTGGCCAAACATTGCCGGGCGCGTGCCTGGCCGCAGCCCAGCGATCGTCCCCGGCAAGCCTTGCCGGGGGCCTTGGAGTCGTTCCTGGCAAGGGTCTTGCCGGGAGTCTTCGTCTTCTGATCCCACGTGGATTCGTGGGCCACCAATCTTCTTGAGGGGCTGCACGCCATCAGGCATGTGCTCTCCAGATATTGATCTTAACGTTGTCGATGGTGTCAGAGCTCTCAACCCCAAGGGTGGTGGCCCTGCTGGTCTCTTTGCAAGCGGCCCTGACAAGGAGCTTGCCGGGGGCCTCGCGGGTCGCCTCGGCAAGGCTTGTTGCTGGGCATGGCCCTGCCAGCCTTCTGCTGCTTGTCACTTTGATCATTTGTTTTGATATTCTTTGTTCCTGTCTTGCCTCCTGCCGTCCTCCTCTACTTTGCCAAGCCCTGCTATAGGCATGGCTGTGACCGTCCATGCGCAAGTAAGGGTATAGAAGTACCCACAATTTTGTGCACCGACAGGAGCCCCCGGGCTTGGGCCACACATAAGCATAAGGCGTAGTTGGGATAGGCCCAAAGTAGTGCGCGGGCGGGCGTGGTAGCGGCGAACCGCCACGATCTTTCTGCTAGTTGCGTTTCCCCACATCCCGTGTCGAGTGCGTGACATGGGGGTCGCACGCGGGGTTGGCATTGCACGCATGCGTCACCCTGTAGTAAATGGTAAAGAGCTGGCCCGTGCCTTCCCCATAAAATGGGGAAAAAACCGCAGGGGCACTGCTCATTTACCTTCTCTGCTTCTCCCAATCTTGGAACCGCCGTTCCCCTCTTCTTCCCCAAATCCGAACCAGAGGTCTGTGCCCCTGCTCCCCACCGCCGCGACTCCGTTTCCTCCCGATCTGCGGATTCTCCTTAGCCTCCATGGCGCCCAAAGCTAGCAAGGGCAAGGGAGCAGCCAAGGCCGCCGCGAGGAAGGAGGTGCCCGAGAGTGAGCTAGTGAAGATGCAGAAGAAGAACACCCTCTTCTCTTCGACGATCGACATGCTCATGCTCAAGGACCAGTTCCTGTGCTTGTGGGGATGGAGACGATGGGGCACGCTGCCACGAAGGTCATCCCCGCTCCCTTCGCCAAGCCTGGCTCGGATATTTATCCTTTCTTCGTCGATTACTTCTCCTACGGGCTCTACCCTCCTTTCTTATATTTCTTCAACGACATCATGCACACCTACGGCTTCCATCTCCTGGATTTCACGCCGAATGGGGTGGCGTGCATGGACCTTTTCACCCACCTCTGCGAGGGCTTCGCCGGGTTTCACCCCAGCACGACGCTCTTTTGCCACTATCTCATCCCTCGGGTCCAGCAAGTGGATGCCATTACTGGCTCCGTTGCTTGGATCCCGAGGCCTCTGTGCAAGGGTGCATACCCGGAGGGTTTCCAGAAGGAGTGGTCGGAATGGCGAGGCCGGACGTGTTAGATTGTAGAGAAGGAGCCATGACCATTTTGCGAGGTCCGTCGGCGTCCGCCGGTCCGAGGTGACGATTGGAGAAACTTCAGCCCTGATGATGGGAAGCTCACGGACGCCACCACCAGGATCCACCACCTTGTCTCTGTCGGCCTCACACTGGAGATGATTGGGGCTGACTTCATCCGTCGCTGCATTGCTCCCTTGCACCAAAAGGGGAGGCCGGCTTGGGATTTCAGGAACGCAACAGATATCATGAGGCTCCGCCCTAGCTTGAAACACAACTTCACGGTGATGTAGCATGCGTCCATCTACTATAGGCTCTTTCAGCTCAAGATCGATGAGGACGGCAACACCGAGCGGACCGGCAAGGCCGCAGAGGCTGGCAAGACCGGCCACCCATTTGGGTTGTCGGCAGGGGTGCATCCAATGAGCAATAACTCCCGCCTCACCGAGATTATTTCCATGATGCCCGCCTTGAACGTCCACGACCTAAATCCAACCGGGGCCGAGCCAAAGGCGGAGTTGGTGCAGCGGTTCTTCGACAACTTGTTGGAGGGCACTATCCGCGATGAGCCAGAGCTCATCCGCCCCACCACCGACGAAGAGGTAGCGTACATTGCCGCCAGGGCGAAGGAGGCAGAACTGGCTGTGGAGACCGCCAGTTGCGGCACCGTGGAGGACGAGGCCAAATAGACCGAAGACGAGCAAATATTTCTCAAGTGGGTGGCGACCGCCAGGGAGACCAGTGGTGCTGGTGCTAGGGCTTCTCTTGCCGCGATGGCCACCGAAGAGCTGGCAGGGGAGGCGGACGAGCCCTCAGCCTCAAAGAAGAGGCGTGTCTTGCGACGGACTGGCTCCAACAAGCCAGTCTGCCCCGGCAGGGCTACACGGCAGCAAGGAACTCAGGAAGAGCCTATGCGCCAGACGAGGCATGCGGCCGCGGAGGCGCTGGAGGAGGCCGCAGCGGCGAAGAGAGCCACAACCGCTGCTTCCTCTTTGACCAGGCGTGTTGCCGTTTCTTCCTCCTCGACCAGAGGCGCCGTTGCTTCTCCCTCGATTGAGCGGGTAAGGACTCTATCTCCTTCTCCGGCGGGCTTCGTCCTAGTGGCCAAATATGACCTTGGGTCATTCAGCCCGAGGAAGAAGAGGAGGGAAGAAGAAGAGGAGGACGAGTATGTACTCTGCTTCCCCCATCTATCCTCCGATTCCTTACTTGAGTCGCTTCATCTTAACTTGACCTCATTGTTGCAGCGACACGGAGACGCTGTCCCAGAGGGTGAAAAGAGCCAGGGCCTCGATGAGTGGTGAGCCCCCAACAAGCAGTCCTCGTGCGTCGGGGATGATCTTCACCAGGCAGCCCCCATTCCAGCCCCCAGCGTAAGTTTGCCACTTATCTCTTGTCGACGGGCGTTGGAGCGTGTCTTCTTATTGGTGACCTTGCCAGGATTGTAGGAAGGGAGCAGCAGTAGGAGGAGCCCCTAAGGGCCGCCCCCGACACGCCGCCTCCATCAACTACACCGACCAGAGGGGCGTCCACGGCAATGGCACCTACTGATGGGCCCATGCGCTCGGAGGAGGAGGAGATGGGCACAGGTGCTGGTGACCCCATCCCGGCAACAGATGTTGCCGGGTAGGGGGATGCATCCTCCCCACTTTCCGCGGGTGAGTACATGCCTTCTGCTTCTTGCCATTATCGCTTTGACTACTTTCCTCCCCCATGTCTTGAGTTGTCCTAATTTCGTCTTTACCTTTCTCCCTTCCTTGGTTTCAAATCCTTCCTCGGCAAATCAGGCGGACATCGACGCCGTGATCATGGAGAATGCCAAGGACGCCGAGGCCGAGGCCACCAATATTGCTGCCGAGGAGGCTGCCAAGGGACCCACCGAGGAGGCCGCAACAGGGCTTGTCGGGGAGGCCGGCAAGGATCCTGCCGGGGAGAAGGTGGCTGAGGAGCCTGCCAGAGAGGCCGACAAGGCAGCCACTGAGGAGGCCGCCAAGGGGCTTTCCGGGGAGCCCAGCAAGGCCACCACTGGAGAGGCCACCAAGGATCCTGCCAGGGAGTAGGTGGTCAATGACCAACCCTCCTCCTCCTCCTCCTCAGCCTCTGCCCTGGTCAGGTACTTGAAGGTTGGCTACGACCTCTTCGTCAGCATCCCAGGAGCGGCAGGCACCAGAACGCCAATCGAGGGGGAGGTCTTTGATGAGGAGATCCTTGCCGCTGCCAGGCTCTAGGTTGTTGATGAACCGAGCATCAGCAGCGGCGTCTCCAAGGAGGACCAACTCCTTCAGGCTATAGGCGCTAACTTCCACAAGCTCCAGGCTCTCCATCGGGCTCGCAAGGAGAAGGTGGGCTCCTGAATGGCAGCCATGGACAAGGCCGAGGCGGACTTCCAGGAGCGCGTCGCTAGATGAAAGTCTGGTTTGACGAGGCTCAGGAAGATTTGAAGACCTCCCACATCCAACTGAGCGAGTGCCAGCGGAATCTCCTCTTGAAGCAGGCCGATTTCGACAAGGGGCAAGAGGTGGCTGATATGTCTCCAACGTATCTATAACTTATGAAGCATTCATGCTATTTATTATCTGTTTTGAATGATTACGGGCTTTATTATACACTTTTATATTACTTATGGGACTAACCTATTAACCGAAGGCCTAGCCCATATTGCTGTTTTATTGCCTATTTCAGTGTTTCGAAGAAAAGGAATATCAAACGGAGTCCAAACGGAATGAAACCTTCGGGAGCGTGATTTCTGGAATGAACATGATCCGGGAGACTTGGAGTACAAGCCAGGGAAGCTTCGAGGAGGCCAGGAGATAGGAGGGCGCGCCCACCCCCCTGTCTTGTGGCCCCCTCGAGGCTCCCCTGACCGACTTCTTTCGCCTATATATTCCCATATACCCTAAAACCATCGAATACGAAGTTAGATCGGGAGTTCCGCCGCCCCAAGCCTCTGTAGCCACCAAAAACCTCTCGGGAGCCTATTCTGGCACCATGCCGGAGGGGGGGATCCCACACCGATGGCCATCTTCATCATCCCGACGCTCTACATGATGAGGAGGGAGTAGTTCACCCTCGGGGCTGAGGGTATGTACCAGTAGCTATGTGTTTGATCTCTCTCTCTAGTGTTCTCTCTGGCATGATCTTGATGTATCACGAGCTTTGCTATTATAGTTACATCTTATGATGTTTCTCCCCCTCTACTCTCGTGTGATGAATTGAGTTTTCCTCTTCAAGTTATCTTGTTGGATTGAATCTTTAAGGATTTGAGAACACTCGATGTATGCCTTGCCGTGTTTATCTGTGGTGACAATGGGATATCATGTGATCCACTTGATGTATGTTTTGGTGATCAACTTGCGGGTTCCGCCCATGAACCTATGCATAAGGGTTGGCACACATTTTCGTCTTGACTCTACGGTAGAAACTTTGGGGCACTCTTTGAAGTACTTTGTGTCGGTTGGGTAGATCAATCTGAGATTGTGTGATGCATATCGTATAATCATGCCCATGGATACTTGAGGTGACAATGGAGTATCTAGGTGACACTAGGGTTTTGGCTGATTTGTGTCTTAAGGTGTTATTCTAGTACGAAATCTTGAATAGATTGATCCAAAAGAATAACTTTGAGGTGGTTTTGTAGCCTACCATAATCTCTTTGTTCGTTCTCCCCTATTAGTGGTTTTGGAGTGACTCTTTGTTGCATGTTGAGGGATAGTTATATGATCCAATTATGTTATTATTGTTGAGAGAACTTGCACTAGTGAAAGTATGAACCCTATGCCTTGTTTCCTATCATTGCAATAACGTTTACGCTCACTTTTATCATTAGTTACCTTGCTGTTTTTATAATTTCAGATTACAAAAACCTATATCTACTATCCATTTTGCACTTGTATCACAATCTCTTCGCTGAACTAGTGCACCTATACAATTTACCATTGTATTGGGTGTGTTGGGGACACCAAAGACTTTTTGTTATTTGGTTGCAGGGTTGTTTGAGAGAGACCATCTTCATCCTACACCTCCTACAGATTGATAAACCTTAGGTCATCCACTTGAGGGAAATTTTCTACTGTCCTACAAACCTGTGCACTTGCAGGCCCAACAATGTCTAGAAGAAGAAGGTTGTGTAGTAGACATCAGTGGGCAAGGCCAAGGCTGCCAAGGACGTGTCCGACCAGACGCAGCACCGTATCTCGCTTGATGTCTAGGAGGAGGACTTGGTCGCTCGCGAAGCAGAACTTGCCGCCACGCTTCGCGCCAAGGACGAGGAGATCGAGAGGCTTGTCGTGCAGCAGACCCAAGACCTGATGCAGAAGCACCATGAAGTGCTTGCTGCTCTGTCCCTTGACAACGCCGGCAAGCTGAAGGAGGCCATTGAACACGCTGAGGCGGTAGAGGACACCAGGATTGAGTTGGCTGGCAAGGTGGAAAAGCTGCAGGCGAACCTGGGCGAGCTCACCAAGGAGATCTCCACACTCAAGGACGACAGAGAGAAAGCTCTCTATGACCTGACAGAGATGCATACCACCATATCTAACAAAACCAAGTTGCTCTCCAAGGCCAACAAGTCCATTGATGATCTGAAGCTGAAGCTAGACAGCCAGGAGAAGATGCTCTCGGAGTCCCAGGCTAGTGAGCAGATCCTTGCCAAGGATCTCGCGGACGAGCAACTGCTGCTGCGGACTATCGCCTCTTCCCACAACAAGCTCGTCGAGAGCAAGAAGCTTTGGACCAGTCACCTAGTGGACATCGTGGAGAAGATCACCACGCCAAGCTGTCCGAGTTCTTCGAGCGTGTCTTTGATGCCCTGAAGCTGCTCCAGTCCACCAAGGCAGCCTACCTGGCCGAGGAGTCCTCGCAACTTTTCCGGGATGCCTTCATCAAGGTCCTCACCAAGGTGGTGCACTGGAACCCCAGGGTCGACTTTGCTCAGGCACTCAACAGCTTGCCAGAGGACATCCACCGTCAGGTGCTCGAGGAGAGCATCGAGCCCATCATCAGCCGTGTGAGCGGAGTCGCGAGGCTGGAGGGCCAGTGCCGGGATTAACTGCTTCGTTCCTTGTAGTTGCTGCGAGTTCATTCCGAAGACAAATTATCTTAAGTTAGGATCGTGGCAACTTTCGATGTAATATAACTTTTGTTGTACTTTGAACTAGTTGCATGTTATCTTCCCGTTCTATTTCATCCTTGTATTTTGGCGGCCTACGCTTAGTTGGATAGGCCTGCCGGCACGTGCACCCCTTACTATAGGCGCTAGAAGGACGGATCCTTAGCAGCCTACGGCGAGCTTCGACGCCAGCAGGCTACCCTGCCGCTCTTGGCGCAGTTACCTGAACTGTCGAGCAGACTCGAGGCAGAACAGGGGCAATGTTAATTACGGCAAGGTACCCCATTGTTCTTAGTAGAGCGTAGCACCCAAACTGTTGAGTGGACTTGAAACAGAACAGGGGCATTGCCAATCCCGGCAGGGTTACTTTTGCGTGCAGGTTCTCCATACAAGTACTAAAACGATCGAGGGGGGATAATCTTATAAAAATGACGAATTACTCAAAGTTTAGTTGAGTTAGCTTTTTGTTGCTACGTGAATCATCATTGGGGGCGTCTTCTTCTTCGGCTCCATGGCAACGAAGAAACTACAACACTAGCTAACAGACCAGATTCTCGGGGAAACTGATCACCTATGAGATCACAAGGATCCCTTCTACGTTCGGTGGGGGGTTAGTTGCATGAAGATCGGGTCGAGCCATTAGCACACAGGGGATTTTTATCCAGGTTCAGGCCGCGGAGATGCGTAATACCCTAGTCCTGCTTGTCTGGTTATATGTGTGTTCTTGAGCTTTCGAACTAGCTATGATGCGCGCTTTGTCCAAATGTCTGAATCCTCTCTCTGTGCGCCTTGTGTCTCCTTTTATACGCAAAGGGGTTTCCATGGTGGCACATAGGAGGTGGCAAGCTACAGTCGCATGAGATTATCGCTCGATCAACGTATGACAAGCATATTTAATACGTTGCCTACGTGCCCTCTCGCTTATCGGGGACGGCAACAGATGCCATCCCATCCTTCGCCGCTCCTCCTCGCCTTGCCACATGTCCGGGCCGACGGGGCATGCAGCGCCATGCTGGCCAACCAGCTGCTGTGTTGGCCAACTGGTAAGCTTCCACGAAGATCTGCATGCCGCCACACATGCGCCTTCTTGGTTGGCATGCATGTTGTCGTAGTGGAGTGGTGGTGAGGTGGCGAAACCTTTTCGTGCATGGGCCTGGCCGCAACCCAGCGATTATCCCCAGCAAGGCTTGCCAAGGGCCTTGGAGTCATTCTCTGGAAGGGTCTTGCGGGGGTCTTTGTCTTCTGATCCCACGTGGATTCGTGGGCTGCCAATCTTCTTAAGGGGCTGCATGCCAACATGCTTGTGCTCTCCAAATCTTGGTCTTAACGTTGTCGATGGTGTCAGAGCTCTCAACCCCAAGGGTGGTGGCCCTTCTGGTCTCTTCGCAAGCTGCTCCTTGCCGGGGGCCTCGCAGGTCGCATCAGCAAGGCTTGTTGCCGGGCGTGGCCCTGCCAGCCTTCTGCTGCTTATCACTTTGAGCATCTGTTTTGATATTCTTTGTTCCTGTCTTGCCTCTGGCCATCCTCCTCTTCTTTGCCAAGACCTGTTGTAGGCGTGGCTATGACCGTCCGTGCACAAGTAAGGCGTGGCTGCAATCATGGGTTTGTCTCTCTTCAGAGTATCTCACAGAAGGCAACGGTGGTCTCTCTCTCACTGTTGGTCACTGATCAGATCGCATCCCGTCCGCCGGTGGAAAGGGACGATGTGCATGATTTGTCTGTTCAATGGTGCCGAGGCAACACGTCCCGATCTGCGGTACCCGCTATTCTCTCTAACCAAGCTTCACGCGGTAGAGCCTTCTACCCCAGTATGGGCAGATCCCGCTCGCTGCCGCCTAACTAGTTACATCCCAACGACCCCCAGGTATCCCGTCTAGCCATGCTCAACTGCCCATCTTCCCACGTTGCTGCATGTGGATCTTCCCTAGTTCTTTTCCCAAAACGTAGCTCGTCCGGCATACTTTCCGTCTTGCAATCTCGTCATCACACCCTTTTTGAAAATCCACCATGCTGCTATCTTTCCCTTATGAGATGGAATATGCTTCTTTTTTCCCGGCGTATGTGTCTTCAACCCTTTATTGGGCAGTAATTGTTTCCTTTCCACCTCTATTTGCAAATAGGGCTATCCATTTCACCTCGTTGCTATTGCGACCTTTTGGTGAACTGCACAAATCACTCTTTTCTTAAACGTGTTTTGTGCAGTTCCGCCAAAATGTCACACAGGCAATGTTTTGACATTTTTATGGCACTGTAGAAAGGGAGATTGGTTTTGTTATCCTCCTCATCTAACTTCGAGCCTAATCTTCTCCAACAACTAGTTAGTCTTAAAGAGAGATCGGAGAGGTGATCGACTTTGATGTGTGAGTGTTATGTTTCATCATCTAGTTCCACTATTATTGTAATCACACTGACTGAATATGTTTGCAAACATGGATGATCAGCTCTATTTTAGTGGAACTGCACAAAATGATCGGATTGTGATGTCCTCCATACACCTCTTTCTTGACTACAGAGTTGTGTGGAACTAGTTGCCAACCAATGAACACTTTGGCCAGGAAATGGAGCCATGCCTATAAACAACATCGATCAATTATACTCCATTTTTCTTTATTTGTACACTGTCTCACAACTTCTTTACTTGTGATGTGAATATTGGCGCTGATTTGTGAATCATTGAGATGCATTAGCAGCCATGGTAGTTTCATCTGTATTTGATGGAGTGTTGTAATGATACAATCTTGAGGCAAGAGGACACATGAATCATCAGTCGAAACATTTTTCTGTGGGAACCAAAGTTGGAACCTTCATAGCATTATAGTACAATTTCATTATGCTAGAAAATTATGCGTACATATAAACAAATCCTGAAAGATTGAGAGCCAGAAACCGTTCAACTTTGTTTCGCCGACATGTGGGACATCCTTCATCCGGCTCCACCTTCCATGCACCAATATTTAATGCACAACTGCCGAGGAGATTCAATCTGGTTGCTGTGCCACAGTAATAATGACTAGTGAGCAGTCAAATCATAGAGTCCTACCTTCACCATAGTAAGTTGCTCAGAAAGAGCAGTCAAATCATAGAGCCCCACCTGTGCCATAGTAAGTTGCCGGGGAGATTTCACTCTTTCGTTGAATTCGATGGTACTCCCATATTCCCAGAGTTCTATGTTGCTCGGCCGAAGCAACCATCACGTCACAATTCCCACAGTATGTACTACCTCCTTTTTTATTCTAGAAACCACCACATGCGAATATTGGACAGTAGCAGCACAACATCAAGTGTACTAGCACTACTCAATTCAAAAATCAAAACCAACCAATGAACTACTAGATGGTGAGCGTTTTCTAGTATCATGTACTCCGTCTGTCGATGCATATTATAGGGCCTAAAGCGTTTTTCAAGACTAAATAACATGCAAGTTGCTCAAAGCATACCGTCAATTTTGTACGTGAAAGGATCTTCGAATGATATAATTTTCAAATTATATAAAATCTTATCAATAGTCAAAGGCAACCTCGAAGAATATATTACTAATCGCAACTCGTGGATGAAGGGCTAAATCGCAATGCATGCATGCCTGAGGAGTTCAACAACACAAAATAACAATGTTT
The DNA here is from genome assembly GCF_018294505.1 of Triticum aestivum. NCBI lineage: Eukaryota > Viridiplantae > Streptophyta > Magnoliopsida > Poales > Poaceae > Triticum > Triticum aestivum. The sequence continues at coordinate 161,739,804 of NC_057804.1, read as the reverse complement.
TACATGCATTGGTTAATTATATCTTAATCATGATACTTAACAATTTAATGCACAAAAAAAGAACGGTTGATGGGATTAGCAGAAAGCAAAGCGCCATATTAGCGGGGATTTTCATCATTCTATGAAGGTGCAAAACCAAGTGTTACTACTACACCAAACAAGTTCAAAACAAGAAACTGGACTCACTCACAGCACGACACGCCTGTCTCGTTCGGTCCGTCGGTCAAAGCGCTTCCTCTTCTTGGCATAACAATAGAGTACAGTAAAAAAATTAGAATGCTCTTGGCATGTCGCTAATCAACCTCAATAGATGGCAAAATCGCTAGCCTGCATCAGTTTGAGAGCAACGAGGAGCGAGAAGCGATACGAGCTGGTGGATTACTAGAGCTAGGTGTCGCACGGAGGCAAAGAAATATGGTGATAGCATGAGGTGTGCCATGTATGATGTAAACTACACTGGGCTGCTCTGTTTCGGAGGTCTACTAGATGTGTAGAATATTGGATTGATTTTATATCGCTGAATATATAAAATATATTAAGAGTCTAGAACGCTCCAACGCGAGGTTCCTTGCTCCTTCTCGGTCGTCGGAAAGCGTTCTTCTTCATTTTACCGACACGTGGGACATCCAGTATCCAGGTCCACGGGTCATGCAAGGAAATGGAGTAAGTAGTAGGAGAGACTCACCAACGATCATGAACGTAGGTGGAATACGTGCACGAATCACCTGAAAAAAGGAATATGTGCACGAAGAGAAGAGGTGCATGCACCGCCGCAGGTACTCTTTGCCTCTTTCGTACTCACGTGCGGGTACACGACGAGCTCATTTCTTTATGAAAGAGGCAGCTCACATGATAATTCGGTGAGTGTAGTAGTTATATGTGGTGGGTCGGGAACTAGGCGTGAATGAATCAAAGTTCGACCATGACATGGTGGCGCGTTATTTATAGATGAAGTTATTCTATTCGATGGCACGTACACAACATTATTTTCTTCAATTGAACGTGAATCGTGCACGCACTCAATGATGTAGCAAGGGATGGTACTCCCTCTGTCTAGGTGTAGTCAGTTTATCAAAACAAAATAATCCCAAAACAGTTGGATGCAGTGCATTAACTTTCACCATGTTTCTTGTTTGTTGACATAAATAAAGGAATCAACCAATAAGAGATGTGGGGCGTGTATGACATCAATGACTTAGACTTTCAAACACGAACTGCAGTGGTCAGTTCATTTCATAAATGCTATTAATTAGCAAATAAGCATTAAAATCTCTCGTTTTTCCTTCACCTTGGTCACGGTGCACTATGACTTATACACCTAGACAGAGGGATTAGCCATGGACATGGTCGGCCCTTTTTGGAGAGAGTACTAAATAATACTCTATCCATCAGAATCTCTAAGACCAAGACTAAAATAACTCTGGGTAGTTACAGAAAGTAATTAGTTCCGCCTACACATTTGGGAATGGGAAAGAGAGAAATACCCCTTAAATCGGGCATGCACTGGCTACTTATATTAATTAATACGGTTGCATGTAGCCCCGTGTCTCTCCTCCTTGCATGTAGTCTTTACCGTCGCGCTTGCATGCAGTCCCTTCTTTCTCGGTAAGTTAATTCACCCAATGAGCAAACGCAATGCCAACAGAGCCAAGCAAAAATGAAGGTCTTAGTTTCGTCCGACCTAAAAATTCTGAACTACCCTCAATGGCCCTCCGTCCTTTGGAGTGTTAATAGTTAAGCCACTGACATGTGGGTCTACCACAAGAGGGCCCATATGTTAGTTAATGGAAGAGAGAGGTGCGTAGGCGTATTTGCGGAAGTGTGCTCCGCCGGCAAACATGACGGCTGTATAGGGTAAGGCTGATTTAGTAACACGAACATGCTGGCTTAGCTTATTAATTAAGTGCCCCATCTGCTGCAGCGTGTATTGTGACTTCACTAACTAGGTGAATAAGTAGTTCTCTCTGATCGAGATGGGCAATAATGGATCACCAAGACTTCCTATCTACAGTATCCCTATGCCTCTACTATTATTCTGTCCAACAACAAGAACCATCGGCTAAGGCACTCGGCGGCAATAATATGCAAGTCAATAAAAAAATCATCAACCATGGTAGTCGTAAATGATGAGTGCTCGAAGATTTTTTCTCCAAAGTAGTACTCAATAATGGACTCATTTTCCTCAACAAAATTGTGTTTACGAATGTATTAATTGGAATGCATGCGTGAAGAACAAAGGACTAGAACTTTTACATGCATCGATGAATTTTCTCTTAATCCGTGCATGCAACATTTTAATGAAGCTTGAAATATGAACATGACAATGGGAGGGAGTAGAAGCCTCATGCATGCATGCATGTATGCATGCAACACACACACGTACACATGCACGCATGCAACAATCATGCATCCATGCGGCACACACCACACGACGCAACACACACGTTCATGCTCAAGTGCTCAACCTACTCACTCCGTCCGTGGAAGACTGTACATATAGATAATTACACATGGACCAAGAGGAATGGAAGACTGTACATATAGTACTCCCTCCGTTTCTTTTCTTTGATTCACACATCAATTAGAGCAAGTGCTAGGATTCTTAAAACTCAGTAATAGGAAAAACAAAGGAGTATTAGCATTGAGTGTTTGATGCCACAGGAGAAAGAAAGGAAGTGAAAAAAAAGTTGGAGCGGATTCTAGATTTCCAATGGAATGTTGTAGTAGTACACGTGATTCCTTTGAATCAAACGACTAATGTACTAAGGTACACGGTCAAGGCGGCACAGGGCGGACACGACCTCTCACTGCGTCCGCCATTGAAGCGGCGCTGGCGGAGGGTGCCGCCCGCTGTACGCCCGGCTGAACGAGCCTCCTCGCCACATTTAAACGCCTACATTAGACCTGCATGGAATCCAAGAAAACTAATCCACATGGAAACCGGTTATTTTATGTAAATGTATTGAAATCCGGCCATGCTGGCATGAATTTGTTTACGTACAATCTGAGTGCATTGCTCCAGTGGTCATCACACGGGAGCCACTTGATTCACACCCTTCCGAGGTCCATCTTGTCTTGCGTTACTTCGTCCGTTCATCACGCTGACAAGTGGGCCCCATGCTCATTTATCCCAATGTGGTGGTCAATTATTTTGCCACAGTCAGCTATCACACCCTTCCGATGCCACGTCAATGAATCCACTAGAAACAAGCCTAGACTTGTTCGGTTCAACTGCCTCGCTAGGTGTTTGGAGAGGAATTGGCCGGTGCGAGGTGGTTCTATAGGTGGGCAGGCAGCAAAAAACTGGGGAAACGCGGGGAGTAGCTAGACAAGGGAGGGAAGCTTCTACATTCGCGGGGGGGGGGGGTGGCATTGGCCATTGGCTAGCAACAGGCGGTCATTCGGGTGGGCCATAAAGGATACAAAGAGGCATCCTATATCAGCAAGGACTAGCTTCCCTACCGATAGCTCATCAGACAGAACTTGCAAGTTAAATGTGCCAAGGCTGGAGTAGTCATTAGATGGGTGACCAGACGGGAAGTGGACTCGATATTAACTAGTCGGATGGGTCACTATAAATGTTTAATTTGGTTTAATTAAGCCAATTAAACCTTTACAGTGCTCCAACCTATTAGTTGAACCTCGAGGTCTTAGTTTTGTAATTTCTGAAGTTTTTTATTTTTTTGAACACATGTTAATCGAAGGTCTATCGCGTTACTTTACGAAATGTTTCTAAAAAAGTGATATGACCTCTGTCAACTTTTAAGTCATGTCTGTCAAATTAAACCTCGAGGTACTTTTTCTCAAATTAACCTCTAGGCCTTGCAGGAGTGCTACAATGGGTCGGCGTCAATTGCAAGATGAGCCACCAAGCTAGCAGTGGAGTTGCCAACATGCTCAAAGTGCACACAACGTTGAGTAGAGAGAAGCATGACCGGGAAATTAATGCATGCTTAGGGAGGCCCTTTGCTCAATGAGCAAGTACTCCATCGGTTATACTATAACTAGCAAGAGGCCCATGCGTTGCACGGAACATCAAGATGCATTTATATGACCTGTTTATCTCGTGGGAGACGAAGATGAATGAGGGAAGGCCTTATCTGGAAATGTGTAGTGGGGTGTGGGTATCTTTTTGCAAAATTTCCATAGTTTGCTTTCTATCCATCAGATATAGATCGGACAATCTATATTGCAGGATGGCAGGCACACCATCATCACCAACTTGGTTTCCTAAAAGAGGAGGGATAGAGATAGAGGGGGTGGTTTTGTTTTTCTCTCCATAACAATTGTTTTAAATTGTGTACGAAACGAAACTCTTTATTTAACATACCAGTGAATAAAACTACTATCAACTAATCATCCACACAGAGCGAGAATCGACGGGCTGGGTGTTGCACGGAGGCCGAGGGATTTGGTGAATGCGTGAAGTGGGCCATGTATGATGTGTTTCAGACTCTTTCTCCTAAACGTTGTGAGATTTGGTTGATTTTATATTGCTGAATTACTCCCTCCGTCCCAAAATAAGTGTCTTGAACTTAGTACAAATTTGTGCTAGAGCTAGTACAAAGTTGAGACACTTTTTTTGGGTCGGAGGGAGTATAAAACATTATGAGTGTAGATGCTCCACCGCGAGGTTCCTTGCTACTTCTCGGTTGTCGGGAATCTATGTTCTTCCACTCTTTTGTTTTAGACGTGAGCTTTGTTCATCCTTTTGCCAACACGCGGGAAATCAAGCATCAAGGAGCGGTGCGTAAGTGTGTCGTCCACTTCAATGACATGTACTACACAATATTCTTTCTCCTCGATGGCACGTGAATCGCATACATAGACGGAGCACGAGATGGTTGCCATGGACATGGTCGGCCCTTGTTGGAGAGAATACTAAATAACTTTGATGTGTCCCGTCAACACGCAGAATGACGAGAAGCTTGCTTGCTACTCCCTCTCCCTCGCCCAGGCGCGCGCGGTGGCTCGCAGAATGAGGAGAATCTTTTGCTTACAATATAGTGGGCTTTATACAAGTGGTGGACGTGCAATAGTTCATTCGGTGTCAGATTGCCAGAAGTACATATACTGTAGTACCATCATCATTGTTCGACTTCCGGAAGAGGCGAAGAGCCAAGTGCACGGTCACCTACTCACAGTATAATTGGCTGTGTTTGCACGAATGTTTTAACGTACAATCTGAGTGGATTGCTCAAGTGGTCATCACACGTGGGCTAATCAATTCGCACCCTTCTGTGCTCCATTTTGTCTTTGCGTTCCGTCCTGCGTCCAACATGCTGGCAAGTGGGCCCCATCCTCATGTATGCCAATGTGGTAGTCAATTATTTTGTCAGAGTCAGCTATCACACCCTTCCGGTGACACGTCAACGTATCCACTAGAAACAAGTCTAGACTTGTTCGGTTCAACCGCATCCCTAGGTGTTTGGAGAGGAATTGGCCGGCGCGAGCTGGTTTTATAGGTGAGCAGGCTACAAAAAACAAGGGAAAGTGCGCGAACTAGCTAGACAAGGGTGGGAAGCTTCTACATTCGCGGGGGGCATGGCATTGACCATTGGGCGGCAATAGGTGGTCATCCGGTTAGGCAATAAGGGATGCAAAGAGGCATCCTACAGCAACAAGGACCAACTTCCCTACCGATAGCTCATCTAACAGAACTCCCAAGTTAACTGTGCTAAGACTGGAGTAATCATCAGATGGGTGACCTGATGGGAAGTGGCCTCGATGTTAAATTAACTGATTTGATGGGTCACTGTAAATATTTAATTGCCTTGAGTGTATATAGTGCTCCATCCTATTAGTTGAATTGACCTCGAGGTCCTCATTTTGTAACTTTTGTAATTTTTTTTGAACACATGTTGATTGGCTTGAAGAAGGTCTATGCCGTTACTTTTTGATAATTTTTGTTTTTTGAACACATGTTGATTTGCATGAATGAAGGTCTATCCCGTTACTTCACGACATGTTTCCAAAACAAGGACCTCGAGGTTAATTCAACTAATAGGACGGACCACTATATACATTCAAGGCAATTAAATGTTTTCCGATATGATTTCTGTCAAACTTATAAGTCATGTCTGTCAAATTAACCTTTGTGTACTTGCTCTAAATTTAACCACCGGGCCTTGCAGGAGTGCTGCATGTGTCAGCGTTAATTGCAAGAGCGATTTTTCAACACATGTTAGTCGAAGGTCTATCGCGTTACTTTACGACATGTTTCCAAAAAAAGTGATATGACTTCTGTCAACTTATAAGTCATGTATGTCAAATTAACCTCTCTGTACTTGTTCTCAAATTAGCCTCTAGGCCTTTCAGGAGTTTTGCATTGCATCAGCGTCAATTGCAAGATGAGCCAGCAAGCTAGCAGTGGAGTTGCCAACATGCTCAAAGTGCACACAACATTGAGTAGAAAGAAGCATGCCCAGGAAATTAGTGGGGGCTTAGGGAGGCCATTTGCTCAAAGAGCAATTATAATAAGGTACAATCAGGTGGCTATAAGGACGATGAGCGAGAAGCAATACAGGCTACTGAAAATACGCTATAACTAGGTGTCGCATGGAGGCCGAGGAATATGATGAATGCGTGAGGTGGGCGATGAATGATGTGTTTCGGCGTTGCACGTCAATTATCATACAGAAACATATCTCTGCTCTTATAAAAGAAGCAAGTTGGTCATGATGGTGTGCCTGCCATCCTGCAATATAGACCGTCCGATCTATATCTGACGGATAGAAAGCAAACTATGGCAATTTTGCAAAAAGATACCCGCACCCCTCTCCACATTTGCAGATAAGGCCTCCCCTCGTTCATCTTCGTCTCCCACGAGATAAAGAGATCATATAAATGCATCTTAAGGTTCCATGCAACACCTGGGCCTCTTGTTAGTACCTAATTAAAATAGACATGGCAAACTTATAGATGTTTTCCCCAATGATATAGAGATGTTGTTACACCTTATTACACTTTTTTATTATTATTTAATTGTAGGTAACATTACAACCAACTTATGAAAATAATGGTAACCGGTTCTACGTGTTTGTAATGGTATTATCATTGGACTGCCATGTAGGATAAATGATGAGGTGGATGAGAGAGACCATAAGAAAATGCATGTCTTCTCTTGATTAATAGTTGATCTCTTACCAACATTATGTCTCACCAAATATGTATAAATATCGCATTATTAAAGATACTAATAAAAATAACCCACTACAACACATTTTGATGTGTCCTCTAGATTACGTGACAATCTTAAGATAAAACGGTCTTATCAAGCAGTATGCATGCTCTAAATGGTAATAAATTAACATTTGGGTAGTCGAGAGTAACATGTGATATTATGAATATATCTTGTTGCAAATATATCAGAACAAAATGTTCATTTTTTCCAGTAGAAAAGAATGTTCAAGTTGACTGATTAGCTCCATGCTGGTTTTGACTACTTCAATTTGAAAATGAACCACATGTTTTATTTGGTAACACAAAATCAGTAACTAAATGGAGATTTGACACCATGTCCTGCCATGTACGTAAGTGCAACAACCTAGATTTATTCACGTATAGGGAAGACTTGTATTCCTATAAGAGTGTTTCGATCACTAAAGTAGTGATCTAAACACTATTATATTAGTTTACCGTGGCAGTACTTATTAGAGAAAAGTAAAGAACATAAACGAGCAAGTTGACTACGACAGCATGTGAAGTTGTGAACCCTCATGTTGCATAAGCATGTGCCCTGCATGTCTCTACAATAACATGTCCGGGATGGTTCACCAGATGGCGCGGTAGTTTTTGCGTTGCAGCTGGATGTGCAAGGTGGCAATATTCTGAGTGCTAAGGAGTTGATCCAATGGCTTGTTTTGTTTGGATTTTCCAACTATGACCATTGGAAAGAGTCAATTAATGGGTCACATTCAAAGTTATTCTCACACTGTAGAATGGTATAGGAATGTGACAGCCTGGATTTTGCCTTCTCTCTTTTTCCAGACTTTCAGTTGCACTTGCTTTGGATTTGGAGTTTTGAATCAATTCAAATGGACTTTAACACTTTGGCCTACCCTTGATTTTCACCCAAGTGACCCATCCACCTCTAACTCACCTTTTCTTCTCTGAAAAACTCCTACAAAAGCCCAATGAATATTTTTCATAAAAGAAAAATATTCGTTTTCCTCCCAGAAAATCCACTTCTAAGAAGTATGCTCCAAAGCAACCCCTAGATTTCTTGCTCCAAAAATCCTCGATAAATTCAAATATTATTTTAACCCTAGGGCACCATGTAGAGCAAAAATATTGCATATCTTTTTTTCAATATTTTTGCTACAGAAAATAATTTCTGTTCTGGACAAAATGATGACTTTGCACAGCAAGTATATTTTTGCTTGATCTTTTGGGGCTGATCTTTTCTGAGCTTGATTACCTAACTAAGAGATCATGAAACCCCAAAGCACAACCCTTAACTGTCACTAGATTTTTTCTCAGTGAAGCTCACAAGTTTCTATCCAGAAACTTGCCAAGGAAGATAGCCACTCCCACAGTGCACCTCTGATCCAGCCAAACGTGCAAAACAACTAAAACTAGTGAGGACTAACTACCAGACATGTTGTTTGGGCTTTGCTTAGGTTTATAACAACTATCAAAGAGCAACCTTTGAAGTGAAGGGGCATCTTCGATGATGAGTTGCTGTCCTTCAAAACAATTCCAATGCTTTTAAGGTGAGGCAACTTTATTTGGAGACAACCGATAGGGATTTCTATTCCCAAAACAATGAGCAAGCGCTCCAGGGCAGGGCAACTGGAGTGGATGATGATGTGTAGTGATGCCTCTAACAGATAACCACCACAAGAGAAAGTTTTTTTAGCAGTGGGAGTTGAAGCATTTGTACCATATCATCTGGTAGATGGCACCGTGCGAAGGTGGTGGTGTGGAGAGAGGAGGAAAACCGCGAGATGGACAACGGTGGTGTGGGCATGAATTCTTGGTGTTTTCGTGGTATGAAACTTTGGTGGTAATGGTACAACTCAACTGTTGGACTTTTCCGAATTCAGGGGATGTCAGCCAAGCGTCCACCTTGCTGGGTATGGATAGTAGGTAGCTTGTCTGTATGCAGAGGCATCGAATGGGGCCCTACTGGTGACAGGAGACGATGGCTCTGAGGAGATCAAATTCAGGAAGGATAGATATCTGACAATAGTCGAGATTGAGGGGCGCGGTGCGCCATAGAGGGTGCCACCAAGTTGAGAGGACTTGTGTGCGGCAGCAATCCTTGGTGGGAAGAAGCAAGATGATCTCCTCAAGATGATGTTTGCCAGATCGCTGATGCGGTCCACAGGAGATTCTACCGGTTCCTCACATCCGGGTGGGAGGGGGGTCGCCGCTTCTCCATGCACCGCCGGGTGCGGGATCTACAACCGGCATCGCCGCTGGCGGGAGCCTCATCTTCTTGGAGCTGGGGCTAGACGACTCCATTTTCCTTGTGGGTGTCGCGCCGAGCTCACGGGTTTGAGCAGAGTAGCCAGATACGAGCCTAGTGGCAGTGCGAGTGGGGAAGAAGGAGGGCTGGGGATTTCTATAGGAGTGGAAGAAGAGGAGCAGGTGTTTTCTTTTTGAGTGAGGAAGAAGGTTAGCGGGGGTTTTCTCGATGTGTGAGGAAGATGGGGAGCGGGGGCAATCGGGGGGTGACGAAAGCGGGAGAACGAGCTGTTCGTGCTTATAAGGCCCGCTGCAGTAACTACTCGCTTTTTCCCAAGAATCGCTCTCTTCTTTTGCGTTGCTGCATTAGAGCTAGCGCATGGACTTGGCTGACTGGCCATGCATGCAGGATGCATGTGCCCGCCGGCCACTGCATGCGCCTGGTTTGTTACTAGGCCTATTTAATAGGGTGGTTATGGAATAAATTAAGGAGATCTAGTTTCTCTTTGTGCATCTTCTTGGTCTTAGCAATTGTCTCATGGGCCTAATAAACCCGGACGGAGGGAGTATAAGTGGAAGCGAGGAGTAAGGAGGGGTTTTCTGGGATCACCCCCTCTTCAAGGAATATGGGCTTCTCCTTGCAAAAAACTAAAAGAAATGGGCTTTCAGATGGATAGGCTTTTGTATCGGCCCAATCGGCTACCCGTGTTTCGTAGTGGAGGGCCTTGTGCTAGAGGCAGCCCGAGACACTCTCTAGCTTATTGCCCATTCGAAAGAAAAAAAGAGACGCATCCAGCTTATGGATACTCATCGGTAACCTTTTTCAACTTAGCATCCACCAAATTAGAGGATGCGGTACTGGATGCAGACACTCACATTAAACTAAGCTTCAGAAGATACAGTATGCATACTAACATTCAGAAGAACTAAAGTTTAGCTTGTTTATGCATCTCAACGATTCACCATACTATAACCAATACAAAGCTGTGAGAAGGTGTGGAAATAAAGAAAGTTGGTCGATGCTTCTCTGAGCAAAGGGCCACCATGCGCACGCATTAATTTCCTGGGCATGCTCGTTTCTTATCAATGTTTCGAGCACTTTGAGCATGTTGGCAACTCCACAGCTAGCTAGTTGCCTCATCTTGCAATTGATGCTCGCACATTTGCAGCAAACACATGAGGCAATAGAGATGACTCAACATGAGTCCATATTGTGCGGTTCCCCTGAAATCATCTTCATTGTCCTAAATCTAAAAAGATTGGAAAACAATAACTATACTTAAACGGTGTTGCAAAACAGTAGCACATATCAATAGCTCGGCATGACAAAACACGATCATTTGGACGAAGGGCACATATCAATAGCTCGGCATGACATATCAATAGTTATACTAAAAAGATTATATATAACTTCATAAGTCCTTGGTTGATTTCGACCTTCGGCCGCACTGCTTGTTTGCTCCTCCACACATGACAGGATCGTTCCGCACTGCAATCAGCAAGTCAACGTACGAATAAGCTTATTTCATCTTGTTGTGGTCATTGTACCTAGTTACAAATGTAGGAATACTTGGAGCACCATGAGGTTAGCTGACAGCAGGCAGATGCAGCCATATAAATTTTGTGCAGTGCTACCAAAATTGAGGTTTGTATCCCTTCCTATTATGAGAATTCTTCTTGAAGTTGGTAGAATGTGACGGCTTGTTCTTTGCATCAAACTTGCCTTTCCCTTGAGATTTGTTCTTGTTGTTTTGGGGCTGGTTGGGCTGGAAGTTCTTCTCGTGTACCATGTGGGCACTAGAAGCTCCCTCAGCGACCCGAGCATGTGTGTCTTTTCCTCTCGCCTTCTCTTCAAGATCAAGAGTGTTAATTGTTGGAAATATGCCCTAGAGGCAATAATAAAAGTATTATTATTATATTTCCTTGTTCATGATAATTGTCTTTTATTCATGCTATAACTGTATTATCCGGAAATCGTAATACACGTGTGAATACATAGACCACAATATGTCCCTAGTGAGCCTCTAGTTGACTAGCTCGTTGTGATCAACAGATAGTCATGGTTTCCTGGCTATGGACATTGGATGTCGTTGATAACTGGATCACATCATTAGGAGAATGATGTGATGGACAAGACCCAATCCTAAGCCTAGCACAAAGATCGTGTAGTTCGTTTGCTAGAGCTTTGCGAATGTCAAGTATCTCTTCCTTTGACCATGAGAGCGTGTAACTCCTGGATACCGTAGGAGTGCTTTGGGTGTATCAAACGTCACAACGTAACTGGGTGACTATAAAGGTGCACTACAGGTATCTCCGAAAGTATCTATTGTTTTATGCGGATCGAGACTGGGATTTGTCACTCCGTGTAAACGGAGAGGTATCTCTGGGCCCACTCGATAGGACATCATCATATGCGCAATGTGACCAAGGAGTTGATCACGGGATGATGTGTTACGGAACGAGTAAAGTGACTTGCCGGTAACGAGATTGAACAAGGTATTGGATACCGACGATCGAATCTCGGGCAAATAACATACCGATAGACAAAGGGAATTGAATACGGGATTGATTAAGTCCTTGACATTGTGGTTCATCCGATGAGATCATCGTGGAACATGTGGGAGCCATCATGGGTATCCAGATCCCGCTGTTGGTTATTGACCGGAGAACGTCTCGGTCATGTCTGCATGTCTCCCGAACCCGTAGGGTCTACACACTTAAGGTTCGATGACGCTAGGGTTATAAAGGAAGTTTGTATGTGGTTACCGAATGTTGTTTGGAGTCCCGGATGAGATCCCGGACGTCACGAGGAGTTCCGGAATGGTCCGGAGGTAAAGATTTATATATGGGAAGTCCTATTTTGGCCACCGGAAAATGTTCGGGATTTTTCGGTATTGTACCGGGAAGGTTCTAGAAGGTTCCGGAGTGGGGCCCACATGCATGGGGGGACCCACATGGACGTGGGTAGTGGGGAAAGGCCCCACACCCCTGGTCAAGGCGCACCAAGATCCCCCTTAGAAGGAATAAGATCATATCCCGAAGGGATAAGATCAAGATCCCTAAAAAGGGGGGATAACAATCGGTGGGGAAGGAAATGATGGGATTTCTTTCCTCCCACCTTGGCCAACGCCCCAATGGACTTGGAGGGCAAGAAACCAGCCCCTCCACGCCTATATATAGTGGGGAAACGCATGGGAGCTTTAGACGAAGTTCTGGCGCAGCCCTCCCCCTCTCCCAAGTCCTCCTCCTCTCCCGCGGTGCTTGGCGAAGCCCTGCGGGATTGCCACGATCCTCCACCACCACCACGCCGTTGTGCTGCTGTTGGATGGAGTCTTCCTCAACCTCTCCCTCTCTCCTTGCTGGATCAAGGTGTGGGAGACGTCATCGGGCTGTACGTGTGTTGAACGCGGAGGTGCCGTGCGTTCGGCACTTGATCATCGGTGATTTGAATCACGACGAGTACGACTCCATCAACCCCGTTCACTTGAACGCTTCCGCTTAGCGATCTACAAGGGTATGTAGATGCACTCTCTTTCTACTCATTGCTGGTCTCTCCATAGATAGATCTTGGTGACACGTAGGAAAATTTTGAATTTCTGCTACGTTCCCCAACATTAATGACATCCAAAACAGAAAACTCATGTCTCTTGTTTTTCAGAGAAGTAGAAAAATCGTTCCACAAAGGTGGAAGCTTGGCAATAATGGTCCCAGCAACAAATTTGTCCGGCAACACACACTTAAAGTACTGAAGTTCCTTAGAGACTGACTGTATCTCATGAGTCTGCTGAACAATAGAGCGCTCATCAGTCATCCTGTAGTCACAGAATTTCTCTAGGACGTACAACTCAATAGAGCGCTCATCAGTCATCAGTCATCGGTGATTTTGAATTTCTGCTACGTTCCCCAACAGTGGCATCATGAGCTAGGTCTATTGCGTAGATTCTTTGCACGAGTAGAACACAAAGTAGTTGTGGGCGTTGATGTTGTTCAATATGCTTACCATTACTAGTCCAATCTTGTTTCGACGGTATTGTGGGATGAAGCGGCCCGGACCGACCTTACACGTACTCTTACGTGAGATAGGTTCCACCGATTGACATGCACTTGGTGCATAAGGTGGCTAGCGGGTGCCAGTCTCTCCCACTTTAGTCGGAACGGATTCGATGAAAAGGGTCCTCATGAAGGGTAAATAGCAATTGGCATATCACGTTGTGGTTTTGCGTAGGTAAGAAACGTTCTTGCTAGAAACCCATAGCAGCCACGTAAAACATGCAAACAACAATTAGAGGACGTCTAACTTGTTTTTGCAGGGTATGCTATGTGATGTGATATGGCCAAAAGGATGTGATGAATGATATATGTGATGTATGAGATTGATCATGTTCTTGTAATAGGATTCACGACTTGCATGTCGATGAGTATGACAACCGGCAGGAGCCATAGGAGTTGTCTTTATTTATTGTATGACCTGCGTGTCATTGAAGAACGCCATGTAAACTACTTTACTTTATTGCTAAACGCGTTAGTCATATAAGTAGAAGTAGTTGTTGGCGTGACAACTTCATGAAGACACGATGATGGAGATCATGATGATGGAGATCATGGTGTCATGCCGGTGACAAGATGATCATGGAGCCCCGAAGATGAAGATCAAAGGAGCTATATGATATTGGCCATATCATGTCACTACTCTATTTGATTGCATGTGATGTTTATCATGTTTATGCATCTTGTTTGCTTAGAACGACGGTAGTAAATAAGATGATCCCTTACAACAATTTCAAGAAGTGTTCTCCCCTAACTGTGCACTGTTGCTACAGTTCGTCACTTCTAAGCACCACGTGATGATCGGGTGTGATGGATTCTTACGTTCACATACAACGGGTGTAAGACAGTTTTACACAGCGAAAACACTTAGGGTTAACTTGACGAGCCTAGCATGTACAGACATGGCCTCGGAACACGGAGACCGAAAGGTCGAGCATGAGTCGTATAGTAGATACGATCAACATGAAGATGTTCACCGATGATGACTAGTCCGTCTCACGTGATGATCGGACACGGCCTAGTTGACTCGGATCATGTAATCACTTAGATGACCAAAGGGATGGCTATCTGAGTGGGAGTTCATAAGATGAACTTAATTATCCTTAACATAGTCAAAAGATTTTTGCAAATTATGTCGTAGCTCGCGCTTTAGTTCTACTGTTTTAGATATGTTCCTAGAGAAAATATAGTTGAAAGTTGAAAGTAGCAATTATGCGAACAGTAGAAAGCTTATGTCCTTAATGCACTGCTCAGTGTGCTGAACCCCAAACATTGTTTGTGGATGTTTCGAACATCGAACATACACGTTTTGATAACTACGTGATAGTTCAGTTAAATGGTTTAAGTAGAGGCACCAAAGACGTTTTCGAAACATCGCGGAACATATGAGATGTTTCGAGGGCTGAAATTGGGATTTCAGGCTCGTGCTCACGTCAAGAGGTATAAGACCTCCGACGATTCTCTTAGCCTGCAAACTAAGGGAGAAAATCTCAATCGTTGAGCTTGTGCTCACATTGTCTGAGTGCAACAATCACTTGAATTGAGTGGGAGTTGATCTTCCAAATGAGATAGTGATGTTTCTCCAAAGTCATTGCCACCGAGCTGCTAGAGCTTCGTGATGAACTATAACATATCAGGGATAAATAAGATGATCCTTGAGGTATTCATGATGTTTGACACCGCGAAAGCAGAAATCAAGAAGGAGCATCAATTGTTGATGGTTGGTGAAACCACTAGTTTCAAGAAGGGCAAGGGCAAGAAGGGATACTTCATGAAACGGCAAATCAGCTGCTGCTCCAGTGAAGAAACCCAAGGTTGAACCCAAACCCGAGACTAAGTGCTTCTGTAATAAGGGGAACAACCACTGGAGCAGCATTACCCTAGATACTTGGTAGATGAGAAGCCTGGCAAGGTCGATAGAAGTATATTGGATATACATTATGTTAATGTGTACTTTACTAGTACTCCTAGTAGCACCAGGGTATAAGATACCGGTTCGGTTGCTAAGTGTTAGTAACTCGAAATAAAAGCTACGGCATAAACGGAGACTAGCTAAAGGTGAGCTGACGATATGTGTTGGAAGTGTTTCCAATGTTGATATGATCAAGCATCGCACGCTCCCTCTACCATCGAGATTTGGTGTTTGCTTTGAGCATAGACATGATTGGATTATGTCTATCGCAATATGGTTATTCATTTAAAGAGAATAATGGTTACTCTATTTATTTGAATAATACCTTCAATGGTCTTGCACCTAAAATGAATGGTTCATTGAAATCTCGATCGTAGTGATACACATGTTCATGCCAAAAGATAGTAATGATAGTACCAATTACTTGTGGCACTGCCATGTAAGTCATAATGGTATAAAACGCATGAAGAAGCTCCATGTTGATGGATCTTTGGACTCACTCGTTTTGAAAAGTTTGAGACATGCGAACCATGTCTATTGGTGTATATGCATGAAGAAACTCCATGCAAATGGACCGTTTGGACTCACTTGATTTTGAATCACTTGAGATATGCAAATCATACCACATGGGCAAGATGACTGAAAAGCCTCATTTTCAGTAAGATGGAACAAGATAGCAACTTGTTGGAAGTAACACATTTTAATGTGTGCAGTCGAATGAGTGCTGAGGCATGCAGTGAATATCATTATGTTCTTACTTCACAGATGATTCGAGTAAATGTTGAGTATATTTACTTGATGAAACACAAGTCTGAATTATTGAATGGTTCAAGAAATTTCAGAGTGAAGTAGCAGATCATTGTGACAAGAGGATAAAATGTCTATGATATGATCATAGAGATGAATATCTGAGTTACGAGTTTTGGCACACAATTAAGACATTGTGGAAATTGTTTCACAATTAATACCGCCTGGAACACCATAATGTGATGGTGTGTCCGAACATCATAGTTGCACCCTATTGGATATGGTGCGTACCATGATGTCTCTTATCGAATTACCACTATCGTTCATGGGTTAGGCATTAGAGACAACCACATTCACTTTAAATAGCGAACCACGTAATTCCGTTGAGATGACACCGTATGAATTATGGTTTAGAGAAACCTAAGTTGTCGTTTCTTAAAAGTTTGGGGCTGCGACGCTTATATGAAAAAGTTTCAGGTTGATAAGCTCGAACCCAAAGCGGATAAAATGCATCTTCATAGGAAACCCAAAACAGTTGGGTATACCTCCTAATTCAGATCCGAAAGCAATATGGATTGTTTCTAGAATCGGGTCCTTTCTCGAGGAAAAGTTTCTCTCGAAAGAATTGAGTGGGAGGATGGTGGAGACTTGATGAGGTTATTGAACCGTCTCTTCAACTAGTGTGTGGCAGGGCACAGGAAGTTGTTCCTGTGGCACCTACACCAATTGAAGTGGAAGCTTATGATATTGATCATGAAACTTCGGATCAAGTCACTACCAAACCTCGTGGGATGACAAGGATGCGTACTACTTCAGAGTGGTACGTAATCCTGTCTTGAAGGTCATGTTGCTAGACAACAATGAACCTACGAGCTATGGAGAAGCGACGGTGGGACCGAATTCCGACAAATGGTTAGAAGCCATGAAATCCGAGATAGTATCCATATATCAGAACAAAGCATGGACTTTGATGGACTTGCCCGATGATCGGCAATCCATTGAGATAAATGGATCTTTTAAGAAGAAGACGGACGTGGATGGTACACCATCTATGAAGCTCGACTTGTGGCGAAGTGTTTTCCGACAAGTTCAAGGAGTTGACTATGATGAGATTTTCTCACTCGTAGCGATGCTTAAAGTCCGTCGGAATCATGTTAGCATTAGCTACATTTATGAAATCTGGCAGATGGATGTCAAGACAAGTTTCCTTACCAGTTTTCGTAAGGAAAGGTTGTATGCAATACAATCAGAAAAGTTTTGTCGATCCTAAGGATGCTAAAAGGTATGCTAGCTCCAGCGATCCTTCTAAGGACTGGAGTAAGCATCTCGGAGTTGGAATGTACGCTTTGATGATGATCAAAGATTTTGGGTTTGTACAAAGTTTACGAGAAACTTGTATTTCCAAAGAAGTGAGTGGGAGCACTATAGAATTTCTGATGAGTATATGTTGTTGACATATTGTTGATCAGAAATGACGTAGAATTTCTGGAAAGCATATAGGGTTATTTTGAAAGTGTTTTTCAATGGAAAGCCTGGATTAAGCTACTTGAACATTGAGCATCAAGATCTATAAGGATAGATCAAAATGCTTAATAGTACTTTCAAATGAACACATACCTTGACATGATCTTGAAGGTGTTCAAGATGGAC
Organism: Triticum aestivum; assembly: GCF_018294505.1. Classification (NCBI taxonomy): domain Eukaryota; kingdom Viridiplantae; phylum Streptophyta; class Magnoliopsida; order Poales; family Poaceae; genus Triticum; species Triticum aestivum. Next base: position 161,722,037 of record NC_057804.1, on the reverse strand, counting down.
CAGTCAAAGAAGGAGTTCTTGCCTGAGTTGTAGGGTACGAAGTTAGGACTTAAAGCTCGACCACGGCAGAAAAGAGAGAAAGGACGAAGGTCGTCCCCTATACTTTAGATGTAGGCTCTACAGTATGCCATGCTGAGTACCGCACCTGAAGTGTCCCTTGCCATGAGTCAGTCAAGGGGTACAAGAGTGATCCAAGAATGGATCACAGGACAACAGTCAAAGTTATCCTTAGAAATTAGTGGACTAAGGAATTTTTCTCGATTATGGAGGTGGTAAAAGAGTTCGTCGTAAAGGGTTACGTCGATGCAAGCTTGACACCTATCCGGATAGCTCTGAGTAGAGATACCAGATACATATAATGGAGCAACAATTTAGAATAGCTCCAAGTAGAACAGTTATTTGGATTAGCTCCAAATAGAGCGTGGTAGCTACATCTAGGAGATGACATAGAGATTTGTAAAACACACACGGATCTGAAAGGTTCGGACCCGTTAACTAAAACCTCTCTCACAAGCAACATGATCAAACCTAAAACTCATTGAGTATTAATCACATAGTGATGTGAACTAGACTACTGATTCTAGTAAACTCTTGGGTGTTAGTCACATGGCAATGTGACCTGTGAGTGTTAATCACATGGCAATGTGAACTAGATTATTGACTCTAGTGCAAGTGGGAGCCTGTTGGAAATATGCCCTAGAGATAATAATAAAAGTATTATTATTATATTTCCTTGTTCATGATAATTGTCTTTTATTCATGCTATAACTGTATTATCCGGAAATCGTAATACACGTGTGAATACATAGACCACAATATGTCCCTAGTGAGCCTCTAGTTGACTAGCTCGTTGTGATCAACAGATAGTCATGGTTTCCTGGCTATGGACATTGGATGTCGTTGATAACGGGATCACATCATTAGGAGAATGATGTGATGGACAAGACCCAATCCTAAGCCTAGCACAAAGATCGTGTAGTTCGTTTGCTAGAGCTTTGCCAATGTCAAGTATCTCTTCCTTTGACCATGAGAGCGTGTAACTCCTGGATACCGTAGGAGTGCTTTGGGTGTATCAAACGTCACAACGTAACTGGGTGACTATAAAGGTGCACTACAGGTATCTCCGAAAGTATCTATTGTTTTATGCGGATCGAGACTGGGATTTGTCACTCCGTGTAAACGGAGAGGTATCTCTGGGCCCACTCGATAGGACATCATCATATGCGCAATGTGACCAAGGAGTTGATCACGGGATGATGTGTTACGGAACGAGTAAAGTGACTTGCCGGTAACGAGATTGAACAAGGTATTGGATACGGGATTGAATACGGGATTGATTAAGTCCTTGACATCGTGGTTCATCCGATGAGATCATCGTGGAACATGTGGGAGCCATCATGGGTATCCAGATCCCGCTGTTGGTTATTGACCGGAGAACGTCTCGGTCATGTCTGCATGTCTCCCGAACCCGTAGGGTCTACACACTTAAGGTTCGATGACGCTAGGGTTATAAAGGAAGTTTGTATGTGGTTACCGAATGTTGTTCGGAGTCCCGGATGAGATCCCGGACGTCACGAGGAGTTCCGGAATGGTCCGGAGGTAAAGATTTATATATGGGAAGTCCTATTTTGGCCACCGGAAAATGTTCGGGATTTTTCAGTATTGTACCGGGAAGGTTCTAGAAGGTTCCAGAGTGGGGCCCACATGCATGGGGGGACCCACATGGACGTGGGTAGTGGGGGCAAGGCCCCACACCCCTGGTCAAGGCGCACCAAGATCCCCCCTTAGAAGGAATAAGATCATATCCCGAAGGGATAAGATCAAGATCCCTAAAAAGGGGGGATAACAATCGGTGGGGAAGGAAATGATGGGATTTCTTTCCTCCCACCTTGGCCAACGCCCCAATGGACTTGGAGGGCAAGAAACCAGCCCCTCCACGCCTATATATAGTGGGGAAACGCATGGGAGCTTTAGACGAAGTTCTGGCGCAGCCCTCCCCCTCTCCCAAGTCCTCCTCCTCTCCCACGGTGCTTGGCGAAGCCCTGCGGGATTGCCACGATCCTCCACCACCACCACGCCGTTGTGCTGCTATTCGATGGAGTCTTCCTCAACCTCTCCCTCTCTCCTTGCTGGATCAAGGCGTGGGAGACGTCATCGGGCTGTACGTGTGTTGAACGCGGAGGTGCCGTGCGTTCGGCACTTGATCATCGGTGATTTGAATCACGACGAGTACGACTCCATCAACCCCGTTCACTTGAACGCTTCCGCTTAGCGATCTACAAGGGTATGTAGATGCACTCTCTTTCTACTCGTTGCTGGTCTCTCCATAGATAGATCTTGGTGACACGTAGGAAAATTTTGAATTTCTGCTACGTTCCCCAACATTAATGACATCCAAAACAGAAAACTCATGTCTCTTGTTTTTCAGAGAAGTAGAAAAATCGTTCCACAAAGGTGGAAGCTTGGCAATAATGGTCCCAGCAACAAATTTGTCCGGCAACACACACTTACAGTACTGAAGTTCCTTAGAGACTGACTGTATCTCATGAGTCTGCTGAACAATAGAGCGCTCATCAGTCATCCTGTAGTCACAGAATTGCTCTAGGACGTACAACTCGATGCCAGCGCCCGAGGCCCCAAACGTGGCCTCGAGCGCAGCCCACATGTCTTTTCCCCTGTTAAATGACATATATGAATCCACAATGGAATCGTCAAGAACACTTAGCAGGGCGACTTTTAAGAGGGTATCCATGTTCTCAAAAGCTTCCTGCTGTGTAGGATTAAGATCGCCCTCAGGCTTACCCTTAGTGGCGTCATAGCAGTACATGATCTGAAACCAATATACTGCTCTTGTGCACCACCCTTAAAAGTAGGCGGCTTCAAAAGCGCAGCAAAACCACTCGGAGTAAATTGCCTATAATCAGGTTTTTGGATTGGATTGTTGAATATATGAGCAATTTACTATGAGATTTAATCCGAATCAACAGTAAATAGATCATGACGACAATTGCAAAGATCAAAGTAATGATGCGGACTAAACCAAGAGGACAGAATCACATACTGTACAGTGGGAGCAGAACCATTGTGGTTGACGTTGTCACTCATGTTGTTGATGAAGAGATTACCAATGTCGGCGAAGAAGGCTGTCATTGAGGAAGTCATCACCAACATCAGTCACAGGAGTGTGCTCCCCAAAAACCTGATCACCCCTCTCTCGTACAGGATCATGAAAGGCGGGGTTCGGAGGACTGTTCTCCCTTCTCGTGGTGCACACTAGAAGGAGGGCTGGAGAAGAATTGTGTGGTGATGCTAAGATCTGGAATGGTGCGAAACCATATGATACAACGAAGGATAGGGTAGAGCATGTCAGGTCGGTCATGTCAGTAAGACAAAGTATAATAGTAGGTCTTTGGCCCAAGGCCACTGCTACAAATCGACCGGCTGATTTCCCAGAAAAATCAGTCGGCTCGTCAGCCGTCAGATCCTTCCCTGCATAGTCGTTCGATCCAGTCAACGCCAATGCCCAGGTCAGCGCCCCTAGGCTGCATCAATGCATCCTCCTTTCGTTCTCCTGGCTGCATCGACGCAGCACGTGCCCCTGCCCGCTGGAAAAGCTTCGCCCCCTAACTCTTAGCTGCCATGTAGGATCGCCGGGAAGTCGTCGCAGTGACGCCGGATCACAGCGTCGGCGTGCTACATCACAACAGCAAGAGCACCAAGTCGTCGAAGTTGCATCGTAGCACCAGGTGGCTCCCTGCAGCGATGTCGGCTCGTAGCATCCGGCGTGATGCATCACAACAGCAGGAGCACCAAGTCATCGAAGTTGCATCGTAACACCAGGTGGCTCCCTGCAGCATCGCGCCTCGACCTCCCTATTCTGCCGTGTTGCAGCACCGACGATGAGCGGCGGCGGCCACCGGCAACCACGCCTTCGTGCTGTGTTGCAGCACTGATGGGTTGTGGCTCCACCTATGGCCTCCCTCTTCTTGCTCCGTTGCAGTGTTGACGTTGAGCGGCGGTCTTCTCGGGCCTCCTCTTCTTGCTGCGTTGCCGTGCTGACGTCGAGCGGCGTTCTCCTATGACCTTCTTCTTCATGCTATGTTGTAGCACTGGCAGCTTCCTCCAGCTGCTACATTGCAACACGGGCAGGAGTGGTGCCCCCTTTGGCCTCCCTCTTGGTACTGGGTTGCAGCACTGCCGGTGAGCTCGGGCAGCGATGGCATCGTAGCAGTGCAGCGAGAAGCCCCGCTTCCGCCGCCCTTTCTTGTTGCATAGCAGCAGTGCGGACGAAAAAACAGGAGCAGTTGCGGCAGTTGCAGCCGGACGTGGTCATGTTCGTTCTCTCCAGAATTGCAACAGCGGTGGCATGGTGGTCACCATTGCGGTGGGAGTCCTCGCCTGAGAACGAGAATGGGGACGGGAATAAGAGAGGAAGGAGGGAACGCGTGTGGAGTAGACAGGGGGTCGAAGAGATAAGGAGAGCTGGCAGAAGCGGTGAATGGGCCTAGAGGCCACGTGTCGAGCAACACGAGCGGCTTATCTTTGCTCATTATTATTTGGTGGATTTTAAACGTTTCCTTGGCCCAAATCCAACGTCAAAGTCAATAATAGCCCAACCAAGGTTTGTCTAAAAAAAGGCTGAGTAATTAAGGCATCCATTAATTATTAATTAGTGACTTAAAATAAATTTTCCGACCAACAAAAATAGAGACCATGTGGATAGCTTTTGTCCTTAGACAGGCTCACTCTCAAAGAGCGCATGTGTAGGTTTCCTATTATCATGCTCATGCAAATGCTAGAATAGATCACATTATAAAGTGGTGCAACTCACACCCACCTAGCAGTATGGTACTAAACTTTAGTCCCACTCACACCACACTTAGAGCATGGTTAATAGTATAGCCAACATCCGGCTATATGATGTTGACACATCATCTAGAACCAACCTAATAGTCCGCTAGTACAATAGTTAGTCCCTTTAGTATAATACTATATCACTAATAATGGCCCCACCTTTTGTCTCACAAAGTATGTTGGAGCTCCTGCTACAACTGGCTACAAGTTTACAACCCGCTCCTCTTCTCTCTCCTCTTCTCTCTCCTTCAACTAAGCACAAAATACTATATTTAAATCCTTATATCCTGCTTATGTCATTTAATTGTAGTACTTGGTCTGAAGTTACTCTCCACTGTGTAGTCTGAAATGTCGGGCGTGTAGCGGGCGGTGCCCTCGATCGGCACGCCACATCAACGGCCAAAACAGTGAGAGATCGCGTCGCCCTGAGTTCCCATTAATGTGGAGCAGCGGGCTCAGCTGGGACCGGGCGGGAAGCGCGCGGGGGAGGGGGGAGGGGGCCAAGAAGGTGAGAAGGCAACTTGGGATCGGTCCAGATTGAGTTTATAGCTAATTAAATGAAGCAAGCTTAGCAACAACAAAACTAAGCACCTATGCATTGGAGACTTGAGTTGCTTAGCCATTTAATGCACTTAGCACCTCATCTAAGCACATCTAAGCACTTAGCACTTAGCACATATCACCCCCTTGACCGTGGACCTTGACGGTGTACGTCACCTTGTGTCCAGATCTGAGATGCCACGTGTACCAGATGAATGACTCCAAGCTCAACCACCGTGATGCAAGAGGTGCGAGACGAGGAACACTGTTGCAGACACCCCCCTCATACTAGCCACAATGGATAGTAGCATAGACTAATTACATGCTCATGTTACTAGTCTATGTTACTACGTCTATTGTAACATATGTGTGGTAACATGTAACACTTCATTTATTAGGCTATAGACACATCTTGCCTTGATATGTGTGATGTTACTACTTCCCTCTATTTCTTCATTTATTGCTTGCCACATCATCTACTTTATCTAGAAATGTGTGATGTTACTACCCATGTTACTCCCACTGTGGGTAGTCTCATAATTTTCCTCGTCATCATCTGAGTCCTAGAAGATCTCACCCACATCAACATTAAGCATGCAGCCGCCTTGATAGACAACGTGCGCAGAAGGAGTAGAGGCGAGTGGGGACGCACCACGTCATGGGAACTCCGTATGTGCTCGTGTGCTTGCAGCGTGCGTGTTTTTCCATCGGTGCTAGCTCTAAGGCTGAGGCTGCGGTCGTCTTCGTCTCTGACTAGTCCTTGAGTAACGATGGCAAAGAGGTGCTGCAAGAGATGCGTAGGCGCCGTTGTGTGCGAGCCTCATCATAGCACGACGAACCAGACATCGTCGCAGATGGATCATGCATCCATGCAGCCGAGTGTGTGCGCATGCATGCATGTGTTATTCACGTGCATTCTGCGGCTGAGTGTCTGTGCATGCACGTGTTGTGTACGTGCGTTGTGTGCTCCATGCTGTGCACGTGTGTGCATGAGTTGGATCAGATGGAGTTAGTGCATTGGCGTGTGTACATGTGTGGCTGCATGCATCCTGTACATGTGTGGTTTGTAGCGTGGTTATCAATATAAACTATAAAACATCTTCAACATAGCATCCTGATGTACCGTCTCTAGTGGTTAGCGAAGAGTTCATGTTCTTTTATTTGTTTATAGGTGGGCAGGCGGCAAAAAAGAGGGGAAAACGCGCAAGGTTCCTTGCAGACGCTCCACGGCGAGGTTCCTTGCTCCTGCTCGGTCGTCAGGAATCTATGTTCTTCAACTCTTTTTTTACGTGAGCTTTGTTCATCCTTTTGCCAACACGCGAGACATCTAGCATCAAGGTGCACATGTCATGCAAGAAAATGGAGATAATCAGTTAAGTAGTGCGTAAGTGAGTCATGCACTTCGATGGCACCTACTATGCAATATTTTTTCTCCTTGATGGCATGTGAATAGTGCACGTACTCAACGACGGAGCACGGGATGGTAGCCATGACATGGTTAGCCCTTTTTTTGGAGAGAGTACGTACTAAATATCTTTGATGTGTCCCGTCAACTCGCAAAACGATGAGAAGTTGGCTTACTATGTCTTCTCCCTCGCCAACGCCTACGTAGTGGCTCGCAACACGAGGAGAACTTTTGCTTAATCCCTTCCCGGTGCTCCAAGGTGGACAGGTGCTAACCATGCCACATAAGAGAAAAAATGACATGGCACAACATTTAATAAGGGGAGAGAGCACTTTGGTGACCCCAGGAAGAACCAATGCCAAGCGCCAGAACCTAGGCAAACTACTTAAATGAAACAGCTTGACGAATGCATGAAAGACTTTAGGTGCTAACTCGTTAAATAAAGTGTACTTATCAACAACAAGTAATCACCTATGCATTAGGGAGATGAGTTGCTAAGGTATTTAATGGACTTAGCACCTCATCTAAGCACCTTTGCATTGGGAGAGGTCTTACAAGCGGTGGACGTGCAACAATTCATTTGGTGTCAGATTGCCAGAAGTACAACTGTAGAATCATCGACTTCCAGAAGAGGCGAAGAGCCAAGCACAATGTCACCTACTGACCTTAGGCTAGGCGTGCTGGGAGTAACATAAGTAGGGGTACCTCCTTTTTTTATTCTAGAAACAACCACACGCGAATATTGGACGGTAGCAACACAACAACTGAATAAAAAATCGAAACCAACCAATGAACTACCACTACTGGTGACCGTTTGCTAGTACGTATCATGTACTCTATTTGTCCATGTATATAGGGCTTAATGTGTTTTCCGAGACTAACTTTAGCCCTGTTTGGATCCATGGGTTAGAGTTAGTTTGAGCTAGTTGGGGCTCAATAGCCCTAAAGTATCCAAGCATGAGGGTTAAATTGTTGCAAGTTGCACTGAACCCACCAAAAAAAACTATCCTAGCCAAGAGGTGCTAATTGGAGATAGTTATCGTTGGGCTCACAGAAAAATCACTTCTCTCTCGATCAAGTGCATTTATTGTCAATCTAACCATATCACCCAAACACCTCTTTGGCTAAAGTTAGTTCAAGGTTAGTAATGAGTTAGTCTAACCTATAGGTAAGTTAGAGTATCCAAACAGGAGCAGTATAGGACATGCAAGTTTCTCAAAGCATACAGTCAAATTCGTATGTGAAAGATCCTTTTTTTTGAAAACAGAACGTGAAAGGATCTTCGAATGATATAATTTTAAAATTATATAAAATCTTATCAATAGTCAAAGGCATCCTCGAAGAATACATTAGGCCCTATATAAAATCTTATCAATAGTCAAAACCAAGTGTTCTAAACGAGTTGAAAATGAGAAACTGGACCCACTCACGACACGGCACGCTTGTCTCGTTTGGTCAGTCAGTCAAAGCGCTTCCTCTTCTTGGCATAACAATAGAGTACAATATATTTTTTAGAATGCTCTTGGCATGTCGCTAACATGTGATGAGTTAACCGACCTCAATAGACGGCAAAAACGCCAGCCTGCCGCACTTTGAGAGAGACGAGGAGCGAGAAGTGATACGGGCTGCCGGATTACTAGAGCTAGGTGTCGCACGGAAGCCAATAAATATGGTGATAGCGTCGGTTAGCCATGTAGTATGATGTAACTACACTGGGCTGCCGTGTTTCGTACTCTTCCAGTCCACTTTGGAGATGATTGGTTGATTTTATATCGCTGAATAATATAAAATATTATGAGTGCAGACACTCCACCATGATGTTCCTTGCTACTTCTCGGTCGTCGGGAGTCTATGTTCTTCCACTCTTTTTTTGACGTGAGCTTTGTTCATCCTTTTGCCAACACGCGAGACATCTAGCATCAAGGTGCACGTGTCATGCAAGAAAATGGAGATAATCAGATAAGCAGTGCGTAAGTGAGTCGTGCACTTCGATGGCACCTACTACGCAGTATTTTCTCCTCGATGGCACGTTAATAGTGCACGTACTCAATGACAGAGCACGGGATGGTAGCCATGGCATGGTCAGCCCTTTTCTAGAGAGAGTGCGTACTAAATAAGTTTGATGTGTCCCGTCAACTCGTAGAATGATGAGAAGCTTGCTTACTACACCTTCTCCCTCGCCAACGCATGCGTAGTGGCTCGCAGAATGAGGAGAAACTTTTGCTTACAAGCCGCCAGCCCACCTATAGAACCGCCTCGCGCTGGCCAATTCCTCTCCAAATACCTAAGTAGGCGGTTGAACCGAACAAGTCTAACTTGATCCAATTTAACCCTCATGTTTGGATATTTTAGGGCTATTTGAGCCCCAACTAGCTCAAACTAACTCTAACCCATGGATCCAAACAGGGCCAAAGTTAGTCTCGAAAAATGTATACATGATACGTACTAGCAAATGCTCACCGTTGGTAGTACTTCATTGGTTGGTTTCGATTTTTGATTCAGTTGCTGTGCTGCGACCGCTAGTATTCACATGTGGTCGTTTCTAGAGTAAAAAAAGGAGGTACTAGTACTTACTGTGGGAAAGGTGAAGTGATGGTTGCTTTGACTGAGAAACTTATTACTGTGGGAATATGGGAGTACCAACGGATTTAAGGAACAGAGAAATAATGGTTGCTTCGTCTGAGCAACTTGCTATGGCGAAGGAGGGGCTGTGTGATTTGACTGCTCACTAGTCATTACTACTGCGGCGCAATGACCCGGGTGAATCTTTCCCTACAGTTTTGCAGTCAATATTGCTGCATGGCAGGTGGAGCCAGATGAAGGACGTCCCACATGTCGGCGAAACAAAGTTGAATTGTTTCTGGCATTGCTATCAATCCTTCAGGATTTGTTTATATGTATGCATAATTTTAATGAAATTGTACTGTGATGCTATTAAGGTTTCAACTTTGGTTCCCGCAGGAAAAAAAGGTGTCAACTTAGGATTCATGTCTCTTGCCTCAAGATTATCTCGTTACAACATTCCATCAAATACAAATTAAACTACCATGGCTGCTAATGCATCTCAATTGTTCGCAGATCAGTTCCAATATTCACATCACAACTGAAGACAAAGTTGTGAGAAGGTGTACAAGTAAAGAAAAATATGTAATTGATCGATGTTGTTCGTAGGCATGGCTCCATTTCCTTGGCACAGTGTTCATTGCTTGGAAGCTAGTTTCACCTAGCTCTGTAGCCAAAAAAGTGGTGTATGGAGTACACCACAATCCGATCATTTTGTGCAGCTCGACTAAAATCGAGCGGACCATCCCTGTTTGCAAAGATATCCAGTCAGTGTGATTACAATAATAGTGGAACTAGATGATGAAACATAACACACACAAATAGAAGCCGATCACCTCTACGATCTCCCTTTAGGACTAACTACTTGTTGGAGAAGATAAGGCACGGAGTTGGATGAGGAGGATAGTAAAACCAATCTCCCTTTCTGCAGTCCCACAGAAATGTAAAAATGTTGCCCGTGTGACATTTTGGCGGAGCTGCACAAAACACTCTTAAGAAAAAAGTGATTTGTGTAGTTCACCAAAAGGTCGCAATAGCAACGAGGTGAAAATGGATAGCCCTGTTTGCAAAAGGAGGTAGAAAGGAAACAATTACAGCCCAATAACACGAGTTGAAGACACAAACACCGTCAAAAAAGAAGCATATTCCATGTAATAAGGGAAAGATAGAACATGGTGGTTTATCAAAAATGGTTTGAGGACGAGATTGCAACATGGAAAGTACACTGGCCGATATACGTTTTAAGAAAACAACTAAAGAAGATCCACATGCAGCAACGTGAGAAGATGGGTAGTAGAGCAAGGCCGGAGGAAGCTGTACATGAGGGTCGTCAGGATGTTACTAGGAGGGCGCCGGCGGCCGGGATCTGCCCATACTGCGGTGGCGAGCAAGTGGCGAAAGCCCTACCGTGCCAGAGCTTGTTCAGAGACAACGGTGGGTACCGTAGATCGGGACATGCTGCCTCAACGCCGTCGAACTAAGAGACGATGCACATCCTCCCTTTTCACCGGCGGACAGGATGCGGCCGGAACACTAACCAACGCTGAGAGAGAGAGAGGCCACCGCCGCCTTGTGTGAGATGGTGTGACGAGAGAGAAACCCATTTTTACATTTTCCTCACGACAATTGTTTTATATTCTATACGTGCCCTTGAGGAATATATAACTTTATTTAATACTAACTCGTAAAGTCAAATTTTGTTTCATCTAGGCGTGGTACCCGACCCTCCTTCAAGTAAACAACCGCTACACGCGTCAAATTATCACGTGGGCTGCCTTTTCGTATAGAAACGAACTCCACCCTGTACCCGCGTGGGTGTGGCTGGGAACGAGACATGAGGACGTGCATCCTGCATGCACCTCTTCTTTAGGTGTAGGTACATACATGGGTGGGTGTGAGAGAGATGGTTTGTGTGAAACAGAGGCAATGTGTCAATGATATCTCAAAAAAAAATGTAACATATGCAATGTGTGTGAAACGGAGTCATGGACGTGAGATATCGATAGAGTTGAAAACATGGATGAAGTGTGTGGCTGCGCGATCGATAAAGAGTGCCATCGAATTTCTGTTGTCCCACGTCAAAGATACAGGGCGGCTGGCCTACTGGAATTTGAGAGGGCAGAGGTGTAGTTTTTCACTGTGGCATGGATACCTAGCTACAATGTTCAACTATCAGTGTGTGGGGGGGGGGTAGAGACTGATTGACTAGTATATGTGTGAGGAAGGAGAGAGACCTAGCTATGTATTGAGGGAGATCGATCGACATCCATGGATATGTGTAGCAGAGGAATAAGGTTGGGAGAAAGACAAAGGTAGAGTGTCAGAGGGTTGGTGGTGGAGTGGCGTCTTACAAATGTTAGGAGAGGCCTGCTAGACAAGCGGAGCATACGAGTGGAATATCAATAAGAGAGGGCGGGGGATATCTGTCTGTCTACGCACGTGCGTGTGAGAGACGGGTTGGGAGGTATGCAAGGATGATGAGGGGAGACGATATGGTTGTGGTAAGCATATGTAACTATAGAGGAAGATCAACCGTCGTCTGTCCGAGAAAGGGAGAGACATAACTAGCGAGGTAAGTGTATCGGTGCATGGGGAAAATGAATTATAGTCGACCTGGCTATATATAGGGAGATCTGTATGTATACATGCATGCATGTGTTAGAAGCAAATAATGTCCAGAGAGACAGCCAGGGGGAGAGGTGTGCGGCTAGGAGGTGGTGCAAGAGGCCTACCATGTCGAGGGGGGAGGAGTGTGCGAGTATCAGATCAATGAAAAGAGGGGCGGGAGTGTGCACCTGCGTGGAACCGTATTGGACATAGGGGGGCATGAACGATGAGAAGAGAAGAGGGGAAGTATATATGTGTTTGTGGTAGGCACACTTGGCTACAGAGGTATATCGACTGGTGTTTGCCTAAAAGAAGGAGCCGGGGGGCCTACACACACTACGGGTGAATGACCTAAAGAGAAGTAACAAACATGTGTGATGGAGGGGACGCTGAGGGAGGGTGAGAGGGGAGCGGGCGTGTGCATGCACGATAGAAAGTTAGCGCTAGCTAGCTAAAAATAAAAGAGGATCGTGAAGGTGTAAAAGACGAACAAAGATCATAATTCATTATAAAAAAGTGGATATGGATACTTGAACAAGATATCATAGTGTAGAACAATTATTATAATTTGGGCTAATGTGGGGCTTTTTTAGCTTAGGGCTAAATACTTGTCATAATGTAGTGGGCGAGGCACTATACTTTGTGTGATAAACACGGTGTATGTATCGAACATGGTTTAGATTATGAATATATAGATAGTACATCAAATGTACTATTATTTGGAATCAACATCAAGTGTATTCAAAAAATAGAATTCGAGTTCATATAGTACACATAGTTCATATATATTTCTATAGTAATCATGTGGTGTGTTATTAAGGTAATACATGAATGATGGTTTAAGTTGGCAACAACCATGATTGGAGATTCTTATTGAAATAGAGAAACGAATTCAAATGCAGTTCGAATTGCAGTGGTAGTATAGATATTTGGAATGCACTAAAATGTTGGTATGAGTAGGTTACATGCATATACAACCAGCGAAAAAATTTAATTGTACATAACATGGATTCATACTCCCTCCTTCCATCTATATAGGGCCTAATACGTTTTTTAAGACCACCTTTGTCAGTTGACAAGATTAATAGTACATGGCATGCACAATGTGAAAATTATATCATTGAAAGATCCTTTCAGACACGAATTTAACGGTGTGCTTTGTGTAAGTTGCATGTCATATATTATTGCTCTAATATTTTGTCAAAGTTAGCATCGAAAAAGGCATTAGGCCCTATATAGTTGGAAGGAGGAAGTAGCTTTGAATAGCATTTGTACAGTAAAACGGGACAAGACTCTCTCTTCTTGTGGTGTGAATAGTTTTATTTTTTTGTTTTTTTGGTTGATGGAAGTGCGATTTGATTTGGTACGTAGAAGTACAATATTACACATTAGGCTTGTCCCTAAAATTCTACCCGTGCCTTGTTATATCCCGAAAATTCAGATATCGTGCTCCCAAAATTGGCGCCTTCACAACCCGCGCCTTGCTATCCTGAAATTACAACACGCACAAAAACTCCCTCCAGCTGCCAAATCCCGACACGCGAAATCCCCCTTCTAACCTTGGGCCGAAAGGAGCGCTAGATCAAATGGTGGGGGTACTTTTGTAACACACCCTACATTTTGGACAAGCGCGTCCCTAAGTCATGGTTCCCCCCTCCCATCGCCTCCTTTTGGCCGTTCAAAATCCCAGGCCGCCATAACCTCTCCGCTCCAGCCGCAAAATGCCACCTTACTCCGTCCGCCACCTCACCACTGCCCAGCCAGAGCCTCTTCCCCGACGACCTCTTCCACCACAACAGCTCAACATCCCTCGTCCACCTCCCCGGACGAGGATCCGTCGTCCATCTCGTCATCCCGCCGGTTCAGCTGCCCCTTGCTCCACCTCCAAGGAGCTACTCCGATGATCGCCTCGTCTATCGCGGCTGCTCCATCCCCACAGCGCCTCCTTAATCTGCTCTACCGGAACCGCAACATCCTCACTGACTCCTCGGACGAAGCCGAGGCCTACTCGATGCGACCAAAGAAGTTGTACACTCATTGCATCACACCTTCTCCTTAACTCGACCTTCCGGCATCGACGGTGCTCCATCCCACACCCTCATGGAGACGGCTTTAACTCGACCTTAAAGCCGGCGCCACGGGCGACATATCCACGGCGGCTCTCCCTGATACGTCTCCAACGTATCTATAATTTTTTATTGTTCCATGCTATTATATTACCCCGTTTGGATGTTTATGGGCTTTATTTTACACGTTTATATCATATTTGGGACTAACCTACTAACCGGAGGCCCAACCCGTATTGCTGTTTTTTTTGCCTATTTCAGTATTTCAAAGAAAAGGAATATCAAACGGAGTCCAAATGGAATGAAACCTTCGGGAGCGTGATTTTTGGAACGAACGTGATCTGGAGAACTTGGAGTGCAAGTCAAGAAGCTTGCGAGGCGGCCAGGAGACAGGAGGGCATGCCCACCCCCTCTAGTCGCGCCCCCTATCTCCAGGACCCCTCGGGCGGCCACCGACGTACTTCTTCCTCCTATATATACCTACGTACCCCGAAAACATCCAGGGAGCCAACGAAACACAATTTCCACCACCGTAACCTTTTGCATCCGCAAGATCCCATCTTGGAGCCTTCGTCGGAGCTCCGCCGGAGGGGGAATCGACCACTGAGGGCTTCTACAGCAACACCATAGCCCCTCCGATGAGTTGTGAGTAGTTTACCATAGACCTTCGGGTCCATAGTTATTAGCTAGATGGCTTATTCTCTCTTTTTGGATCTCAATACAATGTTCTCCCCCTCTCTCGTGGAGATCTATTCGATGTAAACTCTTTTTGTGGTGTGTTTGTCGAGATCCGATGAATTGTGTGTTTATGATCAAGTTTATCTATGAGAAATATTTGAATCTCCTCTGAATTCTTTTATGTATGATTGAGTTATGTTTGCAAGTCTCTTCGAATTATCAGATTGGTTTGGCCTACTAGATTGATCTTTCTTGCCATGGGAGAAGTGCTTTGCTTTGTGTTCAATCTTGTGGTGTCCTTTCCTAGTGACAACAGGGGCAGCAAGGCACGTATTGTATTGTTGCCATCGAGGATAAAAAGATAGGGTTTATATCATATTGCTTGAGTTTATCCCTATACATCATGTCATCTTTCTTAATGCATTACTCTGTTCTTTATGAACTTAATACTCTAGATGCAGGCAGGAGTCGATCGATGTGTGGAGTAATAGTAGTAGATGCAGGAAGGAGTTGGTCTACTTGTCACGGACGTGATGCCTATATACATGATCATGCCTAGATAATCTCATAATTATTCGCTTTTCTATCAATTGCTCGACAGTAGTTTGTTGACCCACCGTAATATTTATGCTATCTTGAGAGAAGCCACTAGTGAAACCTATGGCCCCCGGGTCTATCTTTTAACATATAAGCTTTCAATCTATTTGCATCTTTACTTTTTGCATCTATATTATAAAATACCAAAAGTATATTTATCTTATCATACTATCTCTATCAGATCTCACTTTCGCAAGTGGCCATGGAGGGATTGACAACCCCTTTATTGCGTTGGTTGCGAGTTCTTTGTTTGTTTGTGTAGGTGTGTGGGACTTTTGAGGAGCCTCCTACTGTATTGATACCTTGGTTCTCAAAAACTGAGGGAAATACTTACGCTACTATTGCTGCATCACCCTTTCCTCTTCGAGGAAAACCAACGCAAGCTCAAGACGTAGCAAGAAAGATTTCTGGCGCCGTTGCCGGGGAGGTCTTCGCTCAAGTCAATACATACCAAGTACCCATCACAAACTCATCTCCCTCGCATTTACATTATTTACCATTTGCCTCTCATTTTCCTCTCCCCCACTTCACCCTTGCCATTTTATTTGCCCTCTCTTTCCCAATCTCCTCCTCTCTTTTCGCTTGCCTTTTTCTGTTTACTTGTGTGATTGGATTACTTGTTGCCATGGCGCAAGATAATACCAAATTGTATGATTACTCCAATACCAATAATAATGATTTCCTTAGTACTCCGATTGCTCCTCTTAATGATGTTGAGTCTTGTGAAATCAATACAGATTTGCTGAATCTTGTTATGAAAGATCAATTCGCCGGCCTTCCTAGTGAAGATTCCGCTACTCATCTAAACAACTTTGTTGATTTGTGTGATATGCAAAAGAAGAAAGATACAGATATGCAAAAGTTTGGTTTTCGTCTTTGCCTAAAAATAGTATGGATTCTTGGAACAAGTGCAAAGATGGTTTTATCTCTAAGTATTTTCCTCCCGCTAAGATTATAACTCTTAGGAATGATATTATGAATTTTAAACAACTTTATCATGAGCAAGTTGCCCAATCTTGGGAAAGAATGAAATTGATGATTCGCAATTGCCCTACTCATGGTTTGAATTTATGGATGATCATACAAAAATTTTATGCCGGTTTGGACTTTTCTTCTAGAAATCTTTTAGATTCGGCCGCGGGAGGCACGTTTATGGAAATCACGTTAGGAGATGCTACAAAACTTCTTGATAATATTATGGCCAATTATTCTCAATTGCACACCGAAAGATCTACTAGTAAAAAAGTGCATGCTATAGAAGAAATCAATGTTTTGAGTGGAAAGATGGATGAACTTATGAAGTTGTTTGCTACTAAAAATACACCTCTTGATCCCGATGATATGCCTTTGTCTACTTTGATTGAGAATAATAATGAATCTATGGATGTGAATTTTGTTGGTAGGAATAGTTTTGGAAACAATGCTTATAAAGGAAACTTTAATTCTAGACCGTTCCCTAGTAATTCCTCTAATAATTATTGAAATTCCTACAATAATTCTTATGGTAATTTTAATAAGATGCCCTCTAATTTTGAGAATAGTGTGAAAGAATTTATGACTTCTCAAAAGAAATTTAATGCCTTGCTTGAAGAAAAATTGCTCAAAGTTGATGATTTGGCTAGGAACGTTGATAGACTTTCGCTTGATGTTGATTCACTTAAACTTAGATCTTCTACTCCTAAGCATGATATCAATGAGCATTTCAAAGCAATGAGAATTTCCATTAACGAGTGCAAGGAAAGAACAGCTAGATTGCGTGCTAAGAAAGATTGCTTTGTAAAGGTGTGTTCTTCTAGTTTCAATGAAAATAATGATGAAGATCTTAAAGTTATTGATGTGTCTCCTATTACATCTTTGTTTTGCAATATGAATCTTGATAGGACTGAAGATGAGTCAACTTTAGTTAGAAGGCGTCCCAAGAATTTGGAGTTTTTAGATCTTGATGCTAAATTTGGTAAAAGTGGGATTGGAGAGGTCATGACTTTAAATAGTATTGAACCCACTATCTCGGATTTCAATGAATTTGATTATGATAATTGTTCTTTAGAATGTTGTATTTCCTTGTTGCAATCCGTTGTTAATTCTCCTCATGCTTATAGTCAAAATAAAGCTTTTACCAAACATATCGTTGATGCCTTGATGCAATCTTACGATGAAAAACTTAATTTGGATGTTTCTATACCTAGAAAACTTAATGATGTGTGGGAACCTTCTATAAAGATTAGAATTAAAGATCATGAGTGTTTTGCTTTGTGTGATTTTGGTGCTAGTGTTTCCACGATTCTGAAAACTTTATGTGATATTCTAGGTTTCCATGATCTTGATGATTGCTCTTTAAATTTGCACCTTGCGGATTCCACCATTAAATGGGAAGGATCAATGATGTTCTCGTTGTTGCAAATAGAAATTTTGTGCCCTTAGATTTTATCGTTCTTGATATAGATTGCAATCTTTCTTGCCCTATTATTCTTGGTAGACCTTTCCTTAGAATGATTGGTGCGATTATTGATATGAAGGAAGGGAATATTAGATTCCAATTTCAATTAAATAAAGGCATGGAGCACTTTCCAAGAAAGAAAGTCAAATTACCTGATGAATCAATCATGCGAGCTACTTATGAATTGAGTGCCAAAGATGGCACTACTGAGATATATCTTCGCTTTTATGCCTAGCTAGGGGCGTTAAACGATAGCGCTAGTTGGGAGGCAACCCAATTTTAATTTTGTTTTTTGTTTTTGCTCCTGTTTAGTAATAAATTTTGCATCTACCTTCTGTTTAGATGGGTTTTTATTTTTTAATTAGTGTTTGTGCCAAGTAGAACCTATGGAATAACCTATGATGATAGTTGATTTGATTCTGCTGAAAAACAGAAACTTTGCGCGCATGAAATTAGTTTTGTTAAATCACAGAAACGAGATTTTGCGTTGATTCTTTTTGCTTCTGATCAATAGACAAATTTGCCGGGACTCCTATTTTGGTAGGATTTTTACAGTTCCAGAATTTTGCGTTAGTTACAGATTTCTACAGACTGTTCTGTTTTTGACAGATTCTGTTTTTCGTGTGTTGTTTGCTTATTTTGATGCACCTATGGCTAGTAAAATAGTTTATAAACCATAGAGAAGTTGGAATACAGTAGGTTTAACACCAAAATAAATAAAGAATGAGTTCGTTACAGTACCTTATGTGGTGGTTTTTTTTTCTTTCACTAACGGAGCTTATAAGATTTCCTGTTGAGTTTTGTGTTGTGAAATTTTCAAGTTTTGGGTAAAGCTTTGATGGACTATGGAATAAGGAGTGCCAAGAGCCTAAGCTTGGGGATGCCCATGGCACCCCAAGATATTCAAGAATAGCCAAAAGCCTAAGCTTGGGGATGCCCCGGGAAGGCATCCCATCTTTCATCTTTGTTCATTGGTAACTTTACTTGGAGCTATATTTTTATTCGCCACATGATATGTGTTTTGCTTGGAGCATCGTGTATTATATTAGTCTTTTCTTTTTAGTTTACCACCATAATCCTTGCTGTACACACCTTTTGGGAGAAGCCCACTTGATTAGAATTTGCTAGAATACTCTAGGTGCTGCACTTATATCTTTTGAGCTTGATAGTTTTTGCTCTAGTGCTTCACTTATATCTTTTAGAGCATGGCGGTGGCTTAATTTTGAAGAAGTTGCTAGTCTCTCATGCTTCACTTATATTATTTTGAGATTCTTTTAGAACAGCATGGTATTTTCTATGGCTACAAATTTGGTCCTAGAATGATGAGCATCCAAGTTGGGTATGAAACACTAGGATCAATTCGATGCTTGATAATTGTTTTGAGATATAGAGGTAGTAATGTTAGAGTCATACTAGTGGGTAATTATGAAATTGAGAAATACTTGTTTTGAAGTTGGCAAGTCCCGTAGCATTCACGTATGGTAAAATTTGTGTGACAAATTTGTTGCATGAGGTGCTCTTTTGATTGTCTTCCTTATGAGTGGAGGTCGGGATCGCGCGATGGTTAACTCCTACCAACCCTTCCCCTAGGAGCATGCATAGTAATACTTTGCTTCGAGGGCAAGTAGACTTTTGCAATAAGTATATGAGTTCTTTATGACTAATGTGAGTCCATGGATATACTCACACTCATCCTTCCACTTTGCTAGCCTCTATTACACCGCGCAACTTTCACCGGTATCAAGCACCAATTATTTACCTTCCTCAAAACAGCCACCATACCTACCTATTATGGCATTTCCATAGCCATTCCGAGATATATTGCCATGCAACTTTCCATTGTTCTGTTTATTATGATACATTCCATCATTGTCATATTGCTCTTTGCATGATCATGTAGTTGACATCGTATTTGAGGCACCCCGGCTCAGAGAAACCGGAACGCCTCATATTCCAGCCCAGAGATCGACGAGAAGTCTTCTGGAATACGGCACTGCTTAGCATAGAACAAACCAGCCTTCTATTATTACATGAATATGAATACAAGGTCTCCGATATTACAATGAATAACATCGGTACAGCGACACTACGCCATCCTCAGTTGCTCTATGAAAGCAGCAGAACAACTCGAAGCAGCGGAATAACTCTAGCAGCAGAACAACGATGACGGTGGTGAACTCCACTCCGCAGGGACACTGGCTGGAACGCTTATCCTAGCTCGCACGAACGGAAACCATGACAAGCAAGCAATCAAATCCGGCATGACCTACAAGCTGGCATGACATGACAGGTGAGTACATTGAATGTACTTGCAAGCTCACAAATAACCAGAAACATTCAAGACAAACAATAGCATGGCAATTACAGGTTAAACAGGAATTATCATGATATCAGCAAAACAACATGGCATGACCAACATAAACATGATACAGCTAACTCAACCTGAACTTAGCACGAACATATTAATCCGACAATACTAGCATGCAACATGATGACACCATATGCACCACTTAATCTGCTCGGGTTACCTCGTAACCAACTCATGCATCACTTACCAACCTCGGACATCACACGATCATCTCAGGATGAAATCAAGCTTGGCATAAACAATGCCGTAGCGATCATTAAATAACCACAAGAAGCTTGATCTTTACCCACGACTCTTTTACAACATCACAAATATACAACAATTCGGTATCCTCAATACCATTGTGATCCTTACGGCGATCACTACTCGACCAACACTTGGTCCCAAACTGTGATCCATACGGCGATCACTACCTGACAACTACATGGCCCGTGATCCTTACGACGATCACCACCCGACCACTACATGGCCCGTGATCCTTACGGCGATCACAACCCGACCAACACTTGGCCAACTTACCTCACTGTTGTTAAGCACATTATTATTATTACTGTTGACTCATGGTGTGACCTTCTCTCGACCTGGGCCCTTATTCGCGGGCGCGACTATCGATAGATTAATATACACTCTGCAGAGGTTAGTACACTGTACCCACACTACAGAACCCATGGCCTCACTCTCCCATTCGGGTGGACCAACAACATTCCGACAAAACCGATCTATTGCCATGACACTCTCCCGGCCCTTCCGACTCAGACCCCACCGGGCTAGTCCTGGGTGGCCCCATGTCTACCTCCAGACACCTCGACCACCGTCGTGGCCACGATCCACACTGGGATCTGGTACCAAAATTAACTTAACAACGGGCTCACAAGGTTATTCTCCGCCTACCTGATCAGGGTAGCACGCGCCCATAACCTTCCCTAAATTTAGGTACCAATGAGAGGCACGACAATAGACCAAGTTAGGGCCGTCCCATACCGGTAAGCATGGTTGCACTGGTCAGCATCGATTCAGCGGCACCATGACTCAGCCAACAGGTGTTCAAGTTAAATTTAATCCGATTAACTTGAATGCAAATATGCTGAGCCGTGATAAAATAACATGATGCCAACTATAATACATGAACATGATATCAACATCATGTTGAGGGTATCACATAACCATCCACCATATCAACAATAACTCATATCCACTGAACATGGCATACTGACTAGCATAACCATCACCAACATCAACATGTACTACTAACAAGCATAAACATATGAAAGATAATACTAGGAGGTATAACATAATCACAGTGTACAAGACAACATAGCACAAAAGTGAACATGCAAATCTGAACATCACCGGAACAACGATAACCATCTTTTCAACAAAAAAACATTTAATAAAGATTCAAGTTGAAAACCATGCCTACTACATGACTATCATGCAAGTGGGTATTGTGGCTTTCCTGGGGATGAAGAAGGCACCAGGGAGAAGTGCGGTGAAGCCGCGGAAAGAATCGCCGGAAATCATTCTCTCTCGGAGGGGGCTGAATAACGGCAAGGGCATCAAGGTCATTTTCATAGTGTCAAAGCAAAGTGAAAACATGACCAACAGAATGGTCTTGATGAAACGAAGTAGTGAGCATTGGTTTCACCTCATTTGGAGTTACGGTTAAAAAGATATAAGGGTTTTACTGCCAGGTACCTATCTATAATGAAAAGATTTTCAAACAGGGGCCTGAACGGAAAAACAGAAAACGTAATCTGGGAAATACGTTTTCACCTTATCCAAATGAATAGTGGTGGGGCTGATGCGTGCGGTTCCCACGGGTGGGGCCCGTCACTTATCCACGCTGGCCCACGGGGTCGACGCACATCCACTGACTGGCGGGGCCTGCGGCCAGCTGGGTCGTCGTCTTCTTCTTCTTGCTCGCCCACGAGGCAGAGGGAGGCCGCCGGCGTCGGGCGGCGATAGCCGGCGCCACAGGAGGCCTCCAGCGATCCTCCGGCTATGGATGGATTTAGCGCTCAACGGCGTATCCAACCAGGGGCTTTGCGCACGCCGAAGAGGAAGGGGTCGGGCAGGGCATGGACTCCCGCGGAGATGGCTACGGGAGGAGTTGGGGCTCGCGGGCACGGTGGCTCCAGCGAGGGGGAAAGGGCATGGGCAGGGGCACCGGAGTGAGTGGATCTCACTAGACGTGGGAGGAGCGAGGGAGGGGCTCGGGCTCGACCGAATCGAGGGAGGACAGAGGCGGCGGCCATGGTAGTGATGGTGGGCAAGGAGTGCTCCAGGAGCTCGGGGAAGAAGCTAGGCAGGGCTAGAGGAGAGCGGGGAGGCTGCTGGCGAGCTCGGGAGGGCTCAGGGATGGCTTAAATAGCCGCGGTCAAGGGAGGCCGAGCTGGCACCGCCGGCGACGCATGTTCGATGCCGCGGACGCGTGCGCTCGTGCATGGGCTCGGGGGCAAACAACGCAGGAGGCACAGGGGGAGAGCTCACGAGGCAGAGGAGGCCAAGGGGGCGCCGGGAGGAAGACGATGGCGACGAACGGATCCAGAACGCTACTATGCTCTTGTGTTCATGCGGCGGTGAGCGTCGGCGAGGAAGCTGCCGGAGGGGGCCAGGGGTCCAGGGGGACGGCGACGACGAGGGCCAGCTGGTAGACATGATCACGAGCTCTAAGACGACGAGAGGTGGAGGGGCCCGAGCACAAACGAAGTTCTGGCCACGCACACTGCATGCCAAAACGATGGTCACCGCGTGCACTGGTGCTCACAGTGGCACACGGTCGGCCAAACGATGTCTGGGGGATTGTCCTTCCTGGGGAGGTTGCAGCTGCGGTGGTAGTTTGGTTAAAAGTGACACTGTTAAATGGCAGTTAACACCTGAAGTTTACTGCAATAGACTTGATCGTGTACTGTTGCTCAACAGGGATGTGATTGGGTCAAAAGGAGTTGTCTGGGACGTTGAGGTAAAGAAGGACTTACATCCTGGTAACTATGGATGGGTTTGGATCAAGATTTAACAGAGTTGCTTTGCAACTGCCAAATATGGTCCAGAATCAAGATTAGGATGGTGCACTCACATGGAGTGTCCACTTGATCTAGGATTGGGCAAGGCTTAGTCATTTGGTCATATGATGATGCTGTAAAAAGCTCATGCCAAATGGACAAACCAAAGTAGCACTTGCTTCACAAACATCACTTCTGACCAGAATTTGAAATAAATATGATGGTCAAATGGATCAATTAAATGATGCCAAAATGGGTGTAGAGCTGTTTTATGGGTATAAGACTGATCTGCTAATTTATCAGGATTTTTGAAGCAATATAAAATATACTTGCTTCACAACCTAAAATTTTTGCCAGAAACAAAGATTTGCTCCTGTGCTCACATAGATGATTGGATGGGGCTGCAAATGGGTGGAAGGGTTTAATATGAGCACATTAAGGAGTGTGCAAAAGTTCAACTCATTTTGACAGAAACTTTGAAAATTCACTGAGGATGATTGGCTAGGCAAATAAATTTGAACTTGTGCATGGAGCAATTATTTGGACATATCAACATGCCCAAAAAGGTTGGGAGTCAATAGGATAAATGTAAATGACACTTCCTTCACAAAGTGCCATTCAGGGCAGAATAGGATATGACTTATTGGAGGATTATTTTTGAACATGGCAATGAAAAGTTTTGCCATATTTGATCAAGATATGACCCAAACAATTTATGAGAATTATTTGGGAATTTTTGGAGTGAAGGAAATATAGGTTGCTTCACAACCCAGGGCAATTGGAGTTATTCCTTTAATAGAAAAGGAATATTCCCAATAAAAAGGATATTGGGATTTGGGCTAGGATGGAAATGACAGGGTCTAGGGAAGGATTTGGGAATGGCAAGCCACTCTTGAAGCAAAGAAGAGGTCATCTTCTTCGGTTTCCAAACCACAAAGCCATGGAAAAAAGAAAACTCGGGCAAAAACCACGGAAAAACAAAAAGAAAAAGAAAGGGCCAAAAATCAGGTTGTGACAAACCTTACCCCCTTAAAGAAATCTCGTCCTCGAGATTTGGTTGCTCAGGGAACTAGTATGAATATTCCGACTTAAGGAAACTGTTTCCAACTCGGGTGTCCTTTTTCCTTTATTGTTGTTCCCACTAAACTTTCATCTGACTGGCTCTTGTGTGGTTTGATTCATTGTATCCTCCTTCTGACAGATCTTACCTTGCTTGTTCATGTTTATATAGGCTCCAATTTCTTTTTAGATCTACGGACTAGCTGAGTGTGATTTAATTATCACAACTGAAATATATGTCTGTCTCACAAATCCAAAATGGATTTCCGCTGGATGTGCCACCCGGCACTGACAACCTTTCATGTAATGATGATCAGATTTTTCTTATGAAAACTCAAGCTCTGACTCATTGCATTGGGTTTCTCCACTAAATGCAAGTCCTTTGGGTTCCAAAAATGAGTTAAAACATAACCATTTCCTGACAAATTCTGACTCATCGCAGAAGTTTCTGAATCATCTTAATCGGTTCCATTGTCGTGAGTATCGGATCCGTACCAAATACTTGATTGTCTCCTGACACGGCCAGCATAAATGGTTTGGCCTCTATGATAATATCTGCAGACTTGACGGAAAAATTTCGGTCACGACAGGCTATCCATGATGATTCATATAAGTGAGGACTCAGGCTTCCAGACTGTTATTCCTCATGCCGATTACTCATGCTGTAGGCATATCCATGTAGATCAATACTGACTTAGACTGTCCAGGGTATCAGCACCATGGGGGTCGTATAAAATTTTCATACCTGCATCACTGGTCTTGCTCCTTCATTATTGTTTTCTTGATCTGGATCCTTGGCTGAAAGAGCTGGGTCATATTGCTTCTTCGTATGAACATAGGTACTATCGGTGCAATTTTTCGGCAATTGTAGTTTATCCTCATTTTTCTGATAAAGTAACTCATTAAATGGCAGGTTCAACACCTCTCAATTTCGGACTGTTGGGAAATGATCATCCAAACCCTTGCAAGAAATTGACAAATGAATCGGTAGCCACCAGAACGGTATTTACAACTCAGATCTGGGACATTACTGAAATAACTCAATCGCGGCTCGGGACGGCCGAAAAACAGCTGAGAGCACGAGACCGGGTCGATAAAAAGAAGGTGGAAGCTCCCTAAAATAGCCAAAAAGCAGCTATAGGGCTACTGTCACAAAAAGAAACTCAACAGCTGTACGAGATGGCCGAAAAGCAGCTCAGACTCGTGACAGTCATTGAAGAGAGAAACAAAAATCAGCATCCAACATAGATAGCTAGAAACAGCTCAGATCACGGGCGTGGTGCCGTCATTGGAGAAGAAAGGGACAAGGGCTCATCAGGATCATTTTCCAGGTTCACAGGTACTTGTATGGAGCTCATTGATGTCGTCAATCCTCGTAATCCTTTGTCACATTGTGGTGTATACTGGCTTTCTTCTCTCAATCATCCTCACATTGTTATCAGATCTTCACCCAAGTGACTTGTAAGATCTTGGTGGTATGCTCATTGCATATATATGAGGACCTGATTCCGAGACAGACGTGTATTCTGACTGATTCTTGATTCTGACCAAAATGTTGCGGATCTGATTCTTGGGATTCACTGCCATATGTTGTCAATTCACAGCGCACTACCTGGTACCAATTTCTTACTGAGGAAGATTAGCTGGCTTGTGCTCAAAACTCTCATCGGACAGCTTGCTGAAGAAGACTGAATATCGTCCTTCAGAAGCTTACCCCCTTGAAGACTTTGCTGGGGAAAAACTCAGTACCTTATGCTGGAAACTTTTGCAGTTTCTTACTGAAGAAGGCAGAGTACCTTGCACGGAAAATCATCCACGTATCGTACTGAGGAAGATAGATGAATCTTGCCTTGTAAACTTCTCTGGTATTTTGCGAGGGAAAAGTGGGTTGCTTACACCAAAAACTTCTTATTGTGATATGCGGACCGAGTACCACATATACATACCATCTTAATATTTCTGATGTTGATTTCTTGCATAAAATGGGGTTTTGCAGGACTATTTTCCTTTCCGAGTATATGCCATATTTTTTTTTGCTTCCAGGTACATCGAGTTCCAAAATCATCCAAAAATTAAACTTGTATCTGAGCCATACCTTTGATAATATTCTGTCAACCTTGCACACAATTTATCTTCTTGTTGATTTAATCATTTTGTTGTGATGAGTGCACGCTAATGCAAACTTGATACTGACGGTCCATCTAGGATTTCTTTTGCATCCAGACAAGATATTCCCAATTTCACTTCAGTCAGCTGATAATTCCATTATGTTTAGCTGAGTTTCCAAATATATGCATTTCTTGCTGACTCTTCGGGTCTAGTGTCGGCTGACGAGCAACTTTAATAGGGGAAATTTTTTGTAACACGGAAGGCCCAAAGAAAGGAACAACAGAAACGACTAAAACAAAAGCACACAAGCATACTACTAATATAATTAATCAAGCAATCATCACATATTACTGCTACTCACACAATAATATGCATGCACATCTAAGCACACAAATCTCGCGGAAACTCCGGTATTGCGATCTAATATGCTGTGACAATGTGCACGAGGACGAATAAATGTGTGGAAGAATTGGTGTAAACAGCGCTACACCAAGTGCTAGCTTAGCCAGGTAGCAACCTGAACTAGCTCGGAGGCGAGGACGTACTTGGTAACCATGTAGTGGGACACGAAGGTCGCAACCACATTATTATCAAGCGGACAGAAAAAGATCCGTACTCGTCCAAGATATAGGATAGCGGGGAAGAGCTGAGGCTGCTGACATTGCCCTTTCTTGATAACTCAGATCATTAAGGGTTGCCAACACGACAAAATAAAAGAACGATCCGGGATAGAAGCATGTCTATCACTGAAACGATAGACGGGACTGAAGGAAAGACATCGGTGCCATACCTGAGCACCATTTTTACAAACAGTGTCGGGATCTCTTGGCATCACTCTGCTGGGACAAAATGACACCAAACACCGAAAGAAAAGGGACTGGAGAAATGCAAAGGTTGAGCTGTAGTGGATCCGAACCGATGCCAACTACACTCACCAGATAAACCGTTATCACAAATACTAAGTCTATATGCATGCTATGCAAAAAAACAAAAGCAGCAATCAAGTGGAATCATCAATCTAGACTCTATAATACCGATTTCTAACGTTCGCGCGGTCTAGGGCGTCCTACAGCCAGATCTGCTCTGATACCAAGCCTGAGGCACCCCGGCTCTGAGAAACCGCAACGCCCCGTATTCCAGCCCAGAGATCGAGTAGAAGTCTTCTGGAATACGACACTGCTTAGCATAGAACAAACTAGCCTTCTATTATTACACGAATATGAATACAAGGTCTCCGACATTACAATGAATAACATCAGTATGGCGACACTACGCCATCCTCAGTTTCTCTATGCAAGCAGCAGAACAACTCGAAGTAGTGGAATAACTCTAGCAGCGGAACAACGGCGACGGTGGTGAACTCCACTCCGCAGGGACTCTGGCTGGAACGCTTATCCTAGCTCGCACGAACAGAAACCATGACAACCAAGCAACCAAATCCGGCATGACCTGCAAGCTGGCATGATATGCCAGGTCAGTACACTGAATGTACTTGCAAGCCCACTAATAACTAGAAGCATTCAAGACAAACAACAACATGGCAATTACAGGTTAAACAGGAATTATCATGATACCATCAGATCAACATGGCATGACCAACATAAACATGATACAGCTAAGTCAACCTGAACATAGCATGAACATATTAATCCGACAATACTAGCATGCAACATGATGACACCATATGCACCACTTAATCTGCTCGGGTTACCTCGTAACCAACTCATGCATCACTTACCAACCTCGGACATCACACGATCATCTCAGGATCAAATCAAGCTTGGCATAAACAATACAATAGCGATCATTAAATAACCACAAGGAGCTTGATCTTTACCCACGACTCTCGTACAACATCACGAATATGCAACAACTCAGTATCCTCATTACCATTGTGATCCTTACGGCAATCACTACCCAACCAACACTTGGTCCCAAAATGTGATCCTTACGACGACCACTACCCGACCACTACATGGCCCGTGATCCTTACGGCGATCACCACCCGACCACTACATGGCCCGTGATCCTTACAGCGATCACAACCCGACCAACACTTGGCCAACTTACCTCACTTTTGTTAAGCACATTATTATTATTACTGTTGATTCATGGTGTGACCTTCTCTCGACCTGGGCCCTTATCCGCGGGCGTGGCTATTGATAGATTAATATACACTCTGCAGAGGTTAGCACACTGTACCCACACTACGAAACCCATGGCCTCACTCTCCCATTCGGGTGGACCAATGGCGTTCCGACAAAACCAATCTATTGCCATGAAACTCTCCCGGCCCTTCTGACTCAGACCCCACAGGGCTAGTCCTGGGTGGCCCCGTGTCTACTTCCAGACGCCTCGCCACCGTCGTGGCCACGATCCACACTGGGATCCGGTACCAAAAATAACTTAACAACGGGTTCACAAGGTTATGCTCCGCCTACCTGATCAGGGTAGCACACGCCCATAACCTTCCCTAAATTGAGGTACCGCCTAGAGGCACGACAATAGACCAAGTTAGGACCGTCCCATACCGGTAAGCATGGTTGCACTAGTCAGCATCGATTCAGCGGCACCATGACTCAGCCAACAAGTGTTCAAGTTCAATTTAATCCGGTTAACTTGAATGCAAATATGCTGAGCCATGATAAAATAACATGATGCCAACTATAATACATGAACATGATATCAACATCATCTTGAGGGTATCACATAACCATCCACCATATCAACAATAACTCATATCCACTGAGCATGGCATACTGACTAGCATAACCATCACCAACATCAACATGTACTACTAACAAGCATAAACATATGAAAGATAATACTATCATGTATAACATGATCACAGAGTATAAGACAACATAGCACAAAAGTGAACATGCAAATCTGAACATCACCGGAACAACGATAACCATCTTTTCAACAAACAAACATTTATTAAAGATTCAAGTTGAAAACCATGGCTACTGCATGACTATCATGCAAGTGGGTATTGTGGCTTGCCTGGAGATGAAGAAGGCACCGGGGAGAAGTGCGGTGAAGTCGCGGTAAGAATCGCCAGAAATTGTTCTCTCTCGGAGGGGGCTGAATAAGAGCAAGGGCATCAAGGTAATTTTCATAGTGTCAAACCAAACTGAAAACATGACCAACAGAACGGCCTCGACGAAACAAAGAAGTGAGCTTTGGTTTCACCTCATTTGGAGTTACGGTTAAAGAGATATAAGGGTTTTACTGGCAGGGACCTATCTGTAATGAAAAGATTTTCAAACAGGGGCCTGAATGGAAAAACAGAAAATGTAATCTGGGAAATACGTTTTCACCTTATTCAAATGAATAGTGGCTGCGCTCACGCGTGCGGGTCCCACGGGTGGGGCCCATCACTTATCCACGCTGGCCCGCGTGGTCAATGCACAACCACTGACTGGCGGGGCCCGCGGACAGCTGGGTTGTCGTCTTCTTCTTCTCGCTCGCCCGCGAGGCAGAGGGAGGCCGCCGGCGTCGCGCGGCGATAGCCGGTGCCACATGAGGCCTTCGGCGACGCTCCGGCTATGGATGGATTCAGCGCTCAAAGGCGCATCCAACAAGGGGCTTTGCGCACACCGAGGAGGAAGAGGTCGGGCAGGGCATGGACTCCGGCGGAGATGGCTACATGAGGAGTTGGGGCTCGCGACCACGGCGGCTCCGGCGAGGGGGAAAGGGCATGGGCAAGGGCCCTGGAGTGAGTGGATCTCACTGAAGGTGGGAGGAGCGAGGAAGGGGCTCGGGCTCGACCGAATCGAGGGAGTATAAAGGCGGCGGCCATGGCGGCGATGGCGGGCAAGGAGTGCTCCAGGAGCTCGGGGAAGAATCTAGGCGGGGCTAGAGGAGAGCAGGGAGGCTGCTGGCGAGCTCGGGAGGGCTCGGGGATGGCTTAAATAGCCGCGGTCGAGGGAGGCTGAGCTGGCACCGCCGGCGACGTGTGTCTGGCGCCGCGGACGCGTGTGCTCGTGCATGGGCTCGGGGACAAATAACGCAGGAGGCACAGGGGGAGAGCTCACGAGGCAGAGGAGGCCAAGGGGGTGCATGGAGGAAGATGACGGCAACGAACGGATCCAGAACGCTACTGTGCTCTCGTGTTCACTCGTCGGCGAGGAAGCTGCCGGAGAGGGAGAGGGGTTCAGGGGGACGGCGATGATGAGGGCCAGCTGGTAGACATGATCACGGGCTCTAAGAAGATGAGAGGACGAGGGGCCCGAGCACAAACGACGTTCTGGCCGCGCACACTGCATGCCAAAATGGTGGTCACCGCGCGCACTGGTGCTCACAGTGGCACACGGCCGGCCAAACGATGTCTGGGGGATTGACCTTCCTGGGGGGTTTGCATCTGCGGTGGTAGTTTGGTTAAAAGTGACACGGTTAAATTGCAGTTAACACTTGAAGTTTACTGCTGTAAACTTGATCGTGTACTGCTGCTCAACAGGGATGTGATTGGGTCAAAAGGAGTTGTCTGGGACGTTGAGGTAAAGAAGGACTTACATCCTGGTAACTATGGATGGGTTTGGATCAAGATTTAACAGAGTTGCTTTGCAACTGCCAAATATGGTCCAGAATCAAGATTAGGATGGTGCACTCACATGGAGTGTCCACTTGAGCTAAGATTGGGCAAGGCTTAGTCATTTGGTCATATGATGATGCTGTAAAAAGCTCATGCCAAATGGACAAACCAAAATAGCACTTGCTTCACAAACATCATTTCTGACCAGGAACTTGAAATAATTATGGTGGTCAAATGGCTCCACGAAATGATTCCAAAATGGGTGGATAGATGTTTTATGGGTATAAGAATGATCTGGTAATTTATCAGGATTTTTGAAGCAAAATAAAATATACTTGCTTTATAACCTGAAAATTTTGTCATAAACAAAGATTTTCTCCTATGCTCACATAGATGATTAGATGGGGCTGCAAATGGGTGGAATGGTTTAATATTAGCACGTTAGGTAGTGTGCAAAAGTTAAACTCATTTTGATACTCCTAGCTAGTACTTCCTTCACAAAGCCTTCTGTCTGACAGAAACTTTGAAAATTCACTGAGCAAGATTGGCTAGGCAAATAATTTGAACTTGTGCATGGGGAAATTATTTGGACATATAAACATGCCCAAAAAGGTTGGGAGTCAATAGGATAAATATAAATGACACTTCCTTCACAATGTGCCATTCAGAGCAGAATAGGAAATGACTTATTGGAGGATTATTTTTTAACATGGAAATGAAAAGTTTTGCCATATCTGATCAATATATGACCCAAACAATTTATGAGAATTATTTGGGACTTTTTGGAGTGAAGGAAATATAGGTTGCTTCACAACCTAGGGCAATTGGAGTTATTCCTTTAATAGAAAAGGAATATTCCCAATAAAAGGATATTGGGATTTGGGCTAGGATGGAAATGACAGGGTCTAGGGATAGATTTGGGAATGGCAAGCCACTCTGGAAGCAAAGAAGAGGTCATCTTCTTCGGTTTCCAGACCAAAAAGGCATGGAAAAAGAAAACTCAGGCAAAAACCTCGGAAAAACAAAAAGAAAAAGAAAGGGCCAAAAATCAGGTTGTGACAGTATTTGTGGCAAGGCCACCTTCATAATTTTCATACATATCGCTCTTGACTCATAGCATATCCCGGTACACCGCCGGAGGCATTCATATAGAGTCATATCTTGTTCTAGCTTTGAGTTGTAATTCTTGAGTTGTAAATCAATAAAAGTGTGATGATCTTCATTATTAGAGCATTGTCTCGGTGAAGAAAGGATGATGAAGACTATGATTCCCCCACAAGTCGGGATGAGACTTCGGACTTTACAAAAAGAAAAAAAAGGAAAAAAAGAGAAAGGCCAAAAAGAAAAAAAGGAAGGCCAAAGAAAAAAAAGAAGAAAAGAAAAAAAGAGAATAGAAAAAATAAAATAAGAGAAAAAGAGAGAAGGGACAATGCTACTATCTCTTTTCCACACTTGTGCTTCAAAGTAGCACCATGATCTTCATGATAGAGAGTATCCTATGTTGTCACTTTCATATACTAAGTGCGAATTTTTCATTATAGAACTTGACTTGTATATTCCAATGATGGGCTTCCTCAAAATGCCCTAGGTCTTCGGGAGCAAGCAAGTTGGATGCACACCCACTTAGTTTCTTTGGTTGAGCTTTCATATATTTATAGTTCTAGTGCATGGATTGCATGGCAATC
This sequence comes from Triticum aestivum, assembly GCF_018294505.1. NCBI lineage: Eukaryota > Viridiplantae > Streptophyta > Magnoliopsida > Poales > Poaceae > Triticum > Triticum aestivum. The sequence goes on along the minus strand of NC_057804.1, from coordinate 161,689,531 downwards.
CCTACTCACTCACATTGATATCTATTGATGGGCATCTCCATAGCCTGTTGATATGCCTAGTTGATGTGAGACCATCTTCTCCCTCTTTTTGTCCTCACAAGCACCACCTTATACTACCATAGTGCTATATCCATGGCTTGCGCTCATGTATTGCGTAAGAGTTGAAAAAGCTGAAGCGCGTTCAAAAGTATGAACCAATTGATTGGCTGAAACCGGGGTTGTGCATGATGGGAGTATTTTATGTAATGAAAATGAAGCATGGCCTAACTATATGATTTTGTAGGGATAAGCTTTCTTTGGCTATGCTATTTTGATAGGACAAGATTATTTGTTAGTATGCTTCGAAGCATTATTATGTTTATGTTTTATAAGCTTTTATCTTGAATCATTTGGATCTGAACAATCATGCCACAATAAAGAAAATTACATTGAGAATTATGCTAGGTAGCATTTCACATCAAAAATTCTGTTTTTATCATTTACCTACTCGAGGAAGAGCAGGAATTAAGCTTGGGGATGCTTGATACGTCTCCAACGTATATATAATTTTTGATTGTTCCATGCTATTATATTACCCCTTTTGGATGTTTAGGGGCTTTATTTTACACATTTATATCATTTTTGGGACTAACCTACTAACCGGAGGCCCAGCCCGTATTGCTGTTTTTTTGCCTATTTCAGTATTTCGAAGAAAAGGAATATCAAACGGAGTCCAAACGGAATGAAACCTTCTGGAGCATGATTTTTGGAAAGAACGTGATCCGGAGAACTTGGAGTGCAAGTCAAGAAGCTTGCGAGGCGGCCAGGAGACAGGAGGGGGTGCCCACCCCCTCTGGGCGCGCTCCTTATCTCCTGGGCCCCACAGGGGGCCACCGATGTACTTATTCCTCCTATATATACCTACGTACCCCGAAAACATCATGGGAGCCAACGAAACACAATTTCCACCACCGTAACCTTTTGTATCCGCGAGATCCCATCTTGGAGCCTTCGGCGGCGCTCCACCGGAGGGGGAATCGACCATGGAGGGCTTCTGCATCAACACCATAGCCCCTCCGATGAGTTGTGAGTAGTTTACCATAGACCTTCGGGTCCATTGTTATTAGCTAGATGGCTTATTCTCTCTTTTTGGATCTCAATACAGTGTTCTCCCCCTCTCTTGTGGAGATCTATTCAATGTAAACTCTTTTTGTTGTGTGTTTGTCAAGATCCGATGAATTATGGGTTTATGATCAAGTTTATCTATGAGAAATATTTGAATCTCCTCTGAATTCTTTTATATATGATTGAGTTATGTTTGCAAGTATCTTCGAATTATCAGTTTGGTTTGGCCTAGTAGATTGATCTTTCTTGCCATGGGAGAAGTGCTTAGCTTTGGTTTCAATCTTGCGGTGTCCTTTCCCAGTGACAGCAGGGGAAGCAAGGCACGTATTGTATTGTTGTCATCAAGGATAAAAAGATGTTGTTTATATCATATTGCTTGAGTTTATCCCTCTACATCATGTCATCTTTCTTAATGCGTTACTCTATTCTTTATGAACTTAATACTCTAGATGCAGGCAGGAGTCGTTCGATGTGTGGAGTAATAGTAGTAGATGCAGGCAGGAGTCGGTCTACTTGTCACGGACGTGATGCCTATATAAATGATCTTGCCTAGATAATCTCATAATTATTCGCTTTTCTATCAATTGCTCGATAGTAATTTGTTCACCCACCATAATAATTATGCTATCTTGAGAGAAGCCACTAGTGAAACATATGGCCCCCGGGTCTATCTTTTATCATATAAGCTTTCAATCTACTTTTATTTGCATCTTTACTTTTTGCATCTATATTATAAAATACCAAAAATATATTTATCTTATCATACTATCTCTATTAGATCTCACTTTTGCAAGTGGTCGTGAAGGGATTGACAACCCCTTTATTGCGTTTCTTGCGAGTTCTTTGTTTGTTTGTGTAGGTGCGTGGGACTTTTGAGGCGCCTCCTACTAGATTGATACATTGGTTCTCAAAATCTGAGGGAAATACTTACGGTACTATTGCTGCATCACCCTTTCATCTTCAAGGAAAACCAACGCAAGCTCAAGACATAGCACTCCCTCAGTGCGAGGCCCCTTCAACGGCGGCACCCATACCAGCCGGATTTGCTGCTGCTGCTCCGGCTCTCGCTCGCTCGCTCGCTCGCCCAGCTGCTGCTGCCCCGGCTCTCGCACACTCAGTCGCACGGCTGCTACTGCTCCGGATCTCGCTCGCTCGCTCGCGCTACTGCTGATGCTCCCCCCTCGCTCGTACTGATGCTCTGCTCCGATTTAGCTACACTTCAGTCGATTGAATAAACTTTTGGGTCAATCAATTTTCAAGGAGTGAGGGGGCTCGCTAGAGTTAAGGAAGAACCACCCAAAGCAGGGAGGGGGGCTCACCGGAGAGGTAGCCCACTATCTATCTTAGGGCTCACGGTGGGGGCGGTGGGCCTAGAGGGCTGGCCAGGGCGGTGGGGCGGCGGTGGACCGGCTGTGGGGAGTTGTTTCGGGCTAGCGAGGCGGCGCTGGGCCCGGCGGTTCGGCCGATGGTGGTTGGGCGCTCAGGGGGGTGCAGGTTGAAGATGAACTGCAGGCCCTCCCTAAACTTCATGTCAAGTGCCTCTCTGCTACCATTGTGTTCTGTTTTGACAGTAACAATCAGATTCCACAGTAAATTTCAGTTTCGACAGTTAAGTTCAGAGTCAACAACTTTTACCTCATCTCTTGTAGTCAGGTGGTTTTTGGTGATGTAAATTTTACATCTATTTTACATCATCTATTGGAGATGCTATTAGAATCCCACTTGAGATTAACAATGTCTGTCTTGTGCTGCTTCAGCCTTGACGTCTTACGGCTCACCGAAGCTGCTCTAATGACAGAACAATCCATCACAACACAACAGTTCCCTGGACGCCGTCTATAGATTCCTCAGATCTTCCTCCACACCTCCGACAGCCACCTCTGCCTCAACTTCTTCAGCAACAAACCCGATGATGGTGAGGTCGACACGGCTACCGCAAAAAGGTTGTACACTTGTCGCATCACTTATTACTCTACATTCATGTCGATCCATTAGGGCTATTTTGGTTCAACGGAAAAACATAACAATAGGGAATTTTCCTATGGCACTCTACTATTCAATTATTCATGCATTTTGTTGAAAGGAATGGAGCAAAACATCCATATGGACCTACTTTTCAAAATAATATGCATGAAAACAAGACCAAGTGCATTACTGGCGGAATAATATTCTAACTGTACACGCTTTCATATGGTTTCACTTTATTTTGGCCATGTTTCTTTGCATTCCTCTGCTCTTCCAATTCCTGTGAACCAAACACCCAAGTTGACAGAAATCCTGTGTTTACAAATGCTCTGTTTACCATGTGCATTCCTATCCTATTCCGGTGTTTTTGCTATCACTGCGTTTTTAGAATCATGCAAGCCAAATGAGCCCTTACAGAATTACTTCAGTTACAGGTAGGTGCCGAAGGGAACTTTGTTTGGTTTATCCTGCTCCTTCCGCGACGTCGTCCACCTCACCAGAGCTGCCCCATCGACAGAAGCATCCACCAAACCAGACATCACGACTCCTGACCATCTTTTACCGCCTCAGATCTCCTTCCCTGCCGCCGGCACCCACCGCAACGGCATCACCATCATCAACTCTGTAGATGAACCTGGGGAGTACACAGGTCCACAAGAGAGGTCGCACTCTTTTGTTTCTTCTTATGTTATGCATTACTTAATATTACCTGCTACTTTATCGTCATGTTCACCTCTTAGAGTCCAAGTGAGGTCCAAATTAATGTTCAAACTTGAGTTCTAAATTAGTTGTGGGGCACATATCGAGGCATCAATGAATAGTATCTCTGTCTAATATCTGGTTCACCAACGGTATGCCTATGTTGTTCATCTTGGGTGGGAAACAAATAGTAAAGCAATCATCATCTGTCTTTTTATTGAATTAAAGCAATCATCAGCCTGCTATCATTATTTTTGGATCCATCCAATGGTTGTTACCATCACTCTAAATTTCTGCATGCTCTCCTTACAAAATCTCACCATATTTTTTTCATATGCATGTCCGATATTGTACATAGTCATACTGAACATGTAGACAAAAAGAGAAGAATTTTGCGCGGCAATACAATGTCATGCAGACATCGCTCCATGGTGGGTTCAACGGCAAACCATCCCGCCCCCCTCTACAGATTGTAATCCATAGGAAGATATCTGTTCCGAGGTGGATTCAAACGCTGCTGACCACTCCTATTTACCCCCAAGGTGTTTTCTCTACCTTGCCATGATGATGCTAGTAATATCATGCATATGTTGCCTTGTAGTGCCTACTTTTGACATCATATATGTCATCTTCTTAGTTTAGACATGTTCTGTAATGCCACCTGTTTAGTTTCTATATCATATATGGGAATTATGCAGTCTCATGTCTTTAACCAGCCATAATATATGTGAAATGTGCAACGCCATCTTGTTTAACTAGGCATCGTATATTTGAATGATATCTTGCACATCCTTTTCTTCATTACATTTCCATTTGTCGACAATGTTTTTTCATTAAACTACCCTTCCTGTGAATCAGCCATTTGGGTGGGAACTGGAAAAATCTAGAGTGAAAACATGGCCTTCAGAGTAGAGAGTGCTACCTGTCAAAGCAGATCGCTTGTTGGGTCCCGATAGCTCCTCGGAGATGGATTCAGAGATAGATGACCAGTCCGATTTCCCCACCGATGTGTATGCTCTAACTTGGCACGGTTATATTGCTCATATCATGCATATGGTGTCTTGCATTGCATAGTTTAGACATCATATGCACAAAATTGAACACCATGTTCTTAGTTCAGATATCATATCGAATGCCCTCTATTTAGCATATAAATCACATATGTGAATTAAATCATGCAATCCTGATTACTTAGATAACATGTAGGTGAATTATGTCATGCGATCATGTTTAGTTATTCATCATATCTTTGAATTATGTTATGCTATGCTATCCAGTTTAGATAGACATCATATATGTGAAATTATGTCAAGCTATCCGTTTTAGTTAAACAATATACATGTCAACTATTTCATGCCCTCTTTTTTCCACACTATCTATTGCATTTGTCTCTCATACAATGTTGGTACATTCAACTATGTTTCCTGTTTATCAGCCATTTGAACTGGAGCGGGTGATGCCAGTATCTAGCGGAGTAAAAACATGGCCTTCAAATAAAACAGTGCTACCTCTTGGTGGAGATTGCACTCCAGTTGTACATGCACGAGAACCAACCCTACCACACATAACCCAGACTCTCGCAGATTGTACCCCTACTGCGATGGACAGAGAACTAGCTTCACCCAATCTAACCCCAACCCCAGCAGATAGTAACTGAGTTCCTATTGACACAACACCATCTCCACCATAGAGCTCCAAAACAAGAGCAGTTACTAAGGCAACTCCAATGCCCAAAGGGCTTGTACTACCACGGCAAACCCCAACTCCACCACTTAGTACGCCTATTCCTGTGGGGGAAGCACAACCAGCCAGTCGTAGTTTAGCATCTATCGCATTTAATGTTGTTAAATCCTATGTATGTATGTATCTTCCCAACTTGGAAATATTATACTGAAGATGAAGGAAAATGCCCGTTGCAGGTGTTTTTCCAGGAGTTATATGTAAGTAATGTTATTCATGGCAATTACTTTGCTTTGTCCCATACATCCTTCCTCCATGATGGTTATAATACAGCAAATTTTCCCATTTTTCTCTATAGAGAAGGACCGATTTGGAAACTCAGGATGAGGTAACCTGTGCTAATACCTCTGCTATCTTCAAGAATGCTTAGTGGCAATATCGGAATTACCTGAAGAAAACATACTTCACCGGCAAAGAAACTCATCAAATTCCCTTACATTCTCCTGAGACACTTGTTCTGTACTTGCCCCGAACCAAGAATGTGGTAAGGTCTATGAGCTCATTTTATATTTTTAAGTATTACATTCTTGCGTCTTACTGCACTCTGTTCATGTAGAACAAGTGCCTAAACCTGAAGAACAACTGTTCTAATTTAAGATTCCATTTCTATTGTGCATACTACTTTGCTCTTGTATCACTATATTTACTCATACAAACTTATTTTTGAATTCAAGGATCCAATCGAAACTCCAATGACACAACAGGTATGTTCACACATGTTTCTTTAACTTGTTTGCTTTTATCAATAGCTCTATTGATTTCAATTTCAATTGTGTATATAGTTGACTTCTTATATCATGCACATTACTAGCATCACAATAGAGCCAATAGTGTTGTTGTAATGTAGACCTATGGTACCCATCTAAAATCTTGTTGTGCCTGTAGTTTCCCATGCTTTGTATTCTTTCACTGCTGCTTTGTATTGAACTGATATGTTTGTTTGATGCTTTTATTATGTACTAGTACTTGGCAATAGAAGACCTGGTAGTTTAATCCTGTCCACCTTCCTAATGAACTGGTTCACCGAAATGAGTTTCATATACTAGTACATGTGAAACATGTTATGTGTCTGCTTGTTTCTTCTTTTAGAATGCTGACAAAATATTGGGGAAGAGTGCCTTATTAAGCAATGGTAAAGGAAGTAATGCAGATAAAGTTCAGGATAGTGAGACATCCTTGTTGGTCTCCAACAAAGCTGATAAAACAGCTAAGGAAGACTATCTTGAAGACAGTGAGACAACCCCAATGTCCTGTCTTGGTTTAGTGTTCAAGTTACTAGCCACTACCGCTTGCATAAGCTATTCAAACTCACTGTCTAAATCAGTTCAGTTTCTTGAGTCTCAACTACAAGCTGAAAGACATTGATCAGCTGTGCTGCGACAAGAAGCGGAAGGACTGCGGAAGTCCCTGGAGCATTCAGATGCATACTTTCTAGTGCAACAGCAAGCATTGGAGGATTTTAGCGCCAAGCAGGACCAAGCTAATAAGCTTGGTAAGCTTATTGCAAGCATGGTGGATACCAAGGATAATGTTTCTTGAGATCTTCTGAAGTTGTTTCAGTCATGCTCGTGTTTTGCTTCCGCGTTTATTTGCACTGGTGGCTAATTTTGATGGCTAGTGTATGTAATATGCTGCTTTGTTCCCTATATTTGCACTGGTGGCGAACTTTGATGCCTAGTGGATGTAATATGTGTAACAGCGGTAATAGGTTAGCGTTAGTTGCTTGCTTATTTATTTCCTTATTGTCTTGTTTAGTTGTTTGCTTGTAGTCACTGAAGTTCTTTTTCTGTGTTTTCTAGTGGCCACAATAACCTATTTTTGGTAACTAGGCCAGAATAATCATGGCAACACACGGACCGTTATAACCATGGGCCTCTTGCTGGCCATATGATCCATGGGCCTTCTACGGGCCGTAGGATCCATTGGTCTTCTATACGCGTCGTAGGATCCATGGGCTTTCTACAGGCTGTAGGATCCATGGGCCTTCTATAGTGTCATAGGATCCATGGACTTTCTACGGGCCATACGATCCATGGGCCTTCTATGGGCCATAGGATCCATTGGTCTTCTACGGGCCGTAGGATCCATGGGCCTTCTATAGGGCATATAATCATTTCGCCAATCCTGGGTCGTACTATTCCTGGACCATAACGGGCCGTTAATAGGTTGTATTTGATAACTCTATGAAAACAGCCAAACGGTTTTTTTGAAATGAAAACAGCCCAATGGGTTAACGGGCCACAAACGGGCCGAATGTAACCACAAGCTGAATTTGGCCCACAAACAGAACCGGTCAGTAACGGACCGTAACTAACCGAATTCTAGAAATGACCCCAAGAATAGATGGGCCCTTAGAAGGCCTAAAGTTAACACGGGCTGGAAACGGCGGACGGAATAATGGGCCATTAATGGGTATAAAGTGATACACTGTTCATTATGGGCCAGTTTCATCTCGAACCTTTAATGGCACTAGAGTTACGAAGGGCCTCATATGGGCCGAAAGACATCATGGGCCGTAGATGGGCCGGAAGTTACAACAAGATGGAATCATATTGACGGCCGAGATGAAGCTACTGGCCTTAATTCCAATAGGCCGTAACGGGTCGGGTGTTAGTGGGCTGTAAATGGGCAATATACGAACATGCCGTTAACAGGCTTCCCATGGGCCGGCCTGTTACCTTTTTACCAAGTCAAATGGGCCGGCCTCTTCACCGGAATGGTCCTCTGTTGGGCCGTGCCACGTGTCAGCGTATCATAGGCGCCTCCTGTCCAATGAGTGGATGACATCTGGCCCACCGAGGAGCAGACACGTGTTTCCTCCAGCCAATGAGAATTTTACAGGTGGAAAATCCCCATTGGTCCGGGAAGTTAACGGGTTATCGGATCCAAAACCGGACCCGATAGCTTAACAACGTCCCGTTATGGTGGATGCCAAGTGTCGGTCACCCTTGACAAAAGCACTTCTATGACGCGCGATTTATCGTCATGGAAGTGGACACTTCCGTGATGATAATTTTGGTAATGTCATGGAACACTTATACGGCAGCAGAGGTATGACTATCTTGATTCTGTCATAAAATCGTCATGGATGTACATGAATGACAGAAAATCTGACCTACTGTGGCAAACATGTATCATCACGGAAGTGTTTTTTTGTAGTGTATATCGATGAGCTGGAGCTAGTGCCGTATCGCCCTAGGTTATAACAGTCACATGATGAATATCATCCAACAAGTCATCGACCAATGCCTACGAATTTATCTTATATTGTTCTTGCTAAGTTACTACTATTGCTACTTCTATCATTACTACTACAAATTACTACTATCACTGTTACCATTACCGTTGCTGCTATCACTACTATCAAAACTTGCATACTATTGTGCTACTAATCACTTTCCTACAGAGAATTAATCTCCAGGTGTGGTTGAATTGACAACTCAGTTGCTAATACCTTCAAATATTCTTGGCTCCCCTTGTGTCGAGTCTATAAATTTGGGTTGAATACTCTACCATCAAAAACTATTGCGATCCCATATTCTTGTGGGTTATCAAGACCTTTTTCTGGTGCCGTTGCCGGGGAGCATAGCTATATTTGTTGAGTCACTTGGCATTATTATCATATTATCACTATGAGGAATCTGAAGGACGCTAAGACTAAGATATTTCCCTCAAAGATGAGGGGAGGTAAGGAACTGCCATCCAGTTCTACTTTAGATTCACCTTCTGTTATGAGTATACTTGCAACACCACCACATGCTATTAATTCTGATATGTCGCAAGTTATTGATGATGCTACTTCTACTATGAATTATGCTTATGATGATGCCAGTACCATGCTCGATAATGATGATGTGCCACTTGGTGAATTTCTTGATGAACAAATTGCTCGAGTAATACAACATGATGTTGTTGAATCTGATGATGAGCTTGAAACTGAAACTCATGAAACACTTGCTAAAGCTAGCTCTCCTAGATATGGATTGCCTAAGGTATAGGAAGGCTATGTTATGAGTGAAGTGGCAACTAGAGATTTTCTTGCTTGTAAGGATACAGATGGTCTAGATAAATTATTACACAAGTATAAAGAAAAATATTTGAATGCTAGAATGAAATGTGATCCTAAGTTTTCTACTTCACCTATTGTTATTGATGATAATGATAATGAATTCTCTGTCGACCCAGAGTTAATCACTTTGGTTGAATCTGATCCTTTCAATGGTTATGAAACTGAAACTGTTGTGGCACATCTTACTAACTTGTATGATATAGCCAACCTTTTTACTCATGATGAGAAAACTCGATACTACTTTATTCTCAAATTATTTCCTTTCTCATTAAAGGGTGATGCTAAAGCTTGGTACAATACTCTTGCTCCTGGTTGTGTGCGTAGTCCCCAGGATATGATTTACTACTTCTCTGAAAAATATTTTCCTGCTCATAAGAAACAAGTTGTCTTAAAGGAAATATTTAAATTTGATCAAATTAAAGAAGAGAGTCTCCCACAAGCTTGGGGGAGGCTTTGCCAGTTACTTGGTGCTTTGCCTGATCATCCTGTTAAGAAAAATGAAATACTTGATATCTTCTATAATGGACTAACCGAGGCTTCTAGGGACTTCCTAGATAGTTGTGCTGGTTGTGTTTTAAGAGAACGAACTATTGCTCAAGCTGAAGAATTATTGAACAAAATATTGAAAAATTATGATGATTGAACTATTCCTGAACCACTGCCTAAACCCACTCTGAAGAAGAGGGGTATATTATATCTCAGTCCCGGAGATATGCAAGAGGCAAAGAAATCTATGAAGGGAAAATGTATTAAGGCCAAGGATGTTAAAATTTTACCACCTCTCAAAGAAATACATGTGCTTGATACACCACCACTTCCTAAGGTGGTAGAGGTAAATTCTCTTATGAAATTCAATGATAGTGATGATCCTCATAATAAACATCCTAGTCAATGCCTTTATGAGTTTGATAACTACATTAGAAAACAAGACCACTTCAATGCAAATGTTATGAAACAATTGAAATATAATTCTGATATGATTGCTCGCTTGAGTGACTTGTTATTTAGAATCTTGAATGATGTTAGAGGTGTTGGAAAACATGCTTCTATGGCTTTGATGAAATGAATCATAATATACATGACTTTGATGTTAGAGTTGCAACTAGAGGAGGTAAAATGACTTAGGAACCACTTTAGCTAGAGGGACACCCAAAAAGAGTTGAACAAGATTCGCAAAGAAATAACACTAGTGCACCTAGTACTTCTAAAAAGAAAAAAAAAGAAATATAATAGGACTTTGCATGCTTCTAGTGAACCTGAAATAGACAAACCTCCTGATAATGAAAATGAAACTTATATCTCTGATGCTGAAACTCAATCTGGTAATGAACATCCACCTAGTGATAATGAAAAAGACAATGATGAGGTTCATGAAGACACTCAACCAAATAATGATAAAGAGCCAGATAATGATGTTGAGATAGAACCACCTGTTGATCTTGATAACCCACAACCTAAGAATAAAAGATATGATAAAAGAGACATTGTTGCTAGAAAACACGGTAAATAAAGATAACCGTGGGTTCAAAAACCTATGCCTTTTCCACCCAAGTCAACTAAAAAGAAAGATGATGAAGAATTTGAACGCTTTGCTGAAATGCTGAGGCCAGTTTTTTTGCGTACTCGCTTGACTGACATCCTTAAAATGCCTCCTTATGCAATGTATATGGAAGATATCATCACAAATAAGAGAAAAATACTGGAAGCTGAAATCTCCACTATGCTTGCAAACTATACTTTTAAAGATGGAGTGCCTGAAAACCTTGGAGATCTGGGTATACCAACTATACCTTGCTCTATCAAAAGGAATTATGTGAAAACTGCTTTGTGTGATTGTGGAGCTAGTGTTAGTGTTATGCCTTTCTCTTTGTACAAAAGACTTGACTTGAATAAACTCATACCTACTGCCTATCGGTATCTGTGAGGATGTGCCCGTTGTTGTTGCTCATGTTACTATTTTGACTGACTTTGTTATACTTGAGATGCCCGAGGACGACAACATGTCTATTATCCTTGGTAGACCCTTCTTGAATACTACAGGGGCTGTTATTCATTTCAATAAAAGCAAGATCATTTTTCATATTAATGGTAATGAGCATACGGTGCACTTTCCGGCGAAACAATTCCAAGTGAATGGTATTAATGTTATTGAAAAATGTCCGACAATCACTATTGGAAGTTTTCAAATACCTCTACCTACTGTCAAAAAGAAATACGAAATGTTTATTGTTGGGGAAATGCATATCCCCATTGAGGTAACTTAGTGTTTTATGAAAGTTCTTCGGTTTCATGCTAATCAAAAGTGGTTGTTAATAAGACCCGAACAACCTTATTAATGAATCATTTTTGAACGGTTGATGAATTTAGTAAGCACTAACTTCTGTCCCTACCCAGTACTAGGGAAAACCTTATACACAGAATCTCACCAGCAGCGATCTCAAAATACAATGCTCCTGCTATTTAGCAATAGCATGTTCAAGAAAAACGCGCTGCTAAAAGAAAAGTAGCAGTAGCATGCTCCCACTAAACCGCGCTACTGCTCTAATTGCCATGACCTCGCTGTCCAGCTAGTTGTAGCGGTAGCGCCCTATAACGAACCGAGCTTCTGCTACAGATGTTAGCAGCAGCGCACTTCTTTAAAACTCGCTACTGCTAAGTTCAGCCCACAAGTTTAGTCGCACCTTGCTCCGCGAACAGGGTGTTTACCACCTTAAATATGTTACTCCTCAAACTATCACAACCACTTGATCTTCACTGAACTCTATGTGTAGAATCTGTGGCCGCAATATGTGTCTTCTTCGGTTCCTACCGGAGAGGACTCATATTAACAATTCATATTGTACACAACAAGATCATTGATGGCCAATGTATTTTTGCATTTGCACGCTTGCACTTAGCAGTAGCGCCTTTAGCAACAAAGCGCTACTGCTAGTCCAACTTAGCAGTAGCGTGCATCCTCGCGTATCGCTACTGCTATTCTCATTAGCTGTAGCGCCTTTTCTTACCTGCGCTACTACTAACCCTACCTTATCCATATGCGCGCAGCCGACCCCTCTATATCACTCACTCTCCCCTCACTCTCGCCCGCGCCGATAACTGCCGTCGTCCATCGCCGCCGCCCCCGTCGTCCGTCCGCCACCGAGGTACTCCCTCCAGTCGTCCCTCCTCCTCCCACCGCGCCCTCCTCCCACCGTGCCCTCCTCCCTCCTCCTCCCACCGCACCCTCCTCCTTCCGCCTGCGGCTGCCCCCTCCTCCCTCCTCCGCCGGCAGCCCTCCTCCCACTGCCCCTCCCTCCTCCTCCTTCGGCCGGCCCCTCCCCCCTCCTCCAGTCGCCCGCTCCCTCCCCTGTCTCTGTTCTTGCAAATCGTAGGTGTTTTGAATAAAATAGAAGTAAGAAAATTTAGGGTAGAACTAGGGTAGTAGAATTTTTAGCAAGTCCTTAATAGCAAATAGTTTATTTAGTAAGTGATTAATATAACTAGTTTATTTATATTAGGTACTTAATAGAACTAGTTTATTTGGTATGTGCTTAATAGAACTAGTTTATTTATATTAAGTGCTTAATAGAACTAGTTTATTTAGTAAGTAGTTAATAAACTAGTTTATTTAGTGTTAGGATTATATATAAGATATTTTCAAATGTTTTTTTTTCATATTTTGAACCATTGAAATGCAATGACCATCGAAAAGTGGCCTTTGTTTTGCCGGAGTGTTGATTAATTTCTGTTCTAGCAAATTTCAGGCGCTCGATATGTCCTTTTTTAGCAAAGGTCATGCCAGATTTTTTGGGTTTTGCCATCGAGTTATAATATTTGAATTTTGAACACATGAGATGTCCGATGAAAATGGGATCCCGGAGTGCGGGTACTACTACGATAACCATGATGTGTGCAACAGGTTTCCTCACCTGCAAAATGATAGGTTTTTCACCGTGAAGCTGGAAGAGACCTTCGATGTTTGTACGGTAAACGACAAGCATCTCATCGTAATAAATATCATCACTTGTGCTTCTTTTGTTCAACGTGTAATTTATGGATTTTTTTTCAATTCGACTAGTACATCCCGTGCCATGCTAGACCATATGTATTGGAGAAGCTTGGTTTTGGTTTAGATGAATTTGAGAATGTGGAGATGAGGAGGGCTCACTTAAGAACTAAACATGGTTAGGAGTTTCTGGTTAAGTTCTACAATGCGGTCGATCACTCCCATTTCGGTTGCTCTAATTGGGAAGCTCTCTACAAGGCATATGGATTTGAGGAGGGAATGCGAATAAGATTTGATATTCGTCCCGAAGATTATGATGATGATGATGATATCGACATCTGGGTGGATCTGGATATGCCTCCAGTTTTATCTAGATGTGAGTTTGTCAAACTAATTTGTTAAGTTCAGTAATTTATGTTGTTAATTTAAAAATATTTGGTGTTCATCCATACTAAACTTATTTATTTATAATTGTCAGCTTATTTCTTATCTTCAAGAAATACTCGGAAGGTAGTAGATAGCACATACTACAGCTATGACTCCAAGCTTAATTCTAAGGGGAAAGGTTATCTTGTCTCATTCATAGAAGATGTTGAGGCCTTCAAAACAAATCACTCTATCAAACCAAATTATACTAGATACGTGCCACTAGTCCATAAACTTCTTGATTCTAACTTCATTGCCAAAAACTTGGTAAGATTTTGTTAATGATGGTAACTTCATTGCATACATTATTCTTAAGTGAACTACATTGCTAACTATATATGTTACTATTTTGTTTTTGAACCGAGGCTCCCGAAGCAGGTTGTGCCTGACATGTTATGTACCGAAGGTGATATGCATATGGTTAGCTTACGACCAACTCCTTCGGAGGCTTACCATACTGCATACTCGGTTTCCTCAAATGATGGAAGGCTCAAAATCAAAGAATGGATCAAAGTGATGACTGCGCACACGCAAATAATTGGAGACAAAATGAATGTGCGCAAGCCACAAGTTGGAGATAGGTTTATGTCCATTCTCCATTATGGTGAAGGACCGGTTTATCTGTTTTATGGTATTTTAGCTAGGAGAGAGGAGTAGGTCCTAAGTATTAAGAACAATTAGTTAGTGTTGATTATATATGACTACAATTCTTAGACCTGATGGTGATGCTGAGTAGGAGTAGTGATTATGAGTACTATGATGATGATGAGGAGGAGTTGTTATTGTAACTTGTGACGAAGTTTTTATATGATGTCTCATCATGGTCGAAAATGATGATTATGAGGAGTTATATGACAATGATATATTATGATGATAAGTTGTTAATGATATTATGATGATGATGCTAAGTTATTATGTCATTGGGTGAAAGAACCGCGGATTAGTTTCGAATGGATGGATCCAAAGTGACCATTGGTTACTTTGGATCCATGCACTTGAAACTAATCCAAAGTTCTTTCAGCTAATTATTTAATAACTCATTATTATGTTAAAACAATCTCTATGTTGCTACTGTATGAAAAATTGTATACACTGTATGAATATGACCTAAAATTCGAACGAAATGGAATACGGAATAATAGTAGTAGAGATTGTTCTCGGAAGCACTACAAGTAATTAGGAGTGTCGATTGCCTTGGAAAGCGCTAATAATAATAAGATATATCAGTAGCGCGTGCCAGCCGGTGCTACTGCTAAGCTTTAGCTGTAGCGCCTTATTAGTAACACGCTTACCCGTGCTACTGATAGGCCAAAAACGAGCGCTACTGCTAGGCTTTTCCCTAGTAGTGACCTTTTTTTCTGTTTTATTAGTTAAATAAAATTAAATGCCATGTTTTGTATGTTTTCTGAATTTCCCGTGCAATAAAAGAATTACCCAAAAATAAAAGTTCTCAGAATGCTTTGAAAACCTCACACAATTTTTTTCTGAATATTTCTGAACTTCTGGTGCGAATAATACCAGACGGAGGTGCACCAGGTGGGCACAACCCACCTCGGCGCGCCAGGATCCCCAGGCGCACCCTGGTGGGTTGTGGTCCCCATGTAGGCCCCCTCATGTATCTCTTTAGCCCACATCATCACTCACCTCCAGAAAAAAATCTCCATCGTTCTCTCTCTCTCTCTCGTGTTCTTGAGCTCAAACCCGCGGATTTCGATCTCTTTGCTCGAAGCTCCATTTCCGAAAATGGTTCCGGGGATTGTTGCTTGGTATGTGAATCCACCATTTGTCCAATTAGTTTTTGTTTTAGTGGTTTATACTTTGAGTAATTATCTACGCTTGGTGCTGCTGTAGATTTGCTTGCATGTTGAATTCTTAGTGTTCTTAGTAGTTTGAATGCTTGCTATGGCCTCTATGTATCCCTAGTAGTAGTTGCTATCAATTTTATAAAGTTTTGTTGAAAAAAATTTGTCACCTCAAAATCTTTATTTTTCAGAAAATTTTATGCGAGCATGAATATCTTCAGGAAGTTTGGCTCGAAGAAGAACTCCAACGGTGTTATTGGGGAGTCTTGTGACAGTGATCTCCACCCTCAGAGGTTGGCGGACATACGGCTGTGCGAATAGCCGCACACCTGGTTCATACAAGAGGCTGGAATTTTTGAGGAGTTCATGCAATATATTGCTAATGCTGGCCTCACTGACTTCATCACAGATGAGTGTGACCAGCACCAAATCCTCACAAACATCTTTGTTCAAAGTTTTACTTTCCTGCCTAGGAATAATCCTCCTAAAGTAAGCTTTGATTTATATGCTGAAAACCATCAGATACCACTTACTGATATTTGTAACATATGCAGGATCCCTTCTGATGGGAGCTTGGCTGAGCCTAGGCCGGCCAAGTTTGAGGCCATTTGTCTCACTTTGATGGTGTGTGCTGAGAGGGGAGTGTCAGCCATCACTGCCGCTGACTTACATTTTCCTGATGTTCGTTACTTTGCACTTTTCATTACTAAATGCTTGCTTGCTAGGGAGAAGGTGGGTGCACTTAGTTCACCAGACCTTGTTGTTTTACGTCGTGCACTTGAGGGCGACAACACGCATAGCTTGGGAGCTATCGTGGCTCGTCGCCTACATCTTAATAAATCTCAGGGCAAAAAAATGGTGGGATTTATGCTACTCGTTTGGCGGCTCACTTCGAGGTTGAAATATGCCCTCATGATCACCCTTTGACTATGGTTTACCTAGACCGTGCAGCCATGGAACACCATCACTTTCTTGCACATGATCGTCCTGACATCGCCATTCCTTACAACCTGATCTATAGTGTTAAAACTCGTGATGTTATTCCATTACATGCGCCTGCTTTGTTTGATTTTGCTTCCAGGGGCGAATACCGGATTATGCCTGTGGACATCATCGCCTATTGGAACGCTAACGCTACTGCAGAGGCTGCGGAGGAGCCTCAGCAGTGGGATGAGTGGATGCCCGCTCCTCAGCACCCCTTCTACCCTCTAGGCTACTAATCGACTACCAAGTTAGGCAAAAAGCCTAAGCTTGGGGGAGTACGTGTTCTCACCAACATTTATTCATGTTCATGCTTATCATTCTACTTGTCGGTGTTCACACTTTTTCATTGTATCATCCATGCTTAGACTTATTTTCCTGCTTTCTTCTTGTGTGTTTGAAAAACTTTAGAAAAACCAAAAAATAGTTGTAGTAATTTACTTTCTATGCATGCTTAGTATTATTATTAAAAAGGAAATCCAAAAAGACTTCCTTGTTCTTATTTTTCTTGTTGGGAGCTTTCCCGTGTAAATAGTTTTTCTCGTTTTTACTTTTCCCTCTTATTTGCTTGCTCAAGAAAATCAAAAATTCCAAAAACATTTCAATGTGTTTCTCTGAACTTCTTTTCTTTTTATTCAAGTCTTAACAAGGAGAAGACCACGATGAAAATGTTGAGTGGCTCTCATATGAATAATTGTTGAACTAATAAGAGCACATTTTACCTTGTCTTCTCCTGTTGAATAAAATGTCTTGCAGATTCCAGTGCATGGCACTATTGCACTATTATTATTTTCATATCATTTAGTCGTGCAAGTGAAAGGAAATAATGACGATATTCGATGAACTGGCCATGGCAAAGAGAAACTGGTATGAACTTGACATGTTCTGTTTGTGTAAATATGTTTAACCTAGTACCCATGCTTCAGCCTATTATGATCAAACATGTTTGCATCGACAATTAGAGATTATATTTTCTCATACCATGCATAAGTAGCTGGGAGTTGATAATGATTTATCTTGGATATCAACATAGCGTTACAATGATTGTGATGTAGTATTATGATATGGCATCCTCCTCTGAATGTTCGAGTGGCTTGACTTGGCACACGTTCATGCATGTAGTTGAATCAAAAACAACATAGCCTCTATGATATTTATGTTCATGGTGTCCATATTCTACTCATGCTAGTGTCCAATGTTACTTATGCATAATGCATGGTTATGATCATTGTTGCTCTCTAGCTGGCCGCTTCTCAATCTAAATTTCTAGCCTTCGCCTGTACTAAGTAGGAATTCTGCTTGTACATCAAAAACCTTGAACCAAAAGTTATTCCAGATGAGTCCACCATACCTACCTATATGCGGTATTACCCTTCCGTCCTAAGTAAATTTGCATGTGCCAGCTCTAAAAACTTCTAAAAATTATCCTTTTTGTCTGCCTGGATCGTTCGTGGAACGACAGGAGGTAGTTGGTATCTTCCATGCTAAGCGGGTTATTCTCAGGTCGAGTGTTTATTCACTCGCCATCGCACGAGAAAATGGGCAGTAATATGGATTCCCAGTCCCGAACTAAAAAATGCAAATAATTAAACAAAACTCCCCCGAGACTGATGTTGGTATGGACGCCATCCGTTGTTTCAGACAAGCCGTGGAGTGTGATTGATGGTGGAGGTGGAGTAAACCTTTACTTTTATCGCTTGGGAACCACCAGTAGCGTGCTTAGCATGGAAGATATTGATAACTGGTGGTCGTGAAATGAATAAGAAGGGTGCATGTCCCGAAATATCATTTATCTCTGTTTTAAAAATTGAGCTCTGGCACCCTGAACGGGGCCGGCGGCGAGCTCCAAACGGCGGCGGCGGCTGCACAAAGAGAAAGATGAGGAGATGAGGAAGAGAGGAAGGAGAGGGAAGGAGGAGACGGGGTCGGGATGACACTGGCCTGGGGTCGTCGGTGGCAACCGGTGCTCGTCTCCGGCGACAAGGTGGTGGGGAGCTAGGCGCGCGCGGAGGCGGCGGCGCTCGTCGGCGGCGGGGTCGGGCGCCGCACGGGGCGGATCGGGCCCTGGAGGCGGCGAGATCCGGGCCCAGATGGGCTCGGAGGGGCTTCCTGCGGGTCTAGGCGGGCCTGCGACGACGGGAGGATGCTGAGGGACGCATGGAGGCTACGGGTTGGCTGGAGGGGCGGTAGGTGGCGGCGCGGCGAGTGGGGCGGTGATACTTGGCAGCGGAGGGCTGGCTGGGCACTAAAAACGAGGTGGGAGGTGACGACGGCTGCGGGAGGAAGGGGTTAGGGTAGGTTTAGGCTACAATTGCCATTTTTGGGCAGGGGTAGGTGTACAGAAAGGGTAGGGGCTAGGGTTTGAGGGTTTGAGACCGTTTCGGAGCCGTTCGATCTCGATCGGACGGTCCGGAGTGGAGGGG
Source organism: Triticum aestivum (assembly GCF_018294505.1). Classification (NCBI taxonomy): domain Eukaryota; kingdom Viridiplantae; phylum Streptophyta; class Magnoliopsida; order Poales; family Poaceae; genus Triticum; species Triticum aestivum. The sequence continues at coordinate 161,670,337 of NC_057804.1, read as the reverse complement.
GGGTTAGAAGGTGGGCTACTGGGTTGTGAAGAGGAGTTGGGCTGAGATGAGAGGGAAAGAGTGCGGCCTGACACGGGTTTTCAGAGACCGAAAGCATCCGACGATTGACCGGCAACGGTGCCGCTATAAGTTTAACGGTTGGGCTATCAAACGGACTCCGAATGCGATGAAATTTGGCAGGAGGCCTACCTACACTATAATAAGATTGCACGCCAACTTTCATCCCATTCCGATAACATTTTTATGCCACTTATAAAATAATATTTCAGAGGTGCCGCGGCCGCGTGCGAGTGTGAAAGGGCTCGGAATGGACAACGGAGAGAACTGGGGGAATCCGAACGGATGCAAGTTTTGAAAAACATGCAGATGAAATGCAGATGATGACATGGCAAAGTGCAACACGCAAGAAAATGACATGGCAACGACGGCGAATGAGTGGAAGACACGTGGGGCATCGGTCTCGGGGCGTTACAACTAAGACCTGTGGGTTAGGGCCCACTAAAAGTAAACACTGTTGAAAAAAAAGGATTGTTGAAGAAATAGATGATGCAGCGGAACAATTGAAATATTTGAATGAGGTGAAAACCTCGAATTAATTGGAACACAGACGAATCTCCTGAGATGTCCTGAGCACTCTGGAAGGATAAACTGGCGAGAGAGGCGAACGAGCAGGGGAAACACTTGATCCAAGGAAAATAATATGATCAACCCAAAAAACGAAGACAACTTGGAAGGGGGAACCGATGAATAACTTTAAGAGACACCGGTTGAAATAATAGAGTAAAGAATGCAAAGACTTCGCACGAGTAGGAAGGATACTCGATTACGGACTCCGACTCTGAGAAGAAAAAGGGTGGGTGGGTGGGAAAAGAAAACACTAAGGACAGGGAAACAACTTCGTTGAGAAAGAACTTAGGATTGATCTTGGCAAAGATGAAGAGGCTCGAGTCAACTTGACGAGAGATGCACCGGATGAAAAGAACTGAGAACCAACGCTCGAAAAACCAACTGCATGATCCTAAAAATTTTTGAAGGGGAATAGGAGTAAGTCAAAACACCTACGCCAAGATTCCTCACCAGAGCGATAAAGGGGCTGAGGAGTAAAAAATAATTCCTACTCTCCGATATAACTAGACTCCGAAAAATAGTTCTTCTAGACACGATGACGGCCATGCTAAGAACAATCAAGAGGGCTCCTATGGTCGGTCGAGGCTCTGATACCAACTTGTCACGCCCAATATGCAACCCTATCATAAAGGAACTCGAAGGCCCCACGAAGGATAGAAGCGCATATTGGAGACGCTTTTGCAAGGTGGATATCATTACATCGTATCATTATATAATAGTTGGGGATACATACAAGAGGCATACAATGCCACACGAATACAACAACACCATACATAAGAGCAACATCCGACTACGGATGAAACACAAAAATAAACTCAAACGACATCCACCCTGCTAGGCCAGGCTGCCGACCTGGAACCTATCCCCTGATCGAAGAAGAAGCAGAAGAAGGACTCCAAAACAAGCAAACATCACTCCCGCGTCATGATCATCGCATAACCTACAACTATTGTTGTAGTAATCTGTGAGCCACGAGGACTTAGCAATCCCATTAGCATGGGTATCAAGACTAGCAAAGCTTAATTGGTAAGGAATGGATATGTGGTGAGGTTGCAGCAGTGACTAAGTATATATGGTGGCTAACATACGCAAATAAGAGCGAGAAGAGACGCAAACGGAACGGTCGAGAAGCTAGAAGTGATCAAGAAGTGATCCTGAAACTAGTTACGTTCATACATAACCCAAACCATGTTCACTTCCCGGACTCCGCCAAAAAGAGACCATCACAGCTACACACGCAGTTGATGCATTTTAATTCGAATTTGGTGTCAAGTTCTCTACAACCGGATATTAACAAATTCCCATATGCCAATAACCGCAGGCACGGCTTCCGAAAGTTTAAACCCTGCAGGGATGTCCCAACTTAGCCCATTATAAGCTCTCACGACCAACGAAGGATATTCCTTCTCCCAGGAAGACCTGATTAGTCTCGGAATCCCGATTACAAGACATTTCGACAATGGTAAAACAAGACCAGCAAGACCGCCCGAATGTGCCAACAAATCCCGATAGGAGCTGCACATATCTCTTTCTCAGGGCACACTGGATGAGTCAAGCTATGAGTAAAACTAACTCTCGAGTTTCCCCGAGGTGGCCCCGCAGGCTGCTCGGTTCGGACCAACACTTAGAGAAGCACTGGCCCGGGGGGGGGGGGGTTAAAATAAAGATGACCCTCGGGTTAATTACTCCCAAGGGAAAGGTAATAGGTTGTTAGGCAAATGTAAAACCAAAGTTGGGCCTTGCTGGAGGAGTTTTATTGAAAGTGAACTGTCAAGGGGTTCCCATACAATCGGCTGCGTAAGGAACGCAAAATCAAGGAACATAACACCGGTATGACGAAAACTAGGGCGGCAAGAGTGGAACAAAACACCGGGCATAAGGCCGAGCCTTCCACCCTTTACCAAGTATATAGATGCATTAATTAAATAAGAGATATTGTGATATCCCAACATAATCCTGTCCAACATGGAGCAATCTTCAACTTCACCTGCAACTAACAATGCTATAAGAGGGACTGAGCAAGGCCGTAACATAGCCAAGCAACATTTTGCTAGGAAGGGTGAAAAGGTTAGAGGCTGACATGGCAATTTGGGAGGCTTGATAAACAAGTGATAGGTAGCACAGCATAGTTATAGAATGAAGCAACTAGCATAGCAATGATAGTAGTGAGATCCAGGGTAATAGTCATCTTGCCTGAAATCCCGCTAGGAAGAAGAACGAGTCCATGAAGAAGACGGACGGGCGAAGACAAACCAGGCATAGTCGAACGTATCCTCACGATCATAATGAAACAGGAACTATCGAGAAGAAGCACTATCGGAAAGAAGCAAACAATAAGGTAAACAAACCACACATAAACATGATATGATGCACAATTAAGCATGATGCATGACGAGGCTATATGATGCTACTCATGGCAAGAGATGATGCATACAAGAACAAAACATCAAAGCAAGTTTGAATGAGGCTGGAAACAATATATAACAAATCTGGTAAGTCCTCATATGCAAATTTCGAAATTGGTCCTAAACTGAATAAACGTTCTGTTCAAGTTGTTAAACAACAATTTAAAATGCACCATGATGATCTACATGAAATTCTAGCCAAGTTACATATAAAGTTCATTTAGTTCGGAGCTATGCCTAGAAGATATGAGTAAAACAAAATTTCAAACATCAAGAAAACAGTGTCAAAACATGGATGCAACATGATAATATGAAACTACATGCAAAATCAAGCAAGTTTCATATAGAGCATGCTCAAAATGGAGCAAAGGTGCAACACACACTCCAAACAAGATATAACAACAATCTGCCCAAAACAGCAAGTAGGCACTTTGCAAACATCAAAACAACATGCTACAGGAACCAAATGAGCACAAACTTGACATGCACTCCATGTACAGGTAACATACTTCAAACATCACTAAGGTTCAGGTTCATAGGCATCAAGATTAAACCAATATGATCAATGCAAAATGCAACTTTATAACACAGGATCATATATATGAGCAGAGTTAATATGATGGCAAGTTGACAGCAAGAGAGACACAAGTTACAGCATGTAAATATAGCAACCAATGGCATGGCATCAAAGTACAAATAACAAAGAACAAATAACATCATGCAATCATATACATATGGCTCATGGATTAGTAGGAACCAACATGACAAGATTGAATGTTAAACCAGTTTCAGCAAGTGTAAAACAACAACATTTTGATAGAATGTTTGCAAGCATGGAACAGAGGAATATGACATCCAAAATTATCAAACATGGCATGTGAACAAAGTTCTCATAGCATACTTCAGATCATGTAATTAGAGCATCTCCAGAATAGTCATAGATTAATTGCTATCAAGCTCACAACATAGCATCATGAAGTTAGCAGGGATCTGGAACGTTATATAATCATGTTCATGTCAATGAAAACATATGCTACAGGACATATATGAGGCATAAAAAGGCTTGTCATGGTCGAGCATAACATAGACAACAAAACATATCAACTAAGCATCTCCATAATATGCATGGATTAATTGGTAACGTCAAGGAAATATGGCATCATGATATAGCAGTTTCAGCATTGACAAAACATTAACAGCAAGTAGCCCACTTCACAAGCTTGATGCAGTCACTAGAGGGCATATAAAAATACATGGATTGCACCCCTATAAAAGTGGCATAAATATGCTCCTAAAACATGTAGACATCATGCCCATAGGATGCACACACAAAATGCAACAAAAATGACAAATCAGCAAGTTATAGCAGTTTTAGTAGTTAACAACAACATGCACTTTTGCAATAGGGATTAAGATATCAAGATGCACCTTAACATGAATGCAAAGCACACCAACATGTAGAGCATGAAGAGCAAAACATGTGCATATTAAGATCATCATCAGGAGCACTCTGAGATGAACATTTTGACATATTATGCATGCAAAACGGAGCACCGAGCATTAGGTTATGGCATGGCAAACATGAGCACATATCGTTAAAATTTAGGGACTTCGTGAGGTCATGGCCTGTAGCGACCAGACCTCAAACAGTCTGATCTCTGTGCATCAGTGTCATCCCTGGATCAGTAATGCTAACAGGCACAGTACTCGAAGGATTTATAACAGAGTAGCAATCACACACTTATTACATCGAATGTCTCAAAAGAGAGCTTATTACAATAAATATGGCTTAATGCCATCTAATAACGATAACAGCAGAAGGCTTGGAGGATAAGTGAGTCCATCAACTCCAACGGCATCACTGAGTATAGAACCACGATCCTAAAGCATCTTACTCGTCGTCTGAAAAGTCTGCAACATGAACATTGCAGCCCGAAAATGGGTCAACACATGGAATATGCTGGCAATGTAACACATAAAGAGTAGTGAAAGAATAAAGCTATACTACATACATATATGGCTTGGTGGAAAGCTCTATGGTTACGGTTTTGCATAAATCCAATTTTCCCTACTGCAAAGGAATAAATTTATCTAACTATCATGGTGGTTTTTAAACATTGAGAATGGTTGACAGCATGCTCAATCCCAATTAAGTAACATCATCATTAAACAAACCCAACAATATTAAATTAGAGTAACATGATGAGATTCACATGATAATGCAAGTACTAGATACTCAAAACGTCCATAACCGGGGAAATGGCTAATCATGATTAGTTTATACACTCTGCAGAGGTTGCGCACTTTTCCCCACACGACTCGATCTCCTCCATTGGTTTTCTCGCACTGCATGGTGTTTGAGAAAACGGATGACCGAGACATAGTCTTTCAAAAGTGCTAGCACCTTATGATGGGTAGACCTGTACACCTACTTTCCCCTACATCTGCTAGTCTACCATTGTAAGAGTTTGCACGACTTAGTCAACTATGCTAGAGCCCATAATAGCATGTGGCTGCACACGGAAGTTTTTAGCATGAATAATCTTATGATCCCTTTGAGCCTGGGTGGCGGTCCAAAAACAAACAGGCAATCCTGGAATACCCGGGTACCTCAATCTACCCAGTTGTGTATTAAAGTTGCCACCTTAAATAAACCATTAATTAACAATCTCACATCTGTCATGTATACACTCACCCAATCCACGTCTACTAGCATAGCATGGCATAATAAGCAAACGTAGAAGTAACTCCCAAAGGTTTGATAATAACATAGGAAATAGGTACTACCTCATCTACTTCCGAAAACCCACATATTAATCAGATCCTAACCATGCAATTGTTTGAAGATTGATCTAATGCATAAAAACTGGGTAATAAAGGGATATGATCAAAGTGTTACTTGCCTTGCTGATGATCCGTGAAACGTAGGAATTCGAAGTAGCAAGCGGCGCAATCCGGGTAATCTATCGCAAGCAAACAAACAAACAAGCATACAATAAGTACTCATCTAATGCACAGGTAAAACTTAAATAAGAGATATACCCAGAAAGCTCAACTTAAGAACTTCGGTTTGCAAAAAGAATCAAATCGAATGAAGAAACAAAACTAAAATGGCGAAAGAAATAAGATTGGTTTACTAATCTGGACCTAAGTCAAATTTTACAGAAGCAAAAACTTGTTTGAGTAGATTATTCGGAAAGAGGGTTTCGAGACGAAACTATAGGCGCTTGAATCGCCTGATTCCAATAAACGAGCGAAAAGTTATACTAAAACGAAAATCGGATAAGAAATCACGATCAGAAAATCGCGGAATAAACCTGGGAAAAAAACGACGAACAGATTAACAAACGAACGCTTGTTATCTAGATCTAAATGATGAACGCGTTCGTCAAAATGAACGAACGAGCGAACGCTCGCTAATTAACCTAAACCGGAAAAAACCGATCTAATAAAAAAACAAATCTAAAAATAAACCGACGAAAAACTGAACGGTTTTTCTAAAAAAACTGTGGCGGCTCGGGTCAACCTTGTCACATCCCTAGCTTCTGGCATTGCTCTAGCCTAGCTTCATGTGTGCATCATGTCTATATTTTTGAAACTTGAATTGAGGAATATTGGAAGCCTCAAAACCCTAAATAAAAGAGGGGCAAAAACCCTAGAAATTTCATTCATTGCTCCAAAAGGCTCTTCTTAAATGTTTGATAATTTTTGGTAAGGGTTCTGGTCCCAACCAAAATATTGAACATTTTTAAGGATTTATTTTTGGGACTTTGAATTTAAATCATTAGCTATTTGAATTTGAATTATATTCATATAATTAGAATATAATTTCAAATACCCCTGAAATATTTTATGAGCTTTTGGAAAAGTCCATCTAGCCAAATAAAAATATTCAGAGGAGTTTTGGCATTGTTTGAATTATTTTTTAAATTCAAACAATGGCAAAAGATATTAAAATAAAACAGAACAGTAAATAGAAAAAAAAAGAGAGAAAGAAGCCCACTCACCTGCAGCCCATCTGGCGCCCCACCTGGCCCAGCAATGCGGCTGAGGCCCAGCCCAGCTCCCCACCGTCTTCAACCTCTGCCAGTAGGTAGAGGCGTGTCGACGCGCCCGCGCCCGAGCGCCACCTCCTGCTTCCACCTCCTGCTGTCCCCTCATCGCCCTGGACTTCCTCCGCGACGCCACGCGACCCCGACGCTCTCTCACTCTCTGGTTCTCTCTCCCCCTCGCTCCTCTGCTCTCTCTCTCTCTCTCACGGCCGCCCAAATCAGCCAGTGCCCGCCGCTGCAAGGCACCGCGCTCACCGCCGTCCCCTTGCCCCGTGGCTGTGACCCCTAGCTCCGCCTCGCTGTCGTGAAGCTCCACGCCGAAGAACACGCCTGCGGATGCCTAGCAGCACCGTCGCCGACGCCATCTTCGTCCTCCGCACCGACGGCCGCTGTCGACCGATTCGTCATCACCAGGCCGTCCCCGAGCTCTCTGAGATCACCAACGACCCCGCCGTGAGCTCCTCTACCGACCCCCCCCCTTCTTCCCTGTCCATTAGCTCGTCGTATCCGTCGTTTCCGTCGAGACCGAGACCTCACCGGCGCCGGACTTGTCGCCGTCGTCGTTTTGGTTCACCTCCGTCCAAACCGAGCACGCAGACGTACTCAGAGCACTCCCAGGAGCCCGTAGCGCCCACCAACCCCTCCTCCCATGCACCATAGCGCCGAACCGCCGTTGCCCGAACTCCGGCCGCCGCCACGAGCTCGACTCCGGCGAGCCCGCTCCACCCCAGCTCCTCCCACTTGCACTACCAGACGCGCGCGACCCCCAGCTACGCGTAGGACTAATCCGCCGTCCAAATGGTCGCCTGCGGGCGAATCCCGACGCTCTCCGCCGTCCCTGGCCTCGCCGGCGACGAGCCTCGGGTCAACTCCGGTGAGTTTGACCTGGGTTTGACCCCCCTCTCTCTCAGTGACCTGCGGGCCCCGCCCGGCTAATTAGGCTAGGATTAGTGTTAACTAAATATTAGTTAGTTTAATAGACACTGACAGCAGGGCCCCACCTGCTAATTAATCATAGATTAGTTTTTGTTTAGTTTTTTTAACTAATCCAGTGGCCCCACCCGTCAGCATTGACTCTGCTGACGTGGCCTTTGACCCGGCCCCACCTGCCATTGACACTAAACAGCCCTGGGTCACTGACCAGTGGACCCCACTGGTCAGGTTTGACCTGGAGGCGCCCTGTTGACCTGCTGACGTCAAGGTGATGACATGCTGACGCCATAATTCATTTTCTGGAATTATTTTAATTCTAAATAATCAGAAAATTCCAGAAAATTGTAAAAACTTCTAAAAATCATAGAAATTCAACCGTAACTCCAAATTAAATAATTTATATATGAAAAATTATCAGAAAAATTCAAGGAATCCATCTGTACCATTTTCATGCATGCTAGAACAACTTATAGCTGCTGTTTAGCACAAATCAAATAAAGGGCATTTAAATAACCATATATGGAGTTTGAATTTGAATCTTGTATTCAAACCAACTTCATTTAATCTGTTGCTAGTTGCATTAGCCCAAAACACATTCATATTGCCATGTCATGAGCATGCATCATATTGTGCATTGCATTGATTGTATTTCTTCTTTGTTGCCGGTATCTGTTCCCTCCCAGTAGAGGATGTTCCGACGTTGTGATCGTTGACACTGATGAAGACTCAATGTTATCTTCAGAAGTGCCAGGCAAGCAAAACCCCCTTGTTCATTCCGATACAATCCTACTCTCTCGCTCCTGCTCTCTTTTACTGCATTAGGACAACAATGACATATCGTTACTTGCTGCGGTAGCTGAACCCATTTATCCTCTGCATGACCTGTCATTCCACAGTAAATAGATGAAACCCACTAGCATGAGTAGGAGTTGTTTGAGCCCTGATGTGCCTACTCATTCATGTTTGTTTGTCATGCCTGCTACTGCTTAGAGTTGAGTCAGGTCTGATTCATCGGGGATGAATCAGAGGCGTGTGAACATGTCCTACTGTGTGAGAGCTAAGTGTGTGAACACGATTTGGTAAAGGTAGCGGTGAGAGGCCATGTAGGAGTACATGGTGGGTTGTCTCATTGCAGCCGTCCTCAGGAACTGAGTTCTGTGTTTGTGATCCATGATTCAGCTACTACCACGCATTGGGCCCGAAACCAATGGACCCTCTCGGCTTCTTAATCACCCTTGTCCTCTGTCCAGGAGTTGCAAGTAGTTTCTGGTGTTTGTAGTATGCTGGAGGCCGTGGACAGCGCTGACCGTAGGGGTGGGCTGTGATGCGGTAGGCACGTGGCCGGTGTAAACCGGGCACCCGTTTGGTGTCACGGGAACCCTGTTCACATCGTTTGGGGCTGTGAGCGAAACTCCGGCCGGATCTCCTCATGGATGGAACCCGAATAGGCGATAAACCTGGACTAGAGACTTGAGTGTTTAGGTAGGCCGTGGCCGACACCCACGTTGGGCTTCCGCTTGAAGGTTGCCGAGTACATGTCGTGTAAACGGCGGTAAGTGGTGAGAGCGTGTGTGAAGAAGTACACCCCTGCAGGGTTAACCTAATCTATTCGAATAGCCGTGTCCACGGAAAAGGACTTCTGGGTTGCTTATATCAGTTCATAGACAAGTGAAAGTGGATACTCTAAAATACGCAAGATAAGCGTGAGTGCTATGGATGGCGTTCTCGTAGGGAGACGGGAGCGATTCCATAGTGGTGTATTGATATGGTGAATATGTGGACTCGTGTGCGCCACCTCAAAAGAGTCGCTTGCAGTCGTAGTTTAGGATAGCCACCGAGTCAAGCTGGCTTGCTGCAGTTAAACCCCACCACCCCGTTGTTGATAATGATGCATATGTAGATAGTTCTGATGTAAGTCTTGCTGGGTACATTTGTACTCACGTTTGCCTATTTTATGTTTTTGCAGAGAGACTTCAGTCTCACTAGTAGTTCCACGTGGACTTCGACGTTTAGCTTGATACCTCAGCTACGATCTTGTGCCCTCGGCAGGATCTGATAGATAGTCAGGCTTCTCAGCCTTTTTCATTTATAGATGTCTGTACTCAGACATGATAGCTTCCGCTTGTGCTTTGACTTGTATGCTCTGATTGTTGGGTCGTGAGACCCATGTTTGTAATGTCTCGCTCCTCGGAGCCTAATGAATAATTACTTGAGTCGTAGAGACATGTTGTGATGCCATGTTGTATTTGCACATATCGAGCATATTGTGTGTATGTTATTGAAATGCTTGGTATGTGTGGGATCTGACCATCTAGTTGTTTATCTTTAGTAGCCTCTCTTACCGGGAAATGTCTCCTAGTGTTTCCACTGAGCCATGGTAGCTTGCTACTGCTCTGGAACACTTAGGCTGGCCGGCATGTGTCCTTCTTCGTTCCTGTGTCTGTCCCTTCGGGGAAATGTCACGCTTTGAGTACCGGAGTCCTGTTAGCCCGCTACAGCCCGGTTTACCGGAGTCCTGCTAGCCCAGTGCTACAGCCCGGACCCACTTGCTGATGACCGACACGTTCGAAGCTGGGTCATGGATGCCTGTCCCTGTAAGTCTGTGCCACTTTGGGTTTACGACTAGTCATGTCAGCCCGGGCTCTTTATCATATGGATGCTAGCGACACTATCATATACGTGAGCCAAAAGGCGCAAACGGTCCCGGGCAAAGGTAAGGCGACACCCGTGGGAACACCGTGCGTGAGGCCGCAAAGTGATATGAAGTGTTACCGGCTAGATCGATGTGACATCGAGTCGGGGTCCTGACAGCGTTGGTATCAGAGCTTGACTGCCTGTAGGATTACCAAGCCAAACTGGTCGAAGTTGAGTCTAGAAATTCTTTAGCTATATAAGGGAATTGATTGTGGGATGGAACGTAAGGCTCTTTTTACTTCTTATACCTCATGGCCTTCTGATCTGAGTCATCATCTTCTCTTCTACGGGGATTAAGAACTAGGCTATCTCTTCTTTCTATCAGGATCACGTGTTACTAATCCGTAGACTTATAAGATTGTTGGACTTAAGCCTCAGTTCAGCTCCTACTACTTCCGTATGTTAACTGTTGATCTCGAAACCTTGATATTGTGCTTCTGAGTGGTTATGCCACCATTTTTGTGAATGTCTCAAATCTTTTCTGAGCATTTACAGCCGTTATGCTGTCCGAGTCATCCCAGGTTTCCAAACAGTTTGATGCATTTGCAAATCCCTTCCTCCTGTTTCCGATGTGCCTTTGGTCAGATTAATCACACAAATCAGTGAGTTGAGGTACTTTACTGCCTCGACCTTTATGTTGGAGTTATTATTATGACCCTAGGTGTCTTAGGGGATCATCTACTAATTTAGCCATGACTTGTGTTCCCAGTGTGATGATTCTGGCCATCATTCTCGAAAGCATTCCGTGATGCTACTTAGTAGTAGGTATTCTATTCCTGGGTTTTTGAACCCGAGATTCACTCTACTTAAATCTTGTTGATAGTGTTGCTAGTTCCTTCAGGATATTAGTAACCCTTGCATTAGTCCTCGAGGTCCGTGGTATTTCCTTCTTCCAAATACTATCAACCGTTTATGGCAGATGTTCCTCGCTGATCGAAAGATCACAATCAGAGTGCTCTCGATGGGTTCTCGATTCTATATTGTGACTCTGCCAGTTCTACCTTTCTGCATGGGTTATCCGGAAGAAATATGTTGAATTCGTTCGACATGCTAGTCCATGCATCCACAACTTGGAAAATCATATGTTCTTTTGAGTTGTCCCTCTTTAGTTGCATTCTGACCCTCGTCTATCAAATGATAGTCAAGAATATGCGTGCGTTCGTTCATCGATGTCTATGACTCTTGTGGTCTGTCAAGCCATTCTATTCCGGGATGACTAGGAGAAACAAACTCCAGTACCTCTTCCATATCCAGGATTGGGTCAAAGAAGTTGTGCTCCGCAGATCAAATTGCTAATCCAGCTTTTGTTCTGTTCTACCTTGGAGTATTACCATCTTTAAATCGGGATTGTTATAGGAATTGCACACCATCCTATGAACTCCTGGTACAGTGATACTTCTTGTCGTCATTAGTCATTCCTCGGTCTTCGTGTTGATGCAACCGGAATACCGACAAATGAATTGTGATGCGTGAAATCAATACGCCTAGCAACCTCGTTGCTGGGTAGTTAAAAGACAATAATTTTATTCTTAGTGTGTTGGTTATTGAATCATCATTCTAAGATTGATCGTGCTACCTAGTCCATTCTCCTGGTTCACTCCTCGATCGATGAGTTAGGATTATTTCAAATTCTTGCTCTATTGATCATATCGTCTTGCCCTGAAAAGCAAGATTGTTCTCGAGCTTAGTAACATACCGGTAGCTCGTGATTTTCTGAATATCTTCTCAGAAGTATTACCAGGTTGTCACCTGACCGCTATGTTGAGCTCGTGATCAAGTTGGTTTTTGTGAACCATCCTTCTCCAAGAATCTGTGTTGGATATCCCTGAGCTAGTTGGTTAAGTTAGACAACGACTTGGAGAGTTGGAAGATAAAAGCTTGCCTGACTTAGTTCGTTCCAAAGGGATATTCTTGTGTAGTGTGTGTTGAAGAAAGATGATATCTTCATCGATTGGTCCCTGTGATCAGTTGCTGGACCTATTGTCTTATCAACCCTTTGATTTGAGTGTGGGCTATCGTCAAATCAAGTCAGAACCAACGATGTTCGTAATGTTGTCTTACTCGTGGTTGATCCCTCGAGCATACACCATTATATCTTTTGGGGCTGACCAATGCTATCACCGTGTTCACACGATGGTGGAAGTCCAGTGATATGGAAATTCCGATGAGTTGTTGTTGAGCCCATTGACAACATTCTTATCTCCTCCATGATGTTGTTGAACATTAAATTAGTGTTGGAAACTTTTGAAAGCATTTTCTTCATGCCCCGTTCATGAAGTATATGTTTGGATAAAAGAAGTGACTTCCTTTGATTCACGTGCATTTGATGTAAGTTGCCGACGTGAATTCGAGAAAGCATGTTTTTGCCTCCTCTGGAACCATCCCAAGTCAGTTATGCACGTGCGAAGTATTCTGTGGTTTGATAGACTGATCATCTTCATTCCATATGTGTATCCTAGCACATCAAGCCACCGACTGATTTGTTCAAGGAGAAGGAGTAACTTCATAAGAGCTAATCCGGACTTATGAAAGAACTTCAATATCCTCGATGATGGCTCCCAACCAGAACTCGGTAGTGTTTTATTGTAAGACTACCATGTGGGCATGCCTGTCTGGAACAACGTGTTCACATGTTTGTAGCAGAACCAGCTCATGTTTTGGAGCTTGCTATCGTAGTTCATATCCTGAGAATCTCGCAACGTCATCTCGTCGATTTGTGTTGCAAACTTTCATTTTTCCTCCTAGACTCGATGAGTCTGGAATATCCTGACACCAACCAGATCTGGGTCTCAGGCAGATATGATGGTTGGAACATTTCCCAAGAACTATAATATTGGTCTCTCGATAACCGGTAAAGTGGATGTCGTGGCCAACACACCCAGCCGGAAGACCTATTATTGTAGTATCCTGGTTGAGGAAGTTGGCCACCTCCCCATAAGGATTTCGTAGGATTTACCTCCGTAACTGTTCCTTATGGATTCTATTGCTCCGAAGTCCGACCTTTTACTTGATGTTCTAGATATCAAACCATATCTATGGGATACACTAGCACATCAAGGAGAACATTAGAAGCGGAGTGCTAAATGTCTCTCGGTCGATCATCCAGATTTTGTTCCTTGGCTTCGCTAAGGTGTAATCTGAGAAGGTGTTATCTTCCTTTGCATCTGCATCCTCCATCACCATTCATCATGGTAGTAAGTTGTGTTACCGGACCCTTGACACGGATGTTGGTAAAACCTTGATGAATATGGAAATGCTCAAGTTCTTGAGAGCACGCACAAGCGCTACGTGTTATCATCGGCACTAGCTGGGATTGCCCCAGATTTCCTCGGTTATGCTATAACCACTCCAACAGTGAATTCACTCTCTATTGTTGGGTTCTTCCCCAGTTACCAGAATCGTTCCCAGCATTTGCATTTTGTTCCCAGCTTGCACCACCAATGTCTCTTCCATTTCCGGTGATAAGTAAATTCATCCATTGCGTTGTCTTCAACAAGGTAATCCACATCATCCAAGTCCGAGTATGCCATTCTACTGACCCCCTCCAAATGATCGCTCGAGAATTGCCTTAGGCTGGTTTAAAGAGTTTCAATGATCTTTGAATCAAAAGTAATTCTTTTTGCCACTTAAGGGGATATCTCTACGAGTCACCTTCCCTAAGGTGTATCGTTATGGTATCATGGCAAATCAACTCCTCCCTACGTTGACAATCGTTTACCACCTTCTTAAGCGTGAAATTGTGGTCTACCTAGTGAACCTTCGTCATCTGCTTCACTCCATTCCTATGGATGTGTATCTCGTGTCTCAACTCGAGAGATGGTTCTATGTCTCATTCCGTGAGTTAATCCTGAGTTGTTCGACCTTCGAGAAGATCGACCCTTCTAGAGTCTCCTTCCCTCCAGGCCATGTTGGCAGGATTTCTCAGAGCAAGACGAAAAGACAAAGATGGTGAACAAATCAACGTTCAGTTGAAGTGCAACCTGGATCGTGAAGATTATACTAGTTGCGTTTACCTTTCACCTTACCCTACGCTTGAATCTCGAGACGAGATTCTTGTTTAGTGGGGGTGAGTTGTCACATCCCTAGCTTCTGGCATTGCTCTAGCCTAGCTTCATGTGTGCATCATGTCTATATTTTTGAAACTTGAATTGAGGAATATTGGAAGCCTCAAAACCCTAAATAAAAGAGGGGCAAAAACCCTAGAAATTTCATTCATTGCTCCAAAAGGCTCTTCTTAAATGTTTGATAATTTTTGGTAAGGGTTCTGGTCCCAACCAAAATATTGAACATTTTTAAGGATTTATTTTTGGGACTTTGAATTTAAATCATTAGCTATTTGAATTTGAATTATATTCATATAATTAGAATATAATTTCAAATACCCCTGAAATATTTTATGAGCTTTTGGAAAAGTCCATCTAGCCAAATAAAAATATTCAGAGGAGTTTTGGCATTGTTTGAATTATTTTTTAAATTCAAACAATGGCAAAAGATATTAAAATAAAACAGAACAGTAAATAGAAAAAAAAAGAGAGAAAGAAGCCCACTCACCTGCAGCCCATCTGGCGCCCCACCTGGCCCAGCAATGCGGCTGAGGCCCAGCCCAGCTCCCCACCGTCTTCAACCTCTGCCAGTAGGCAGAGGCGTGTCGACGCGCCCGCGCCCGAGCGCCACCTCCTGCTTCCACCTCCTGCTGTCCCCTCATCGCCCTGGACTTCCTCCGCGACGCCACGCGACCCTGACGCTCTCTCACTCTCTGGTTCTCTCTCCCCCTCGCTCCTCTGCTCTCTCTCTCTCTCACGGCCGCCCAAATCAGCCGGTGCCCGCCGCTGCAAGGCACCGCGCTCACCGCCGTCCCCTTGCCCCGTGGCTGTGACCCCTAGCTCCGCCTCGCTGTCGTGAAGCTCCACGCCGAAGAACACGCCTGCGGATGCCTAGCAGCGCCGTCGCCGATGCCATCTTCGTCCTCCGCACCGACGGCCGCCGTCGACCGATTCGTCATCACCAGGCCGTCCCCGAGCTCTCTGAGATCACCAACGACCCCGCCGTGAGCTCCTCTACCGACCCCCCCTTCTTCCCTGTCCATTAGCTCGTCGTTTCCGTCGAGACCGAGACCTCACCGGCGCCGGACTTGTCGCCGTCGTCGTTTTGGTTCACCTCCGTCCAAACCGAGCACGCAGACGTACTCAGAGCACTCCCAGGAGCCCGTAGCGCCCACCAACCCCTCCTCCCGTGCACCATAGCGCCGAACCGCCGTTGCCCGAACTCCGGCCGCCGCCACGAGCTCGACTCCGGCGAGCCCGCTCCACCCCAGCTCCTCCCACTTGCACTACCAGACGCGCGCGACCCCCAGCTACGCGTAGGACTAATCCGCCGTCCAAATGGTCGCCTGCGGGCGAATCCCGACGCTCTCCGCCGTCCCTGGCCTCGCCGGCGACGAGCCTCGGGTCAACTCCGGTGAGTTTGACCCGGGTTTGACCCCCCTCTCTCTCACTGACCTGCGGGCCCCGCCCGGCTAATTAGGCTAGGATTAGTGTTAACTAAATATTAGTTAGTTTAATAGACACAGACAGCAGGGCCCCACCTGCTAATTAATCATAGATTAGTTTCTGTTTAGTTTTTTTAACTAATCCAGTGGCCCCACCCGTCAGCATTGACTCTGCTGACGTGGCCTTTGACCCGGCCCCACCTGCCATTGACACTAAACAGCCCTGGGTCACTGACCAGTGGACCCCACTGGTCAGGTTTGACCTGGAGGCGCCCTGTTGACCTGCTGACGTCAAGGTGATGACATGCTGACGCCATAATTCATTTTCTGGAATTATTTTAATTCTAAATAATCAGAAAATTCCAGAAAATTGTAAAAACTTCTAAAAATCATAGAAATTCAACCGTAACTCCAAATTAAATAATTTATATATGAAAAATTATCAGAAAAATTCAAGGAATCCATCTGTACCATTTTCATGCATGCTAGAACAACTTATAGCTGCTGTTTAGCAAAAATCAAATAAAGGGCATTTAAATAACCATATATGGAGTTTGAATTTGAATCTTGTATTCAAACCAACTTCATTTAATCTGTTGCTAGTTGCATTAGCCCAAAACACATTCATATTGCCATGTCATGAGCATGCATCATATTGTGCATTGCATTGATTGTATTTCTTCTTTGTTGCCGGTATCTGTTCCCTCCCAGTAGAGGATGTTCCGACGTTGTGATCGTTGACACTGATGAAGACTCAATGTTATCTTCAGAAGTGCCAGGCAAGCAAAACCCCCTTGTTCATTCCGATACAATCCTACTCTCTCGCTCCTGCTCTCTTTTACTGCATTAGGACAACAACGACATATCGTTACTTGCTGCGGTAGCTGAACCCATTTATCCTCTGCATGACCTGTCATTCCACAGTAAATAGATGAAACCCACTAGCATGAGTAGGAGTTGTTTGAGCCCTGATGTGCCTACTCATTCATGTTTGTTTGTCATGCCTGCTACTGCTTAGAGTTGAGTCAGGTCTGATTCATCGGGGATGAATCAGAGGCGTGTGAACATGTCCTACTGTGTGAGAGCTAAGTGTGTGAACATGATTTGGTAAAGGTAGCGGTGAGAGGCCATGTAGGAGTACATGGTGGGTTGTCTCATTGCAGCCGTCCTCAGGAACTGAGTTCTGTGTTTGTGATCCATGATTCAGCTACTACCACGCATTGGGCCCGAAACCAATGGACCCTCTCGGCTTCTTGATCACCCTTGTCCTCTGTCCAGGAGTTGCAAGTAGTTTCTGGTGTTTGTAGTATGCTGGAGGCCGTGGGCAGCGCTGACCGTAGGGGTGGGCTGTGATGCGGTAGGCACGTGGCCGGGTAACCGGGCACCCGTTTGGTGTCACGGGAACCCTGTACACATCGTTTGGGGCTGTGAGCGAAACTCCGGCCGGATCTCCTCATGGATGGAACCCGAATAGGCGATAAACCTGGACTAGAGACTTGAGTGTTTAGGCAGGCCGTGGCCGACACCCACGTTGGGCTTCCGCTTGAAGGTTGCCGAGTACATGTCGTGTAAACGGCGGTAAGTGGTGAGAGCGTGTGTGAAGAAGTACACTCCTGCAGGGTTAACCTAATCTATTCGAATAGCCGTGTCCACGGAAAAGGACCTCTGGGTTGCTTATATCAGTTCATAGACAAGTGAAAGTGGATACTCTAAAATACGCAAGATAAGCGTGAGTGCTATGGATGGCGTTCTCGTAGGGAGACGGGAGCGATTCCATAGTGGTGTATTGATATGGTGAATATGTGGACTCGTGTGCGCCACCTCAAAAGAGTCGCTTGCAGTCGTAGTTTAGGATAGCCACCGAGTCAAGCTGGCTTGCTGCAGTTAAACCCCACCACCCCGTTGTTGATAATGATGCATATGTAGATAGTTCTGATGTAAGTCTTGCTGGGTACATTTGTACTCACGTTTGCCTATTTTATGTTTTTGCAGAGAGACTTCAGTCTCACTAGTAGTTCCACGTGGACTTCGACGTTTAGCTTGATACCTCAGCTACGATCTTGTGCCCTCGGCAGGATCTGATAGATAGTCAGGCTTCTCAGCCTTTTTCATTTATAGATGTCTGTACTCAGACATGATAGCTTCCGCTTGTGCTTTGACTTGTATGCTCTGATTGTTGGGTCGTGAGACCCATGTTTGTAATGTCTCGCTCCTCGGAGCCTAATGAATAATTACTTGAGTCGTAGAGACATGTTGTGATGCCATGTTGTATTTGCACATATCGAGCATATTGTGTGTATGTTATTGAAATGCTTGGTATGTGTGGGATCTGACCATCTAGTTGTTTATCTTTAGTAGCCTCTCTTACCGGGAAATGTCTCCTAGTGTTTCCACTGAGCCATGGTAGCTTGCTACTGCTCTGGAACACTTAGGCTGGCCGGCATGTGTCCTTCTTCGTTCCTGTGTCTGTCCCTTCAGGGAAATGTCACGCTTTGAGTACCGGAGTCCTGTTAGCCCGCTACAGCCCGGTTTACCGGAGTCCTGCTAGCCCAGTGCTATAGCCCGGACCCACTTGCTGATGACCGACACGTTCGAAGCTGGGTCATGGATGCCTGTCCCTGTAAGTCTGTGCCACTTTGGGTTTACGACTAGTCATGTCAGCCCGGGCTCTTTATCATATGGATGCTAGCGACACTATCATATACGTGAGCCAAAAGGCGCAAACGGTCCCGGGCAAAGGTAAGGCGACACCCGTGGGAACACCGTGCGTGAGGCCGCAAAGTGATATGAAGTGTTACCGGCTAGATCGATGTGACATCGAGTCGGGGTCCTGACAAACCTCGGGATGCGGGTCGGCAGCGGCGGCGGCGGGGCGGCGCTAGGGTTAGGTTTCGGGGCGGCTCGGGTGGGCTGGCGGGGCGGCCCGGGGCGGCATATAAAGGCCCCGGCAAGGAGAGTCCTGGCCGAACCCGGCCCGTAGTCGGTTCGGATTTTTTTTAAATAATTATCGCGCAGAGAATCAAACGAAAGAAATACTAAACGGACTCCAAAAATCCCGAAATAAATTTTCCCTGGCTTCTATCATCTCGGTTTAGATGAACATTTATTTGGGGCCTAAATGCAATTTTGAAAAACACGCATTTTTCCTAAATTCAAATAAAATAGCAATAAAATCCAAAATAAAATCACATTTTATTTTTTATTAAATCCTCAATATTTCTTTCTTTTGGGAAAGTCATTTTATTCCCTCTCTCATATTTATAATTTGGAATAATTGAAGATAAAATAAATAAAATCAAATGATCCTATTTTCAAAATTTGAGAAAACTCAAATATGAAAATATCGAAATCCCCAACTCTCTCCGTGGGTCCTTGAGTTGCGTAGAATTTTCTAGGATCAGGGCAAAATGCATTAAATATGATATGCAGTAATGATCTATTTGTATAACATTCCAAATTGAAAATTTGGGATGTTACAAACCTACCCCCTTAAGATGAATCTCGCCCTCGAGATTCGGGTTGGCTAGAAAATAGGTGAGGGTGGTCCTTCAGCAGATCTTCTTCTCTCTCCCAGGTGGCTTCATCCTCGGTGTGGTGGCTCCACTGAAATTTGCAAAACTTGATAACCTTGCAGCGGGTG
This sequence comes from Triticum aestivum, assembly GCF_018294505.1. NCBI lineage: Eukaryota > Viridiplantae > Streptophyta > Magnoliopsida > Poales > Poaceae > Triticum > Triticum aestivum. The sequence continues at coordinate 161,650,498 of NC_057804.1, read as the reverse complement.
ACTCGGCTGGCATAATCAAGAATCTTAACTGGTTTCTCCTCGTAGGTAAAATCACTGTCCAACTGAATCGCCTCTAGTGGCATGGTATCTCTTAGCGGTATATCAGCCATCTCTGCATGGCACTTCTTCAACTGGGAAACATGGAACACGTCGTGAACTCCTGACAATCCCTCAGGCAATTCCAACTTGTAGGAAACTTCTCCCATACGCTCCAAAACTTTGTATGGTCCCACAAAACGCGGTGCTAACTATCCCTTGCCACCAAAACGCTTAACTCCTCGAAGTGGGGATACAAGAAGATAGACTCTATCTCCGACTTCGTACACTGTCTCCTCGCGTTTTGAATCTGCATAGCTTTTTTGCCTGGACTGGGCTACCTTGAGCCTGTCGCAAATCAACTTCACTTTCCGTTCAGACTCCTTAATCAAATCTGGTCCAAACAACTGGAGGTCTCCAACTTCATCCCACGACAATGGGGTTCTGCACCTCCTTCCGTATAAGGCTTCGAAAGGGGCCATTTTCAAACTGGATTGATAATTGTTGTTGTAAGAGAACTCTGCATATGGCAAATTGTCGTCCCAACTAGATCCGTAATCTAGCGCACAAGTTCTCAGCATATCCTCCAAAATATGATTGACTCACTCGGTCTGTCCATTTGTCTATGGATGAAAAGTTGTACTGAACTCTAGCCTAGTACCCAAAGTTTCGTGCAACTGATTCCAGAACTTTGAGGTAAACTGGGTTCCTCTGTATGATACAATCCTCCTTGGAACTCCATGCAGATATATGATCCTGGTAATGTATATCTTGGCCAACTTAGCACTGGTGTAAGTGGTCTTCGCTGGAATGAAATGTGCTACCTTCGTCAAACGATCGACTACAACCCAAATCGAGTCATAGCCTGAACGAGTCCTAGGCAACCCCGTGATAAAATCCATGCCTAACATATCCCACTTCCATTCGGGTATCGGCAATGGTTGTAGCAATCCTGCTGGCTTCTGATGCTCTGCCTTTACTCTCTGACATACATCACAAACTGCTACATACTCCGCAATATCTTTCTTCATTCCGGTCCACCAGAAAGTCTCCTTCAAATCCAAATACATAATGGTATTTCCTGGGTGAATCGAATACGGTGAATCATGGGCCTCTTGCAAAATCAACTTCCTGATCTCCGGGTCATTAGGCACATAAACACGGCCTTCAAACCATAGGGTATCATTCTCATCCTCACGAAATCCCTTAGCTTTTCCTTTGCTCATCTTCTCCTTTATCTCAGCAAATTTCCTTGTCGGTCTTCTGAGCTTCCCTGATCTTATCCATCAAGGTCGACTGAATTTCCAATGCTGCTACATAGCCTCTTGGAACTATCTCCAAACATAGTTCACAAAGGTCCTCGGCTAACTCCATTGGCAACCCTGCGGTCATGAGTGTATTGACATGGCTCTTACGGCTCAACGCGTCGGCTACTATGTTAGCCTTCCCAGGGTGGTACTGCAATCTCATGTCATAATCCTTGATGAGCTCCAACCATCTCCTTTGCCTGAGATTCAACTCCTTCTGCGTGAAAATGTACTTCAAACTCTTGTGATCGGTGTACACCTCACAATGATTTCCGATAAGAAAATGTCTCCATGTCTTCAATGCATGCACTACGACTGCTAACTCCAAATCGTGTGTGGCATAATTCAACTCATGAGGTTTAAGCTGTCGTGAAGCATACGAAACAACTCTCCCCTCCTGCATAAGCACTGCTCCAAGTCCTCGACGTGAAGCATCGCAATACACCTCGTAATCCTTGGTCTGATCTGGCAGAATCAACACTGGCGAGGTAACTAGGCGTTCCTTCAATTCTTGGAAACTAGCCTCACATTCCTCAGTCCAATTGAACTTGGTATCCTTCTTCAACAATTCCGTCATGGGATTTGCAATCTTTGAAATTTTTTCAATGAATCTCCGGTAGTATCCTGCCAGTCCAAGAAAACTTCGGGTCTCTCCAACTATCGTTGGTGCTACCCAATTTGTCACAGTGACAACCTTTGTGGGGTCTACTCCTATTCCTTCTCCGGATGTAACATGTCCGAGGAATCCAACTTCCTTCAACCAAAACTCACATTTGCTGAACTTGGCATATAACTGATGTTCTCTGAGCTTCTCCAATACCAAACGCAAATGCTCCTTATTCTCCTCTTTGTTCTTCGAGTAGACCAAAATATCATCAATGAACACCACGACGAACTTATCCAGAAACTACATAAATACTTTGTTCATCATGTTCATGAAATAGGCAGGCGCGTTCGTCAGACCAAATGACATAATGGTATACTCGTACAGCCCATACCTGGTGGTAAAAGCCGTCTTAGGTATATCCTGCTCTCGAATCTTCAACTGATGGTATCCTGATCGCAAATCGATCTTGGAAAATACCTTTGCTCCTGGCAATCTGTCAAACAGATCCTTGATCATCGGCAGTGGGTACTTGTTCTTGATTGTTACTACATTCATACCTCGATAGTCAACAACCATCCTCAATGATCCATCTTTCTTCTCCACTAGAAGCACTGGTGATCCCGAAGGCGAAGAACTTGGGCGAATATAGCCTTTATCCAGTAACTCCTTAATCTTACTCTTAATCTCCTCCAAATCCTTTGCGGGCATCCTGTATGGTCTCTTGGATATCGGCCCTGTGCCTGGCAAAAGCTCCATTAAAAACTCGATGTCTCTATCCGGTGGCATGCTTGGCAACTCTTCTGGAAATACGTCAGGAAAATCCTTCACTACGGGTACTTCCTCCTGCACAACTCCTGATAAGGAATTTACGTGCATCCTCTTCGGCTCATGTCTTGATACATACCTTATCCTTCTCCCTTCTGGGGTAGTAAGCAAAATTGACTTACTAGCGCAATCGATGTTTCCTCCATACATAGATAACCAATCCATACCCAGAATCACATCCAAACCTTGAGATTCCAAAATGATTAAGTCTAAGGGGAAAACAAGCTTGCCTATACTGAACAGTACTTGAAAACATCCTCGACTGGCCATATACTCTGCTCCTGGTGAGGTTACTAGCATGGGTGTTCCTAGAACCTTGATGGGCAGTCTATACTTATCCACAAATTCCCTTGATATGTATGAATGCGATGCACCAGTATCAAAAAGAACGAGTGCAGTAAATGACTTAACCAAAACCTTACCTATTACTGCATCTGACTGGGCTTCAACTTCCTCCATGCTAACGTGGTTCACTTGTCCTCTGTTGAAAGGGTTCGGCTTCTTCCCAGAGCTTCCATTGCCATTCCCATTCTGGCCTTCAGGACATTCATTGGCGTAATGTCCGGTCTTCTGGCACTTAAAGCAAGTGACTTGACTTAGATATCTCTTGGCTGGTGGCGAGGGGTTGGTACGGTTCTGGCCATTGCTTCCTCCATTCCCGTTACCATTCTTGGAACCATTATGGTTGTGTGAGCTACCACCTCCATGGGTATGCTGGAACTGTCCTCCCGATTTCGGGGTAACATGTGGCTTCTGCTGAGCTCCAGAATTGTATTTCCCCTGTCCATACTTCCTCTTGCGGTTCTCAATCTGCTGCTGCTTCCCTTCAATCATAAGAGCACGGTCTACCAACTCCTGGTAGTTGTTCAAACTTGCTACCATCTATTGCATACTCAGCTCATCATTCAGTCCTTCCAGAAACTTCTCTTGCTTAGTTGCATCTGTAGCAACGTCATCTGGGGCATAACGTGCTAGCTTACTGAAATCATCCACATACTGGCCAACTATACGTCCTCCCTGGCGTAAGTTGCAAAACTCACGCTTCTTCATGGCCATAGGTCCTGCTGAAACATGTGTAGTACGAAAAGCCTGGTGAAACTGATCCCACGTGACAGTGTCTACTGGATAGGTGGCTGTAAAATTCTCCCACCATGATGCCGCGGGTCCCTCAAGCTGATGTGCGGCAAATCGCACCTTCTCCGCATCTGTGCATCCTACAATGGTCAACTCCCTGGCTGTCTTGTGAAGCCAATCATCTGTAGCAATCGGCTCGGTGCTACTGGAGAACAACAGCGGATTCAGCCTAAGAAAACGAGTTAAGTGATCAACAAGTGGTGGTGGTGCTGGGTTGTTGTTGTTGTTGTTCCCTTGATTCTGATTCTGGACTAGAATCTGCATCAATGCATTCTGCTGCTGGATCAACTAGGTGAGCTCCGGTGGGAAAGCAAATCTGTTGTCATGTCTCGGAGGCATCTGAGGGTTTAGAAAAGATGAGAATACAGAATTGAATGAGGTCTAGAGGGAAAACACTACCCATATGCACATGAGACAAATTTCAATCAAAACACTTCATTCAAACAAGCAAAGGCATACAACGGTCTATCTATCATTACAGAAGTGCTCGGACTATACTAGATACATGGGGGGAATACTACTACTGTTATGGTGGTCAACTAGAAAAACTACTCCGATGAAGACTCCATGATATCTGCTCCGGCTTTGTCAACATAGTCATCATCACTTTCGTCCGGGTCCGAGTCGGTGTCGTCGATGATGATGTAGTTCTCGGGACAAGTGCAATCTTTGTCTTCTCCAGTTGCTGGAAATCCCATGAACACTCTTAGCTTGTTCGTCAGATCTTCATTCTTCTCGACTAGCATTGCTATTTCCTCCTCATATCCATCGCGTGTAGACTTGAGTTCTTCGTCCAGTTCCGTGATCTTGGTCATGGCCTTCTTCAGATCCATCATGCCTGCGCACATCTGGTTCTCCTGGCGTCGAATGTGCTGGTTTAACTCCTGGTTGAAAGTTGCAATTGATCTGTCCTTCCTGGTGCTAACCATCTCCTATTGCTCATCTCGGCACCCACAAATCTGGTAGATAGTATCCTTAAGCTCCTTGTGGTAAACTTCTCCAATACGTCCCATGGTGATGTGGGCTGCCATACTCTTTCCTAGACTCCAGGTTGGTGCATCAAAGGAAAACTCTATGGGCTCAGTGACGGGCTTGAACGTCCTTCCTGGAACTTGAACTTGAATCATCCAGCGCTCCTCTTCAGGTAATGTGGCGTTGTAGGTCCCGGTGAAGCTTGGTACTCTAATGTTCAGGTATCTCGTGACTTCCTTCAGGTGTCGTCCAAAGGGTGTATTTTCATCCGGTTGCGTGAACTTGTTCCTTGCATCCGCCATCCTAAAAGAGTAGAAAAGATAAGGAGTCAGAAATGAGAAAAGAGAGTAGTGATCTAGGGATTTAGCTTAGTGGTTGTGTCCTACAGTCAGCGTGTGCTCTGATACCATCTTGTAGTGACCAGACCTCAAACAGTCTGATCTCTGTGCATTAGTGTCATCCCTGGATCAGTAATGCTGACACACACAGTACTCGAAGATTTATAACAGAGTAGCAATCACACACTTATTACATCGAATGTCTCAAAAGAGAGCTTATTACAATAAATATGGCTTAAGGCCATCTAATAACGATAACAGCGGCAGGATTGGAAGATAAGTGAGTCCATCAACTAACAGCATCATGGAGTATAGAACCATGATCCTAAGGCATCTTACTCGTCGTCTGAAAAGTCTACAACATGAATGTTGCAGCCCGAAAACGGGTCAGCACATGGAATATGCTGGCAATGTAACACATAAAGAGTAATTAAGGAATAAAGCTATACTACATGCATATATGGCTTGGCGGAAAGCTCTATGGTTACAGTTTTGCATAAAGCCAATGTTTCCCTACTGCAAAGGGATAAATTTATTTAACTATCATGGTGGTTGTTAAACATTGAGAATGGTTAACAGCATTCTCAATCCCAATTAAGTAACATCATCATTAAACAAACCCAACAATATTAAATTAGAGTAACATGATGAGATTCACATGATAATCCAAGTACTAGATATTCAAAACGTCCATAACCGGGGACACGGCTAATCATGATTAGTTTATACACTCTACAGAGGTTGCACACTTTTCCCCACACGACTCGATCTCCTCCGTTGGTTTTCTTGCACTGCATGGTGTTTGAGAAAACGGATGACCGAGACATAGTCTTTCAGAAGTGCTAGCACCTTACGATGGGTAGACCTGTACAACTACTTTCCCCTACATCTGCTAGTCTACCACTGTAAGAGTTTGCACGACTTAGTCAACTATGATAGAGCCCATAATAGCATGTGGCTGCACACGGAAGTTTCTAGCATGAATAATCTTATGATCCCTTTGAGCCTGGGTGGCTGTCCAAAAACAAACAGGCAATCCTAGAATACCTAGGTACCTCAATCCACCCAGACGTGTATTAAAGTTGCCACCTTAAATAAACCATTAATTAACAATCTCACATATGTCATGGATACACTCACCCAATCCACGTCTACTAGCATAGCATGGCATAATAAGAAAACATAGAAGTAACTCCCAAAGCTTTGATAATAACACTTGAAATAGGTACTACCTCATCTACTTCCCAAAACCCACATATTAATCAGATCCTAACCATGTAATTGTTTGAAGATTAATCTAATGCATAAAAGCTGGGTAATAAAGGGATATGATCAAAGTGTTACTTGCCTTGCTGATGATCCGCGAAACCTAGGGATTCGAAGTAGCAAGCAACGCAATCCGGGTACTCTATCGCAAGCAAACAAACAAAAAAGCATACAGTAAGTACTCATCTAATGCACGGGTAAAACTCAAATAAGAGATCTAACCAGAAAGCTCAACTTAAGAACTCCGGTTTGCAAAAAGAATCAAATCTAACAAAGAAACAAAACTCAAACGGCGAAAGAAACAAGCTTCGTTTACTAATCTGGACCTAAGTCAAATTTTACAGAAGAAATAACTTGTTTGAGTAGATTATTCGGAAAGAGGGTTTCGAGACAAAACTCTAGGCGCTTGAATCGCCTAATTCCGATAAACGAGTGAAAAGTTATACTAAAACGAAAATCACATTAGAAATCGCGATCAGAAAAAACACGGAATAAACCCGGAAAAAAGAAAAACGACGAACAGATTAACGAACGAACGTTCGTTATCTGGATGTAAAAGATGAACGCATTCGTTAAAACGAACGAATGAGTGAACGCTCACTAATTAACCTAAACCGGAAAAAAAACCGATCTACCAAAAAAACGAATCTAAAAAAACCGACGAAAAACCGAACGGTTTTTCTAAAAAAAACGGCGGCGACTCGGGTCAACCTCGGGATGTGGGTCGGCGGCGGCGGCGACGCGGCGGCGCTAGGGTTAGGGTTCGGGGCGTGGGGCGGCTCGGGTGGGCTGGCGGGGCGGCCCGGGGCGGCTTATAAAGGCCCCGGCCAGGAGAGTCCTGGCCGAACCTGGCCAGTAGTCGGTTCGGATTTTTTTTTAAATAATTATCGCGCAGAAAATCAAACGAAAGAAATACTAAACGGACTCCAAAAATCCCGAAATAAATTTTCCCGGCTTCTAAAATCGAGCCTGTTTAGATGAACATTTATTTGGGGCCTAAATGCAATTTTAAAAAACACGCATTTTTCCTAAATTCAAATAAAATAGCAATAAAATCCAAAATAAAATCTTATTTGATTTTTTATTAAATCCTCAGTATTACATTATTTTGGGAAAGTCATTTTATTCCCTCTCTCATATTTATAATTTGAAATAATTGAAAATAAAATAAATAAAATCAAATGATCCAATTTTCAAAATCTGAGAAAACTCAAATATGAAAATATCAAAATCCCAACTCTCTCCGTGGGTCCTTGAGTTGCGTAGAATTTTCGAGGATCAGGGAAAATGCTTTAAATATGATATGCAGTAATGATCTATTTGTATAACATTCCAAATTGAAATTTTGGGATGTTACATGGCCGCAGAAACTGGATCTCGCGGTCCCGGGGATGAGACAATGCAGCAGGGGCGTTTGGTTGGTGGGTTGAGGGCGTTCCGGGACGGGGAGGTCCCGACGGCTAGAGCTTGAGGTCATTGCCACGACGCGCACTCCGGCGAGCGCGGGCGGTGGCCGGAGGCCAAGGGGAGGCCAGGGATGGCCGGGAATGGAGCGCGGGGGACGACCTCCCTCCCGATCCAGGCGATGGCGCGTCAAATGGGGCCGGCAGCGAGCTCCAAACGGCGGCGGCGGGTGTATAGAGAGAGAGATGAGGAGATGAGGAAGAGAGGAAGGAGAGGGAAGGAGGAGACGGGGTCGGGACGACGTTGGCCTCGGGTCGACAGTGGTGACCGAGGCTCATCTCCGATGACGAGGTGGCGGGGCGCGAGGCGTGTGTGGAGGCGGCGGCGCTCACCGACGGTGGGGTCGGGTGCCGCACGGGGCGAAGCGAGGAGTGTCGGTGTCAAAACCGGCGGATCTCGGGTAGGGGGTCCCGAATTGTGCATCTAAGGCTAATGGTAACTGGAGGCGGGGGACACAATGTTTACCCAGGTTCGGGTCCTCTCTATGGAGGTAATAGCCTACTTCCTGCTTGATTGATCTTGATGATATGAGTATTACAAGAGCTGATCTACCATGATATCGTAGAGGCTAAACCCTAGAAGCTAGCCTATGGTTATGATTGTTGTTGTCCTACAGACTAAACCCTCCGGTTTATATAAACACCAGAGGGGGCTAGGGTTACACAGAGTCGGTTACAGAGAAGGGAATCTACATATCCAAATAGCCAAGCTTGCCTTCCACGCAATGGAGAGTCCCACCCGGACACGGGATGAAATCTTTAGTCTTGTATCTTCATAGTCGAACAGTCTGGCACAGGTACATAGTCTGGCTGTCCGAGTACCCCCTAATCCAGGACTCCCTCAGTAGCCCCTGAACTAGGCTTCAATGACGATGAGTCTGGTGCGCAGATTGTCTTCGGCATTGCAAGGCGGGTTCCTTCTCCGAATACTCCAAGGTAGATTTTGAACACATGAATCGTGTCCGGCCCTCTAAAATAAATTCCACATGCCACCGTAGAGAGCACGATATTCCACAAATCTAACCTGCTAACAATGTTTCATAGCGTGACATCACGCTACATCCCGGTCATTATAGGAACCGCTTTTCCCAGCCTGCTATTGCACGTATTGCGAGGCGGTTTTATTGTCACATCTTGTCGAAGCAGAGATCGTGCCCCCCTTATCACGGGATTCTCATGAATACAGGTCTGGCTAACCCAATCGTGTTGTTGGTATGACTCCTCGGTTTTAGGCATGTTCCAAACAACCACGCGGAGGACGCTTGATATTCACCCTCTTTATAAAGAGGTCCAGACCCGTCCTTTTCTTTCCACGCCCAATCCTTCCCTTCCCCTACCTCAAGTTCCAACACCCAAGGTTCAGGCTAAGTGCTTCAGACCTTCAACCATGTCCGGATCCAACCTTCAAGGCCGATGGTGGCCTCTTCTGTCACAGAGGAGGACATCAAGAAGCTTAGGGAGGCTAGGTATCTCACAGCCAAAATCGCCCACAGGCTCCTTGCTCAAGGGCAGGTCATCCCCACTCCCGAACCCAGCGAGAGTGTTGTATTTGTTTCCCACTTCCTCTGACGGCTAGGCTTTAGTCTTGATCCCTTCGTTAGAGGGCTCATGTTCTATTACAGGCTGGATTTCCATGATCTGTCCCCAGATTCCATCCTTCAGATCTCGTCATTTATTATCGTGTGTGAGGCCTTCCTCCGCATTACTCCACACTTCGGCTTATAGCTCAAGACCTTCAATGTGAAGCCGAAGATGATTGACGGGCGACACGCGGAGTGCGGAGGCGCTATTATAAGCAAAGTGCCGACGCCCTATGGCCAAAGGGTTCCTTCCCGGAGGTGTCCGACTTATGGCAGCGGGAGTGGTTCTACATCACAACACCCCGCGGTACAAAGCGGGCAGCCGTCCCAGCCTTCCCCTCGGGCCCTCTGCCTCAACTGACATCATGGGTCAACAAAGGGCTGGACTGGGGGCCAGTTAATGACGTGCTGACATTGCAAAGCCGCATCCGAGATCTCCTCAAGAGGGATGTCAGTCTCGTCCAAGTAATTCTACTTCGTCGGGTCCTGCCATGCCAACGTCGATCTCTCCGTATGTGGGTGTTCAACCCAGAAGGACCGCAAACTATTCAACACTTCTTCGGTGTGAGGCTCGAAGGGATGTATCGATTATTCTTCGGATCACGAATAAAGTGTCTGGAAACCACCGAGGATGCGGGTCTGAACTGCAACCATCCAGATACCCAAGTAAGTAACTCCGTGACCGAACATGTTGTTCTTATATTTGTCACAACATCATTCTAAAAAATTTCCCTCGGTCAGGACTGGATATGAAAGGCGGAGAGGATCAGGTGTTCGTCCCCTCTTCCCGAAGTCTCGTCGGATCCTGTACTAACTAGGATGCTGGCTCGCGCACCCTATCAAGTGCCATCAGGAGAAGATGATGAGAGGAATAGATAAGCCGAAAGCGGGCTTCATACATTACACATCCAAACCAGGGGAATTGGTGCCTCCGTGAAGGAGGGTGATCGGGGAGGTGAATCTAAAATCCCATCCCCCCACGATAAGAAAAGGGCCGCCCCTAAAGACTTGGAAACGGAGGTTTCCAAACGAGGGAAGAAACACTCACCAGGGGGCCCTGCCCCAGAGGGAATCCTTACCGCACAGTGCCCACAAGGGGGCTAGCCATCAGCCGAGCTGTAAGTAAACAAAGGCACTTTAGTAAATATGCCCTACTTTTGCCTGAGAATAATAACCGAGACATATGTTTTGCAGTCCGGCTCATAGCCCTTCTCAACAAAGTTTGTCTTCGGGGGATCTTCTTCCGGAGATGATGGAGAGTGAAACGCCTCCTCCTGCCTCCCCGCCTCATGAGGCGGGCAACCCTAAGGTGTCATCCCGGGGGATCTCTCCTGATCCGTATAGGCCAGAATGTAGCTCTTCGGCCGCCCGAAGTCCGGGGTTCTCGGCTCCTAAGGATACCAACAGAAAAAGCTTGGGATTATCCGGTGTACAACTGGACACATTAATGGGTCTTCTGGAGCAAGCGGGTATGTCAGAGGCACACCGTACCTTAATAGGTATGGTGGTTGAGAGGTTTTCATCCGCAAAAAGCAGTTTGAATGAAGCTTTTACGAGCCTACTAAGATGCTTTGAGGTACGCAAAGTAATATATATATATTTTACTATACCGCACACGCTATGTGTGCTCTGTATAGATAGTAGCCCCTGAGACTCTGGTTACCGTCCAGAGGCGGCAAGCAGAGGATCATAGTCTCAGGTAATGATAGCGCTGCTTTCATGCGCAGGCGGCTGAGGGTCCAACGGCTGACCGGACTGCTGATTTTGCTGAATTGAGGCGGGAGCTTGACGTGGCGGATGCAGACATCACACTTGTGAACAAGCGGCTTGACGAGGCACGGGGTATGTATATCGGGTGGCCAGCAAATATTAATAGGAGCATGATGCTAGTATTTATAATGTGCTTTGACTACAGATAGAGCTGCCGCAGTGGAGACCCTTCGGGTAGAACTTGCCCGAGCCAAGGAACAAGCCAGGAGAAGTGATGCGGCCGCCCTGAAAGCGGCCGAAGAGTTAAAAGCCGAACAGGCTGCTCATCGCCAGAGCGAAGATAAAATAGCTAACATGGCTCTTTAGCTGCAAAATGCCACCAGCCGCTATGAGCTCATCGAAAGGGAAAGCCAAGAAAAAGCGGCTGACTTGAAGAAGGCCTTGGAAGCAGCCAAGGAAACGCGCTCTGAAATCAGAGCGGCACGGGAGGAGCTTCGTCAAGCCGGAGATATCGCGGCTGGGAAGCCCTTCTTATTGCAGACAAAGTGAGGCGATCAGAAGTATGCCCCTCTTGATCAATTGTGGAGTTCGGCAGACGCATACTTGGATTTAGCAAAGAGTGCTACTGACGCGACTGAGTATTTCGAAGATCAGAAAGATCATGAGGTGGAAAGATTGTTCTGGTGGTAGGTCAATAATCCAAGGCGTCCGCTGCTGTTGAATGAGCAACTGGCCGACTGGGCCGAGCTCCATAGGTTGTCCGGGCTTTCCATGAAGTCTATCGTGGATCGTCTTTGGCCGAAGGAACAAAGTCCGGATAGTTAATTTGGTTTAGTGCAACGATTTCTTTGTGCTGTGCTGCATATCGATGCTGTCAAGAGGTCGGTGTGCATAGAGTGTGCGCGTATGGCTCTTGCCCGTGTTAAGACATATTGGCCAAAGATGGAGTCAACCGCTGCTGCAACCAGGGGTCTGCCCGGGGGTCAGGACTCCCCGAGCTCTATTTTGAAGAAGTCCTAGAAGGTGCCCTTTAATAGAGGCTCGCTGCTCAAAGAGTACCATGTTCAAGTGACATGTAGTTTGATTGTAAAAACAATGCTTCTTTGATAATAAAGGCTATATTTATACTTTTGCCCATAAAGTATTGTAGTGCCTCCTGTGCGGCCGTTTATGTATGTATGTATATAACCTGAAAGTTTGCAGTCGTCGGCTTCGGCCCCCATGCATATAATGCGGGGGTTTTCGTTAAAGCGTGTAATCACACTTGATCCAACCTCTTGGTCCGTTAAGGACGTGATAGCGCGGCGAACGAGGCAATCGAACTATATAGCTTTAACACTTTCACTTAGCCATAGGATTTTGACGGTGGGGCTACTATATAGCCCCTGGTATGTCCGCGTTCGTCCGAATATAGTGCACTTACATACTTGACCAGGAAACTGGTCCTTCGTTAATGTGGAGGAATCGCGAAGATTCCGCTGAGTCCTCGAGTGGTTGACCAGTCTCTCGCTTTATCATGACAGTCAATTTTCGGCTTTCTCCCCTGAGGTGCTCACCCAGATGAACCAGGACACAATCGCAGTAGTTCTCCTGGTGCCACCTTAGCCGATAGAGCGGAACATAAGGTAGAAAAACACGGGAGCCGGGAAAACCCAACTATTGACCAAAGACATGATTCGGAGCAGATGCATATAAGGCCAAACTCGCGACGCCGAACACTCCCGAAGGTATTCGGACTTGACAACATATGTTGGGTTGAGTACCACCCTTGATAACGAGCCCTGAATTTCCAGGTACGTGCATTAATATGGGGTGACGAAAGAGCTTGTCGATAACGCCAGTATCCCTCTTGGTTGTTTTAAGTACCCGGAGGGTGGGAGGCAACAAGAGACAATAAAAAAGGTTTACACATGGTCTTAATCTAAAAAGAAACCTTTGAGTGGGGCCCTGCTGCACGTCTGAGCCTTTGTCTCCGTTGTGCCATATCTTGGAAGGGTGTAGCACGATGATCATCTGTAAAAAAGAAAAACCCAGGTGAAAGACTCTGGTATGATTGTGCGAAAAGTTGGTTATTCTTAATGAACCATGAGAATTCAATCTACTGTGTATTAGTGGGGTCAAGACGAACTATGGACCCTTTTACATGCGGGCAGCCCCTAGGACCACATATGGGGGCATATCCGTCAACCAAGCTCAGGTTTATCTGGGTTGCTACAGCTAGTGGTGTGTCGGACACATCTAGCCGCGTCCGTGGTCTTGACGACCGATCATTTATTCGGGTTGGGGATGCCGTTTAGTGGTTCGGCTGCTAGAGCTTCCACATATTCTTCCGCACGCAAGGAACGTTCTGTATTTCCGCTAATTGTGATGATGCCACGTGAACCGGGCATCTTAAGTTTAAGATAAGCGTAATGCGGAACTGCATTGAAATGAGCGAAAGCCGTTCTTCCGAGTAGTGCATGGTAGCCACTTCAGAATGGATCTATGTCGAAGATTAGTTCTTCGCTTTGGAAGTTGTCGGGCGAACCGAATACAACCTCTAGTATCAGAGAGCCCATGCAGAGGCTTCGGCATAAGGGCAGTCGACAATTTGGTTCTTCTTAGTGAGAAATCTGTTCCAAAGCTAATGGCCTGACTCTCCAGGTTGTTGGATTATGTGACTTAAATTGTCTGCGTCCGGAGATCGGACATACATCCATTGAAAATTGGCCTTGAACGCGTCCTCAAGTTCCTCCCAACTTCCCATTGAGTTTTCAGGGACGCTTTTCAACCAGTGCCGAGCTGGTCCTTTCAATTTGAGGGGCAGGTATTTGATGGCATGGAGATCATCTCCACGAGCCACGTGGATATGAAGAATGAAGTCCTCAATCCAGACTACAGGGTCTGTTGTTCCGTCGTATGCCTCGATGTTCATGGGTTTGAACCCCTCTGGAAATTCATGATCCAGTACCTCATCGGTGAAGCATAGGGGGTGCACGGCACCCCTGTATTTGGATGTGTCATGGCGTGCTACCGACGGTTGTAGTGTTCGGTGTTGATTCTGAGCTAGTATTCGATCAGTATAGTCATTTTGGTGGCCGTGATCCTGCGCCAGAGCACGCTTCCTAGATCCATAAATGGACCTAGCCATACCGGCTTTTTTGTCTAGGTGCTCACATAAATCGTCTGCTGACTTGTGTGCGGTGTCATTAGCCGCCCTGTCGCGGCCACGGGATGGTCGTTCCGGCAGATCGGCCATGTTATTTTTCGGCGGAATGGGCTCTATAGCCTCATCGTCGAATTCGGGCAGCAGCTTGCGCTTTGGGTAGTTCTTTGTGTGGCAATCGCCACCGTGTTTTTCGTCAGTGTCGAGCACTTTGTTCCATCTGCAGTTGAGCGTATCCTACGCGGCCTTAAGCCTTTGCTTCTGCTTCTTCAAACTCCTTGTTGTGGCGATAAGCCTTTTGTGGAGGTTCTCTTGTTCCATGTGCTTTTCCGGGATGATGAATGCATCGTCGTCCGGACTTTTCTCCACTCCGTGTAAGTGCATCTAGTGCCCCTTAGTGATTTTGGTGTATTGAAGACTTATATGTTAAGGGACTGATGCGTTTGTGAGTGTACACAGGTCTATAAGTCTATGAGGAGTTTGATATTTAGAGAGAAAGTCGACCCCTAAAAATGAAGTTCTTTGACTGAAGACTTTGTATTTCTGAAGACTTTCTAAAGACTTTGAAAGTGAAGAAATTGGTGTGACCTTGAAGACTTGGCAATCATTCGAGGACGATGAAGCGTGAAGACTTTTGTTTTCGTAGTTTCATTTTCTCTTTCTTGAGTCATAGGAAACACCGTACTATTAAAGGGGGTCGAGGAAATACTAAGGAAAAATTTCCATGTGATGCGCAACTCAAAATCCTACACCTATAAATCCTTTCGATTGAAGCCATTGGAAATCCCATATAGTTCAGTCAATTTCTTCAGTGACAGAGACGAAGTTCTTCTGGTCGCTGAGGAATTTCTTCTGACTGAGGAGTTAGGAATTTGCCAGTGCAGATAGCCTACATAGTGAGGAACATGGTAGCCCTGAGGAATTTGAGAGTCAAAATTCCGACCATTGCTGTGCTATGCGCCAGCTGTCCCAAAATATCTACCCACCTAACGGTCATATCATTGAAGGGCATTTATGTCTTATCATGGCGGGCTGCTCCCTAGGCTATATATAGCCGCCCCCTACAGCCACTAGCTAGTTGGTTGCTCCGAGAGAAACTGACACTTGTCATTTGAGAGCATCCCATCCTCCAAGGACTTTGAGAGAAAATCATCAAGTGAGGAAAACCCAAACCCAACACACCTACACACCCAAAGTGATTGAGCATCACTGAAGAGATTGATCATGCGTGGATCCGACGCTTGTTACCTTTCAAGAATGCGCTTCTTCTAGACGGTTAGGCGTCATGGTCTAGAGCATCCAAGAGGAATTGTGGATCGCCGAGTAACCGAGTCTGTGAAGGTTTGGAAGTCACCTAAAGACTTACCACGAGTGATTGGGCGAGGTATGTGTGACCTTAGCTCAAGGAGAATACGGTGAGGACTATGTGTCCGGGACTGTGTGTCCTCAGGTTTAAATACCTAGCCGCTCCAACCAGACGTACAACTAAGACAGCAGTTGGAACTGGTCTACCAATTCTTTGTCTTTACCAAGCTTACTGGTTCTATTTCCTCAACTCTTTCATTTCCCCATTTCATTTCTTGTGTGCTTGTTCATATCTGTTTGAAGACTTTGACTGAAGACTTTCTCAATTTCCTTAGTTCAATTTCTTCAGTCTGTTCGTCTTCATCCTGTGTTATCCCGTGCTTGTCTTCATTTCATCATGATGACTATGCTTGTGTTCTATTATGTTTACTTTTGAGTACTTATTCCGCCGCAAGTAGTTCTTTGCTAAGGAATTTTCTCACCAGAAAATTCCTTAGTGAAGTATTCATAAAAATCGCCTATTCACCCCCCTCTAGTCGATATAACGCACTTTCAATTGGTATCAGAGCAAGGTACTCCCTTGTTCTGTGTGATTTTGGTTTAACCGCCTAGAGTTTTAGTTATGTCGACCACAGGTATGAAGAAAGTGACATGCCCCATCTTCGACGTTCATGATTATCCCAAGTGGGAGGCCATGATGAGGAAGCGCCTCATGGAAATGAACATCGAGTTGTGGATCGTCACCGAGATTGGTCTTACTTATCTGTGCAAGATGGCGGAAGCTGATGACATTCACAAGTACACTCTTCTCAACCTTACGGTGAAGGACGTCATCTGCTCTTGTTTGTCTCAAAATCAGTTTAGGAACATCATGCATCTCAACCATGCAAAGCTTATCTGGCACCGACTCTCTAAGGTCTATGAAGGTCATCGAACCCATCATGATCCTTGGTTTGAGGATTTCAAGGAATCTCTCAATGCGATGACATTTGAACCAGAATCATCATCTTCTACAGCATGCCTTATGGCAAAAAGTGCAAAGGTAACTGAGTGCTACCTATCCAAGTCCAGTGATGATGAATCTGGAGATGAATTTGGACCCAGCTATGTCAAACTTGCTTCCCTTGGCACTAAACAACAAAGAGCTTTGGAAAAAGTTCAATACATGCTAAATAAGAGTGATGATATGTTGGGTGAAGAAATGGATCAGTCGAAGGCTTTGGCTGAAAGTCATCAGGGACTTCAGTCCAAGTTTTACACCCTTCAAGGTAATCATAACACTCTCTTATCTGATCACGAGAAGCTTTCTTATGAATTTCTTCAAAGAAAGCAAGATCTTGAAAAGCTAAGAGTGAGATATGAAGATCTTCAGAAGGAGCGTGATTCATTACTTGCTCAACAAATCAGCGCTACTCAGGAAGAATTTGTTCCTCCATGTTTGAAGTGCATTGAACGTGAAACTGCTAATTCTTCACCTGAATGTTCAAATGCTTCTAACGCTACAAATTCTTCATCTATCTCTGCTATCACTAATTCCTCATCTGAGGACATTGCTAGTATCACCAATGATGCAGGGCTGAAGGAATTGTACATGACAGGCATGTACAAAAGCCTCAAAGGGCATCAGACTCTTTGTGATGTGCTTAAAAAGAAGATCCTCAACAGGAACCCTAGGAAAGAGGGTATTGCCTTTGGGAGGAAACTCAATGCTGATGGAACATACTGGAAACCTGAGCAGTACACCAAAACCTCATGGGTTGCTGCAAAGGGACCTCCAGTTGATCCATCCAATTTATCTGGCTTTACTTGTGAATCTCCTCATTCTTCTGATGAGACATTTGACTCCAACTATAAACTGTTCAAAAATCAGAAGGGTGAAGTATTTGCTAGATATGTTGGTACTAACTGCAGGAACGGTTCCCCTATGAAGAAAATCTGGGTTCCCAAAAGTTGCCTTGAAAGTCTTCAGGTGAATGTCCTCATGACACCACCTGTGAAGAATAGGAACTCCAGATCAAATTCTTCATATGGATCAAATTCTTCATATGGATCCAAGTCCTCATACGGACCAAATTCCTCATGTGGATCAAATTCTTCAAAAGGTTCAAAGTCCTCATATGATTATCACCATGCTAACCCCTCTGTTTCGCAGGGAAGGGCTAAGGGCTATGAATATGAGCATTATTCTTCTAACCATTATGTTCATAAGTCCTCAAAGAATTGCTTTGCTTATTCATATGCTTATCCTAACCCCTCTTATGTGAAACGAAGTGGACTGGCTTCTATGCCACCTTTCTCATATGGTGCTGACAGAGTGATGAATTCTTTGCCACCCCTTGAGATGTGGGTGGTGAACAAAAATAACTAATCTCTTATGCAGTGTCAGGTCTCCAGACGTGCTTAAAACGTTTGAAGAATTTGCTGGAGACCTGAAATGTGCCTGAAAGGATGCATGCTAATCATGAAGAAATGGACTTTCATTTCTCACGTCCTCATATTGTTCTATCTGTTCTATTGCTTGATGAAATTGATCTGATGATATTGATGTCATATTCTTCACTAATGAAGTATATGAGTTCGTAAGATGCACTAATTCATCTGCAAGATGATCAACGCAAAGCAAATGAGTGGGTCCTCGATACTGGATGTACAAATCACACGACTGGTGACAAGAATTTATTGATGGATGCTCCTTTATCACCGTCGCATCTGAAGCATATCATCTTCGCTGACAAAAGCAAAAGTCAGGTATTGGGTCTAGGTAAGGTTGCAATCTCAGAGGATCGACACATGGACAAAGTCATGCTTGTCGAGTCCTTAGGATACAACCTCATGTCTGTCTCGATGCTTTGTGATCTCGATATGGTTGTTGTGTTTGGTAAATATCGTTGTGTTGTGATCATGGAAGCTGACAATTCCAAAGTTTTCGAAGGATTTAGGAGAGGAGACTTTTACATTGTTGATTTCTCTACAGGACCACAACCGGCCGTATGCCTACTTGCAAAAGCTTCAAAAGGCTGGCTATGGCATCGACGACTTGGCCATGCTGGCATGAGGAATCTACACACACTTGCGAAGAAGAAGCATGTCATTGGCATTGAGAATGTCAAATTCCTCAAGGATCACTTATGCGGAGCCTGTGAAGCTGGAAAGATGACAAAGGCCAAGCATCCAGCAAAGACTATCATGAATACCACTCGACTAGTTGAAATGCTTCACATGGATCTCTTTGGTCCTAATCATTATTCTGCAGTTACAAATGATGCATCTCTATATGGCTTTGTTATTGTTGATGATCACCCTCGCTACACATGGGTGCATATTGTCACTTACAAACATGAGGTGCAGGAAGTCTTCAAACGATTTTCCTCAAGGGCTTCAACCAACTTTGGTGTGAAGATCAAGCACATCAGAAGTGACAATGGGACCAAGTTCACTAATTATGGTCTTGATGAACTTGGCATTACTCATGAGTTATCTCCTCCTTATACTCCTCAGCAAAATGGTGTCGTGGAGCACAAAAACAGAACTCTTGTTGAGATGGCCCGCACTATGCTTGATGAATACAAGACGCCTCGTCGTTTCTGGATTGAGGAAATTGATACTGCATGCCACATCATCAACAGAGTATATTTTCACAAATTCTTCAAGAAGACTGCTTATGAACTCCTCACTGAATAAGAGCCCAATGTGAGTTATTTCAAAGTCTTCGGTGCTAAATGTTGGATTAGAGATCCTCATCACAATTCTAAATTCACACTGAAAGCACATGATGGTTTTATGCTTGGTTAAGGAAAGGACTCGCACACCTACAAAGTCTTCAACAACGTTCTTCACAAAGTTGTTGAAACTGTAGATGTGTGGTTCGATGAAACTAATGGCTCGCAAAGAGAGCACCTACCTTCTGTGTTAGATGAACCAGCACCTGAGGAATCTATCAAGTTCAAGGCTATTGAGGATGTCATTCCTACCAAAGAATCTGCTAAAGAATTCATTCCAGAACATGAAGAACGTCAAGGTGGTGCACCTGAAGAAAATGGTGCTGAGGATAATGCTCCTGAAGAAAATGCGGATCAAATTCCTCGAAGACAACCCGGTCATCCTCGCATTGCAAACGAAGTGCAAGTCGAGAAGATCATCGATGACATTGAAGCACCAGGTCCTCTCACACGCTCAAAAGCTTCACATTTGTCTAACTTTTGTGGGAACCTTGCTTTTGTCTCTATCACAGAGCCCACTTAGTGGAGCCCGAGTGAATTACATCAGTTCGAGCTCAACAACGTCTGGGAACTGGTCAAAAGTCCAGATCCTCGCAAGCACAACATCATTGGCACAAAGGGGATCTACCGCAACAAGCAAGATGAAATTGGCCTTGTGGTGAGTAATAAGGCATGGCTTATAGCTCAAGGCTACACACTGGTTGAAGGAATTGATTTTGATGAAACTTTTGCACTTGTTGCTAAACTTGAGGCTATTCGCATATTACTTGCTTATGCTAACCATCATGATATCATTTTACAACAAATGGATGTGAAAAGTGCATTCCTCAATGGTAAGCTTGAGGAAGAAGTATATGTTGCTCAACCCCCAGGTTTTGAAGATCTAAAGCATCCTGACAAAGTCTTCAGACTCAATAAGGCCCTGTATGGCCTCAAGCAGGCCCCTCGAGCGTGGTATGATACTTTGAAGGAATTCCTCATGAAGAAAGGCTTCAAACCCGGTTAACTCGACCCAACTCTTTTCACTAAATCTTATGATGGTGAATTGTTTGTGTGCCAAATTTATGTTGATGATACCATTTTTGGCTGTACTGACCAACGTTACAGTGATGAATTTGCCTAAATGATGAGTGAAGAATATGAAATGTCTATGATGGGAGAATTGAAATTCTTTTTAGGTCTTCAAATTCGTTAACAGCGCAATGCCATATTCATATCTCAGGAGAAATACCACAAAGATGTATTGTGGAAATTCGGCATGCAAGATTGGAAAGGGGTCAAAATTCCAATGCCCACAAGTGGCCATCTATGCACTGATAAAAAGGTAAAGACTTTGATCAAAAGTTATACCGCTCAATTATTGGCTCTTTATTGTACCTATGTGCATCTAGGCCAGATATTATGCTTAGTGTTTGCATGTGTGCCCGATTTCAAGCTACACCGAAGGAATCATACCATAAGGTTGTGAAGCATATTCTTCGATATCTAGCTCACACAACAACACTCACTACAGAAAACAAGACACATCCCTGACATTTTGGGCCGAACGAATTTTTTTTCTGTCATACATATGAGACTTCTATGACGATAATTGTGACAAAACCCGGTATCATCATAGATGTGGTGGGCTCCTACTTCTATGACAAAAAATCATGACAGAAAATGGGCTTTTCGTCCTGGGCGGGCCGGAGACGCAGCTGCATGACATTCTTTGGGCCGTCCATGACGGAAAAAACCATGGTAGAAGCAAATGGGAGGAAAATTTCGGGGAGTTGCCGATTACAGTGGGAGGTCAGGGGCCGAGCGATGCGCGTTTCTCTCGTACACGTACGCGCGTGTGTGCGAGGCGTTCGCTCTAAACTGAACCCGAGCGAGGCGTTGGGCTCTAACTGAAACCGAGCAATTGCACTGCAGGATACGCGTTACAGAACCGGAGCGATCGATCGATAGCTGTTAACTGAACCCGATCGAGCGATTCCTTTGCTACTGCTGCTAACTGAAGCCGATCGATTGGATGAACAGTGAGCGTTACGGTGGGGGGGGAGTTGGATGAACAGTGAGCGGTGCCGTTGCCTCTGGATGAACAGGACCCCGTGGTGTGGAGGGCTGGATGAACAATAGACGGTGGAGGGGTGGCCGTGGAGGGGTGGTTGAATAGGACCCCGTGGTGTGGAGGGCTGGATGAATAGTAGACGGTGGAGGGGTGCCCGTGGAGGGGTGGTTGAACGGTAGTTGGTGGAGTAGCGTGCGGTGGAGGCTGGATGAATAGGAGCCCATGGAGGCTGGAGGAGGTCGATGGTAGCCCGTGGAGGCTGGAGGAGGTTGACGGTGGAGATGAACAGTACCTCGTGGAGTCCCGTTTTGCGGTACGCCACACCCCTCCCGATGAACAGGACCCCCGTTTCGACGGTAGCACTCCAACACAAGTCCGTTTCGTCCGTTTTGCGATACGCCACACCCCTCCCGATCAACAGGACCCCCGTATCGACCGTAGGAGGTCCGTTTCCTCTGTTTTGCGGTACGCCAAACCCCTCCCGATCAACAGGACCCCCTTTCGACCGTAGGAGGTCCGTTTCTTCCATTTTGCGGTACGCCACACCCCTCCCGATCAACAGGACCCTGTTCCGAATGTAGGAGGTCCGTTTCCTCCGTTCTGTGGTATGTAAGGCCTCGTTTCCATCGCCTGTTCCGTCGAAGCCCTCCCGATGAACATGACCACGCATTCTGTTCCGACCCATCTGGTTGGCTCCCCATGAACATGACGGCGATGCTGTTTCTCCATTCTGACCCAGCCATGTACACGAGACTGGGCCGTGCGTATGTGCGAGTAGGTGTTCGAGACCCTGCCCGTATGTACGTACATGGCCGTATTTTCTTTCTTGCACCCTGGCCGTTGTACGTACGTGTACATGCTACGTGCGTGCCTCTACTACGACACGTGCACGCCTCTACAACGACCAGTATGTACGTAAATGTTCGCGACCAGAATGACAACGCTACGTACGCTTCGACCAGGTGGGTCCCGACTGTCAGTCACTTCCTTGCGTGCGAAAATGTAGCTGGTGGGTCCCAGCAGTCAGAGGGGCGAATCGTTTTTTTTTTCAGACGAACATCCTTTGCGTGCGAAGATGTAGCTGGTGGGTCCCAGCAGTCAGGGGGGCGAATAGTTTTTTTTTGCCCGAATGCACTTCCTTTGCGTGCGAAGATGTAGCTGGTGGGTCCCAGCAGTCATGGGGATGAATCATTTTTTTTGCGTGAACGCACTTCCTTGCATGCGAAGATGTAGCTGGTAGGTCCCAGCAGTCCCGGGGAAACGTTTTTTTGCGAAATACGATGGCCCGTCCGGTGGGTCCCCGCTGTCAGGTGGAGGAATCATTATTTTGCACGTAATAAGGAGGCACTTCCTTGCTGCAGCTGTGGACCCAGCTGTCAGCCTCTCCACGTACAGTCCACGTCCGATGGAAGTCATTTCTTCACCATGTTGACCACGCCGCGCCGAGAGCACCACGGCGGTGGACGACGGAGAGACCTAGGAAGGGGACGACTCGGAGTCGGGGAGGATGCAGCAGTGGATGCCCACGCGAAGAGGAGTATGAGGGTTCACTGGTTCGGCTGCGGTGTGAGGCTACTGTCCTCGCAGAAGAATAGGGTGTGTGGGTGAGTAGAGTGATGGCCTGGCCAGCGGTGGGAGTAGTAGGGGGCGGTGAAGCCTCCGCGGCATCATGGCCGACCACGGGAGGCAGGAGCAGGCGGCACGACCGGTGCTGGTTTGGGCGGCTGGAGCAAGGAGACCAGAGATTGAAGAAGCACTACGACCGTTGGATGAACATCGTACGGTAACAGGAGCTAGAATAGTTCATATTGACTAAGTTGACAAAGCCCTCCATCCCCATCAACTTGGTAGGACCACAAGTCAGCCTCCCAGTATGCTGGGTTCCAGCTGGTAGGGGGAGTATTCATTTTTTGTGCGTAATAAGGAGGCACTTGCTTGCGTGCGAAGATAGCTAGTGGGTCCGACAAGTCAGCGGGGGGCACGTTTTTTTCGCGAAATACAGAGGCCCTTCCGGTGGGTCCCAGATGTCAGGTGGAGGAATCATTATTTTGCGCGTAATAAGGAGGCATTTCCTTGTGTGCGGCCGTGGACCCAGCTGTCAGGCTCTCCACGCACAGTCTACTTCCAATGGTGTCGTTCGTTGACCATGTTGACCACGCCACGCCGATTGCATCCAAGGTGGTGGACGACGATGAGGCCCCGGACAGCAACGAGCCGGAGATGGGAAGACGCGGGAGTAGAGTCGCAGACGGAGAGGTGTACGAGGGTTAACTAGTTCTAGTGCGGTGTGGTTCGGCATTCGGTGGAGAAGAACAAGAGGTGTGGAGGGGTGGAGGGATTTCCTGGCCAACGGTGGAGTAGCGCTTCATAGCGAAGCGTGCTAAGCAGAGCTGCTAGCAGCAGGAGGCGGGAGGTGGTCCCGACGGTGCTTGAGGAAGAAGACGAGAGATTGAAGATGGATGCCGGTCGTTGGATGTAAATCCAACGGCTAACATGTCAGAGTCATTTGTTGACTAAATTGACAACGACTTGCGTTGGCTTCGACCTATTGGCCCACATTTCAGCCTCCAAAAATGTGGCACGTGTTCAACCCACTTTTTCAAAATTTATAGTTTTTTTTGTGCAGTAGAATTTATAGTCAATTTGATCTCTTTTTTTGAATTACAGCCATTAGCTGGGCTGGGTGAACAAATAATGTAGCATCCATGGGGCCCATTTATTTTATTTCCTAAAAAATTACAGCCTAGTTGCACTTTCTCGAAATACACAATTTTGCTGGGCTGATTCTAATTATAATGTTGGGTTGGGCAAGCAATGTTATCAAAAGTTAAAAAGGGATTGAGCATTTTGTTATAAATATATTTAAATAATAAGTGACATTATTACATTTGTCCTTAAATCTTACCAAGCTTTTGTACACAATCACTAGGATTTTCGTGCCAAAACAATCCAGGATTTTATTTGTTAAGAAATTATTTTTATAAGTTAATAAGATGTGGGTTATTGTTTTCTTACATATGTAAGTATCTGTTAAATATATGATGACAATAAAAATAATATATAATAACATATAAAATAATTTAAATATATATAATATAGTTAGAAGGGAAACATAAGTTGGACCTGGCGTTCCTGTTCTTATATAGAAAAATAGAACAGACCTCTGCGTTTTCTTCAAAAAAATACATAAATTGGGCTGCAAAAATAAAACCTCGGATGGGAGGTCCATAGGCCGGTCAATACATGACGACCCTAAGAAAATACAAACATGACGTTCCATCTGAGGTCGTGGGCTGCGCATGTTAAAAATGAAAGCCTAGATGGGGCAGCCCAAAACCACGTCCAACACTTGCCAAAACTTCGTCCCTCGTTTTCTCTGTGTTTCGCACACTCGACATTGTGTGGGCATTTTGACTTTGCATCATATGAAGATGTGCTAAGCATGAATGTTGATCAGCATGATGTTAACTAGCTGGTAGTTCCATTTTTGACCATGAATAAAACTTCCAACATGATGTTAACCCTGTTTGAAAAGGCCGTGTTAATATAAATGCTCTGCCTCTGAAAATTGCAGTTTCTTATCTGAAACTGAACTTGCAGTTTCTTATCTGAAACTGAAACTTGCAATTTCTTCTCATCTGCACTTTTATGCTCCTATGAAACTACATTTTTTGAAGTGCTAAAAATAGATCTCTAGAATTCATAAAATTCTTCATATGCTCAATACTGCAAATCTGAAATTCAAAAGACATTCATATCTGAAAGTACTCTCAAAATACACAACACAAAACACAATTCACAACCTGCAAATACTGACAACCCTAAGCTCCTCCTGACAATTCACAACCTGCCCGACTATTGGGCTGTGGGGGCAGCCCCCTCCTATTCCTCAGCGGCAGACATCCCCCCTATGAGACGATGTGAATGGCGAGGGAGACAATGGCGGGTTAGCATCGTCGGGCCAACTACTTTTCTCCTCTTGCAGTTGGGTTCGGTCGACAAAGACTCCATCGGCTCGCTCTGGCAGGACACCCTCACAAACGACACCCTGTAGATGCTCGATCCTTCAATCTCTGGTGGATG
Source organism: Triticum aestivum (assembly GCF_018294505.1). Lineage (NCBI taxonomy): Eukaryota > Viridiplantae > Streptophyta > Magnoliopsida > Poales > Poaceae > Triticum > Triticum aestivum. The sequence goes on along the minus strand of NC_057804.1, from coordinate 161,624,955 downwards.
CTCCATCTGGGATCGATACTCCCACCACCGCTCCCTCACAATCGGATTCGGTGAATCTGTTTGCTCCATGGCCCAGAGGAGCAGCTCTATGTACTCCGGCGTGACTCCCTCCGAGAGTATTGCCGCCTTTTCGCTCTGTTGCAGACATTTGGCCATGGATGTCGCCGTCGCCGCTAGTTGGTCCTTGATGTCAAACCACGACTGTATCTCCAACATCCTAGCTAGCTTCACAGGGTCGCCGTCTACGATCCTCACGTATCGGTTGTACTCCTCCATCGATCTACTTCTCCACAGCACCTTCACTCACCGACGGTGGTTTTTGAATGGAAGAGGAGAGGAGCAGCGCTGGTTTTCGATTAGAATGGGAGAGGAGCGACGCTGGTTTTGGACTGGAACAGGAGAGGAGGGGCGGTGGTTTTGAAATGGAAGAGGAGAAGAGCGGCGCTGGATTTAGATTGGAACAGGAGAGGAGCGGCGGTGGTTTAAGAGGAGAAGAGCGGAAGAGTGGCGCTGGCCTTAGAAGTATTTTTTTTTTGTTTTGCGTATTTTGGGTCAAAGTTTGACCACGTACTATATTTGACAAGCAAAATGTGAATGCATGTCACCAAAAATTGTATCGTTTGGTTCTTATCTGAATGTACTTTCAAATTATATTATTTTTGCAACATACAACATATATTTTATGTGCGAAAATCATGGTCAATTATGACCCAGAATAAAAGGGAGACTAGTTAATGTGGGGTCGCTTTCTTAATTGAAGGGTAAATTGATTTTGATTTTGATCTAGTCACAGCGCGCCGGCCCTCTCTCCCAATCCTAAATTGTTGCCGCACGCTCCTCTCCCTCTTCTGCATTGCAAAACCACCTCCTCTCCTCTCCATCATCTCCATTCCAAAACCACCTTCTCGCCTCTCCCTCTTCTGATCTTCTCCATTGCAAAACCACCTCCTCTCCTCTCCATCATCTCCATTCAAAGCCACCTCCTCTCCTCTCCATCATCTCCATTCCAAAACCACCGTCTCGCCTCTCCCTCTTCTGATCTTCTCCATTGCAAAACCACCTCCTCTCCTATCCATCATCTCCATTCCAAAACCAGCATCTCGCCTCTCCCTCTTCTCTATTGCATGACCACCGTCTCTCCTCCCATCTTCCAAAGCTAGCACCGGACCACTCAGAAGGACATCTATGGAGAGGATGCAGCAGCGAATCAGGCAGATCGCCAGCAGCGACCAGGCAAAGTTAGCCAAGTTGAAGGAGATCCTTAGTTGGTCTGACAATGAGTGGGAGATTTCGAGGACGGTGCGGGCCATGTGGCAATGTATGCGAAAGAGCGAGATGGCGGCGATGAGGGTGGCGATGTACATGTACTCCTCGGCCGCAGTCATGCCGCAGTCCTCCGAGTTCATCGAGTATCTCCTATGGGCGATGGAGCAGACAGATTCGCCCGAGGCGACAGTTAGGCGGAGGTGGTGGGCGTACAGGTCAAAGGTCGAGCACCCAGAGGATAACAAATTGATCGACTATGGTGTGTCGTTCGTGAGGGTGCAGAGCCAGACGGAGCCACAGGAGTATTCGTTCTCCCACCGCAAGAGGAAGCCGGATGGCGCGACGTCGCTTCCCCGCCGTTCTCCACGGTTCCCTCGATGCTCGCCTCGTTTTAACGGCAGCGGTAGGGTTTAAGGTTAGCTTCGCACTAACCTAATCTTCCACCTGCTCATGCTTACAATCAGTGTGACAGCTAATGAAAATCATGCTTACAATCAGTCTCCGAGTACTATGCCAATCACCCTAAAATAGCTCTGGACCTTTGGGTCAAAGTTGTGACACAATGTACAAATAAAGAAAAATAGATTGGTGCTTCTTTCAGAAAAGAGTACTCCCTAGAAAACTGCCAATATAAGCTACTACTATTTGGTTAGAGGATTTGTTGCCGAGAAAGATCCATCCACAGAGAGCGCCACACATCCCACTAGTGGTGGTGGATTCCAATGCGTTCATGCAGCATGGTTGGTGTCGGTAATTTCTACTTGGCACACCTTGCACTCTGCATATATGTCGGTTCCATACGTACATTTGTGCAGTTCCACCAAAATGCAGTTGAATAACCCTGTTTGCACAGATAATGAAAAAGCGTGATTACATTATAGTGGCACTAGTTGATGAAACACACAAAATAAATAGAAGAAAATATTGCGATAGTATCATAGTATGTCATGCTGCGAGGGCGAGATGGGCGCCTTGAGACATTCAAATCTCTATTTTTATACATATCAACTAAAATTAAGCACCCCAGTTTGCAGAAACGCTTAAACATTAACAATGGGACTAGTTGATGAAACATACTTTAACAAAGAGAAGCACTTTATTTATCTACATTGGAAATGAAATGATATAGATGACACTCTCTATATTTTAATTTTATCATTACTTCATTTTATCAGTGACACTAGGGTCGAGCAGGTGGCAAACGAGGTGTACCGTGCGTCGCAAAGATGGAGGCCGGGAGTTCTTAGACTGGGATGCTGAAGCTGGCTCTTTCAGTCACCAACATGGATGATTCAATTCATGGGACCTTTTGGTGCAGTTCACCTAAAATGAAGCAATGTCCCATGAGCTAGCAGCTTCTTCTTCAAAAAAATTAAGAAAAGGGCTCCAGCCCCGGTTCCCTTTCCATCAGAAAATGAATCCTACAGAGCTTCTTCTTCATTAGTTACAATAAAATTGAGCAACATCAAGGTTGGTTGTGAAGCTCCTGGAGTGCTCAACTATAATTTGGATATCATTTGTGCAGTTCAACCAAGATCGAGCATGAAATGTATATCTCTGTTTGCACAAAAAAGGTGGAAAGGAGGGTGACTAACAAGTGATGAAACATGCATCAAATGAAAAGAAGCATGTTCCTTACTGAATGGCAATCCTACAAGGACAGTAGCAATTTCTAAAGCAGTGGCATTGCTAGATATTACTGTGGGCATTAGGATTAACTATGACAACCGTTAAATACGACATTACTTTGGGCACGGGAGAGTAGGAGGACGAGGGCAGTTGCATTTCTAACGAAAAGAACCAACTTATCTTAATGGGAAATTTTAGCAAGACATGTAAAGAAGTGTCATTGATTCATATTACTAGATGCATTACATTGAAAACAACATTGGTTTAACTTGTCCTTACTTTTAACAGTGCGACTGCTACATTTTACCAGTGGCATTACATAAGAGTGGCTCGGGGCAACAAACATCAGAACAGGATATCTGGGTTGGTCCCATTATTGTTCGGTATAGCCACCTTATATTGTGTGAGGCTAGCAAATCTAGTGCTGGACTTACTCTGTTGACTTGTCCCCTAGTCCCCACTTTCTTTCCTTGTTCAACCAATAGATCGGGTTTATATTGAGTTTGTACTACGTTTCCCTATATTTCCCTATTAGACTTAGAGACCAGTTGGATAGCCAGTCTCTGCTACTTTTCGCCCCCATTATTTCCTCTTTCGACCAAGTCCTAGATTCAGGTAACAAATCCTCCCCACCCCCCACCCCCTTTCTTCCTTGTTTGAACCAAGTAGTACTAGATTCAAGTGCATGAACTAGTTTTACCTCTTAAACGTAAAAAAATTAGGTGGTTTTCGAACAGCCGATCGATCCTATCTACGAGGGGGCCTGAGAAATAGTAAAAGATACAAATGCAGCAACGTCAAGAGCTTGGGAAGTAGAGCAAGGCCGGTTTCGAAGGAAGTTATACCTGATGGTCGCCGGGATGTCGCTAGGTGGGGAGCGGGAGGCCGGATCTGCCCACACTACGGCAGCGAGGAAGAAGGGGTCGGAGGCCCTCCCTCGCCAATGGTGCTTGGGAGAGAACGGCAAGGCAGGCTGATCGGGACGCGCCCAGCAGTGGGTAAGAGCCATTGCCGAGGACGACCGCGTGAATGTTGCACCTTCTCACCTTCCCCGGCGGAGAGGATCCGGCTGGATCTGTGACCAGCGGTGAGCAGAGAGAGAGAGAGAGCGTGTGTAGCCACCGCTGTCGTGTTTAGATCTGGAGAGGCCGAGATAGTGTGAAGAGAGCAACACTAGCAAGCAAGCACGGAGGCTCATGCCTATATAGTGGAGTAGTACTAGTCTTCTTTTGTCTACCAGAGCCGGCTTGACCTCGTCAATGACTGTCGAGAAGTCTTCATGCACGTGGCCCGGAGGCGCAGTTGTCGTCATTTTGATCTGAAGCGCAAGATTATAACATATAACACAAAAAAATGCCACATGACAAGAGATCATAACCCTCACTTCCCAAAGGAGACAACATGAATCCCGACGGACAAACTAGACGAAGAACAAAGCTCAAATTGAAGATAAACTCGTAAAAAAGGGGTCCGTCGATAGATGTCCTAATTAAGCCAACTTGACCTAGATGGCAGCCGAGTAGTCACTGTTCATGCATGTGCCCCCAATGACTAGCCCAACTCAGTTGTCGCTGTTTAACCCTCGCAGTGATCCGAAGCACATGACACCTAATTTTGCGAGATGACAAGAAACCTTTTTTTAGATTTCTCACCACAACTACAGCCATGTACAACACATCATGCACGATATGTAGACGATAGCCAATCCAGGCATGTCTGCTGGAGTCTGGTCACAAGCATAGACGAACTGATCTTCCGTGTCTTGCAGGGATCGTCCAGGCACCAACGTAGTACAACTCTTCTCTAGTACTATCGCTCGTCTCCCTCTTCTATTAAGTCACCCTACTTGCAGGGCCGGGGAATGTGCCTATGGTCGGTTCTCAATTGTCGTGCCACATGTGTGTGTGAACGCAATATGACGCGCGTTCCATTCAGAGAACAGCATGCCAGACCGACCGACCTTCTGGGGTGCGACGCGAACGCGATGGGCGTGCTGTATACTCCGTACATGTGTACTGCCGTTTTCTAGACGCTTTGCTCCATGGCGCGGGCGCGATCCATGGATACAAAATTAGTATACTGTATACTATTTAAAAGTCGAGGGCGGGCCTTTTCCTGCGCGGTAGGAGGCGGGGCAGTTCCGCCTAGTCGGTTCATCAGAGACACGAGAAGACGAGGGAGTAGGCTGCTACAAACGTAGGGCTGTGTGATTTGACAGCGAGTTACTACTGGACAGGTGGGGCCCCATGATTTGACTTGCCATTATCATTTTAACTACGGCGCTACGACCGGTGTGAGTCTCCCGATTCCTGACCACCTCCATACAGGTGCCTCTCCCAATGCTCCACCATGTAGTAGAGGTTGGCTCTTGCATGAGAGCCCACTTCTCCACTTTTTCCTTGCCTCTCTTTCCTCCACATATGCAAAAATGCCATGTAAAGCGCACTGTTGTACTTACTTGATCCTACAGGTGCTTAAGCTGGCCACATAGGCATAAAGTCTGATGTGGCAAGTTAATCAAGAAGAGAGAGACTAGTTTGGTGACCCAAGGAAGAAACGGTGCTAAGCGCGTGTACCTAGGTGAAAAGACAATTTTGAGTTCATAGCTAATTAAATGAAGGAAACTTAGCAACATCATTTCATTGGAAGAGGTCACTCCTTGGCAAATGCAGTAAATACTACTACTCCCTGTGTCCCATAATATAAGAATGTCTTTGGCACTACACTAGTGTCAAAAACGTTCTTATATTATGGGACGGAGGGAGTACGAAGAAATAGATAGAGAGGAGTAAAAAAATATACACTTATAGCCAACCTTATAGCTAACCTTCTTGTAGTATGAGTGACTAAGTGATGACTATGTATGACATGCCAACATCAGATAGCCTAACGCACCATGTTAAATCTCCAAGGGCGTGACCGCGCATGCGACGCGACGGTCATGGTAGGTGCGACCATGATACAGGGTGCTGGCAGCCCTTGGATTTGAGATCAAACGGTCGCATGCTAAGTTGCTGAAAATTTGCAGAATAACTCTCCCGCGGCAACTGGCAAATTTCCTCCCGCGGGCCAGAGTGGTTTCTCGGTTTGCATGCGGGTTTAATGGAGGTGAGGAGGCGTGTTCAGCCGGGTGTGCAGTCGACGGCGCAGTACTATTCGATCTTACAACTACAACTGGTATATTATAAAAAAACAAAGAAGAGTAGTAGAGATAGAGATAAGAATAAAGACTAGGGAGGAGCACCATCTACTGCTTCATGGGCTACTCTTGCGCTCCATTCGGCGGCCGCAACGTCCTCTACAACCACTCCCTCCTGCGCTCCATTCGGCCGACGCTGTTGACATTTGGGGAGCGCACTCTCGCGACTGCTAGCAGCCAGGACTTCACTGACGACGACTTCTTCCCCGACCTCGGCAACCTCTTCCTCAATGACATGGGCGACAACCTCAACGCCAATGGTGCTGCTCCCGTTGCACCATATGTGTTTCTGTCCTTACTGTTCAAAATCGTGGTAGAATTCATGTTTCTACTCTGTGTCCTAGACTCGATCTGTTCATCTACTATGCTAGTCCCCATGATTAGTTTAATCTCTGTTATAGCCATCATGATTTATTTTGTAGTAAATCTCATATTAAATTGCTCATATATTCAACTGGCGGAACGTCCCCTACAGCCACTCCCGTTTCATGGATGGCCTGGCCGATGCCTCCAAGGAGCCCTTCGTCTACTGCTATGAGTGCCCGGTGTCGTTTTTGGGCTCGCCGGCGGACATCGTGCATCATCTGACGCAGGTGTGCAGCGATCACTACTGGCCCTTGGCAAAGAACATCAAGTACGAGATGTGCTACCCGTTTACCGTGCCGGAGTCGTTGGAGGATCACCGCCGCCTGCTAGTCTCGGAGGAGGACGGCAGCGTCTTCCTCTTGATCGTGGCCACCAGCGAGGCCCGCTCAGGCCGCCGCCACATCTCTGTAGTGTGCAGCAGGGGCGACAAGGCCGATGTACGGATGCGTGCTCACTATTACTACCCCTCGGAGGTCCGTGGGCGGCAACACTGGCTACGTCAAGCTGACTTGGACTCTGCCGAGCTGGGACCTTCCCGCCGATGTGGACACGGAAGACGCATGGTATTATTTGACCCCCAGCAATTTGCATGGGGACTCCAAGGAGGTTCACCTGGACATATGAATTACTAAGTTAAATGTTGATCATTAGTCTTCGCTCAATGTATTCCGCTATCTAAGCATGTGGAGTCTTCCATGCATGATCTTGCTCTATTGGAGTATCACGCATGAATAAAAGTGTATCCATTTATGGTTTAGTATAGAATCTTCCATGTATGAATTTTTACTACAGTACCGGTGAAAGACTTATGATGAATCATTTCCTGCAAAGCACAATAAGAGTTATTTCTTCACAAGTTTTGGATGCAGGTTGAACAGTTGAACACTTTTGTTTGCAAAAGATACTTTTTTATCTATTTCACCCGGATGTTTCTGAGCTCTAGAGATGAAATAATATCCGAAGAAACCTATCGATACCTGTTACACATGAGATGACACACACATACTTTGTCAAAATAAACACCACCCTGATCAATGCATTTCACTCTTCCGTGGAACGGACGAGCACCTTACTTGCTCCTATAGGTACTTAATCTTGCCACATAGGCATAAAGTCTGATGTGGCAAGTTAATCAAGAAGAGAGATACTAGTTTGGTGACCCAAGGAAGAAATGGTGCTAAGCGCATGTACCTAGGTGAAAAGACAATTTTGAGTCTATAGCTAATTAAATGAAGCAAACTTAGCAACACCATTTCATTGGAAGAGGTCACTCCTTGGCAAATGCAATAAATACTAGTACTCCCTGTGTCCCATAATATAAGAACGTTTTTGACACTAGTGTTTTGGCACTACACTAGTGTCAAAAACGTTCTTATATTATGGGACGGAGGGAGTACGAAGAAAGAGATAGAGAGGAGTAAGAAAATACACTTATACCCAACCTTATAGCCAACCTTGTTGTAGTATGAGTGACTAAGTGGTGACTACGTATGCCAGCCAACATTAGATAGCCAAACACACCGTGTTAAATCTCCAAGGGAGAGACCGCGCGAGCGACGCGACGGTCGTGGTAGGCACGACCATGATACGGGCTGCTGGCAGCCCTTGGATCTGAGACCAAATGGTCGCATGCTAAGTTGCTGAAAATTTGCAGAATAACCCTCCAGGATAGGATATTCACCCATAGGTCTAGAATCACGCCATGCAACCGTTCGATCTCAGATCCAAGGGCTCTCGGAAGCCCGTATCATGGGAGAATGGAAAGCCACTACTCTGCCGTTCGCACACTGGCAGTTCGCTCCTACTTGTCCCTGCACGTCCTTTAATACTACGATGGTTCGCTCCTAGTCGTCCCGTCCATTCACATTATGGTAGTTCCACTAACCCTAACCCTCCTCCCAAATCCATGGTGTCCCAAAGCTCCCCGATCGGCGGTGAGTACAAGGTTAGAACCATCACCGGTGATGAGTTCGACGTCATCTACACCCGTTCTTTCGCGACGGTGAAAGGATGCCTTTCTCGCTTCAGACACATGTTCGAAGAATCAGATGATGAGTGGGTCGCTGGGCTAGATGTTGAGTACACCACAGTCATGGGACGAGAGAAGGATCTAAAGGACGAAGAGAGGAAGAAGCCCGCCGTGATCCAGGTTTGCATGCATGACTTATGCTTGGTCTACCACATATGCCATGCCGATGTTGAGTCCCAGGATTTTAAGGACTTCCTCGAGAGCAACCTAGTCAAATTCGTTATTATAGACTTTGGTAACGACAAAGAAGTCCTTCGTCGGATAGGCCTCGTTGTAGGCAACACCTTGGACCTCGAAAAGAATCGGCTGGTGTCCTCTCGTCAGCCTTCAATGTTGACCCTGGTAGGAGCCATGGTTCATCCTTCGTACGGTAAACTGGAGAAACCTCCATACACGTTTCATCATCATGCATGGCAGCAAAATGTACTATATATAGACCACATCCACTACACTACAATGGATGGCCACCTTTGTTTCAATATCTACAAGGGTTGGGTGAAGAGCAACAACCAAGTTGGTGGTACAAGCAAAGAAGTATCGGCCAAGAGGAAGAGGGACAAGGACGAAGTTGAGGACGTGGACGAGGACTCCGAGTAAGGTGGCAGTGTCTTTGCTCATGGTGGTTCTAATGCAGTGTCTACCGGAATAGTTGCAAAGTTTAATTTCAGGTGTGCTTAATTTAATTTGAGGGGTGTGTTGTGCTGACCCCCAGCAGAACTATGTTATGTTTCTTCTTGTTACTTTAACTCTTCAGTACGTACATACTAGTATTTCTTACATTTCATCTTTTAGTTGGTATAGTACTACCACTCGTTTCTTCACATTATATACGTACAATAAATATGGCCAACATCATATAGCTAGCAGTTTAGTTGTCAAAGAATTTCAGGGTGCTTAGTTTTGTCAAAGAATTCCAGGGTGCTTTGTTTTATTTGAGGGGTGGGTTGTGCTGGACACCATCATTGTGACTAGCCATTTTAATAGTACTATATGCATAATTTGGCGACGAGCGCTCTCTATATGTACCACCTTTTTTTTAAATTTCAAGTTTTGCACCATGGCGCAATCCATCGATACTACTATTGTACAAAAGTATACATTTTTTAAAAATCTAGAGGGCGGGGCAGTCTAGCTTGGTCGGTTTCATGAGAGGAGGAGCAAAGAACCGTGCGGTATACTCATGTTTTCCACTGGAGTAGTACCGCGACGGAGGAGCACGAAACACAGCAGCCCAGTGCCATATGGCGATAAAAATGATCTAATTTGCTAGTCATCTCATTGTTAGCATTGTTCTATTTATTCCCTAAAAAACCATTGTACTATTCATGCCTCACAGAGAACGTCACATGTGCGGCGAAACACCCGAAGCAAAAGATGAAACACAGCAGCAAAAGAAGAAGGAAGATTATCACCACAAATGATCTAATTCTCCGCGGAGTCATAACTGCTTCTTCATCGCCTCCACGACCTCCATCTCCTTGCGCGTCTCCTCCGCCATCTTCTTCATTTTGTCCATGACGCAGGATTTCTCTACGCGAGCCTTCATCATCAGTTCCACCGCCGCATTACGTACCTTGACAGCAGCCTGGTGCTTGATGCGGAGCTTCGCCAACTCCTCCTTCTGTTCCACGACGAGGGCCTGCAACATCTTCATCGAGGAACTACTATTCTCATGCAGCTTCTTCTAGCCGGTGTTCTTCTCCTTCAACAGGTCGATCTCGTGGCAGAGCTTTGCCTTGTCCTCCTGAAGTCACAGGATTTCGCCGGTCACCTTCTTCTCCGAGGCAATGCTCTTCTTCAGCAGCATCACCAAGCTGGTGGTCAACTCCCCCTGCTGATTGAGCTCAGCGGCCATATCGTCGAGGCTCCCTTTTAGCAACTCCATCAAGCCTTGGATGAACTCCTTCTGCTTATTGAGGTGTTTATTGAGCTGATCGGGCATGTCGTCGAGGGATAACGACTCCAGCTCTGCCGGCTCGGCATGTTCGCCTCCACGGCTAGGGCGCTCTTGGAGCCATCGCCTACCCGTGAGAGATCTTTCGAGGTCTCTGCGTGGCGGTGAGCCCTCTCTTTTTTTTCCGTAGCCTTGGTTGACACTCCCTTGTTACGAGAAGTTCTCGACCTAGAGCTCTGCTCACCGGCCATGGCAACGACGGACGAAGAAGAAGCACTTATGAGGAGGAAAGGTAGAGTAATTTTTGGTTAGGTAGTTCCCCTTTTTATAACCTAAGTACTAGCACTAGTACTAATACCTGCATAGTGGGAACACGTTCAGGTTTGGTATGTACTAGTAGGTGTGAGCAGGCTTTCGAATGTGATGGGAACAAGGTAAAGATTAATTGATGGTTTTGGTTTAGAGGCCCGAAACGGCTCCCGATGAGTTTAGCGGAACATAAATTTCAAGTACTACACTGCTCAAATGCGTAAATATTATGTTACTGTCAAAAATTGGCACAAAATACGAAGGAGACCAATGGAAGTACTACTAGCAACCCATGATTTAACTACTCACATGCGCGCAGTGGAGTAATAATGTCTTTCTTCTGCCCTCACGTCCACTCAATTTGCATGCGCTGTATTAATTGACCATCAATAAAGTGGACGACTTTACACGCGTCAAATTATCACATGGGCTGGATCTTGGTACAAAATTCCGTCCGCCCGTGTACCCGTGTGTGCGTGCGAGGGAATGAGTGCGTGCGTGGCGTGCGTGCAAATCTTCGCTTCGTGCATGTACCGCCAGTATGGCTCAGGGAGGACGAGTACATTCTTCTGGAACCAGCAGCATGTCACTATGATTAATCCATGCAAGGAGGTCGCGACAATGCCTCCACATGTGCCACGTGGCTTCATGAACTATAAGAGAGACACTGTGTAGCGTGCCATTGGTATTCTAATTTACGTGTTTTGCACATACTTGAAGTACTAGTAAGGTACATGTGCATTGCACGCATCAAATTTTGCAACCAAATTATGAATAAATACCACACTATAGCATGTAAGCTCTGAGTCATATATGCCTGATGTAGCCCTTCGTTTAATTTTTATAGTTCATCACATTCAAAATCAATTAGAGTGTGCTTGGATACATTTTAGTCCCATGACTAAAAGTAGTGAGACTAAAACATGCTAGCCTCATCCATGCTTGGATCCAAATACTAAGGAGACTAAAATCAAGTTAATGAGCATTTATTATCCTCCAAACCCTCCTATCCAGAACTCGCCCATGTTAAAGGAGAGGAGTTAAATAAGGAGAGAGGACTAATCTACATTTTAGTAGGGGTACCCCTGACTAAACATTTTTAGTCTTAAGACTAGTTTTAGCCCCTCTTTAGTCAGGGGTGCTTGCAACTTTAGTCTCTTAAAGAGACTATTTTTAGTCAGACTAAAATAAGTCCCTTGGATCCAAGCACCCTCTTAGTTTTTATAAAAAAGCTAAGAATGTGGGAATAGGAAAAACATGGGATTATAGTGGAATGTCGTCTTGGAACCTACATGATTGTACGAGAGTTTGATTGTGCATGGAAAACACGCAGAATTCTTTCAAAGAGGTTTGAGTGGATGGGATGTTTCCTATGAAATCTAGTGCAAATGAATAATATGGAAAAATTCCTATGGTTTACAATCCTACGAATCAAACAACCAAGATAGGAAAAATTCCTAATCATTAGAATCCTCCAAAATTCCTTTGAGAATCCTTTGAATCAAAGAAGCCCTTAATCTATTTTATGATTCATGGAATTGTTCATTGTAAAGCATAAAGTAAAAACAAATAATGGAAATTCAACTAGAAAAAAAGTTTGGGCAGTTATGATACGGAAGATTCTAGAACAAAAGAGAACCATTGTTGTTTTGAGATTTGTGCATTATGCTTAAGTTCAACCATGGAGTCTACTAGATTGTACATGTGGCAAATTCTGGTGGGGGGCTAGAATATGGTGCGAGGGGCCGAGTGGAGGGAGACTATGAAGGAATGCACAAGTGCGGGATCGATATTTAGAGAGAGGGGGCAAACACGTGCGCTGTTGCACGCAGTGGCGGAGCCATGAAAAATAAATGAGCTAGGGGGCCAAGCATTGCTAATCATTTACGAGGAGGGTCAATTCATGAAATTAAACCTTTTTTAGCAGCAATTGTCTAATGATCACATTCATATTAGCCTCGATATATAGTGATGTTAGGGGGGGCAGGGCCCTTACTGCCCCCTGTCTTCGCCATTGTGCACGCATCTGAGAGATGAAGCGGAAGGCATGGATGATGAGAGGTGGACGTGGGATATATAATTAATGTGGGTGTATTAGCTATATATGTTAATCCTATATAGATAGGTATAGATTGATCGATGTGGACGTGGGAAAGAGGGTGAGACCTCACTGGATATATCGATTGATCGGTTTGTGTGGAAGACTATGAAAGACCTAGCTATATACACACATACATAGAGGAACATCGATCGTTGCGCATGCACGCGTGAGAGATAATGAATGTCGGATATGATGGAGAGGGGGATGTGTGTGGGTGTGTGCCTTCATGGGAGACCGACCTGAAGAAAAAGATTGCATGCGTGCGATGGATAATGCCAACTGGTAGTGTGTGTGCATGCATGCACGAGACAAAGTTACTGGTACAATTATAAAGAGAAGACTACTGTGTGGGTGTAAAAGAATTGGTGAGGTCATAATCAATGTAAAGTTGAATTCAAATATTTGAATAAGAGATCCTGATGTTTGAAACCCATGCATGCATGAATATAACGGAGATCTGCATGGTGTGGTTTGGAAATGAGCATGTTGTAATTTATACACATTGAACAAGGTCAGACTGACTTGAATTTGAGATACCGATGGCAGACATCATTTGGCCACGTCGCATCCGTGCATGGACACACTATTCTAATTGGAGATGATGGACGGCTTTCACATCACATATCTATATCTATACCCCTATATATATATTTTATTATATATTTTTTTATATTGTGTGCGGGTAACTTTAACTTTGAAAGATGGTCATTGGATGAGGCGAATCTGATGGTCCAAAGATGGCAAATTTGAACACGATTGGCCGTTGGATATCATCTAGATTCCACGAGATTTCGCCACATGTATAATCTAGAACACTCCATGGTTGAACTTAAGCATAATGCATAAACATCAAAACACAAAGCACTTCTTATTTGTTCTAGAATCTTCTGTATCAGAATTGCCCAAATGTTTTCTACATGATTTTCCATTATTTGTTTTTACTTTATGTCTTACAACGCACAATTCCATGAATCTTAAAATATATTAGATTTTTTATAAAAACTAGATGATTTTGAATGAAATGAACTATAAGAATTAAACGAACATCTACATCATGCATATATGACTCAAAGCTTGCATGCTATAATGTGGTATTTATTCATAATTTGGTTGCCAAATCTCATGCGTGCAATGCACGTGTACCTTACTCTAGTCTAAATGGTGTTTGTCTGTGTGGTGTGCGTGTTGAGGTGCAAATTGTCTTTTTTTGGGTACACGTTAAGCTTGTTCTTCCGAAATTTCAAGCTGTGCCTTGTTATGCCAAAAATTGAAGCTAGCGTCTTTGTCTATCGTGCTGCGAAACTCCCGCCTCCTCAACCCGCGCCTTGTTAGCCCGAAATATTTAAGATATATCTTTGTCTCGTTGTGCTCCGACAACTCCCTCCATCTCAACTCGCGCCTTGCTATTCCGAAATTACAATGCGCGCGAAAACTTCCACCTCATGTGAAATCCCGACATGCGAAATGCCCGTGGTACCCCTGAAACGAAAGAACCGCCTCAAATCGGTGGGGGGTACTTTCGTAACTTACCCCACATTTCGGACAAGCGCGTCTCTAAGCCATGGTTCCCCACTGCCATCCCATCCACCCACCCATTCGTACACCGAGGCCACGAAAACCCGTGATGAAACCCCATACCCTGCTCCGTCCGGCACCCAGCCGGAGCCTCTTCCCCGACGACGTCGTCCATAGCAACACATCGACGTCCCTCATCCAATGTACCGGATGAGGATCCGTCGTTGATCTCATCGTCCCATCGATTCAGCCACCCCGTCCTCCACCTCCACGGAGCTGCTCCGATGTTCTCCTCGTCTTTCGTGCCACCTCCATTCCCACACCACCGTCTTCACCTGCACCACCGGAAGAGCATCATCGTCACCGTTTCCTTTGATGAAGTTGTGGCCTCATCGGCGCCACCAAAGAGGTTGTACACTAATCGCCATATTTTCTTCTTGATTCGATCTCACGGTGCTACCGGCGCTCGGTCCCGAGCAAACACGGCGCGGCTCCATCCATGGCGGCATCGCCGGCCACTTCGTCCACGGCGTCGCTCCCTCGGCGGCGACGTCCACATCAGTAGGAGTTGCTGCTGCTTTAGCTCTCGCTCGCGCTGCTGCTCTGCTCTTGCTCTCGGTCCCCTGTCTGGTCTGCTCTTGCTATTGCTCTTGCTCGCGTTGCTGCTCTCGCTCTTGCTCTTGCTTGCGATGCTGCTCCGAGTTGGCTACACTTCAGTCGACTGAATCGACTTTTGGGTCAGTCGATTTTCATGGGGTGGGATCGGCGGGGTGAAGGAAGAACCAGCCGCAGCGGGGAGGGGGGCTCGCCGGAGAGGTACCCCACTATCTATCTTAGGGTTCAGGATGGGGGCGGTGGTCGCCGGCGGTGGCGGGGCGTTGGCGGGGCGGTGGCGTGGGGATCGCCGGAGAAAAAGCTCGGCACGGGGGGTGGGGGGGGGGCTAGAGGGATGGCCGGGGCAGCAGCAGAACGACGGTGGGGTGTGTTTTTGGGGCGGGCGGGGCGGCGCACCGCCGGCCGCAGGTGGCGGGGGGCTGCTGTTTGGCTGGTGGTGGCTGGCGGCTCAGTGGTGTGGAGGTTGAAGATGAACCACAGGCCCTTGATTTCGTATCCAACGGCTACAAAATCGACTGACCAGAGATGAACAAGTTAGTCGACCGACATGTAGCCTCACCTTGCTAGTGCATTCAGTTTCGACAGCAAAATTCAGTTTCGATAGAAAAATTCAGTTTCGACAGTTAAGTTCAGTTTCGACAGTTAAGTTCAGTTTTGACAGTTAAGTTCAGTTTCGACAGTTAAGTTCATAGATGAGCGGCTGATGTATTTTAAATCTAGCACTTTTTGGTTATGTATTTTACGTCATGTATTGGAGATGCTATTAGAATTCCACTCAGGTTAACGTTGTTCGTTGTCTCTCTTGTCCTGCTTTAGCCTCGGCGTCGTACAACACACCAGAGCTGCTCCAACGACGAAACCCTCCATCACAGCGGAGCAGTACCTCGGGCTCCATCTCCAGACACCTAAGATATTCTTCCCCTCCTCCGACAGCAAAGTCAGCCGGAGCATCCTCACCGGCCAACACAATCACGCTGAGATCGACATGGCTTCACCAAAGAGGTTGTACACTTGTTGCATCTCTTTTTTACTCTACAATGTTATATATATTGTCCACTGAGCACTCGTAGTAACTTGAAATACGATTATTTTATCCTACTATATGACAAGCAGTGAGGTACCAGGCAACTTAGCTATCCGTGATGGACTCTCTTGAACGCCATCATTATTTATCTCTGCGCGTTTGAGCTGTGCATTTGTCGATGGGCCTGGGAGTTGAGCTAGTATGGCAGTGGCCTGGGTCCAAAGTAATAGAAGTAGCACAAAAACATTTTTTAGTGTAGGATTTTCCTTGCTCAAGCCTGCCTACTAGAATCGCCAGTGCTTGAAAGGAAAAGTGAATGAAAAACATAGGAATTGGAAAGTTTCCTATGGTACTACTTTTCATGAATTTGGTGCAAAGGAATGGAGCAAAGGAAAACTGTAGGATTTGTTCCTTTAGTGTCTCCTTGAAAGAAAAACCGTAGGAATTCTAATTTCCACTTCTCCTCCTTTTCATATTCCTATTCATCAAGCACAAGACTAAGAGATAGTAGCATAATAGCATTATAACCGTACATTTTCTTGTGGTTTGACTTAATCTCACCATGCTTTTTTGCATCCTGTGATCTTCCAATTGTTGTGAATCAAACACCCAGATTGGCAGAAATCCTGTGTTTTTAAATTCTCTGTTTTGCACGTGCATTCCTATCCTATTCCTGTCTGTTTCCTAGCCCTGCATTGTTAGAATCCTCAAATTCAAACAAGCCCTTACTCAATTACTTCTGTTACAGATATGTGTCAAAGAAAACCTTGTGTGGTTTGTCCTGCTCCTAAGGCGCTATGTTCCACCCTAGATCAGCTGCTCCAACGACGGAAGGGTTCACCACAGTAGGGATCCGCTCTCGAGACTGTCTTTCGCCGCCTCAGATCTTCTTCCCCGCCGCCGGCAGCCACGACAACTGCATTACCATCATCAACTGAGCAGATGACCTTGAGGACTACAGGGTCCGCAAGAGAGGTCGCACTCTTCCGTGTATGCTTAGGTTATGCATCGCTTAATATGATGAGATGCTACATTATCGTCATGTTCACCTATTAGACTCTGAGTCAGGTCCAAACTAATGTTGAAACTTGAGTTATTAAATGGTTGTGGGGTACATATTGGGGCAGCAATCAATACTATTTGTCTACTATCTGGTTAATCACCGGTGTCTACTATGAGTTTCATGTTGGGTGCAACCAAACATTAAAGGAGCCATTATCTGTATTCTTTAACTAAAGCTATTATCTGCCTGCTATCATTGGTTTTGGGTCTATCCACAGTTTGCTACCATCACTCTGGATTTGTGCATGCAGTCCTTACATAATCTCACTATGTTTTATTCCTATGCATGCCAGTTATTGTACACAATGGAACTAATTATGTAGAGCAAAACAGACGAGCCTTGCGTGGCAATAAAATTTCATGCAGACGTCGTTCCAAGGTGGGCGCAAAGGCAGCCCCCCTCCACCCATTTCGGATCGTAATCAAGAGGAAGATAACTGTTCTGAGGGGGATTCAGAAGGAGAAGACCACTCCTATTTACCCCATGAGGTCTTCGCTCTAACTTGGCATGCTGATGTTGGTAATATCATGCATATGGTGCCTTGCATTGCTTACTGTATACATTAAAGATGTCATCTGCTTAGTTTAGACATGCTTTGTGTCAATGCCATCTGTTTAGTTTCTTTATCGTATATGTGAATCATGCAATGCCATCTTGTCTAGCCAGGCATCATATATGTGAATTTTGCAATGCCACCCTGGTTAGCCAGTCATCTTATATGTGAATTATATCATGCCATCATTTTTTTATTACGTGTTAAATTTGTCAACAATTTTAGTACATTCAATTACTCTTCCTGTGCATCAGCCATTCGGCACGGTCATGGAAAAATCTGGAGTGGAAACAAGGTCTTCAGAGCAGACAATGCTATCTGACGAAGCGCATGTCTTGCTGGTTACCGATAGCTCCTCAGAGGAGGATTCAGAGACAGATGACCAGTCATATCCCCCCCCCCCGAGGTGCATGCCCTAACTTGGCAGGGTTATGTTGCTCATATCGTGCGTATGGTATCTTGCATTGCTATGTCATTTGCTTAGTTTAGACATGCTTTGTGTGAATGCCACCTGTTTAGTGTCTAATTACCATATATGTGAATTATGCAATGCCATCTTGTTGCAAGACATTATATATGTGAATTATGCAATGTTATCTTGTTGCAAGGCATTATGTATGTGAATTATGCAATGCCATGCTGTTTAGGCAAGCGTCATATATGTGAATTATATCATGCCGTCCTTTTTTTGTATTTCTCATTGCTTTTGTCGACAATGTTTGTATATTCAACTGCTCTTCCTGTGCATCAGCCATTTGAATTGGTGATGGAGAAATCTGGAGTGAAAACAAGGTCTTCAGAGCAGACAATGCTACCTGCTGAAGCAGATATCTTGCTGGTTACAGATAGCTCTTCAGAGGAGGATTCAGAGGCAGATGACCAGTCCTATTATCCCCCTGAGGTGTATGCTCAAACTTGGCAGGGTTATATTACTCATATAATGCATATGTTGTATTGCAATGCTTAGTTTTTACATCATATACACAATATTGAATGCCATCTCCTTAGTTGACACATCATATATGCGATTGCCCTCTGCTCACTTCCTTAGTATATAAATCATATATTTGAATTATGTCATGCCATGATGTTTACATAGACAGCATGTATCTGAATTATGGCATGCCAACCCATTTTCTAAAGACATAATATAGTTATATCATCTCATCCTGTTTACATAGTCATCATATTTTAAATTATGTCATTCTATCCGTGAATTATATCATGCCATCATGTTTCCATCGACGGCATGTTTGTGATTTATGGCATGCCAACCACTTTAATAGACACATCATATAGTTATATCATGTCATCCTGTTTACATAGTCATCATATTTTGAAGTATGTCATTCTATCCTGTTTAGTTAGCCATCATACATGTGAAATTGTGTCATGCTATCCTGTTTAATTAGCCATCATATATGTGAAATTATGTCCTGCTATTCTGTTTGCTTAGACAACATAAATGTGAATTATTTCATGCCCTGTTTTCTTCCCTACTATCCATTGCACCTGTCTATCTTACAATGTCTGTACATTCAATTACTTTTCTTGTTTATCAGCCATTTCAATTGGAGGGAGTGATGGCAGTATCTGTGGGAGTAAAAACACGGTCTTCAGAAAAGATCGTGCTACCTGTCGATGCAGATAGAACCACGGTTGTACTTGCCCAAGAACCAGCCCCACCACACATAACCCACACTCATGCAGATTGTACCCCTACCCAGTTGGACAGAGAACCAGCTACACCCCTTCTAACCCCAACCCCAGCAGATAGACACCCAGTTCCCGTTGACACAGCACCGTCTCCACCACAGAGCACCCAAACACGAGCAGTTAGTAAGGCAACTGCAGTGCCCAAATCACGAGGACCACCACTCCGAACCCGAAGTCAACGCTTAAAGCAGAAGAAGAATTGTTCTCAGGTCAGGTTCCGTAGCTATGGTTCATACTACTTTGCTCTTGCATCACTGTATTTACTGATACCAACTAATTTCAAATTTGAAGGATGCAATTGAAACTCCAATGGCGCAACAGGTATGTTTTAAACCTGTTTCTTCAACGTGTTTGGTTGTTTGCTGTTGTAACTTGCTCTATGTTGATTTCAGTTTCAATTGAATAAACAGTTATGTTCTCATGCCATGCACATTACAAGTGTTGTTATTGCTGTGTAGTTTCCCACACTTATATTCTGTCTATGCTGCTTTGTCTTAAATAGATATGATTCGAACTGTATCTATCTTGATTTGGCAACATAAACTAGAATGATATAGACCATACAGTGACCATACTACATAGATATATGTTTGTTTCATGCTGTTATCCTGTCCACCTTACTACTGAACTGGTTTACCAAAATGAGTTTCATATACTACATTGTAAACCTGAGATGTGTTTGTTTGTTTCTCTTTTAGAACGCGGATAAAATATTGGAGAAGAGTACCCTGTTATGCAATGGTAAAGGAAGTAATGCAGATAAGGTTCAAGATAGTGAGACATCCCTGTTGGTCTCCAAGAAAGCTGATAAAAACTATATTGAAGACACTGAGACAACCCCAAAGTCCTGTCTTGATGTAGTGCTCGAGTTACTGGCTACCACTGCTGGCACCAGCTCTTCGAACTCGTTGCCTGAATCAGTTCGGCTTCTTGAGTCTCCACTTCAAGTTGAAAGACATCGATCAGATGTTATGCGACAGGAAGCCGAAGGACTGAGGAAGTCCCTGCAGAATTCAGATGCATACTTTCTAGTGCAACAGCAAGCGCTGGAGGACTTAAGCGCCAAACAAGAGAAAGTTAATAAGCTTGCTAAGCATCTTGCCAGCATTATGGGTACACACGATATTGTTTCTTTTGCTCTTCTGAAGTGGTTTCATTTCTAGACTTGTTTTGTTGCAGCGTTTATATGCTGCTGTGTTCCCTATATTTGCACTGGTGGCAAACTTTGATGCCTAGTGGATGTAATATGTGTAATATCCGTGATAGCCTAGTGTAAGTTGCTTGCTTATTTATTTCCTTGTTGTCTTGTTTATTTCTTTGCTTGTAGTCAGTGCAGTTCTTTTTCTGCGGTTTGCTAGTGGCTGCAATAACCTATTTTTTAAAACTAGGGCACAATAACTATGGGCTAATATTTACTGTAGTGACACTGGACCTACGGGCCGTAGAAACAGTGGGCCTTCTATGGGCCGTATAAACAGTGGGCCTTCTACGGGCCGTACAAACAGTGGGCCTTCTACGGGCCATAGAAACAATGGGACTTCTACGGGCCGTAGAAACAATGGGCCTTCTACGGGCTGTATCGTCAATGGGCCTTATACGGGCCGTATGATTGATTGGCCAAACATGGGCCAAACAGACCGCATTCTGGCCGTAAACGGGCTAGAGTTGGAATCGTTCGTTCATGGGCCGACCATAACGGGCCATCGTTAATAGGCCATATTTCATGACGCTACGAAAACGGCCCAATGTATTAACGGACCACAAACGGGCCGACTGTAACCACGGGCTGAATTTGGCCCACAAGCAGAAAATGACAGTAACCGGCCATAATAAATGAATGATGGAAATGAGACCAAGAATAAATGGGCTTTGAGAAGGCCGAAAGATAACATGGGCTGGAAACGGTCCAACGGAATAATGGGCCATTAATGGGTACAAAGTGATACACTGTTCTATACGGGCCAGTTTCACCATGGGCCGTTAATGGGTCTAAAGTGATACACTGTTCATTACGGGCCAGTTTCACCACGGGCCATTAATAGGCCAAGAGTTACATAGGACCTCATATGGGCTGAAAGACGTCATGGGCCAGAAGTGAAAACGGGCTGGAATCATATTGGATGGCCCAGATGACGCTACTGGGCCTAATTCGAATAGGGCGTAATGGGCCTTGGGTTAGCGGGCTGTAAATGGGCTATATGCGAACAAGTCGTTAACAGGCTTTCCATGGGCCGGCTCGCCTCCTTTTGACCAAGTCAAACGGGCCGGCCTTTTCACAGCAATGGGCCTCTATTGGGCCGTTCCACGTGTCGACGTATCATAGGCGCCTTCTGTCCAATGAGTGGATGACATCTATCCCAACGATGAGCCGACACGTGTTTCCTCCAGCCAATGATGATTTTACACATGGAAAATCCCCATTGGTCGGGGCTGTTAACGGGTTATCGGATCCAAAACCTGACCCGATAGCTTAACGGCGTTCTGTTACGGTGGATGCCACGTGTCGGTCATCCTTGACGAAAGCACTTCTGTGACGCGCGATTTATCGTCATGGAAGTGGACACTTCCGTGATGATAATTTTGGTAATGTCATGGAACACTTCTACAACAGCACGGGTATGACTATCTTGATTCTGTCATAAATTTGTCATGTATGTACATGCATGACAAAAAACGTGACCTACTGTGACAAATACGTATCATCACGGAAGTGTATTTTTTTGTAGTGACTTGGATTATGGTATCCCAAGGGCTCTTCCTTTGATCTCATTGGATATTCACACTCTGACTATGCTGGCGATTGGGTGGACGACAAGTCAACGTAAGGCACATGCCATTTCCTCGGCCGATCTTTGGTCTGTCGGTCCTCGAGGAAACAAAACTGCATATCACTCTCCACTGCAGAAGCTGAGTACATTGCTGTTGGTTCGTGTTGTGCTCAATTACTATGGATGAAGCAAACACTCAAGGACTATGGCACCAACGTGAAGAATGTGCCTCTCTACTGCGACAATCAGAGCGCTATCAAGATTGCTCATAACCCAGTTCAGCGCTCGAAGACAATGCACATCCAGATCCGTCATCATTTTCTTCGTGATCATGTGTTGAAGGGCAACATCTCCCTCGATCACGCAAGCACTAAAGACCAGCTGGCCGATATCTTCACTAAGCCCTTGGATGAGAAGAGATTTAGTAAGTTGCGGTGTGAGCTAAATATCCTAGAATCTTCGAATGTTCTCTGAAAAGGACACACATCCTAACTCTTATGCAAAATTGATGACTTAGATGTGCAACACACAAAGTAACATTTTTCTTCAATCAATGAAGACTAACCCTCTAAGTGTGAAGAAATTAATGAAGAAATTGATTCTCAGAGCCCTACGACAATTGTACGCGGTGTCTGAACTCAGCTTTCTTATACGGTGGGTTACGCCACCAACCAAAGTGGAAAATCATCAATTTGAGTTTTTCTTCGTTTTTGAAATTCCTCAGTTTTTCAAATTCTTCAACTTTGCATTCTCTTCACTCTTTTCGTCCTTGTTCTTCATTTGAATATATATATATGAGTTTATGTCCTCTACAGCATTCACTTATTGCTAATTCTTCAAGTTGATTTTTTCTGCTAAGTGAATGTGATCGGACCCTTCCCCCTCTATGCTAAACTCAACCAAATATTTTCACAAATTCTTCATGTGCGTTCTATTTGAAACTTGTTCAAATTCTTCACTGTGTCCTTGTAAGATGAAAAAATTGTGAACGAAACTTTTAACTGATCTTATCTAAATTTTCGGCTTTGCCGCTCAAACAGTTCCGCATCCCACGATAATACTTATCTATTCACCCACGATCTCACACGATTGCCACCTCTCAGTACGTGGGTGACACATTTCAGGCGAATGAGAAGGGCCAGGGCACGTTCATCCGATTTCCTCGGGCGTAAAGTTTTTCACTCCGACTATAAATACCCCCTCCTCTTCCTCACTTCATTTTTACTCCGCTCATTCTCACTCCCGCTCGAGCTTCTCAAACCCTAGTGCCGCCGCTTCTTCGTCGTCGCCGGTGAGGAAGACCTTCACTGCCTCAAGCTCGTCACCGTCGTACTCGCGCCGGCTGCAGATTTCTTCACTCCGCCACCGTCGTAGCTGTCTTCCGCTGCCAAGTTAGAGCGTGGAAGATCTGAACTGACGAACTTAACATTCTCACTTCCCAGTTCGTTGTGTTCTTAATCAAGGGTAATTAGAAGTTACTTTTACTGCCCTCTTTGATTCAAATGTTTTCTTGAAACTCTTCAAAGGTGTTTATTCTTCAAATCTTCACGTACTGAACACCTCACATGTCATCTGCTCTTGATTCATTTCTCTAAGCTATGATTTTCTTCAAGATTCCTCAATTGTGTGGATTTTCAAAGAACGCTGGAACCTAAGACAAAGAACGCTTAGTGAAATTCTTCAAGACTCAGCTGGTAAAATTCCTCAAAATTATTCTTTTTGAAAAATCTTCTGAGAACGCATATGACCTCTCCAAATTCCTCGCAACTACACTTTGTTCACAAGTACTCATGTCCGCTGCTGAATCACTAGGTTCTCATCAACTTAACTCATTTGCAGCATTCCTCGAAGAAAAGTTGCATACCTCTTCAGAAACTTCAGTTGTTCATATTCCTCATCTGAAGAAAATGGCTGATGGTAAGAAGCCACAAAAGGGTGGAAATAGGCCTGATGTCAACACAGCATTTGAGATCCCTAATGACATTTATGTTGGGTACTGCACACCCCCTGAGGAGGATAGAAATCAGCGCAAGGTGCGTATTCAAAAGATTGAGAGGAGATGGGCATAGGAATGGAGGGAGTACAGATATGTTACTCCCAAGTATATGAAGAAATTCGCTCTCAACCCTCCATGCCCAAGACCTCCGTTGGCACCGGGCCAATTGGCAGATCCTACCAGCCTCAAGCACGGTGAGGATTATCCTGATGAATGGGCAAAGCGCCAGGCCAAACTAGCCAAACAGGCAAAAGAAGCAGTGAGGAAATTTAAGGAAGACTCTGCTGCTGCTGCTACCACTGCTGAGGCCTCTGCGAGTAAGCCGAAGAAGGGCATGCCTAAGAAGCCTGCTCACAAGCCAAGTGCTTCTCCCGCAATGCCATCATGGCCAAGTTCCTCAGCAATGCCCTCACGGCCAGATTCTTCAAAGCCGTCACGGCCAATTCCTCAATCTGCTCCTCCTTCCGAGTCCTCATTTTCAGCCCTTTTGGTCATTCGATGACAAAGGGGGAGAAATATGAGTTCGTCTTCAAGCGGGTCTATCTTATATGGGTGTTTTTTTGCTAAGTTACAACTCTCGTTCTTTTGATGACTTTCCTGGATCGAGTTGTAAACTTAAACTCTATGGTGGCCTGATACTTTTGCTGAATTCTTATGCATGCTTATTCCTCATTAATGTCAATGCACGCATGCTAAATTACATCAGTCACCATATTTCATCATGCATTTCAAATTCTTCATATTATATGTCAAATGCATGTATGAATTACAAGATATAGGGGGAGATCTCCAGGATTATACTCTTCAAGTGTGCATTGCTTCAAAAGCAAATTCCTCACTATGCACATCTTCACGGGGAGTTCTTCTATATCTTGCAATCAAATTCCTCAATATTAGTATTTACACTTGATATGTTTATCACCGTTGAAAACTTAACCTATATTCTCATCAATCACCAAAAAGGGGGAGATTGTAAGTGCATCTAGTGCCCCTTAGTGATTTTTATGTATTGAAGACTTATAGGTTAAGGGACTGATGCGTTTGTGAGTGTACACAGGTCTATAAGTCCATGAGGAGTTTGATATTTAGAGAGAAAGTCCACCCCTAAAAATGAAGTTCTTCGACAAAAGACTTTGTATTTCTGAAGACTTTCTGAAGATTTTGAAAGTGAAAAATTGGTGTGACCTTGAAGACTTGGCAATCATTCGAGAAACATGAAGCATGAAGACTTTTGTTTTCGTAGTTTCATTTTATCTTTCTTGAGTCATAGGAAACACCTTACTATTAAAGGGGGTCGAGGAAATACTAAGGAAAGTTTTCCATGTGATGCTCAACTCAAAATCCTACAGCTACCAATCCCTTCGAGTGAAGCCATTGGAAATCTCATACAATTCAGTCAATTTCTTCAGTGGTAGAGACGAAGTTCGTCTGGTCGCTGAGGAATTTGTTCTGACTGAGGAGTTAGGAATTCGCCAGTGTGGATTGCCTACATAGTGAGGAACATGATAGCCCTGAGGAATTTGAGAGTCAAAATTCTGACCGTTGTTGTGCTATGCGCCAGCTGTCCCAAAATATCTACCCACCTAACAATCATATCATTGAAGGGCATTTATGTCTTATCATGTTGGGCTGCTCCCTAGGCTATAAATAGCCACCCCCTACAACCACTAGCTGGTTGGCTGCTCCGAGAGAAACTGACACTTGTCATTTGAGAGCATCCCATCCTCCGAGGACTTTGAGCGAAAATCATCAAGTGAGGAAAACCCAAACCCAACACACCTACAAACCCAAAGTGATTGAGCATCACTGAAGAGATTGATCCTACGTGGATCTGACGCTTGTTACCTTTGAAGACTGTGCTTCTTCCAGATGGTTAGGCATCATGGTCTAGAGAATCCAAGAGGAATTGTGGATCGCCGAGTGACCGAGTCTGTGAAGGTTTGGAAGTCACCTGAAGACTTACCACAAGTGATTGGGCGAGGTCTGTGTGACCATAGCTCAAGGAGAATACGGTGAGGACTGAGTGTCCGGGACTGTGTGTCCTCAGGTTTAAATACCTAGCCGCTCGAACCAGACGTACAAGTGAGACAGCAGTTGGAACTGGTCTACCAAATCTTTGTCTTCACCAAGCTTACTGGTTCTATTTCCTCAACTCTTTCATTTCCTCATTTCAGTTGTTGTGTGCTTGTTCATATCTATCTGAATACTTTGACTGAAGACTTTATCAATTTCCTCAGTTCAATTTCTTTAGTTTGTCCGTCTTCATCTTGTGTTATCCTGTGCTTACGCTTTCTGTACTCTGTGCTTGTCTTCATTTCATCATGATGACTATGCTTGTGTTCTGTTATGTTTACTTTTGAGTACTTATTCCGCTGCAAGTAGTTCTTCACTAAGGAATTTCCTCATCAGCTAATTCCTCAGTGAAGAATTCATAAAAATTGCATATTCACCCCCCTGTAGTCGATATAACGCACTTTCACTCCGGAGAAAGGTTGATGAGTTTTACCCTCGGCATCGTTGTGATCGGACAGCGGCTCCGTACTATGTTCGTCGTCCCCTGGCTCATCCTACTCCATTGCTGGGTCCATGGGGCCATCGTTGCCTTTAGAGTCGTCCGGGGTATTATTCTTTCTTGAGCCGTTATCGCTATTTTTGCTGTGGCGGGATTTAGAGCGGCGCCGCTGACGTCTGTGCTTTGGTTGCTTCTCAAGAGGATTATCCTCCGTTGCATCCTTCCGTTCTTCGCCATCGTTTAATTTGCGTGTGTCCACCATATATATATCATATGATGAGGTGGCTGTCCAGCGCCCTTTGGGTGATGGTTCCTGTTCTTCTCCGGCATCATCATCCATATCGTCGATGTCTCCGAAGTCGAAATCAAGCATGTCGATCTAGTCATCAATAGTGGCTATTAAGTTGGTGGTCGGTGGGGAACGAATTTCTTCGTCGTCCGCTTCCCACTCAAGTCGGACATAGTTCGTCCAAGAGTCTCCTGACAGGGAGAGTGATTTCGGTGAATTTAGCATGTCGCCCAAGGGTGAGTGCTGAAAGATATACATAGAGGTGAACACCATGATCGGTGTCAATCAGATTCGGTAGGCACGGATGCGCGCGGTTCGGAGCCTATGGCCGAAGACGAGTCCGAGGGTCCGATGACACAGACCTCATTGGAGGAGAAGTCTGTGTTCGGCTCTATCACCGATGAGTGTGCGGCTTCCGTGGCAGGGTCTATCCACCCGTCCTCGGACGGCACGGTCCGCTCTGGATTTAAAGTCGGGGCAGTTGCGGGTGTGATTTCCCGAACACCGTCCGATGGCAGATCTACGTCATGCTCATCGTGACTGTTCCGTGCGCCTGTCATGGGCTCCAATCCGTCGAAGATCAAGTCTCCGCAGATCTTGGCGGTGTAGTTCAGGCTTCCAAACCTGACCTGATGGCCAGGGGCGTAGCTATCGATCTGCACCAAATGGCCAAATGAGTTGGCCCGCTGTGCGAAGCCGCCGAATACAAAGATCTGTCCGGGGAGGAAAACCTCAACCTGGGTTGCATCGTTGTGGATGATTGCAGGAGCCATCAAGCCTTACTGTGATGACACAGTGGACCTCTCAATGAAAGCACCAATGTCGGTGTCAAAACCGGCGGATCTCGGGTAGGGGGTCCAGAACTGTGCGTCTAAGGCTAATGGTAACAGGGGGCGGGGGACACAATGTTTACCCCGGTTTGGGCCCTCTCTATGGAGGTAATACCCTACTTCCTGCTTGATTGCTCTTGATGATATGAGTATGACAAGAGTTGGTCTACCACGAGATCATAGAGGTTAAACCCTAAAAGCTAGCCTATGGTTATGACTGTTGTTGTCCTAAGGACTAAACCCTTCAGTTTATATAAACACCGGAAGGGGATAGGGTTACACAGAGTCGGTTACAGAGAAGGGAATCTACATATCCAAATAGCCAAGCTTGCCTTCCACGCAAAGGAGAGTCCCACGCGGACACGGGACGAAATATTTAATCTTGTATCTTCATAGTCCAACAGTTCGGCACAGGTACATAGTCCGGCTGTCCGAGTACCCCCCTAATCCAGGACTCCCTCAAGGGGAGCGAGGAGGATCGGGCCCTGGAAGCAGTGAGATCCGGGCCCATATGGGCTCAGAGGGGCTTCCCGCGGGCCTGGGCAGGCCTACGGCTGTGGGAGGCTGCTGGTTGGCTGGAGGGGCGGTAGGTGGCAGCGCGGCGAGTGGGGTGGCTACACTTGTTGGCGGAGGGCTGGCTGGGCGCTAAAAATGAGGTGGGAGGCGACAACGGCCGCGGGTGGAAGGGGTTAGGGTAGGTTTAGGCTAGGATTGCTATTTTTGGGTAGGGGTATGTGTACATAAAGGGTAGGGGCTAGGGTTTGAGGTTTTGAGACCTTTTCGGAGCCGTTCGATCTCGATCGGACTGTCCGGAGCGGAGGGGGGTTAGGAAGGTGGTCTAGTGGCTGTGAAGAGGAGTTGGGCTGAGATGAGAGGGAAAGACTGCAGCCCGACACGGGTTTTCGAAGACCGAAAACGTCCGATGATTGACCGGCAATGGTGCCGTTATAAGTTTAACGGTTGGGCTATCAAACGGACTCCGAATTCGATGAAATTTGGCAGGCGGCCTACCTACACTATAATAAGACTGCACCCAACTTTCATACCATTGCGAGAACATTTTTATGCCACTTATAAAATAATATTTCAGAGGTGCCGCGGGCGCCTGCGTGTGTGAAAGGGCTCGGAATGGACAACGGAGAGAACCGGGGGAACCCGAACGGATGCAAGTTTTGAAAAACATGCAGATGAAATGCAGATGATGACATGGCAAAGTGCAACACGCAAGCAAATGACATAGCAATGACGGTGAATGACTGGAAGACACCTGGCGCATCGGTCTCGGGCCGTTACACAACGTTTGTTTCGCTTCCATGGCGCACCCATGGAGCAACGGCCAGGAGGAGATGGCAAATGCTGAAGTACTGCGAGGCCTGAGGACAAAGACTTTTGACAGGCTGCATAAGAGTGAAAGGCGCTGGATTGATGAGTTGCCCGCGGTTCTTTGGTCGATCAGAATGACAACAAATCGAGTCACCGGCCAGACACCCTTTGCCCTGGTATACGGGGCAGAGGTAGTTCTCCCCACGGAACTCACATATGGGTCACCTTGAGTGCTCGCTTATGATGAGCTTGAGCAAGAGAGATTGCGGCAAGATGATGCAACGCTCCTCGAGGAGGATCGTTTTTGGGCGGCGGTGAGAGCAGCGCTCTACCAGCAAGCCTTGCGCCGCTACCATAGCCGCAAGGTTCATGCCCGAAGCTTTGAGGAAGGCGCCTTGTTCTTCGGCGCGTTCAATCGGCCAAGAATTCCAACAAGTTGACGCCAAAGTGGGAAAGACCTTATTGGGTAACACAAGTCACCAGGCCCGACACAGTCCACCTGGAGACCGAGATGCCATACCAGTGAGCAACTCCTGGAACATCGAACATTTCACAAGTTTTTCCCCCGGCAGGCCACCTTTTGTACAAGCCTTGCCAGCAAGGCATGTAACCCTCTGTACAAAACCAGGCGCAGACCTTGAGCATAAGTAAATGAAGCGCTGGCGCCCTAAGTTATAGCATGCATGCATTCTAGGATGAGTCTCTCCCTCGGTTAGGGTTGATAGTGCTGAGCGGCCACTAACCCCTAACATAGAGGTCGAGTGTGCATCTCTGTGTTCCTTTCCTTCCTCTTTGGTTCGCAAGGTACATGGACATTTCTGTAGAGCTATTTGGAAGAAAGAGAACAAGCCGGCGCTCCGGTCCCGGCAAGCCAAGGTTGATGTGGGCTGCAGACACAAGGGTCCAACGATGGCAAGCCAAGATTGCCGGGGGGCTGCAGATTCAGATAAGTCCTTTATTCCTTGTTGTTCATTTCCATATGGAATTGGGATGTATGAAACCTCGTTTTATTCCTAGGCCACCATGCTCCCCTTTCCCTGTACCCAATCCCTAGGTCAGAACTTGGTTGTAGTCACGGTGACAAGGATGCAAATGAAGGGCCTAACCCTACTTCACCCCTGCCTCGGCCAAAAGCGTGAGTATGGTCAAATGAAGTAAGGGGACGGCTAGGCCTGTTGCTGGGTGACAATGTTTATCTTAAAAATAACAAGGATTCATTCCTTGGCATGGGCCTCGCTCACGTACAAAAGAACCCAGCAAGCACCCTTTTTTCATTAATACATCCCATACAGGTATGGTTCTTACTGAATGTAAACATGAGCAAGGGGATTACAAGGTTTAAATCTGACAAGTGCCCATAGTCTTAAAAAATAAAAAGAGATAAGATGCCCGTAATCCCTTTCTTGTCCCACTCCCCAGGAAACAGAACAAGATAGCAGGAGGGCAAAAGGAGTGCCTAGGCGAGGTACGAGCAGCAGATGAGACCAAGAGAACATCTCGGTGGCCATTCGAAAGAGGGCTGGTGATGATGGTGCCGGGAGATAAGCCAAAAAATGAGGCAGCGGGCCGGCAATACGAGACGAAGGCATCGGTGCCAGCATACTCTGACTTGACGGCTCGCCACCCACCTTCTTCATCCTCTTCGGCCTTCCCACACCAACCGCCCAAGGAGGCGACCCCGAGAAGTTCAAGGAGCTGGCAATGCAGGTGATGGTACTGCCGGCATCGCCAAGGAATGGTGTGCCTGGCGCCTAGTCTGACCCGTCATCCTCCCGCCCGCTACCCTGGTCGTCGTTGTCACTGTCCTCCTCGTCACTCTCGACCGAAGAGGAGCTTTTGCCATCGATCAAGCTCGCTGCACAGCACCCTAGCCTGTGTCCCGAGCGCCCGAAGACCTTGACGGAGAGCAAATCACTCTCCGCTAGGTTGAACCAGAGGACGTGCCCATCCATCAAGCAATGGGAGTGTGCAAAGGTTTTCCAGCCCCGGCGAAGGAGCATCACTTGAGGGGAGGGGAACCCTGTGTTCACCCACATGTCGGCATGGCAAGACCCATTCATGCAAAGCCTCAGCTGCGGTGGCTGGTCGATCTCCAGCACGCTCACAAATGCCCGAGGAAGACGAAGGTAGCGGCGCAGCGGCCCACGCAGCTACAGGATGAACTCGAGCGCCGAGTCCCCGACATGGCCACTCGGCGAAGCAAGAGTAGTTGGCGGGGGAGATGGCGATGGAGACGAAAACGAGGCAGGCATCCCCCTTGCACGCCCACCTCTGCCTCGACCGCCTTGCCGACCGCGGCCCTGTCTAGCGGCCCCGCCTCGAGCATGGCCTTCACCCTAGGCATCTAGCTCTTCCTTGACCGCTGCAGCTCTCTTGCGGGAGGAGGACCTGGTCGCCTCTGCCGAAGAACGTCTGCGGCCGCGCCCCCTCGCCATGACCATGGGTGGGGATGGAGACAAGGGGGGGGGGGGTGGACGCAGGGAGATCCTTTCCCACCTGCCCCTGAGTCCCTTTTTTATAGTTGGGAAGGGGAGGCCGAAGGACTAGCTCTACGCCCCTGAAAAGCCTGCTTGAATCCGGCTCATTAAAGTGGTAGCATGCGACGCCATCAACCTCCCTCCCCACCCAATCGAAGGCGCGTGAGTATCGGCCCGTGCACACATTCTGATATTCCATGCGTCTGTCACCTACCCCGCACCATGCATGTGGCCTACGTGACGTAAGGAGCAGGCGCAGTGGGAAACATGGAACGACAGTTCCAAGATGGATAGAGTAAATGAGCGGCGGCTCTGCCATTCCGAGAGAACACGCAAGCCGCCTCTTTACTGTTCACCATGGATGACGGAAGCATGCTGCGGTCATTCCGCGAACGACTCCCACGTCACGCACAACCCACCACGTTGCGCATTCAACACAGGTCGTGGGGAAGCATAGTGGACGAAGAAGTTACCGCGGTAAAAATCCACCCCGCATGCCCACACATTGTTCTGGGCCTAGCCCAACAACGCGTCGCGCTTATGTGTGGCCCAGACCCGGGGGCTCCTATCGGTGTACAAAAGTAGGGGCTCTCTTTTGTACCCGTTTACTTGTGCATGGGCAGTCAGAGCCACACCCGTGGCCACACATGGTAGGGCAGAATATGGAAGCCGAAGGCACAAGGCACTCAAAGCAACGCCAAGACCAGAGACACAAAGAGCAGAGGGCGAGGTAGGCTCCCCCAGCAAGACCCTTGCCAAGGCAGCCTCCGCAGTCCCGGAAAGACCCTTGCCGGGGCTACTTGCCCAACACTGGCAGAGCTGCCACCCTAGAGCCCAAGGGTTCCAAACACCATCAACCACGTTGGAACCAAGGCTCAGGAGGCACCTCCATGGTGGCATGCAGATCTTTGTGAAGACCAGAAGCATGCAAGATCAGGTGAGAATCAGAATACGACGATCCTTGGCAAGATCCTTGCCGAGATATCCACGAGACCTCCAGCAAGATCCTTGCCGGGGACGACCGTGATGTCACGGCAAGACCCTTGCCGAGACCCCGGCAAGACCCTTGCTGGGACCCCGGCAAGACCCTTGCCGAGGATGTCAGCGGGGCCGCGGCCAGGCCCACATCTGCCAAGACTCCACCGCCGTTCCCATGCAGCTGCCAGCTCAGCCAGCTAGCCAAGTGCCTGCGTGGCGACGTGCGGCCTGTATACCAACTCAGCAAGCACCTACGTGGTGGCATGCAGATCTTCGTGAAGACACTGCCACCGCGCCAACTCAGTAGCCTGCTAGGCTACATGGCACTGCACGCCTCGTTGGCCTAGATGCGTGTCGAAGCAAGACGAAGCGGCGACGGACGGGACGGGCCTCGTTACCATCCCCAATAAAGCAAGGGGACACCTAAGTAGCACATTTAATGCGTTTTGTCCTGTGATGTCAGGCGATAAGCTCAGCCACTGTACACCTTTGCTCCTCCTGTGTGCCATTGTGGCGTCCCCTTTTTCCTATAAAAGGAGGGCCGAGGCATACTAAGGGAGGATTCAGATCCTTTGGACTACGCACACGCCGTAGCTAGTTTGAGAAGTCAAGAACACTCAAATATACACCAAAGCAGGACTAGGGTATTACGCATCCTCGCGGCCCGAACCTTGGTAAACGATCTTTGTGCTGGCTCCTAGACCCGCTCTTTCCATAACCTGACGCCAGCCGACCATAGTAGGGATTCCAGTGATCCGATAGGTGTCGTTTTCCACCGACAAAGGGCCCTGGTGTTTTTTTTGGATTGGAGTTAGTTACTACCATTTTATTCTTTATCTATGATAGAATAGGAACTTTTGTCCAATTTTCAAACGTGTATGTGTAACTACAATCAGGCAATGGTCTCTAAGGCTAGCACTTCGATATCATCTATTGAAACCTACATCTTCATTGGACAAACTAATGCAAGGTTCAAATGAAATAGTGCCCAATGAAATGTATGACCCTTTCCGTTTGGCCTTTCGTTTTATTGTTCTATGTTGGTGCCAGCCTATTAAATAAGATACAAAATGTATATATTTTGTCGCGCTTAGGAACAATGTCATTTATATTCGGGTGCCTTCACACCGTGAGGCTCACAAACTAACATGGGTTCTCTTTGCTTCATATTTCTGAATGTTTGTAGAGTGAAAATCGAGAATACTCTTACATTTTATTTTCATTAGTTTTAGTTGTTGATGTAGCACCTAATTATGCATTTCTAATAACAAGATTACTGTAGCACGCACGGGGAATCATCTAGTTCTAAGAATAGCACACATCAAGTGAAGAAGAAAAAACATAGGCTCAACCGAGACTAATCGATAATTGTTGATGAATAAAAGCGGGATGCCTATCGGGGCATCCCCAAGCTTAGATGCTCGAGACTTCTTGAAATATTATCTTGTGATGCCTTGGGAATCCCCAAGCTTGAGATTTTGTGTCTCCTTAATTCGTTTTATATCACCGTTTCCCTAAATCTCAAAAACTTCATCCACACAAATAGCAACAAGAACTCGTGAGATAAGTTAGTATAAATAGATGCATAACCTTATCATTCTATACTGTAGCAAATAATTAAAATTATTATTTAACATTGCATACTAAATACCTCTGCATATTTAGTACTCCTATCCTCAAATAGAATCAAAAAACAGGCAAACATATACAAACAATGCAAACATAACAGCAATCTCCCAAAACAGGAGAATCTGTAAAAAATGCAAGAGTATTCATACTTCTATAACTCCAAAAATTCTGAAAATTTGGCATGATGTAGAAACTTTATCATAGCTTATTTTTCAAAAACAATCAAAATTTTATCGCATTCTTACATTTTTTAACAATTCATGCACTAGCATGCAACTTTCTGTTTTCAGATAGCCACATGTAGACTTGCAAAATAAGCATGCAAAAGGCTATACTTGAAATTTTTATTGAAATGAAAGATACAAATCACTATTATAAATATCAGCAAGAAAATAAAAATAAAATAAAATAATGCTCCAATCAAACCTCATATCATGTGACGAATAAAAATATAGCCTCAAGAAAGGTTACGAATATTGCTGGAGACGAAAGAGGGGATGCCTCCAGGGCATCCCCAAGCTTACTTTCTTAGGTCTTCCTTGGATATCACCTTGGGGTGCCTTGGGAATCCTCAATCGTATGGTCTTTTCACTCATATTTCTCCTCATATCGATATCTCACCCAAAACTTGAAAACTTCAATCACGCAAAACTTAACTTATCTTCGTGTGATAGGTAGTATGATCAAGACAAATCATTCACTTCGGTACTGTCAAAGACAAGATTAATAATTGTTGTCACACAATGCCTACTGAACCTTATCATTTCCACAATTTATAATGAGCAATATAAGCCATAGAAACTAGATAACAAGCAACTATGCATTGAAAACAGAATCTGTCAAAAACAGAACAGTCTGTAGTAATCTGTACTCCAACCATACTTCTATAACTCCAAAAATACAAAAAATTATGACAAAGTTTGCAATTTGTATATCAATCATCTATTAAAACTTCAGATCCAAAGCACATTGTAGTGATTTTTTAAAATTCCTCGACTGAGTGAAAAACTTTCTATTTTGCATAGAATCAAGTCAACTATCACCAAACATAATCCCAAAGGATTTACTTAGAACATTATTGAAACAAAAGCTATAAGTACTACAATATCATAATCATGTGAACACAAAAAACAGTAAGGGAAAGTGTTGGGCAAGCGCTTTTCTTTAATGCCTTTTAGCTAGGCATGCTGATTCCAATGATGCTCACATAAAAGATAAGAACTGAAACATAAGAGGAGCATCATGAAACGCATGGCAAGCACATTTAATCCTAAACCACTCCCTATGCATAGGGATTTTGTGAGCAAACAACTTATGCGAGCAAGAATCAACTAGCATAGGAAGGCAAAACAACCAAAATTTCAAGATTTTCAACACATAGAGAGGAAACTTGATATTATTGAGATATGTAAAAGCATATGTTCCTCTCTCATAATAATTTTCAGTAGCATCATGTATGAATTCAACAATATAACTATCACATAAAACATTCTTTTCATGATCCACAAGCATAGAAAATTTATTACTCTCCACATAAGCAAATTTGTTTGTCATGAATAGTAGTGGGAGCAAACTCAACAAAATAACTATCATGTGATTGAAAATTAAAATCATGATGACAAGTTTCATGGTTATCATTATTCAATATAGCATACATGTCATCACCATAATCATCATAGATAGCAAATTTGTTGTCATAATCAATTGAAACCTCTACCGAAATAGTGGATTCGTCACTAAATAAAGTGATGACCTCTCGGAATCCACTTTCATAAATATTACAATAAGATTCAACACCCTCCAAAATATTAGGGTCAATACTACCTAGAGTTGACACACTTCCAAACCCAGAATCATCAATATAATCATCATAAATAGGAGGCATGCTTTCATCATAATAAAATTTCTCATCAAAACTTGGGGGAATAAAAATATCATCTTCATCCAATATAGCATCCCCAAGCTTATAATTTTGCATATCGTTAGCATCATGGATATTCAAAGAGTTCATACCAACAGCACTGCAATCATGCTCATTAGTCAAATATTTTTTCTCAAACATTTTATAGAATTCTTCTTCTATCAATTGAGCATAAGTTTCCTTTCCATCATTTCCACGGAAGACATATAAAGATGAATAATATGATGCAACCTCAGTTCCATTTTTTTGTAGTTTTCTTTTTATAAATTAAACTAGAGATAAACAAGAAACTAAAAGATTCAATTGCAAGATCTAAAGATATACGTTCAAGCCCTCACCTTTGCAGCAACGGCGCCAGATAAGAGCTTGATGTCTACTACGCAACTTTATTCTTGTAGACTCGTGTTGGGCCTCCAAGCGCAGAGTTTTGTAGGATAGTAGCAATTTTCCCTCAAGTGGATGAACTAAGGTTTATCAATTAGTGGGAGGCGTAGGATGAAGATGGTATCTCTCAAGCAACCTTGCAACCAAACAACAAAGAGTCTCTCGTGTCCCCAATACACCAAATACAATGGTAATTTTATATGTGCACTAGTTCGTCAAAGAGATGATGATACAAGTGTAATATGAATAGCAGATATTGGTTTTTGTGATAAGAATAATAAAAAATAGCAAGGTATTAATTGATATAATAGAGCACACATGGTATTGCAATGCTTTAAAATGAGACCTAGGGTTCGTACTTTCGCTAGTGCAATCTCTCGACAATGCTAATTTAATTCGATCATATAACCATCCCTCAACGTGTGATGAAGAATCACTCCAAAGTTCTTATCTAGCCGATAACATAAGAACAAATTGTTTGTAGGGTACGAAACCACCTTAAAGTTATTCTTTCCATTCAATCTATTCAAGAGTTCATACTAAAATAACACAAAGTTATTCTTTCTGTTCGATCTATCCAGGAGTTAATACTAAAATAACACCATATGATGTGCATCTACCTACTCTAATGTCACCTAGATACTCTAATGTCACTACAAGTATCCATGAGTTAAATATACAATAGACATCAAATAATTTTAGATTCCTAATACTCGATCCAACACAAAGAACCTCAAAGAGTGCCCCGAGATTTCTACCGGAGAAACAAGGACGAAAATGTGCATCAGCCCATATGCATATATTACCCCAATGTCACCTCGGGAATCCGCAAGTTGAGTGCCAAAACATATATCATGTGAATCAATCTAATACCCCATTGTCACCACGGGTATTCATATGCAAGACATATATCAAGTGCTCTCAAATCCATAAAAAATGTTCAATCCAATAAAATGAAATCTCAAAGGGAAAACTCAATTCATCACAACAAGATAGAGAGGGAGAAACACCATATGATCCAACTATATTAACAAAGCCCGCGATACATCAAGATTGTGCCATCTCAAGAACACTAGATAGATAGATAGAGAGAGAGATTAAACACATAGCTACTGGTACAAAACCTTAGCCTCGAGGGTGGACTACTCCCTCCTCGTCATGGTGGCTGCCGGGATGATGAAGATGGCCACCTGTGATGATTTCCTCCTCCGACGGAGTGCCAAAACGAGGTCTAGATTGGCTTTTCGTGGCTACAGAGGCTTGCGGCAGCAGAAATTCTAAACTAGGGTTATTTCTGATGGTTTCTATATTTATAGGATTTTTTGGTGTCAGTTTACACGAAGATGGGTCTCGAGGTGAGCACAACCCACCGGGCAAGTCGGGCCCCTCAGGCGCGCCCTGGTGGGTTGTGCCCTCCTCATGGCACTTCTGGCCCTCCCACAAAGCTTTGGGGGTCTCTTTTGTTCCAAAAAAATCGACAAAAAGTTCCAGCTCATTTGGGGAACTTTCATTTCTGCCCCAAAAAACAACATCATGGTAGTTCTGTTGAAAATAGTGTCAGTCCAGGTTAGTTCCATGCAAATCATACCAAAACCATATAAAATTGTTGTAATCATGGCATGGATACTTCATAAACTATAGAAACATTGGAGACGTATCACGGGACGCCGGCCAAGCTCCTCCTTCCACCATTTTCTCCACTCTTTCGGCGGCATCCGACCAGCAGGAAGAGAAGTTCTCCGACATAAAATCCGTCTGGGTCACGCACCAAGCCCGGTAGTAATGAGCAATGCAGCTCGCTGCTCTAGCTACCTCACCTAGGCCGACGGAGCCAGTTGCCGCCCTAAGCCAGCGCGTGGTTCCACAGCTAGATGCTCTGATCCAGCTCGAGGAAGAGTGCCGAGTTGCTCCACTCCAGGTTGTCGGGGAGCACGGCGGCACAGGCATCGTCGCTGCCCTCGATGCTACCGCATCACGCCTCCAGTGCATGCGAATGCGCCATCCGTTGTTGATGCGCGCGTAGCCGCGCCATGCACGTAGAGAAAGAAGCCGCTGCAGATGTCAACGAGGTGACGTGGCTACGTAGATGTCGATGAGGTGACGGCCAGCATGTCCCCGTCAGCCTCCATCATCGAGGAGAAGTAGAACACGGGAGGCCGCTGCTGATTGTATCCCACAAAGGCCATCACCGAGGCGACGTCGACGAAAACAGTCGGTGTCTTGCACGATTCTGCTTCAACCGAATGCTGGAGGAGGACAAAGAGATCGGACGGCGACCATTTAGATTAGGTATATTAATTCTACCTTTAGCTCCGGACTAGCACAACTTATTTATTGTAAACATAATGAAATCCTTCATATTTATATGAAATCCAGCCGTGTTTGCATGAATTTGCTTCCATGTTCGTGCTCTCGGGCGAGCGTTGTCCGTCGCTGGAGTGGGAAGGACTCCATCTCTGACAACCCCACAAAGTGCGTCACCACCTTTGTGATGGCCAAGATGCGGCAAAAGAACGACGTCCTTCATTCTGCAGGTCATGGCCATTACCGCGCACTTGTCTAGATGGTTTGGTAGCTCAT
The DNA here is from genome assembly GCF_018294505.1 of Triticum aestivum. Taxonomy (NCBI): domain Eukaryota; kingdom Viridiplantae; phylum Streptophyta; class Magnoliopsida; order Poales; family Poaceae; genus Triticum; species Triticum aestivum. Next base: position 161,585,989 of record NC_057804.1, on the reverse strand, counting down.
GAAGCAGCACCAACAACATCCCTTGTGCGTCCAGTACTCCATTGCAATCGTAGTTGTTGCATGCGCAACTTGGGTTGCAGTTGCAGGTGAGCACGATGATGCTGCATGGCCATCCATCAATAGTGGTTTCTATGAGGATGACATTGCCATGTACATCCTATTTGTACTAATAATCATGAATGAAGAGTATAAACATGTTTACGTACAACCTGATTGGATTGCTCCAGTGGTCATCACACGTGTAGTGTCATGCACAGCTTCATTTATTAGGTTATAAAGTCGTTTTGTTTTGGTATGTGTGATGTTACTCATAGAATCAGTAACTAGCTATAAGTTACTCAATTTACCTCTCTCCTCATTAACTAGTTGCCACATAGGAGAATTTGCTGAGTTGGACCCGATGTTACTCTTGAAGCTGCTCCCACTATGGTTAGTCTTAGGCCTTGTTTGGTTCAACCTCCTCCCAAGGGGTTTGGAGAAGAATGGAGGGGAATTCGGCTTGTACATGATTTAATCCCCCACAACCCCTGTTAATTCCTGTTAAAACCCCTTGAACCGCACATGCCCTTAAGGTTAAAAATGACTGGGATTAAAGAGGGCAGGGTACAAACTTCAGGGATTTAAAGGTGAGGGTATGTTTCCAACTCGCTCTACAACCTCAAGGTTTATAAATCGGACTTCACTCTCCCCTCACGCACACTTGTGGGTACACTCACGATGGAACACATTTGCAATCGAAAAGGCAGGTAACATGACAATATGAGACATCTAGGTCCACTTAATGTGGTATCTGGGACCAAATGTCAGCCATACCAAGTGTGACCTGAACGCGGTGGCATGGTTATTGATCAAGTTTCTTTTTACTGGTACATTAAAAATGAAACGATGGCTCCGCGTGTATTCAATTTAAAACGATCGCTACAGAGAGAAAAACATTTACTACTCCACTAGTCCACTTTGGGACGTGCTTGCTAGGCTTGCTCTCTTCTTCTCACTTTCTCACCCTCTCCGGATCTAAACAAGATGGCGGTGTCCACTCTCTTTTTATCTCTCTCTTCTCTCTAGTTAACACATATACGGCCGAATACCTTCTGCTGGTGGCCGCCGTTGGCGAGGGAGCAAGCCGACGCACGCCGTCTTCTCTGACCTACCACTCGCGTGGGAGGTCATCCTCACTGTTGCTCCCCGCTGTCGAGTTAGCAGATCCCGCCGCCTGCCTCACCACATCCAGGCGACCAAAGGTATATCTTATATTAGAACCGGCATTGTTTTAATGGCCCAGCTCCCCATGTCGATGCATCCCTTTTACTTTTATCAAGTTTGGATTGCTCCCCATGTTGCTGCATCCTGCATGTGGATATTCTTCTAGTATTACAAAGCTCCCCATGTAGCTAGCTCCGTCAGCTTTTCGACCACCACCTGAATTTTTACTATAAGAGAAAAAAAATACTACAGATACCGGCTGACGAACAGATCTCTTGGTTGGAAAGGGAAATAAAGATGCTGGCCTGACCGGTCTCTTGGTCGAAAAAGGACAGAAAGTGGGGGTTGTTGGGCCGACAATGCTACCGAGAATGAGCACATCTAGATTTCTTGTGGTCACATAGGAAAGGTCACTGACGAGAATAAAAAATGCACATCCAGGCATGCCTTGCATGTTTGCCGCAGTCGTCAACACCTCTACCTCACCACTTTATGCCTAGGTGGATGTAAAACGTGCTTGTGCCTCCCCTGTCTCTATGTCCTTACTCCTACTGTTTATCTAACATCACAGGTAAAATGAAATAGATGCCACTGTTAATGTGATGTCACTGTTAAGTAATGCTGTTGTCAATCAATTGCCATTGATAAAATGAATCAATGCCACCACCATTTTATGATTGCTTCTATCTTGCTTAATTTCTCACAAAGAGTGTTTTGGGCCGTTATACTAATCTATGACACTGGTAACATAGCTACATCTCCATTGAACTGCACAAAATATAATTGCACAATGATTGACACGACGATGCGTTTCTCCTTTCCGTATCACCCGTTGTTAGAATGATCAAGTGCTACTCCCAATCTGTCATCACATAGTCATAACGCAATTGTTATGCATGTTAATGTAAGCCCCTGTTAATCTAGTGCCAGTGTTGATTTGATGTGATGGCACTTCTTAGTTAATGGCACCTTTTCATACTGTCACTGTAATGCCATTGGTAACTTATGAGATGCTACTATTGATCATACGCCGCTGCAAAAAATGACACTGCTTAAATAACCCTGTTACACATTTGTGCAAACAGGGTTGTCTATCTCCATATGCTGTCTATTTGTGCAAACGGAAGCACAAACCTCAATTTTAGTGGAACCCGCTGTCAACTGATCTCACGGCGCACCAGGTATTCCTACATTCGTAACTAGGTAGAATGACCAATGCAAGATGAAATAAGCTTATTCGTACGTTGACTACCTGTTTGAAGTGTGGAATGAGCCTGTCATGTGTGGAGGAGCAAACAAGCACTTCAGCCGCACCGTACAGTCATTGATGGTCTGGCTGGCGAGTAGGAGTCGTGCAAACAGCGGTGCATTATTTTAGTGGAACTACACAAAAAAGATATTGGGTTAGTCGGAAAAAATTTCCACAGCCACCCGGAAGGAATTGCACTCATCGATTGCATAGAATTTCCTCTGTGCCATCATAGGAGATCCCAAGGTGGAAATCGACTAACCACCTATAAAACTATGCATAATCGTCCTCACGAAGGTCAGTATCCCCTTCGTCCAGACGATCGTGTTTTGTCTTCTAAGCTATTGATATGTGCTACTGTTTTGCGACACCGTTTAAGTATAGCGCTTTCCTATCTTTTCACATTCAGGACAATGAAGATGATTTCAGTGGAACTGCACAAAATGGTCTGATCTTGAGTGATCTCCATTACCTCCTTTGTTTGCTGCAATGTGTTAGCATAAATTGCAAGATGAGCCATCAAGCTAGCTATGTGTTGACAACATGCTCAAAGTGCACGCAACATTGAGCAGAAAGAAGCATGCCTAGGAAATTAATGCGTGCGTAGGGAGGCCCTTTGCTTAGAGAAGCATTGATCATTGTTTCTTTATTTCTACACCTTCTCACAGCTTTGCCTTGGTTATAGTCTTGTGAATCGTTTAGATGCGTAAACATGCTGATCTTAAGTGCTTGTGAATGTTAGCTAGTATCCATATCGTATCTTGTGGAGCTTAGTTTAGTGCAAATGTTACTGTGTTAACCTTTACAATCTATGTATATTGTGGGCATGTTATTTCAACCCTCATTTTGCCTTGCACACACGTGCGAACGTGTTCAAGAGAAACGCGCAAACCTCCGTGCATCGCCCGACCCTGACCACCCACTGTAACTGGGAACTCCCCGAAATTTTCCATGCCCTCGCCTCTACCATGATTTTTCTGTCATGTATGGCCCAAAGAATCTCATGCAGGTGCGTCCCCGGCCAGCCCCGGACGAAAATCACATTTTTGTCATGATTTTTTGTCATAGAAATAGGAGCTCACCTAATCTATGATGATTTGTGGTTTTGTCACAATTATAGTCATAGAAGTGTCATAAGCATGACAGTTTTTTTTGTTTGGCCTAGAATGTCACGGATTTGTTTTTTTTTTTGCAATGATAAGAAAGGCGGCATCGACATAGAGGATGGCGCGATCAATGCAGGGTTCACCAAACCAAGATTCGGGCAGAAGAGAAAACCCTTTAAAGAAAACAAGGATGGACCCAGCCAGCTAGATAATATCCTCGACAGGCCATGCCAGATTCATGGCACTTCGGACAGCCTGACAACCCACACTAACAGAAATTCTTGGGTCTTCATGTAGGCCGACAAAGTAGAGATGGAGGGTCTGAATAAAACCGAACCTCACAGCGAGGACGAGGACGAACCTCGGTGACCCAACAATATAGGCAAAAGAAGTTTCCTAATAAGGTAACAGAAGTAAACATGATTTATGCTCCCCACATCGCTAAAAGGGAGAGGAAACGTGTACTTCGGGACGTATATGCGTTAGGGCCCGTGGCCCCGAAGTACAATATGTGGTTGGCTTACCCGATCACATTCGACAAACATGACAATGCGACCAGCATCAAGCATGGCGGATCGGCCACAATCTTCATGGACCCAATCGTCGATTTTCCATCTGACACGCGTCCTTATGGATGGATAAAGCAGCCTCAACTAAATCTATGAGGACATGGTTAGGAAGATGGGTACTGACTCATCTCAGATCAAGCCAAGCAGCACCACCTTTGAAGCTGTGATACTAGGTGTTGAGGCTTGCTGTACCGGAATTGTGACACTGGAGGCAATCTTTGGGTCACCTGAGAACTTCAGGGGCGAGGAGTCAATCTTCAACATCGTCCTTTTCGAAGTGGAAACCACGCTGTTGAGGATATAGCTACTGAGTGTAAACCGGCCAGGAGGGCCTGGTTCACCCTCGACTATGATGAAGCCCGTGAAGATCTACAAGATGGCGTTTTACTGATGAGGCTTAGAAGCCCACAGCCTAAAGGCGGATTAGGGCCCGTAGTGGTAAACCGCCATGACTATGTAAACTTGTAATATAAGTTAGGAAAGGAGAGACCGAGCCGGACACTTTGTATGAGTCGGCCTCGGGGCTCTGTAGACCGGCCGGGCGTCAACCTGCATATATAAAGGGACGACCCGGCGGCGGTTCAGGGGACAACAGACAACAACTCGAGACTCAGGCAAGCATATTTCGCTCCCTGGTCATCGAAACCCAATCAATCCCATCACAACTAGACATAGGCTTTTACCTTCATCGAAGGGGCCGAACTAGTATAAACTCCCGTGTCCCTTGTCCGGTTTAACCCCTTCAAGCTAACCCATTGCGATGGCTCCATGACTAAGTCCTTTCATGAGGACATCTAAGGTGTTAATTCCACGACACACGCGCTCCAGGGTGCAACGCATTTGCTCGCTTCAATGCAGTCCTACATTATGCTTATCTCAAGCTTAAAATGCCAGGACTTAATGGTGTTATCACAACTAATGGTAACATGGAACGCTCTCTCCGGACGAAGGAGCAGACTATAGCCTTTGCAACCGAGGTTCGGGAATCCGAAGAGGCGGCTGTCGGTGTGAAAACCGGCGGATCTTGCGTTGAGGGTCCCAAGCACTGGATCTTGGATCAATGGTGAACATGAAACATAGGGATAGTATTTACCCAGGTTCGGGCCCTCTCGAAGATGTAAAATCCTACTTCCTACTTGATTGTACTGATGTGTGTAAAATGGTTGCAGAGTTGATCTACCACGAGATCATATGAACTAAACCCTCGATGCGTAGGCTAATGGTTTCTAGCCTCTACAGACTAAACGCTCTGGTTTATATAGACAACAGGGGTCCCTAGGGTTAATGAGCCCCATGATCAATCTATAGATACTCCGGATAAACACCGTGTAACATAGGGAAGAGTCTTAGGGGCTACTCATTCAGCTCCGGCTAATATTTGATCCCAACGCTAGTTTCTCAAAACTAGCCTTGCACTCGGCGGCTACTCATCGGCTATGCCGTCTAAAATACCATGAGAACATTTCTTCGGGCAAATACATGGATTTGTAAAGTTATCCTAAAAAGAGAAACTATTTTTTTTCACAAGGGCAGAAGAGTACCTCAAAGCTCATGATGAGGACCTTGAAGACCTCCGGCATTCCGGCCTCCCCCGGATCAGAAGCCCTCGAGCCGCGCCAACTAAGGCACGGTGCTCTTCCTTGAGGGAGGAGCCCGTTAAGGCCGTCTCCATTTCTTTAGTCCACCCCATGCTAGCCCTTCCTTGGGCGCAAGGTGGGGCTAAAACCTCAAAGCCCGGCATTAGAGTGCTAGGCACGAGGGTCTCCAGTTGCGGTGGCGGAGCCGAAGCGGACTTTCGCTGTGGCAATGATTGGCCTAGCCCTTCTTTGACAACCTCGGGGATCCCGTCCCCTTGGCCATGTCGGGCCGAGGTATCAACCTTGACCATGATAGCCAACTATTCGTCCCCCGTTGTGTCAAGGTTGGGGACTGATATGTCTTGTCAGGACCCCGACTCGATGCCACATCGATCTACCATGTAACACCTCATATCACTTTGCGGCCTCACGCATGGTATTCCCACGGGTGTCGTCTTACCTTTGCCCGGGACCGTATGCGCCTTTTGGCACACGTATATGATAGTGTCGCTAGCATCCATATGGTAAGGAGCCCGGGCTGACATGGCTAGTCATAAACCCAAAGTGGCACAGACTTACAGGGACAGGCATCCATGACCCAGCATCGAACGTGTCGGTCAGCAGCAAGTGAATCCGGGCTGTAGCACTGGGCTAGCAGGACTCCGGTAAACCGGGCTGTAGCGGGCTAATAGGACTCTGGTATTCATCGCGTGACATTTCCCCGAAGGGACAGACACAGGAACGAAGAAGGACACATGCCGGCCAACCTAAGTGTTCCGAAGCAGTAGCAAGCTACCAAGGCTCAGTGGAGACACTAGGAGACATTTCCCGGTAAGAGAGGCTACTAACAATAAACAACTAGATAGTCAGATCCCACACATACCAAGCATTTCAATCATACACACAATATGCTCAATATGTGCAAATACAACAAGGCATCACAACATACTCTACAACACAAGTACTTTATTTAAGGCTCAGAGAGCCATACATATCATACACACAAGTACGGGTCACACGACCCAGCATTCAAGTCATACAGACATACAAGCCAACAGCGGAAGTAACTTGTCTGAGTACAGACAACTAGTAAAATAAAAGAGGCTTGGGAAAGCCTGGCTATACTACGTGGTCCTTCACAAGCTCAGGGTCACCACCTGGGCCTCAGTCTACTCATCGATGTCAACGTCTACGAAGAACCCATCAGAAGGGGTTGCAGCGTCTTTTGAAAATGTAAATTAAAGCAACATGAGTACAAAGGTACTCAGCAAGACTTACATCAGATCCTACATACATGCACATTATCAAGAGGGGTTGGTGGATTTATTGCAGCAAGCCAGCTTTGACTCTTGGCTAAGCTATCCTACGATACACCAACTTGAAATGGTTTTGCGCACACGAGTCCACTACTCACCACTTCAATACACCACTGAGGATCCACCTTCGTCAACCTACGGAAGAGCCATCCTCGGCACTCACGCTTATCTTGAGATTTTTAGTAGTATCCATTTACTTGTCTATGAACTGTATAGGCAACCAAGTAGTCCTTTACCGCGGACGCGGCTATTCGAATAGATAATGTTAACCCTGTAGGGGTGTACTTCTTCATACATGTTTCCACCACTTAGCGTCTGCACACGACATGTGCTCGGCAAACTTCAAGCGAAAGCCGACGTGGGTGTAGACCACGACCTACCTAAACACCTAAGTCTCTAGTCCAGGTTTATCGCCTATCTAGGTTCCATCCGCAGGGAGTCCGGCCGAGGTTTCCCATACGGCCCCGAACGATGTGTACAGGGTTCCGTGACACCTAACGGGTGCCCGGTATTCCTGGCCACGTACCTACCGCATCACAGCCCACCCCTATGGTCAGTGCTGTACACGGCCTCCAGTAGGCTACAAACACCATAAACTACTTGCAACTCCTGGACAGAGGACTAGGGTGAATAAGAAGTCGAGCGGGGTCATATTTCAGGGGCCAATGCATGGTAGTAGCTGTATCTTAAATCACACATACAGATCTCAGTGCTTAAGGTCGGCTTCAATGAAACAACCCACCATGTACTCCTACATGGCCTCTCATCGATACCTTTACCAAATCGTGTTCACCACATCACTCTCATTACCGGCATGATCATTTCACTCTAGCCCATCACCCAGATGAACCAGACCTGACTCGACTCTAAGCATAGCAGGCATAGCAAGCTAGGAACAACACATACATACGGTTCAAACAACTCCTACACATGCTAGTGGGTTTCATCTAGTTACTGTGGCAATGACAGGTCATGCAGAGGAAATGGGATCAACTACCATAGCACACAGCAGTTTGAAATGCGTTGTCTTAACGCAGTAAAATAGAGCAGGAGCGAGAACATGGGATTGTATCGATATGATCAAATGGTTGGTTGCTTGCCTGATGGGTCGATGCACTGATATTGTTCTTCGTTAGGGTAATCGTGGTACTCCTCGGAGGCAGAACCTGCCGCAAAGAGCACCGATACACAACATTACCAAACAATATGCAACAATATGATGCATGCATGAAACATGGCAATATGAATGTGTTGGATTAATGCAACTAATACCAGATGGGTTTGAACCATTTTGAATCAAAGATTCAAGTTCCAAACTCATACATGGCCCTTATATGTGCTTTAACTTGTTCTGCAATAAACAGTAGGTTAGCTTGTTTAAACATGCATGAAACCAGTACAGATGGATAGATTGGATTTTTCTGATCATTTTTCATATATAAAACTTTGCATTTGGAGCTATGGTTGAATTACTATGAATTTTTGAAGTTTAGACCATTTTCCAAAAAAATTAAATCATTTTAGATTTATTTTAATTCCAGAAAAGGATTACTGCGTCAGCATGAAGTCATGCTGACCTCAGCAAGTCAACAGACCGGTCCAGGTCAAACTGACCAGTGGGTCCCGCATGTCAAGAGTTTAATTAACTAACTAAAATTAGTTTAAACTAATCTAGGCTAATTAGCAGAGGGGGGCCCACTTGTCATTGACTCAACAGAGTCAACCAGGGCCCACCCGTGGTCAAAGTCAAGTCGGCTGCACCGACGTTTAGCCGACGGCGAGCCCGACGCGGCGGCGGAAGTGATTTTGGCCGTTCCGGCCACCAAATGGGTTGCGGAAGGCATCTAAGTGGAGCTAGGGACAAACCGCAGCTCTTGGTGGAGTTAGTTGGGGTCGGGGTGGCCGAAATCGGTGCCGGCGACGACCTAGGCGGCCGCCGGAGTTCGGGTGGAGGAGAACTGGGGCTAGGGTGTGCGGTGAGGTGCGGGGAGTGCATGGTTAGACTCTACGCGACGTGGTGAGTGCGATGGACACCGAGAGGTGACCGGAGGATGGCCGGGAGCACGTCGGCGACGATCTCCGCGGCGGTGCGTGTGGGTGATCTTCGTGCAGTCGCTACGGGGCTCGGGAGTGGAAAAGGAAAGGGGGGAGAGGTAGCTAGGCTCACGGTGATCCCGAGGGAGTAGACGACGAGGTCGGGGACGAGCTGGTGTGACGGCGACGGCGAAGGGGATCTCCGGTGATGGCGGTCCGGTCGAGGTCATCGCGGTGGCTTTGGGGCACACGAGCGCTCGGGGCTCGGCTTGCTCGAAGGAGAGGAGGGTGGTGGAGCTCCTGGACACGGTGGCGCGGCGCGAGGTTGACGGAGAGCGCGTCTACGGCGAAGGTGCGGCGGCGGTGGCGTCGGCCATGGCTGGGCAGCGCGAGGGAGAGGAGCTGGGGAGGAGAGGAGATGTCTGGGGGGTTCGGGGGAGAGAGGGAAAGCGATCCCCGTCATCAGCTGGACGAGGGGAGCGGCGAGGCGGCGACCAGGTGCGTGGCACCCATGTGGTGCTCGCCGCCGAGCACCTGCCTGCCTGCCTGGCCAAGCCAAGCAGCTCGCTGGCGCGGCAGCTGGGCTGGGCCGGCAGGTGGGCCGGTTAGTAGGCGCCAGGTAAGTACTTCCTATTTCCCTGTTTTTATTATTATTCTGTAAGTTTGTGGACTTATTAAAAATACTTAGATAACTCCTAAAATCACCAAACTGCAACTGGTCCTTAGTTGGAATATTTCCAGCAAGGAACATTTTAGTTTGGGAATATTTGAGCATTCAAAATATTTTATATAATTTAAATGCCCAAACTCAAATACTTATGAGTTAATTCAAAGACCTTAGGATGACCTAGAAAACTGTGCATCACTTTTGGTAGAGGTTCTGAACCTAAACAAAAATGATGGACATTTTAGAAGGGCATTTCAGGTGCATTGAAATTATTTTTAGTAAACCCTAGTGGTTTCAGAGGGGGCTGGGGGTTCTGTCATCCCCATTTCAAGTTTCTGATAAAAGAATAAACATGATGCAACACTCTAATGCATGAACTAGCTAGGGTGTGACAACTCACCCCCACTCAAAAGAATCTCGTCCCGAGATTTAGGTTCCTCCAGAAAGAAGGCGGGGTACTCAAGTCGAAGACGATCCTCCCTTTCCCAAGTTGCTTCGTTCTCAGAATGGTGCGACCATTGAACCTTGAGAAACTTGATATTATGACGTCGAGTGGTACGCTTGGCTTGATCGAGGATATGAACGGGGTACTCTCGATACGTGAGGTTATCTTGAAGATCAAGCGTTTCGTGGTCCACTCCAGGGATAGGATCCGAGAAGCAACGCCTGAGTTGATAAACGTGGAAGACGTCATGGACTCTGGAGAGATGCGGAGGTAGTTCCAATTGGTAGGCAACTTCTCCTCGTTTAGCGAGAATGCGAAAGGGTCCAATGTAACGAGGAGCCAATTTGCCTTTGATACCAAAATGATGGGTTCCCTTCAGAGGAGTAACCCAAAGGTAAGCCTTCTCGTCGACCTCAAAAGTCATAGCCTTATGTTTTCGGTCGTATTGACTCTTTTGACGAGATTGGGCTGTTTTCAACTTTTCACGAACAATGCGAACTTGCTCTTCTGCTTCCTGGATCATGTCCGGGCCAAAGAATTGTCTTTCCCCGGTTTCTAACCAGTTAAGAGGCGTTCGACACCGTCGTCCATAGAGAACTTCAAAAGGGGCTTTACCCAAGCTAGATTGATAGCTGTTGTTATAAGCAAATTCAGCAAATGGAAGGCATTTCTCCCAATCCATTCCAAATGAGATAATAGAAGCTCGAAGCATGTCTTCTAGAATCTGGTTGACACGTTCTACTTGACCACTTGATTGAGGGTGAAAAGTAGTGCTAAAGGAAAGGCGGGTTCCCATAGCATTTTGGAAACTTTCCCAAAATCCAGAGGTGAAGAGACTCCCTCGATCCGAGTTAATTTCCAGTGGAACACCATGGAGAGACACTATTCGGGAGATGTATAAGTCTGCTAATTGACTAGCGGTTATACTCTCGCGAACAGGTAAGAAATGGGCTACTTTGGAAAGACGATCGACAACGACGAAGATAGCATTATTCCCTCTCTTGGTCCTGGGAAACCCGGTAATGAAATCCATACCAATTTTGTCCCATTTCCATTCAGGAATAGCTAAGGGTTGAAGGGTGCCAGCTGGCCGTTGATGCTCTGCTTTTACACGACGATAGACGTCACAACTAGCAACAAACTGAGCAATGTCTCTCTTCATCCTAGTCCACTAGAACCTCTAGCGTAGGTCCTGATACATCTTAGTACTACCGAGATGAATGGTGAGAGGAGATTCATGAGCCTCCTTAAGGATCAACTGCCGTAGATGTTGGTTCTTGGGAACCACTAAACGGTTCTCAAAATATACAACACCATGATCATTTGTGGAGAAACATCTAGCACCTCCGCTAGCAATGTTCTCCTTGATCCTAGATATTCCTTTATCTCGCTTTTGGGCAGCGATGATTTGATCCGTAAGAGTAGGTTTCGCCACCAAGGTGGAAAGAAAACCTTGAGGAACAATGTGAAGGTTAAGCTTCCGAAATTCCTCATGGAGAAGTGGTTGACTTTGTTGTAACATCAGATTGTTACAATAAGATTTACGACTTAGTGCATCAGCCATGACGTTGGCCTTTCTTGGGGTGTAAGTTATCCCTAAGTCTAAATCCGTAATCAACTCAACCCAACGTCTTTTCCTGAGATTCAAATCTGGTTGGGTGAAGATGTACTTCAGACTTTGGTGATCGGTGAAGATTTCGCAACAATTACCGAGGAGGTAATGTCGCCAGGTTTTAAGTGCATAGACTACAGCTGCAAGCTCTAGATCATGAGTAGGATAATTCTCCTCATGTGGGTGCAATTGCCGTGAAGCATAAGCAATTACGTGACGATCCTGCATGAGAATGCAACCTAGTCCTTGTTGCGAGGCGTCGCAATAAATAACAAAGTCCTTAGAGAAATCTGGTGGTACCAATACGGGAGCAGATGTCAGGCGTCTTTTCAGTTCCTGAAAGCTGTGCTCACATTGTGGAGTCCACTCGAACTTGTTATCTTTCTTAAGGAGTTCAGTTAGAGGTTTAGCAACTTTGGAGAAGTTCTCGACAAAGCGGCGACAATAGCTCGCTAAGCCAAGGAAACTCCAAACTTGCTTGACCGATTCAGGTGGAGTCCAATTAAGGACGGCTTGAACTCACTCGGGGTTAACAGCAATACCTTTACCGGAAATTACATGTCCTAGATAGGTCACTTCTGGCAACCAAAATTCACATTTAGAGAACTTGGCATAAAGGCGATGCTCTCGAAGTTTCATCAACACTAGCCTTAGATGTTTGGCATGTTCTTCCTCGTTCTTGGAGTAGATGAGTATATCATCGAGGTAGACCACGACGAATTTATCCAAATACTCCATGAAGATTGAGTTCATTAACCGAGAAAAGGTGGCTAGGGCATTGGTTAAACCGAAGGACATGACGGTGTACTCGTATTGGCCATAACGAGTAACAAAGGACGTTTTAGGAATGTCCCCGTTCCTGATTTTGATTTGATGGTAACCCAACCTCAAATCCATTTTAGAGAAGACTGAGGATCCAGCGAGCTGATCATACAGGTCGTTGATCCTGGGAGCGGATACTTGTTCTTGATTGTGACCAAGTTGACGGGTCGATAATCCACAACCATCTGGTCCGTACCATCCTTCTTCTTGACGAAGAGGACAGGGCAAGCCCATGGAGACGAACTAGGTCGGATGAAACCCTTTTTCAAGGACTCATCGAGTTGTTTCTTAAGCTCAGCTAGTTCTAGTGGTGCCATCTTATAGGGTCTTCTAGCAATCGGGACAGTTCCTGGGATGAGATCTATCACGAACTCAACATCTCTGTCAGGTGGAACACCTGGCAATTCCTCTGGGAAGACATCCGGAAAATCACGGACTACCGGAACGTCCTCAAGGTCTGGCAAAGGACTGGCGTTAAGAGAATATAGTTGTCGCTTGGCTATTCAGGTCAAGACATTGACTATCTTTCCCGAAGGATGGGTGAGTTGAACAGTCCTAGAGAATCAATCAATCTTGGCATGATGGGCTGACATCCAGTCCATACCCAAGATGATATTAATATCCGAAGATTTAAGGGCTATCAAAGATGCGAGAAAAACAAGTCTGTCGACTTGAATTTCATTTCCATGGCTTACTCTAGAGGTTTGCCATCTAGAACCAGGACTAGAAATTTCCATAGTGGACGGCATGTCACAGAATGCGGTGTTATGCAAACGAGCATAATTTTCGGATATGAAAGAATGAGATGCTCCAGTATCGAAAAGAACAGATGCCGGGTGGCAATTAACAAGGAGCGTACCAAGAATGACGTTGGGATCCTCTTGAGCTTCGTCGGCAGAGATACAGTTGACATGGCCACGTGCAGCGGTGGCCGGCTTGGTGTAGAACGCTTTCCCTGTCGGCTTGCCACGGCCAACAGCTTTTGCAGATTGGTTGGGGTTCGTCTAGGGGCACTCGCGCAGATAGTGGCCCGATTCCCCACACTTAAAGCAAGTCACAGAACTGGTACATGGAGAAGCACTGTTGGTTGGACCACCATAGGGCTTGGTTGGTGCAAACTGTTGAGTGGGGTGAGACGCCTGGAAGGATGGCCTCGGTGTGAACCTGGGTGGCAGGGCAGTGTTAGGCACCCACACGCGGCGCTTCTGTGGACCAGCACCGGATGAGGAACCCATGTCACGGCCATGCTTGCGTGTTGCTTCATAATCAGTCTGACCAGACTCAGCACTGATGGCTTTGTTAACAAGCTTCTGAAAAGATGTGCACTCATGCAGACGGAGGTCGCGGCGAAGCTCAGGACTAAGTCCCTTGCGGAACCTTGCTTGCTTCTTGGCATCAATGGAAACTTCCTCAGTTGCATATCGTGCAAGGTTACCGAACTCCCTGCTGTAAGCATCCACAGAGAGTCGGCCTTGAGTGAAACTGCAGAACTCCTCACGTTTACGGTCCATGAGACCCTCCGGAATGTGATGTTCATGGAAAGCCTCGCTGAATTCAGCCCAAGTAGTGACATGGCCCGCTGGGCGCATAGCTCCATAGTTCTCCCACCAAAGACTGGCGGGGCCTTCAAGATGATATGCAGCAAAGGTGACCTTATCAGCCTCAGCTACTAACGCAGAACGCAGTTTGTGAGTAATACTGCGAAGCCAGTCACCGGCGTCGAGAGGCTCGACGGAGTGGTGGAAAGTGGGTGGATGTAACTTGATGAAATCACTGAGTGATACCAAGTTATTCCTCTGATGGTGTGCCGTGTTTTGCTCGATGCGCTCCAACAAACGGTTGGTCTCCCGCTTGTTTCTCTCGGTTTCCAGCATAACTTCGGCCAGAGAGGGAGGGTGAGGCAGGTTTGTTCCCCCAACTCTGCTGCCTTTGGCCTGCTCTGGGGGAGCAGGGTTGGTGCGGGTGTTAACCATCCTAGGAAAACAAGACAAAGGTTTAGTCCAGGATGATAGGATTTTGACATAGAAATGTAGAATGTAATGGATAACTTGGAATGTAAGATGATCATCCGTATGACATGGTAGATACAGAAACTGCTTCTTTTATTCCATCGTCATACACACCATACAAGGTTTAGTACAGAACCAAACAAAGTACTACTACGGCGAAAAGAGGATTACATCTCATTGGAGGCATTCCGAGCTCCTATACATTATTTTTCTACACCTCTGGAAGGCAGTACAAACTAAGGCATATCCCACGAGTCACGCAGGACGGTGGACGATACAGCTAGTACGATACTAGTGATACTACTACTAACTCAGACAGCTCCGTAGTAGTCTTCATAGAAGTCACCTCCATAGCCTGGAAGCTCAACGTGATCATCCAGAAACAGTCGGTCCCGTGGAGCTTGTGGACCATAGGGGCTAGGATGAGGTCTTGGACCAACAAATGGTGGCCTACAGGGACCACGAGGTGGGGTGATGCCTCCTACATCACGCCAATCCATCACGTCTGGCAGAGCAGATCTTACAGGACAGAGATCTCGCATGTCCATACATCCAGCTTGCACAGCCGGTGCAAACCGAGTCAAAGTGGCCCAATGATCAGCACGGGTATTGAAAAGATCTAGCCTCAAGGCCCGATTT
The DNA here is from genome assembly GCF_018294505.1 of Triticum aestivum. Classification (NCBI taxonomy): domain Eukaryota; kingdom Viridiplantae; phylum Streptophyta; class Magnoliopsida; order Poales; family Poaceae; genus Triticum; species Triticum aestivum. Next base: position 161,570,741 of record NC_057804.1, on the reverse strand, counting down.
TCATGGTCCTTGTCTTCAAGCAGCTGTGCAGTGGTGCGGGTCCATGAATCCTCCTGAGTGGAGTCAGCATAGATAGCTTGGAGATACCCTTGTGCTCCTGGAAGTGATGCTGGCATATACCGGAAGTCAGAGTCCCGAAATAGGCCAGTCCTGACTCGCATGATGGTCATCATAGAGTAGGTAGCATCCTGCACAGCCATCTCAATAGTAACCCCGAGTCCATAGGAGCAGTGGACGGGCTCGGTAGATCCAGGATAAGATGGAAATATCCTGACAGTGCAAAGATATTGACTTTGATTAAAGTCTCGGAATTGCTCTTCGACCGTGTACTCAGGATACCAGCGATATCCAGCCTCAGTCATTACCCTGACCAACATAGTAGTATGGTCGGGTACATCTAGACATCGAGTCAAACGAACCACTTGATTCTGAGGACGGGTCGCCATCTGGAACAAGATAACACAAGACATTAAGATTCCTAGCAGAAATTGGACAGCATAACGGCTGTAAATGCTCAAAAGGATTTTGAGGCATTTGACAAAGAATTGCATAGACACTCAACAACATCATGTCAAGGTTCTGGGTCCATCTTAGCAACATAATGGGGTAGTAGAGCTGAACTAGGCTTGTGTCCATCAAACCTATAAGGTACTACTGATTAGTAACACGTGAACCTGATAGAGAGGAGAGATCCTAGTCCTTAACCCCCTTTAGAAGAATGGACTGACTCAGATCAGAATGTTATGAGATAAAGGAGTAAAAAGAGCCTTACGTTCCATCCCACAAACAATTCCCCTACATATAACTAAAGCATTTCTAGACTCAACATCGACTAGTTTGGCTTGGAGAACCTACAGGCAGTCCGGCTCTGATGCCAACGCTGTCAGGACCCCGACTCGATGCCACATCGATCTAGCATTTAACACCTCATATCACTTTGCGGCCTCATGCACGGTATTCCCACGGGTGTCGTCTTACCTTTGCCCGGGACCGTTTGTGCCTTTTGGCACACGTATATGATAGTGTCGCTAGCATCCATATGGTAAGGAGCCCGGGCTGACATGGCTAGTCGTAAACCCAAAGTGGCACAGACTTACAGGGATAGACATCCATGACCCAGCATCAAACGTGTCGGTCAGCAGCAAGTGAATCCGGGCTGTAGCACTGGGCTAGCAGGACTCCGGTAAACCGGGCTGTAGCGGGCTAACAGGACTCCGGTATTCATCGCGTGACATTTCCCCAAAGGGACAGACACAGGAACGAAGAAGGGCACATGCCGGCCAGCCTAAGTGTTCCGGAGCAGTAGCAAGCTACCAAGGCTTAGTGGAGACACTAGGAGACATTTCCCGGTAAGAGAGGCTACTAAGAATAAACAACTAGATAGTCAGATCCCACACATACCAAGCATTTCAATCATACACACAATATGCTCGATATGTGCAAATACAACAAGGCATCACAACATGACTCTACAACACAAGTACTTTATTTAAGGCTCAGAGAGCCATACATATCATACACACAAGTACGGGTCACACGACCCAGCATTCAAGTCATACAGACATACAAGCCAACAGCGGAAGTAACTTGTCTGAGTACAGACAACTAGTAAAATAAAAGAGGCTTGGGAAAGCCTGGCTATACTACGTGGTCCTTCACAAGCTCAGGGTCACCACCTGGGCCTCAGTCTACTCATCGATGTCAACGTCTACGAAGAACCCATCAGAAGGGGTTGCAGCGTCTTCTGAAAATGTAAATTAAAGCAACATGAGTACAAAGGTACTCAGCAAGACTTACATCAGATCCTACATACATGCACATTATCAAGAGGGGTTGGTGGATTTATTGCAGCAAGCCAGCTTTCACTCTTGGCTAAGCTATCCTACGATACACCAACTTGAAATGGTTTTGCGCACACGATTCCACTACTCACCACTTCAATACACCATCGAGGATCCACCTTCGTCAACCTACGGAAGAGCCATCCTCAGCACTCACGCTTATCTTGAGATTTTTAGTAGTATCCATTTACTTGTCTATGAACTGTATAGGCAACCAAGTAGTCCTTTACCGCGGACGCGGCTATTCGAATAGATAATGTTAACCCTGCAGGGGTGTACTTCTTCATACATGTTTCCACCACTTAGCGTCTGCACACGACATGTGCTCGGCAGACTTCAAGCGAAAGCCGACGTGGGTGTAGACCACGACCTACCTAAACACCTAAGTCTCTAGTCCAGGTTTATCGCCTATCCAGGTTCCATCCGTAGGGAGTCCGGCCGAGGTTTCCCATACGGCCCCGAACGATGTGTACAGGGTTCCGTGACACCTAACGGGTGCCCGGTATTCCTGGCCACGTACCTACCGCATCACAGCCCACCCCTATGGTCAGCGCTGTCCACGGCCTCCAGTAGGCTACAAACACCATAAACTACTTGCAACTCCTGGACAGAGGACTAGGGTGAATAAGAAGTCGAGCGGGGTCATATTTCAGGGCCCAATGCATGGTAGTAGCTGTATCTTAAATCACACATACAGATCTCAGTGCTTAAGGTCGGCTTCAATGAAACAACCCACCATGTACTCCTACATGGCCTCTCATCGATACCTTTACCAAATCGTGTTCACCACATCACTCTCATTACCGGCATGATCATTTCACTCTAGCCCATCACCCAGATGAACCAGACCTGACTCGACTCTAAGCATAGCAGGCATAGCAAGCTAGGAACAACACATACATACGGTTCAAACAACTCCTACACATGCTAGTGGGTTTCATCTAGTTACTGTGGCAATGACAGGTCATGCAGAGGAAATGGGATCAACTACCATAGCACACAGCAGTTTGAAATGCGTTGTCTTAACGCAGTAAAATAGAGCAGGAGCGAGAACATGGGATTGTATCGATATGATCAAATGGTTGGTTGCTTGCCTGATGGGTCGATGCACTGATATTGTTCTTCGTTAGGGTAATCGTGGTACTCCTCGGAGGCAGAACCTGCCGCAAAGAGCACCGATACACAACATTACCAAACAATATGCAACAATATGATGCATGCATGAAACATGGCAATATGAATGTGTTGGATTAATGCAACTAATACCAGATGGGTTTGAACCATTTTGAATCAAAGATTCAAGTTCCAAACTCATACATGGCCCTTATATGTGCTTTAACTTGTTCTGCAATAAACAGTAGGTTAGCTTGTTTAAACATGCATGAAACCAGTACAGATGGATAGATTGGATTTTTTTGATCATTTTTCATATATAAAACTTTGCATTTGGAGCTATGGTTGAATTACTATGAATTTTTGAAGTTTAGACCATTTTTCGAAATTTATAAATCATTTTAGATTTATTTTAATTCCAGAAAAGGATTACTGCGTCAGCATGAAGTCATGCTGACCTCAGCAAGTCAACAGACCAGTCCAGGTCAAACTGACCAGTGGGTCCCGCATGTCAGGAGTTTAATTAACTAACTAAAATTAGTTTAAACTAATCTGGGCTAATTAGCAGAGGGGGCCCCACTTGTCATTGACTCAACAGAGTCAACCAGGGCCCACCCATGGTCAAAGTCAAGTCGGATGCACCGACGTTTAGCCGCCGGCGAGCCCGACGCGGCGGCGGAAGTGATTTTGGCCGTTCCGGCCACCAAATGGGTCGCGGAAGGCATCTAAGTGGAGCTGGGGACAAACCGCAGCTCTTGGTGGAGTTAGTTGGGGTCGGGGTGGCCAGAATCGGCGCCGACGACGACCTAGGCGGCCGCCGGAGTTCGGGTGGAGGCGAACTCGGGGCTAGGGTGTGCGGTGAGGTGCGGGGAGTGCATGTTTAGACCCTACGCGACGTGGTGAGTGCGATGGACACCGAGAGGTGACCGGAGGATGGCCGGGAGCACGTCGGCGACGATCTCCATGGCGGTGCGTGCGGGTGATCTTCGTGCAGTCGCTACGGGGCTCGGGAGTGGAAAAGGAAAGGGGGGAGAGGTAGCTAGGCTCACGGTGATCCCGAGGGAGTAGACGACGAGGTCGGGGACGAGCTGGTGTGACGGCGACGGCGAAGGGGATCTCCGGTGATGGCGGTTCGGTCGAGGTCAGCGCGGTGGCTTCGGGGCACGCGAGCGCTCGGGGCTCGGCTTGCTCGAAGGAGAGGAGGGTGGTGGAGCTCCTGGACACGGTGGCGCGGCGCGAGGTTGATGGAGAGCGCGTCTACGACGAAGGTGCGGCGGCGGTGGCGTCGGCCATGGGTGGGGAGTGCGAGGGAGAGGAGCTGGGGAGGAGAGGAGATGTCTGGGGGGTTCGGGGGAGAGAGGGAAAGCGCTCACCGTCATCAGCTGGACGAGGGGAGCGGCGAGGCGGCGACCAGGTGCGTGGCACCCATGCGGTGCTCGCCGCCGAGCACCTGCCTGCCTGCCTGGCCGAGCCAAGAAGCTCGCTGGCGCGGCAGCTGGGCTGGGCCGGCAGGTGGGCCGGTTAGTATGCACCAGGTAAGTACTTCCTATTTCCCTGTTTTTATTATTATTCTATAAGTTTGTGGACTTATTAAAAATACTTAGACAACTCCTAAAATCACCAAACTGCACCTGGTCCTTAGTTGGAATATTTCCAGCAAGGAACATTTTAGTTTGGGAATATTTGAGCATTCAAAATATTTTATATAATTTAAATGCCCAAACTCAAATACTTATGAGTTAATTCAAAGACCTTAGGATGACCTAGAAAACTATGCATCACTTTTGGTAGAGGTTCTGAACCTAAACAAAAATGATGGACATTTTAGAAGGGCATTTCAGGTTCATTGAAATTATTTTTATTAAACCCTAGTGGTTTCAGAGGGGGCTGGGGGTTCTGTCATCCCCATTTCAAGTTTCTGATAAAAGAATAAACATGATGCAACACTCTAATGCATGAACTAGCTAGGGTGTGACATGTCTCCAACGTATCTATAATTTATGAAGTATCCATGCCATGTTTACAACAATTTTATATGGTTTTCATATGATTTGATTAGAACTAACCTAGACTGGTGCTGTTTTCAGCAGAACTACCGTGGTGCCATTTTTGGTGCAGAAATAAAAGTTCTCGGAATGGGATAAAATTTTACGATGATCATTTATGCAACAGAAGAGACCCACGGAGCACCGGAGATGTGCTAGGACATGAACGAGGAGGGCACAAGCCAGGGGGCGCGCTCCGAGGGCTTGTGGACCCCTCGGGCACCCTTGACTTGTTTCCAACGCCAAATACTCTTATATATATGGAAACCTCCAAAAAAACCTAGATCGGAAGTTCTGCCGCCGTAAGCCTCTTTAGCCACAAAAAACCAATCGGGAGCCCGTTTCGGCACCTTGCCGGAGGGGGAAACCTTCATAGGAGGCCATCTTTATCATCCCGGCTGTCTCCATGACAAGGAGGGAGTAGTTCACCCTCGGGGCTGAAGGTATGTACCAGTAGCTATGTGTTTGATCTTTCTCTCTCTCTCTCTCTCACGTGTTATTGATTTGGCACGATCTTGATGTACCGCGAGCTTTGTTACTATAGTTCGATAATACGTTGTTTCTCCCCCTCTACCGTCTTGTCATGAATTGAGTCTTGCTCTTTGAGGTTTTGTTATATTGGATTGAGTATTGGTTTTGAGAACACTTGATGTATGTCTTGCGATGGGATATCTGTGGTGACAATGGGATGTTCTATTGATTCACTTGATGTATGTTTTTGCACTCAACTCATGTATTCCCGTGGTGTCATCGGGGTAATCTATGCATAGGGGTTCATGCACATTTTCGTCCTATGTTCTCTGGTAGAAACTTTGGAGTGATTCTTTATTGCATGTTGAGGGATTGATATGTGATCCAGTTATGTTATCATTGTTGAGAGACTTTTCACAAGTGACAGTATGAACCCTAGGCCTTGTTTTCAAGCATTGCAATACCGTTTTTGATCACTTTTGTTACTAGTTACCTTGTTGTTTTTATATTTTTAGATTACAAAAACCTATATCTACCATCCATATTACACTTGTATCACCATCTCTTTGCCGAACTAGTGCACCTATAAAATTTACCATTGTATTTGGTGTGTTGGGGACACAAAGACTCTTTGTTATTTGGTTGCAGGGTTGTTTGAGAGAGACAATCTTCATCCTACGCCTCCCACGGATTTATAAACCTTAGGTCATCTACTTGAGGGAGATTTGCTACAGCCTACAAAGCTCTGCGCTTGGAGGCCCAACACGAGTCTACAAGAAGAAAGTTGCGTACTAGACATCAAGCTCTTTTCTTGTGCCGTTGCCGGGTAGGTGAGTGATTGAAGGTATATTTTTAGATCTTGCAATTGAATCTTTTAGTTTCTTCTTTTACCACCAGTTTATTCTATAAAATAAAACTACAAAAAATGGAAGTGAGGTTGCCCAATATGCTTCATCTTTTTAATGTCTTTCGTGAAAATGATTGAAAGGAAAATTGTGCTCAATTGTTAGAAGAAGAAGTCAATAAAAATTTTGTCACTAAATCTTCATATGATGACCATGATTGCAATGTTGTTAGTATGATATCCTTGAATATCCATGATGCTAATGATATGCAAAGCCACAAGCTTGGGGATGCTATGTTTGATGAAGATGATATTTCTAGTCCCCCAAGTGTTGATGAGAAAATTTATTTTGAGGATAGCATGCCTCCTATTTATGATGATTATATTGATGAAGGTGGGCTCAGAAGAGTGTCAGATCTAGGTAATAATGATCCCAATATTTTGGAGGGTGTTGAATCGTATTCTAATAATTATGAAAGTGGATTTGGAGAGGTCATGACTTTATTTAGTGATGAATCCCCTATTTTGGAAGAGGTTTCAATTGACTATGATAAAAAAGTTGCTATCTATGGTGATTATTGTGATCATATGTATGCTATAAAGAGTATTGATAACCATGAAACTTGTCATCATGATTTTAATGTAAAATTTGATTATATCAATCAAGTATCTCATGATAGATATTTTGTTGAATTTGCTCCTCCCACTACTATGAATGAGAAGAATTTTGCTTATGAGGAGAGTACTAAAATTTCTATGCTTATGTACCATGAAAATAATGCTTTATGTGATAGTTATATTGTTGAATTCATTCATGATGCTACTGAAAATTGTTAAGAGAGAGGAACATATGCTCTTACATACCTCATTAATATCAAGTTTACTCTCTATGTGTCGAATGTTTTGAAGTATTGCTTGTTTTGCCTTCCTATGGTAGTTGATTCTTGTTCCCACAAATTATTTGCTCAAAAAATCCCAATGAATAGGAAGTGGGTTAGGCTTAAATGTGCTAGTCATATGTTTCATGATGCTCCTGTTATGTTTCAATTCTTATCTTTTATGTGAGCATCATTGAAATCATCATGCCTAGCTAAAAAGGCATTAAAGAAAAGTGCTTGTTGGGGGACAACCCAACATTTACCCCTACTGTTTTATTGTTTACACATGATTAAGATAATGTAGTAATAATGTTTTATAGCTTTTGTTTCAATAAAGTGCCAAGTAAAGCCTTTGGGATAGTGTGGATGATAGTTGACTTGATTCTGTGCAAAAAGAGAAATTTTTGTGCCCAATAACAGAATTGATATGATCTACTGGAACGAGGAAAAATTCAGAATTTTTTCCACTTTACTTATATACAAATTGCCTACCTTTCCCTAATGTTTTAGAATTTTTGGAGTAACATAAGTGTGGTTGTTGTTCAGATCATTACAAACTGTTCTGTTTTTGAGAGATTCTATTTTCAATGCATAGTTTGCTTGTTTTAGTGTTTCCATTGCTTATATTACTTAATATAAATTGTGGAAATTATATGGTACTGTAGGCATTATGTGGAAATAATTATGAATCTTGTCTTTGAAAGTGCCCAAGTGAATGATTTGCTATCTATCATACTAACCTATCTCACGAAGTTCCGTTAAGTTTTGTGTGATTGAAGTTTTCAAGTTTTGTGTGAGATACCGATATGAGGAGAATAAGGAATTGCAAGACCCTAAGCTTGAGGATTCCCAAGGCACCCCAAGTTAATATTGAAGGAAGTTCCAAGCAACTAATCTTGGGGATGCCTGGAAAGGCATCCCCTCTTTCGTCTCCAACATTATCAGTAACCTCACTTGGAGCTATATTTGTATTTGACACGTGATATGAGTTTTGCTTGGAGCATCATTTTTTTATTTGTATTTTCTTTCTGTTATTTATAATAATGTTTTGCATCTTTTAGTTCAATAAAAAGGTCAAGTATAGCCTTTACCATGCTTATTTTGCAAGTCTATATGTTGCTGTTTTGAAAATAGAAAGTTTTCTATAATTGTCTGAATTCTTTTGGAAAGTCAGAACGCGATAAAATCTTGAAATATTTACACAATGAGAAACAACAAATTTTCCACAGTGTGGTGATTTTTTAGAATTTTTGGAGTTAGAGAAGTATGAATATTCTTGCATTCTTTATAGACTGTTCTGTTTAGACAGATTGCTGTTAAGTTTGCATTGTTTGCATATGTTTGTTTGTTTAATGATTCTACTTGAGTATAGGAGTATTAAATATGAAGTGGCATTTAGTATGCAATGTTTAATAATAATTTTAGTGATTTTCTACATTAGAGAATGATAAGTTTTGCATTGATTTATACTAACTTATCTCATGAGTTCTTGTTAAGTTTTGTGTGGATGAAGTTTTTAAGAACTAGGGAAACCGTGATATGAGAGAAATTAAGGAGACACAAGAGCTCTAGCTTGGGGATACCCCAGGCATCACCAGTTAATATTTCAAGAAGTCTCAAGCATCGAAGCTTGGGGATGACTAGTTGGCATCCCACCTTTCTTCTTCCACAATGACCAGTCAGTTTTGGTTGAGGCTAAGTTTTTGCTTCTTCACATGATACGTGCTATCCTTGGAATGTCATTTTATATTGTTTGCTTGCTATCTGAATAAAATATTTAAGATCTGAAATTCTTAAATGAGAGAGTATTCACATAGCTACTTAATTGTTTGACTACTCATTGATCTTCACTTATATATTTTAAGAGCACGACGGTGTTTTATTTTGAAGAAATGGATGAACCATCATGCTTCACTTATATTATTTTGACAGTCTTATAAAGATTATGGCAATTTTCTTAGGTTATGAATTTATTCCTAATATGATGGGCCTCCAAGAGGGATATAATAAAAACTTTCATATAAGAGCATTGAATACTATGAGAAGTTTGATTCCTTGTATTTGTTTTGAGATATAAAGATAGTGATATTAGACTCATGCTAGTGAGTAATTGTGGATTGGTAGAAATACTTGTGTTAAGGTTGGTGATTGTTGTAGCATGTGTTGGTGTTGTGGGAACGAGGGTACCCAGACTTGCCTGCCTGCAGGCCACGGCGTGGCTCCATCAATGGCCTGGTACGGCCCATCTGTAGACCACCAAGACAAGACCATTGCGAGGGGGCCAAGCCTCGCGAAGTGGACGGCACCAAGACCTCCAGAGGGAGCGGCCCCACCTCTCTTCCTCTTGAGAAGCGGAGATTCCTATGCAGGTACCTGAGCTCCTGAGGTTATGGTGATGCATGCCATGATGACCCAGACCAGGCGCGCACCACTAGGCGCAGGAGGCTGAGTTTCCTCTTTGGTGCAAAGGAAGCAAGGACAGGCACAGGTTCTCGAGGAATCTGCCAAAGGTTTCCATTCCGGTGCAACAAGACCAAGACCACCAGGATGGCAGGACGGATGTCATCGACGAGCCCACCGTAGTGTCACAACCAGAAGCTTTGCAAGAGAAGACCACCATTTGTCAGGATAAGATGTACTACTTGTCCCCTTTCAAATTGGCCACTGTGGAATCCCTTCCCGCCTACGTTGTGGGGAAGAGGACCGATGCCACTATAAATATAGGTGAGCCACCACCATAGAAAAGAGCGGAACCTCTCGACTCATTCCCTCACTAGAGCAGACCTCGCGAGGTTGTTCATCCCTTGTAATTGTCAATCCTTAGCCCCTCATGAGGCGAATCCACCACAAAGCAGGAGTAGGGTCTTATACCATAAGGTGGCCTGAACCTGGTTAAATTTCCGTGTCCATCTTCTTCCTTGTTCATCAATCTAGGTCATGGGGCAACGAGTTGGTTGGATGGATAGGTCGAGTTCTTTGCGCACACCCCGGAGTTTGAACCTTTCTTGGGTCTGTAGAGCCTTGAATCCGACATGTGGCGCGTGAGGTAGGGGCGTGTCGAAGTCCTTTTTCCACCTCTGCTCTGCTTCCGCTTCTTCGCTCCCATGGATGACGCTCACCGTGTTCGTGCAGAGTGCTGGGCCGCTCGCATCGCCCAAACGGCACCCGCCAGCAACGACGCACCTCGCCGTTGTGCTTCCCCCACAGCCAACGCCTCCACCGGCCTCGTGGCGCATGAGCAGTAGGCTTCGTCACTGCCACCTTTTGTGCAAGGTGATGGTCGTACCGCCACTCCGTCGCCTACCCCAGCCACTACATCATCCTCTCATGCTCGTCGGGGGCTAGCGGACACACAGGCTGCGCTGCTCATGGCATGTGAACTCCTTTGTTATCACCCTGCCAATGACCTCTACAAAGATTGGATAGGCCGCATCGCTGAGCTCGTCAACGCCGCAGGAGAGGCCCCTAGGCCGTCTCGCTCGCTACCTCCCTCATTGTCCCAGGCGGGCGATGTGGCCCACGGTGCACCTACTCCTCACCCTCGATACTATGTAGGCCCTGAGCCTGTCACCTTCCTAGATTAGTCCTTGCCTGACTCTGCATAAGCATCCATGCATCATGTTCAGTTTTTTTGAAACTTGAAATGGAGCCTGATAAACCCTAGCACATTGAAATCCAAATAGGTCCAGCTTAAAAAATGCATTCAATGGACCCAAAATGCCTTCATCGATGTTTGATAATTTTGGCAAGGCTTTGATTCCAAACCAAAAATAGTGCACATTTTTGTGTAATATTTTGGATCTTTGGATTAAATAATATTGTATTTGTTTTGGAGCTATTAATTCCTAAAAATATATTTGGTAGCTCCAAATATTCTGAAACTTGGTGAGGGCCTCTGGTTTAAATCAGATAGTGGCCACAAAAGTTTGCAGAATTTTATTAAAGTGAATTGGTTTTTAAACTAAATCAAAAAAATCAGAAAAAGAAAATAAAGAAATAAATAAAAAAGAAGCAGAAACCTACCTGGCCTACCTGGCGGCCCAGCTACGGCCCAGCGCTATAGAGGGCCCAGCACACCTCCCCACCACATCGTCTACCTCCTGCCAGTAGGCAGTGGTGCGTCGACGCGCATGCCATCACCGTGGCCACTCCATGCATGCTTCCTCCTTCCCCCGACCCTTCTCGAGACACCCAGGATACGGCCACAGCCTCCTCTGCCTCTCCCCTTGCTCTCTGCTCTCTCCCTCGGCCTCTAGCCCCCTCTCTCGAGCAGACCCGAACATGCCCGTCGCCACCGTCGTCGTTCGCCGTGGCCACCAACCTCTAGACGCCCAGCTAGCTAGCCCACGAGCTCCGCCTCGCTGCCGCGCACCTCTACGACGAATACCATGAGCTCGCCACCGCCGCATCTGCCGCCGGACGTCATCGCTGTATTAGCAGCGACCAGAGTGCCCCCGAGCCGTTGAGCATTCCTACGAGCACCCTGTGAGCCTCCGGTCGATTCCCCTCTTCTCCCCACGTTGATTTCACGCTCTAGCCATAGATTCACCGGAGCCGAGTTGTGCTCGTTGCCGGTCATGTCACCATCATCGCCACGGCCGCTCAAGCTTGCGTCCGAGGGTGTCCTCATGCTCATCACGCTCCCAGGAGCTGAGGACACCCACTAAGTCTTCGTCTCGTACACCACAACACCGTCCCGGCCAACCCTGTGCAGGCGCCGCTGCGGATGTGATCCCCGCCATCGACCCAGACCACCTCTGGCCATTCTGTGGTCGCCCATGGATGCAGACGAGTCCCAGGACCCCGTTCGTGGTCTCCGCCGCTGGTTTGGTCGTCGGAGGACGTTTCCCGACGCCATCATCCGCATCTGCCGTCGCCGGCGATTAACCACCGGCGAGTCTGACATAGCAACGTCATTAGTAACTAATGACGTCACTAACTAACCCTCTAGGGACTGTCGATGGACCCCACATCACTAATTAACCACGAGTTAGCCAATTTGTCAATGACATGTGGGCTCTGCAGGTCAGGTTTGACCTGGGCCGTGTCAGTTGACCGCTGACATCATGCTAACGCCAGGCTGACGCGGGCATGATGCACTACTGACGCAATGAGTGAATTTCTAGATTTAACTAATTCATAAATTTCATAAAATGCTTAAAAATTCAAAATTTCATAGAAATTAATCTATAACTCCAAATGAAATAATTTATATATGAAAAATGATCATAAAAATCCAATCTATCCATCTATACAATTTCCATGCATGTTAGAACTAACGAATGGCATTTGAATATTAACATATGTGGTTTGAATTTAAATTTAGTGTTCAAACCAACTTCATTTAAATCGTTGCTAGCTGCATTAGCTCAAATCATAGCATATTGCCAGGTCACATACATGCATCATATTGTTGCATTGCATTGATTGTGTTTCCTCTTGTTCGCCAATGGTTGTTCCCCCTCAGTAGACATATGTTTCAACGATGAGTTCGATGACACCAATGAAGAGCTATACTATCTTCATATGGGCTAGGCAAGCAAAACCTCCTTATTCATTCCGATACAATCCCACTCTCTTGCTCCTGCTATCTTTTCTGCATTATGACAACAATGATTCATCTGTTACAAGCTGAGGTAGTTGTACCCCTTTCCTCTACATGACCTGTCATTGCCACAGTAAATAGATGAAACCCACTAACATGAGTAGGAGTTGTTTGAGCCCTGATGTGCCTACTCATTCATGCTTGATTGTCATGCCTACTAGTGCTTAGAGTTGACTCGGGTCTGATTCATCGGGGATGAATTGGAAAGTTGTGAACATGTCCTACTACTGGGAGTGAAGTGTGTGAACACGATTTGGTAAATGTAGCGGTGAGAGGCCATGTAGGAGTACATGGTGGGTTGTCTCATTGAAGCCATCCTCAGGAACTGAGTTCTATGTTTGTGATCCATGAACAACTACTACCACTTATTGCGATTCTTAATTGAACCCCTTGACTTATTAACCGCACGTGTCCTCTGTCCGGGAGTTGCAAGTAGTTTCTGGTGTTTGTAGTATGCTGGAGGCCGAGTGCAGCGCTGACCTGAGGGGTGAACTATGATGCGGTAGGCATGTGGCCCGGTGTAGCAAGTCGCCCGTTTGGTGCCTCGGCAACCCTGCACACATCGGTCGGGGCCGTATGTGGAAACCTTGGCCAGACTCCCTGCAGATGGAACCTGAATAGGCGATAAACCTGGACAAGGGACTTGTGTGGTTAGTCAGGTCGTGGCCGACACCCTTGCTAGGCTTCCTCTTGAAGGTTTCCGAGATACATGACGTGTACATGGCGGTAATTCCTGCTCGTCCTTGAGTAGGTAAATGATAAAAAATATAATTTTTGATGTGAAATTCTACCTGGCATAATCTTGATCATATGTCTAATCATGGCATGAATATTAAGACACGACTGATTCAAAGCAATAGTCCATCATTTGACATAAAAAACAATAATACTTTGAGCGTACTAATAAAGCAATCATGTCTTTTCAAAACAACAAGGCCAAAGCAAGCTTATCCCTACAAAATCATATAGTTTGGCCATGCTTCATTTTCGTCACACAAAATGCTCCATCATGCACAACCCCGATGACCAGCTGAGCAATTGGTTCATACTTTTTAACGCGCTTCAGCTTTTTCAACCCTCACGCAATATATGAGCGCAAGCCATGGATATAGCACTATAGGTGGAATAGAATATGATGGTGGGGGTTATGTGAAGAAGACAAAAAAAGAGAAAGTCTCACATCAACGCGGCTAATCAACGGGCTATCGAGGTACCCATCAATGGATGTCAATGCGAGGAGTAGGGATTGCCATGCAATGAATGCACTAGAGCTATAAGTGTATGAAAGCTCAAACTAAAAACTAAGTGGGTGTGCATCCAACTTGCTTGCTCATGAAGACCTAGGGCATTTGAGGAAGCCCATCATTGGAATATACAAGCCAAGTTCTATAATGAAAATTCCCACTAGTATATGAAAGTGACAATATAGGAGACTCACTATATGAAGAACATGGTGCTACTTTGAAGCACAAGTGTGGAAAAAGGATAGTAACATTTCCCCTTTTCTTTTCTTTTTTTCGGTGGGCTTCTTTGGCCCCCTTTTTTTATTTAGGCTTCTTTGGCCTTTCCTTTTTTTCTTCTTTTTTTCTTTTTTTCTTTTTTTCGTGGGGCAATGCTCTATAATGATGATCATCACACTTTTATTTACTTACAACTCAATATTACAACTCGATACTGGAACAAAGATATGACTCTATATGAATGCTTCCGGCGGTCTACCGGGATGTGCAATGATCTAGCGTAGCAATGACATCAAAAAATGGATAAGCCATGAAAACATCACGCTAGCTATCTTACGATCATGCAAAGCAATATGAGAATGAATTCTCAAGTCATGTATATGATGATGATGAAAGTTGCATGGCAATATGTCTCGGAATGGCTACGGAAATAACATGATAGGTAGGTATGGTGGTTGTTTTGAGGAAGATATAAGGAGGCTTATGTGTGATAGAGCATACCATATCACGGGGTTTGGATGCACCGGCGAAGTTTGCACCAACTCTCAAGGTGAGAAAGGGCAATGCCTGGTACCGAAGAGGCTAGCAATGATGGAAAGGTAAAAGTGCGTATAATCCATGGACTCACATTAGTGATCAAGAACTCATATACTTATTGAAAAAGTTTATGAGCCCTCGAAGCAAAGTACTACTATGCATGATCCTAGGGGGATAGATTGGTAGGAAAAGACCATCGCTCATCCCCGACCTCCACTCATAAGGAAGACAATCAAAGAAACACCCCATGCTTCAAATTTGTCACACAACGGTCACCATACGTTCATGCTACGGGACTTGTAAACCTCAACACAAATGTCTCTACAATCCACAACCACCCACTAGCATGACTCTAATATCACCATCTTTATATCGCAAAACTATTCCAAGGAATCGAACATATCATATTCAGCGATCTACAAGTTTATGTAGGATTTTATGACTAACCATGTGAATGACCAATTCCTGTCATCTCTCTAAATAGATATAAGTGAAGCAAGAGAGTTTAATTCTTTCTACAAAAGATATGCCCATGCTCTAACAAATATAAGTGAAGCAAAAGAGCATTCTACAAATGGCGGTTTTCTGTGTGAAGAGAAAGAGGCAATCCAACTTCAAATGATATGAGTGAAGCACATGAAGCATACTATAAAGCCATACTCAAAAGATTTAAGTGAAGTGCAATGAGCATTCTATAAATCAACCCAGTACTATCTCATACCAGCATGGTGCATAAAAGAAAAATGAAAACTAAATGCAAAAGACGCTCCAAGACTTGCACATATCGCATGAATGAAACGAATCTGAAAACATACCGATATTTGTTGAAGAAAGAGGGGATGACTTCCGGGGTATCCCCAAGCTTAGAAGCTTGAGTCCCCTTTAATATTTACTTGGGGTGCCTCGGGCATCCCCAAGCTTGAGGTTCCAGTTAAAAATGTAAAATCGTGCACTGCAGCCAAAGTTTCTGTCCTGCACCGTACAAACCAACAAGCATTGTAAACATCCTAAAGGCAAACCTTGGCACATTATTTTTATAATACAATGGAATTATAAACCTTAGCACATCCTAAAAATGTATTTTTGTTGAAAAGTTTATGTAATTAAGATTCACAAAGTTTCCGTGAGCATGAACGAAGTTCAAGGCTAGCTCCCACTTCAACAGTGCTTGCCTTTCTCACTTTCACTTCCCTTTTTGAAAAGTTTTTAGGTTCCCCTCTTTATTTTATTTTTTAGACTGAATAAAAGCACTCAACAGAAATATATGACTCTCTAAAACTTCCGGTTTTCTCCCTGGCAGCGCTTTCTTTAAAGCCATTAAGCTAGGCATAAAGTGCTCAAGTAATGAATCCACCAGGATCCCAAGGTATATCAAAGCAAATTTTAATTAACAATGATTTGTAATTTAGTAGTGAGCACCAAGTAAGATATATCATGCAACAACGAAGTCTAACTCTCTTCCTATGCATCGTCATGTCATAAAAGAACAATTCATGCACACCAAGTAAAGGCCAGTGCATAGTATAAGCAGTTTCTTGCAATTTTATCTTACTGGAAACATAGAGAGGTGGAGATATAGTTCATCCCTCATAATAATTGCAAATAGGAGCAGCAAGCACATGCATATTATATTCATCAAAATTATCATGTGCAATGGTAAAAGGACCCATCAATACAATCCTTAATAAGCACAAACTTCTCCGATATAGTGTAGTCGGGAAAATTCAAAAACATAATAGGACTATCATGCGTGGGTGCAATAGCAATAATTTCATGTTTAACATAAGGAACTATAGCAAGTTCATCTCCGTAAGCATAATTCATATTGGCATCTTGGCCACAAGCATAGCAAGTATCATCAAAAAGAGATATTTCAAGAGAATCAACGGGATCATAACAATCATCGTAGCAATCATCCTTCGGTAAGAACGAAGGGACATTAAATAATGTATGAGTTGGAGGGTTACTCTCATTAGAAGGTGGGCACATGTGATCAATCCGCTCTTCCTCCTTCTGTTTTTCACTCTCCTCGTCATCTTTTTCATCCAATGAGCTCATAGTTTCATCAATTTCTTCTTCCATAGCTTCCTACAAAATATTAGTCTCTTCTTGGACAGCGGAGACTTTCTCAATAAATGCACTAATATTGTAATTGTATTCATAATTTTTATAGCAATATCTAAGTATAGCAAAATTTTCAGGTCTATAAACTGCATCATCAAACTCTTTAAACATAGATTCAATCTCATAAGCACCCATAAAAGCAATAAATTATTCTATTTGTTCCACATCATAGTAATCATATTTGTCATTAGCATAAGAAGCTAAGGTTTCATTATCATTGAATTTGCATGAAAGGGGGAGGTGTGGAGCCTTCATCCTAGAGCAACAAGTATAATCATGTATCAAGCATACCAACCTAACATATGTATTTGATCCCATAATAGTTTCCCTTTTTGTGTCAAGCGATAATCTCTAAAGTATTCACGTTGATCCAACGTGTCCCCCATAACATAATTGAATGGGTTTTTCTCAGGATTATCAAACTAGTACATAATATCTTGAACATAATGAGCATCGAGGGTTTTAGGAGGTTCCCCATCTCCATGAGTAGCAAGTACACCTAATTTTTTTGGTATTTCGTGTTCCATATCCATAACTAAAGATAGAGAACAACTTAGAATAGCAAACAAGCACACACGAGAATATTCACCCCACGCTATGACTCCCCGGCAACGGCGCCAGAAAAAGGTCTTGATGACCCGCAAGTATACGGGATAGTTGCAGCCTCTTTCAATAAGTAAGAGTGTTGAACCCAAGGAGGAGCTAAAGGTAGAACAAATACTCTCTCAAGTCCTATCTGCGACTGATACGACTCTACGCACGCTTGACGTTCGCTTTACCTAGAACAAGTAAGAAACTAGAAGTACTAGTATAACGCCCGTGCGTTGCCACAGGCTCTTCAAAATTTATAATCAGTATCTTTCATTTATCATCCCCTCATATTGGATGATTATGGGGTACTCTAATTAGAAACACAACAATCAAATATTAGGAAATTTCACCGAACGAACAACAACGAATAATACGATATCTATCAAACGAATAAAATGAGGTCATATTTTTGGTCCGTCATGCACTTCTGTTGAAAAGTGCCTATCCCTTTTAGAATCAACCCACTGTTTGCTCGCACGCAAAAAAATACATCTCTAAAGTGGGGAACCGATCGGTGCCAAAAAGAACTCAAACTCCTATCCAATCTCGACTTCGTGCTCTTCCACTTCCATTGATAAAGATGGGACGTCAAGGGTTTCATCATGATGACCTCGAGCAGCCGCCGACATCCCTCCCCACATCTACCCTACCCCCTGCTGCCGCTTGCACTGTCCTTGCTCCTCGAGGGAGCTAGGGACACAATGTTCTCTAGGATGGGCATGACCAGATCCACGAGGAGGCCACATTCTTCCATGGGAACCCAACCAAGCACACCACCCTCTGCAACCATCCAATCCCGGCCTAACAAAGTCAAGACCCGCCATCGATCCACAAATCAGGCTCGCTGCATCCAGGTTCACTGCAAGTCTGTGACGAGTCTGTAGTCGACATCTTGACTTTGGCTATCCCCACGGAAGAATCACCGGATCCTGCTTACTTTTACCATCACTTCATCTCTTCCCAAGGCAGCGACACCACCTAGCCAATCACCACCACCGCTTGCGGCTTGCCTACATAAAATCATGAGAAATCCCCACGGCGGTGCTGTAACATCACCTTGGCGACCTCGACAGTGACCGACTGGTCTAAGATCTAAGCTAGCCGCTCTTTGTAGAAACCAATAGAAGTAGGCATGTGACTCAGATTTGTTCTTTGGTGTGCATGCGTTTCTTGCTGCCCACCAGCTCTTGTCTACAACTCGCCTATCTCTGTACCAGCTCTTGGTCTACAACTTTCCTATCTCCATGCTCGAGACGACCAAGCTCGATGCGCAAGCCGCATACGTCTACTAGAGCTATATCCAGGCCCTATGATTTTTGGATCACTGGCACTATGGGTGCCAGGACCGGAGTCGCCCTCATCCACCAAGTGGATCAAGGAGGCCCACCACCTAGACTCTACATCGCAACATTTTGTGTTTTCGTATAAAAAGTAAAGAACCTTCTCTAATAAACGTAAATATAACCTTTTGGTTTTATAGTCTCAACTTTCCTACACTTCAATACCAGAAGGATTTCTTGGTTTTATTTAATGACCTTCTTGAATGTCATTCACTTAGAAAGGTAGTAATACAATCTGTGATATTAAGGCAAATTATTAGTCATATTAAAGTGCAATAGGAGTCAAAGCATGACTTTTATGGTTATACTGTAATTTGCAAGATCTGAGATTTATGCAAGTGTACAATTAGAGAAGAGCCAATTAAATAGATTTTCACATTCAGAATAGTACGATTAGCAGTAGCACTTCAATTTTTTTCATGTTTGATCAGCTTGCTAGGTGGTTATCACTAAGCATGTTGGAACGATGAGCATAACCTAACTTAGTTCAGTATGTGTTGCTGCAAATTAGTTCAGTACGTACGAAGCTGTTGCTAATTTCAATGCCTGGCTGTTGCAAGTTTCTAATGAAAAAGTACTTCAGGTCAAAGGTCAGGGAATATACACTTTTGTTATCATGGTTGTTTCCTTATAGTGAACAACTTTGATCACCACTTCAGCAGCTACTATCTATAAGAAGACATTAGCTAAGTAGATATAGGTAAAGAAAGCATGTAGGCAAAACCAGAATTACAAACATCCTTCTCAATGGAGCTCGTGCAGTTCGGAAGACCCTAATCATCGATGAGGGACCCCTCCGATGGTAGCATGGCGTGACAATTGCCGTCAATGACGACACCCAAAGTACCTTGCATAATCCATCGATCCAGTTCGGAACAATCAAGCACATACCTTGCAAAGTGATGTCGATCTGAAGCAGAGGTGGGAAGGTAAAGGATCAGGTGAGGTGGAATGAGACGTTGATATAGACGTGCACGCATGAGAATAAGGCGGTGCCCAGGATGGATCTCCATCGGAGGAGGCCGGATCCGCTGGGGAGGAGGTCGTTGTAGTACCTGCCATCTGTGTGATGGATCACGGGGCTGGCAGGCAGGGGGAGGGGATAGGAGGGAGCGGGTGGGCTAGAGCGCAGATGGCGGGTGCCCCTGACGACGGCTGGGAAGGATGGTGGAGGAGGTGGATGAGGATGGCGGCGGCGGCGTCTGCGGTTGCGCCTCGTCCGCAGCCGTGCTGGTGGTGGTCGATGCGAGAGCCGGATGGCGTCGGCCAGAATCAGGCAGGGGCGACAAAGATTTAGAGGAGAGAGAGAATGGAGGCGATGAGCGATGGGAGGAAGGGCCACCGGCGATTGGGGTGGCCTCAGATCCGCCCTCCGTGGCCGCCTATTTCATGGGATGAACACCCGTGCTCACCGTCGGGCTCGCCTTCGGCCGCTGCCTCGCCGACATTCACGACGTAGAGCCCCTTCCTCCGATCCCATTTGCCAGGGAGGCAGCGCCATCCTTCATCGTAGAGAACGAGTCCACACTGAGATCCCAACCAGATCGTGATTGCGCCTCCCCAAACCGCAGCGGCACATCCCACTCCATCAACGACCAACCTATATGAGGCGGAGGGTCAGTGTAGGACGCGAGCGCCGTCACCATGAACGTGGGGGACGCCGTAGGTGGGAAGGAGGCAGCGACGGTGTCTATGTCAGGAAGATCGCACGACGGTGGCGGCGTTTACTCGAGGGGATCGAGAGGAGCTGCGTTTGGTGCCGGGTGGGTTCTTTGGTGCGTGCGTGGGGCTGGAGATTGTGATAGGTGATCAGGTGAGGGCGTGCCATACCTGGATCGATAGCCTTACCATACCTGGTGGTAATTTAAATTTATTACCATATTCGATATTTCCCGAGTTATGGCCTTACCATACCTGGATTGATAGCCTTTGGGGTAATTTACATTTATTACCATATAATTACCATATTCAAAATTTCCTGAGTTATGACCTTACCATACCTGGATTGATTTATTACTATACGTGGATTAATTATGATTTATTACTATATGATTTATTACTATACGTGGATAGCCTTACCATACCTGGTGGTAATTTAAATTTATTACCATATTCGATATTTCCCGAGTTATGGCCTTACCATACCTGGATTGATAGCCTTTGGGGTAATTTAAATTTATTACCATATTCGATATTTCCCAATTTATGGCCTTACCATACCTGGATTGATAGCCTTTGGGGTAATTTAAATTTATTACCATATAATTACCATATTCAAAATTTCCTGAGTTATGACCTTACCATACCTGGATTGATTTATTACTATACGTGGATTAATTATGATTTATTACTATATGATTTATTACTATACGTGGATAGCCTTACCATACCTGGTGGTAATTTAAATTTATTACCATATTCGATATTTCCCGAGTTATGGCCTTACCATACCTGGATTGATAGCCTTTGGGGTAATTTACATTTATTACCATATAATTACCGTATTCAAAATTTCCTGAGTTATGACCTTACCATACCTGGATTGATTTATTACTATACGTGGATTAATTATGATTGATTACCATAAATACGTTGGGTATTGCCGGTCAGACGAGAAAAGAGAAAAACCGGTGGGAGGGGCTGGTGGGAGGTGGGACGAAGAAAAACCGGTTGAAAATAAACCGGTTGAAAGTGTGGGGGGGGGGGACTATTCAACCAATTCGTTCATTAGGAGTAGAGACTTTGTAGGTGTGATAGGATAGGTTTGCAAGATAATAAAGAACACATAAATAAAAGCTGGGGGCTGTTTAGATAAAGAAGCAATAAAGTAAATATTGCGAGTGTGGAAAAGTGGTGATAGGAGTTGTGAAATTGTCCCTAAGCAACTGACTACGTTACTAGACCGATAATCACTATTGCAATTCTATTTGAGGGAGAGGCATAAGCTGACATACTTTCTCTTCTTGGATCATATGCACTTATGATTGGAACTCTAGCAAGCATCTCCAACTACTAAAGATAATTAAGGTAAAACCCAACCATAGCATTAAAGTATCAAGTCCCCTTTATCCCATACGCAACAATCCCCTTACTCGGGTTTCTGTTTCAGTCACTCACGCAACCCACTATAAGCGAATCATGAATGCATTGCAGCACCCTGCAGCGGGAATCCCTCACGCTTGCGCGACACGGAGGGCACCATAGGACAGCACCAATAATAAAACATGCAACTCAAACCAATCATAGCAATTCATCAATCACCGATAGGACAACGAAAATCTACTGAGACATCATAGGATGGCAACACATCATTGGATAATAATATGAAGCATAAAGCACCATGTTCAAGTAGACGGTACAGAGGGTTGCGGGAGAGTGGACCGCTGTAGATAGAGGGGGGAAGGTGATGGAGATGTTGGTGAAGATGGCGGAGGTGTTGGTGAAGATCGCGGTGATGATGATGGCTCCCAGCAGCGCTCCGGCGCCACCGGAAGCAAGGGGAGAGAGGCCACCTTCTTCCTCTTCTTCCTTGCCCTCCTCCCTAGATGGGAGAAGGGTTTCCCCTCTAGTCCGTGGCTCCCATGGCTTGGGAGGGGTGAGAACCCCTCTGAGATTGGATCTATCTCTCTGTCTCTCTCTGTTCCTGCGTTCTCAGATTCTGCCCCTTCACCGTTTCTTTTATATCCGGAGATCTGTAACTCCGATTCGGGTGAATCTTTCGCCCAGATTTTTCCCATAAAATTAGCTTTCTTGCGGCAAAAGAAGAGCGTCAACCGCCTTATGGGTGGCCCACGAGAGTGCCATGCGCACCCAGGGGGTGGGCACGCCCCCCTGTCTCGTGGCCACCTCGGGCACCGTTTCGCGTTGATTCTTCCTCCGGAAAATCCCAAATATTCCAAAATAATTCTCCGTCCGTTTTTATCCCGTTTGGATTCCATTTGATATTGGGTTTCTGCGAAACATAAAACATGCAACAAACAGGAACTGGCACTGGGCACTGGATCAATATGTTAGTCCCAAAAATAGTATAAAAAGTTGCCAAAAGTATATGAAAGTTGAAGAATATTGGCATGGAACAATCAAAAATTATAGATACGATGGAGACATATCAGGCGGTAAGTGGCAAGAGCGTGTGTGAAGAAGTAAACCCCTGCAGGGTTAACATCATCTATTCAAATAGCCACATCCGTGGTAAAGGACCTCTGGGTTGCCTATACAGTTCATTGACAAGTGAAAGTGGATATTCTAAAATGCGCAAGGTAAGCATGAGTGTTATGGATGGCGTTCTCATAGGGAGACGGGAGCGGATCCATAGTGGTGTATTGATATGGTGAATATGTGGACTCGTGTGCGCCACCTCAAAAGAGTTACTTGCAGTCGTAGTTCAGAATAGCCACCGCGTCAAAGCTGGCTTGCTGCAGTTAAACCCCACCATCCCTTTGTCGATAATGATGCATATGTAGCTAGTTCTGATGTAAGTCTTGTTGGGTACATATGTACTCACGTTTTCTTAATTTATGTTTTTGCAGAGAGACTTCAATATCACTAGTAGTTGCGCGTGGACTTTGATCTCTAGCTTGTTACCTCAGCTATGATCTTGTACCCTTGGGAGGATCTTGTCAATAATCAAGCTTCTCAGCCCATTTCATTTGTTGTTGTGTGTACTCAGACATGTTATGCTTCCGTTGTTTGGATACTCTAAATGTAGGATCATGAGACCCATGTTTGTAATACTTGGCTCCTCGGAGCCTATTGAATAAATACTTTGAGTTGTAGAGTCATGTTGTGATGCCAAATTTGCACATATCGAGCATATTGTGTTTATGATTATTGAAATGCTTGGTATGTGTGCGATCCGACAACCTAGTTGTTTATTCTTTGTAGCCTCTCTTACCAGGAGATGTCTCCTAGTGCTTCCACTAAGCCATGGTAGCTTGCTACTGCTCTGAAACACTTAGGATGGCCGTCATGTGTCCTTCGTTCCAGTGTCTCTCCCTACGGGGAAATGTCACATGTTGTTCCTTTAAGTCCTTGTAGCTTGCTATGACTTGGGTTAATACGTTGTTGATCGACACGTACATTGTTGGGTCATGCATGCCTGTCCCGGTAAGTTAGCGCCACCTTGGGTTCACGACTAGTCATGTCGGCCCGGGTTCTTTTTCATATGGATGCTAGCAGCATAGTCATATACGTGAGCAAAAAGGCGCAAACGGTCCCGGGCCAGGTAAGGTGGCACCCGTGGGAATACCGTGCGTGAGGCCACAAAGTTATATGATGTGTTACATGCTAGATAGGTGTGACTTAGGATCAGGGTCCGGACAGCTTTGGTATCAGAGCCTGACTGCCTGTAGGATTACCAAGCCAAACTGGTCGAAGTTGAGTCTAGAAATTCTTTAGTTATATAAGGGAATTGATTGTGGGAGGGAATGTAAGGCTCTTTTTACTCCTTTACCTTATGCCCTTCTGATCCGAGTCATCCTGTCTTCCTTCAGGGTTAAGGAACTAGGACTTCTCTTCTTTCTATCAGGATCACGTGTTACTAATCCGTAGAATTATAAGATTGATGGATTTAATTTTCCGTTCAGTTCCTACTACTTCCGTGTGTTCCTAGATGGCCTCAGAACCTTGATATTGTGATGTTGAGTGGTTGTGCCACCATTTTACAGGATGTCTCAAATCTTTTTGAGCATTTACAGCCGTTATGCTGTCCGAGTCATCCCAGGTTTCTAAACAATCTGATGCATTTGCAAAATTCCTTCTTCCTATTCCCGATGTTCATTTCTGCCAGATCAACCAGACTAACCAGTGTGTTGAGGTACTCCATTGCCTCCACATATATGTTGGAGCTATTATTATGACCCTAGGTATCTTAGGGGGTCACCTAGTAATCTAGCCTTGTTTTGTATTCCTAGTGTGATGATTCTGGCACTCATTCTTGAAATGCATCCCGCGATGCCATTTAGTTAGTAGCTATTCCATCTTTGGGTTCTTGAACCCATGATTCACTCTACTTACTTCATGTTGATAGTTTTTGCTAGTTCCTTTAGGATATTAGTAACCTTTGCGATAGTCCTCGAGGTTAATGTTATTTCCTTCTTCCAAATACCATGAACTTCTTATGGCGGAAATTCTGAAACCAAAAGATCACTATAAGAGTGTTCTTGACGAGGCCCCCTTTCTATATTGTGACTCTGCCAGTCCTACCTTTCAGCATGGGTTATCCGGAAGAAATATGTTGAACTCGTTTGACATGCTGATCTATGCATCCACAAGTCTGAAAAATGTATGTTCTTTTGAGTTGTCCCTCTTAGTTGTTTTTTGACCTTCGTCTATCAATTGATAGTCAAGGGTATGTCTGCAATCGTGTTCATCGATGCCTACTACTCATATGGTCCATCAAGCCATTTTATTCTGGAATGACTAGGAGAAACAAACTCCTGTACCTCATCCATATCTAGGATTGGGTCAAAGTAGTTGTATTCTGCAGATCAAAATGCCAATCCATCTTTTGTTCTGTTCTACCTTGGAGTGTTGCCTCTTTATGTCAGGAATGTCATGAAAATTGCACCACCTCTTATGAATTCTTAACGCAGTGATACTTCTCGCCATCAATTTTCAATCCTCGGTCCCCGTGTTGTTGTAACCGGAATGCCGACAGGTGAACCATGATGTGTCAAATCAATACTCCTAGAAACTCTGATGCTTGGTAGCTAATGGACAACGATCTCATTCTTAGTGTGTTAGTTACTGAATTATCATTCTAAGATTGATTGTGTAACCTAGTCCTTATTTCCGGTTGACTCTTCGATCAATGAGTTAGGATTGCACTACTAGGAAAACCCTTATCAGTAGCGCTGGTTGTTTGGCTATTAGTAGCGCGGGTAGGCGCGCTACTGCTACAATGCTACAACTATTTTTTAGCAGTGGCGCTTCTTTGAACCAGCGCTACTGCTATTTGTATCTAGTAGTAGCGCGCCTCTACCCATCGCTACTGCTAATGCTAGTAGCGTGGCCCAACAAACAAACGCTACTGGTAAGCATCACTACTACTACTCCAATACCCCATGCTACTTCTAGTATTTTCTTTTTTTTATGTTGCTGTTTTCATATTTTTACATGTTTTATACAGTTACAACATACACATACAATGGAACTATATGAAAAAGGAATGTCTCATCATCATCATCGAAGTGGTACAACATAGTCTCATCATATCAACATAGTCTCAACACAAATGATGTCGATCTCATCATCATCTCGAAATAGTGATACAAGTTATAATGATGACATGTATCTTACATTGTCACCACAGACACATGTTTCATCATCTACCTAAACTAAGACATACACGATAAGAGCGATCACGATGATCAAAAGCGGTATTATGTAGTAGTTTTTGTAGCGGCACTGGTTTTGAATCCCCTGGTTTTCTATGAATCTCAAGTAACTAGCTTCGGCTTCTGCTCTGCTATCAAACCCTTTATGGCTTCCGCCGGAGAAGCCAGAGATTTGGGCCTGACACTCTAGCCACTCATCATACACACCTGGAACATGCCCTACATACACGGCATACCACTTCCTCGCCATCATTGATCTATATACCTGTCAGAGATGCACATATATATACCATGAAGCGAATTCAACAAAACAATTATGAAATAGAAGCAACATATATAGTAAACATAGTTAACAAATTTTATCGTACCGAAAGTAATTAACTAGAGCGCGGCACCATACATCTAATAGTTTCATCGTACTGAGAGATTCGAAGTTTCATGTACAGAAAGTAACAAGTAACTAAACAGACACATTGTTTTTAAGCAGTGCAGTCTTCCCATCTGTCCATATCCGGCAGGACAGACCCAAGCTTAGTGAAAGGCATCATGTCCTGACGCTGTAGGGCAATGCGGGTTTCGACGTCAGCTCACGATATTGGGCCGGCGTAGAACATCCCATTCTCTTCGAGGACATCTTTGATGATGATGGACGCTATTTCCTGTTGGACCCGGTAGAAATCATTTCGAAGTCGATTATCCAGCACGGCTCCAAAGGTTTCAGCCCATCTTTGGATATGGGTATCGGATGAAGATTTCATGCAAAGTGATTGCACATCCCTTCCGTACTCCATCATTAGATGGATGACGTAGAATCCATCATTCTCACTTCTTGCCGGTTGCTGGATGCAATAGAAGTCAGTCTTGTGGGTGAAACAAATCCCGGCCTTATTTGTTTTTTTGTGTTGGATGTAGCCACCCCGCATGCTGAAGCCCAGCATAGGTCTGTCCAGAACATACTTTATGTGTGTGTAATCTTTCTTCTCTATGTTCTTCGACGGGTCCAAATATAGAGCACGGGAGTAACGCGGGTAAAGAACAATCAGAATGGCACGACACCCCCCGCTGCGCAAAATACACGATCAAGTTTAGCCTCCATGCATGCAAAGTAACTATTGAAATGCACGAAAGGATGTATGTGTTATAGTGCTATCCACGGATGACTTACCTGGGATGTTAAGGTAGGGGAATCATTTCTTTGTCATTATTGTTGACCAAGAATTCTTCGATGTACTGACTCGCATATTGACGGTTGGCGTTGTTGACTGACAAGAAGCCCTCATGCATGTAGTATGGGTCCACGACCGCAAGACCGGTGACTTGCTCTCTCGTGACGATGTAGTTCATGTGCAGCGCATACAGGCGGACGAACGTAAAATCGAGTGTCCTCATTTGAAACATCTGGAAGATGTAATCAAACCTCAGGAAGAAGAGGTCCGCGGGGCATGTGTGGACATACATCTTGCAACTGCTCGGCACATGAACCGTATAAAGTGGGTATCCTGGATCATGCGAGGCGAGGAGGCTTCTCTCTGTCAAAAGCACAAGGTCATGCAGTCTCCTGAGATCCCCTTCTATGGCAGCTAGTGCATTCGCCGGTACAATTGGCTCTCCCGCGACATGGATTAATGGCGCATGTTTCATCGGTACATGGTCAACCTTGCTCGAAGGCTGCTGGCTGCTATCCGCCGGTCTCTTCCTCTGCTTCTTCTTGGTGAGCTGAGGTGTTGGTAGGTCTGTTAGACCCTCCCTGAGCACGACCCCTAGTGTTGCTGGGCTCAACATTGGACGATTCTGGCTAAGTAGTTGAGCTTAGGTGGAGCCGGCATCTGGAGGCGTGTCCTGCGAGGATTGCATGAATAAAGACTTCTTGCACTCCTGAGGACGTTCCGGCTTTGGTACATGCATCTCATATTCATATGGTTGACTCGTTATTACTTCATTATCAAAGGCGGTATTGAAATACTGGTTAGGGTCATCGTCGGCATCCTCCATGTCATGATCCCTATCCTCTTCCATGGGGCAGATGGCATCATCTGCCGGCGGAACGGTTGGCCCTCCTTCCTCATGTCTCTCGATCTCAGCAAGTAGCACAGACGATGGTTGTACTTGTGTAGGTGGTGTTGTGGCCATACCTTCATGAGGTCCCGTTGGTGTGCTACGTGGGGGTCTCATCATCCTCTCCATCGGTTTGTATCGGACAAGGGAGACCCTCGTAGCCCGCTTTCACACTCGCCACAGAGACCCTTAAGGCGTTATCAGGCATCTGCCGGCGGTGAAACAATCGATCCTTAGGCTTCACTATAGTATCCTTCCCCACATCCACTAACCCGCCCTTCATGTTGTAAAGGAGGGTGCACGGAGTGGAGTCGGCCTACAAAGACATATACGTGCGGTGTCAGAGATCCAAAAAGAACGGCAACTGAAGATTAATTAATTAGTTGAGTTGATGAAGGTGTGAGGACGCGTATTTACCATTAGGGCGTCGAGCTCAGCCAATACCAACGGCCCGACATTGAATCCAGAGACGGAGCTAGGGATGCTGTGAGAGCTGGGCATAGGAGCAGGTGCTGGAGGAGGTGCGGGTGCGGTTGCCATACTAGGTACGGGTATGTGTGCGATGTTCATTGAGTTTCTCCCGGTGAAGCTGGGCATGGGAAATTCACTTGGTGGCGCATTTGGATTTTGTTGCACCCATGTGACCACTGTTGGAATCAAGGTTGTAAAGGCATCCACGAAATCTGATCTACAGGCAGCAATTATCTCAGCTTTGGTCTCAGCTTTTGCTTTCTCCATCGCCCGCGCCACCTTCTCGTCGATAGTCACTTGACTGAACTTCTTTCTCTATCTTTTGGCCTCGGGGTCCTCGCTATAATAGTGCTTCCAAGTGGCCCCATCCTCGGCGCCATGCACACATCCATATTGCAGCCGCTGGTCGGGCGGGTGTCCCATCATTATGTTCATGGCCCGGTTGAAAGGAGTGTCCCACTTGTACTTCGCCGCTTACTGAGTCGACTGAGTCGACGAGTCGCTCTCAGCCGCCACAAGCTTGTGTTGCTCACTCTACAAAATGGACCGTGAATCATTTAGGAATGCGACTAGAATGTAGTAGACTTCATTGATCAGAACCTAATATGTAAGGTGGTAAAAGGATAATTACGAGTATTCTCATGAATTTCCTAGTCGGCCCATCGGTGAAAAAAATCTTTTTCCTGGGGTCCCACAAGAATTGGGCCCTGATGAAGTCGTGCTCCTGCTGGTCGGTGAACTCAGCCAATGGGTCTGGGATCCCCTGACGTTCAAGTTCTGCGTCCTCCTTAGCCCACACGTGCCTCTTTCCCGTGTAACCACAACTTCCAAGGCGGTGGTTCCCCATGTTCTTTGCCTGCAGCTGCTTCCCTCTCTTCGACCTGGCTTTGGCAGCTTCTTCATTGCAAGTCTCCTTGAACTTTTCAAAGTCCTCTATCGTAATTTTCGGATTGTCTGCAACAATCTCGGCGTAGGTTTCATCGTCTACTTGAATCGCCTTTTTCACCCTAGTTTTCCAAGCGCTCAATGTGTTGCTGAGCTTCCCTAGGGATTTGTTGTTGTCGGTGTACAAAAAAAGGGGTACACTTTTTGTACCCCTATAACTGTGCACGGGCAGTCTGAGCCACGGACACCACCGCACTGAGCAAGGCAAGGGAGGTGAGCCAAGGTAAGGCCGAAGCTCAAAAGGAGCAGAACGACGCCAAGACAAAGAACACAAAAAGCAAAGGGGACGAAGCGGACTCCCCCGGCAAGATCCTTGCCGGGGGGCTGTTTTAGAAAACCCGGCAAGACCCTTGCCGTGGAAGCTCGCCCGATCTTGCCGGGGGGCGGTTTTAGCAAACCCGGCAAGACCCTTGCCGTGGAAGCTCGCCCCACACCTACGGAGCGAATCACCCTTGAGTCCACTGCCCCCATGGGGTAAGGATTCGGGAGACATCCCCGTGGTGGCATGCAGATCTTTGTGAAGACATTCAAGAACAGATACAGACTATAGAAGATGACGACCCTTGGAGGGATCTCAGCCAAGGAGGACCACGAGGGCTCTTGCCGGGGATGACAGCAGGCGCCGCAGCAAGACCCTTGCCAGGGCCCCGGCAAGACCCTTGCCGGGGCTACGTCGAGGCCCTTGCCAAGGACACCTGTAGGGCCACCACCAGGCCCACGCCAATCCAAACCTCCACCACCGTTCGCATGCAGCTGCCGACCCAACCAGTTGGGCAGGCACCTGCGTGGCGGCAAGCGGATCTTCGTGGAGACCCACCGCTGCGCCACCTCAGCTGCCTGCCTGCCTACATGGCACCACGGGCACCGCTGGCCAGGGCGCGTGTCGACACGAAAGGGAGCGGCGACGGATGAGACTGGGCTCTGCCTCGTCCCCGATAAAGCAAGGACACCTAAGCAAGACGCATCACTGTACCCTTTCCACCTCTTGTGTGCCATTGTGGCAACCCCTTTCCCTATAAAAGGAGGCCCAAGGCGACCAGGAGGGGGATTCGGCTTTTTGGAGCTCCCCACGCCCCATTGCTAGTTCAAGAACATAGATAAACAAACCACCAAAGCAGGAGTAGGGTTTTACGCATCCTGACGGCCCGAACCTGGATAAAGAACCCGTGTGCTATCTGTTTGATCCGCTCTTCTCACGACCCCGCGCCCCGCAACCGTAGTAGGGATTCTTGTGATCCCATAGGTGTCGTCCTCGCACCGACAGTTGTTGATTTTTTCATGGCATGATCATCCCATGGGTCGACTTCGTCAATATGACCGGGGAACAGGAATCTTGCGTGCAACCTAGTTAGAAGCAGCTTCTTCAACTGATCATTCTTCCGTATTTTTGTGGTGTTGATGTTAGCGGTATCCCGTAGGATGCCTGCTAGTTGGTTGCCGTAACACGCTGCCACTTCTCGTGGCTCTATTGGCTCGAACTCGCCAGGGTGCATCGCCATGACCACCAGTATTCCGGTGCCGAGCTCATTTCGGCGTCGTGTCCTCTTTTCCTTCTTTCCATCACTGTCATCCATCGGACACCCAGCTTCCTGTCTCTCCTGATCCGCCAAAAAGTCGAGGTAGGCATGTGCTCGACCTAATTGGGAGTGAGAACCTCCGGCCTCATCGGTGTCGGTCATGTTTCCTAGGGTTCAATGTCATAGTCGTCTAATTATTGAGCTTTATATTATAAAGTGAATAATGACAAAAAAGTGACCTTTGTTTTGCCAGAAATGTCGTTTCATTCCCGTCGTGACAAATCTCAAGCACTCGATATGTCCAACTTTCTAGCACAAGTCATGCCGAAATTCACGGAAAATTTCGGCATGACCTTTGCTAGAAAGTGCACATATAGAACGTCTGAAATTTGCCGGAATGGAAATGAATCAACATTTCCGGCAAAACATAGGTACTCGCAATCGGGAAATGAATCAACAACCAAATTTATCGCTGTCGTGGTAGGAACAGAGCAGTCATAATCAAAGCAGCATGATCATCCACACTTTTCTTTGTCCAATCTAGGTACCACACAGCCACTAGTTATGTCACTGTCATGGACAATGCAAGTAAACTTCAAGTCATAATTAAACCTAGACTAAGGAGTCAGAGTCACTTGAACTGTACAAATCTACAAATATAACACTAATGTACTTCCTTTGTGGCTAAATGAGCAGAGCTAGCAGAGACCTAGCTAGCTACAGTTAGCTTGGACCCATCTGATGAGTGAGTGATTAAGCCCCACACCTAGAGCATAGCACTAATTAAAATGTGATCATAAGGCAGTCAATGCAAGAAGTTAACTAGTGATGCTACTTTAGAATTTCTTAAGAGGATTTAACAGTAGCATTCCTTAAGAGGATTTAACAGTAGCATTTCTTAATTAAGAGGAACATAGCAAGTGTAATGAAGCAAAATGAAGCAAGTGTAGAAGATGAAATATGTATAGAAGATGCAATATTGATGATGATGGCATCCAGATTTTGAGGTAGCGAGGGGCGGGAGAGGGATGCACCTTGCTTCTGGAGGAGCCAAACCTGCTGCAGAGGACACGTACGACCGGTAAGAGAGAGATAGAGAGAGGGGGGGGGAGGGGCGCCGGCCGATGGAGGGCCTGGTCCAGGGAGGGGAGAACTCTGGGGAGAGGGGCGGCATGGGGGGAGGGGTCGGGCCGGCGGGTGGACCTATGGGGATGGGGCGGCAAGGGGGAGGGAGTGTCGGGGCGTCGCGCGTCAATGGCGGCGTGGCGGGCGCGGTGTTAGGGTCTGGTGCAGTGTCAACGGCGGGGGAGGGGCGGCACAGAGAAAGGGGATCGATCGGATCGAGCGAGAGTGAGATAGAGGAAAGAGATGGGTGCAGTGGCTCTGTATATGCAACTTAGCTATAGCGCGTGTTGGCAAAACGCGCTATAGCTAACTTAGCTATAGCGCTGCTCTAGCAAAAACGCGCTACTGCTAACTTTTTATTTTTATATTTTTCTTTTTCTTTTTATATTTTTCTTTTTCTTAGCTATAGCGCTGCCCTAGCAACAACGCGCTACTGCTAAGTTTTTCTTCTTTTTTTCTTTTTCTTTTTCTTAGCTATAGCGCTATCCTAGTGAAAACGCGCTACTGTTAACTTTTTCTTTTTCTTTTTTTATTTTTCTTTTTATTTTTGATATTCCACAAACTTCCTTCTTTTTTATTTTATTTTTATTTCTCTTTTTACTTTTATTATTCTTTTCCTTTTTCATTTTTCTTTTTCTTTTTCTTGTTCTTTTTCATATTCCACAAACTCAGGGGTTTAATTTGGTCTGTCGTTTGAGCAATACCACTGTTACCCTCCGGATAATAATTAGTATAATATATATCTTACATCATTTGACCGCTATCGGCTGTATACAAAATAACTAGACACACACAAACTTTGGGATTAGTTTGTCAGCTTGGGTGACGACAATGCTTCAGACTGATCTTCTTCCCTCTTTTGTTCGTTGTCGAATAATTGAGCGCATGGTCGTGACTTTTCCTTCTCCAAGGATTACGATCTTTCATAGGTAATGTAGTCTTCATTCTTCTTTTCACATATGTTTCATCGTCATCAGCATCATCTTCCCTCATCGGATCACCGTACTAGTCATAGTCTTCCTCGTTGGCGACTCCATCCATTCCGGTGATGCTCCTTTTGCTTCTCCTCACAACAACACGGCTGGGATTGATCGGATCAGTTATGAAGAAACATTGTGTCACATGTCTAGCGTGTACCCATGGCTCATTTTTGGCGATGGCGTTGACGGTACCGCTATCATCGGAGTCGGGTATACACATGGTAGTGAAATGTCGGTTTTCTCTGTGTACATTTTTAGCCCATCTGACACGGAACATCATCGCGTTATGCAATCTAGAGCAGTTAAGCTCCCATATCTCTTTGAACCTTCAGTAATATCTTTCAATTACATTCCCGGTCATGGCTTCCATCGTCACCCCTGAGTTTTGGTCATCATTGTTTTTATCTTTCTCCTCCGTGTAGAACGTGTATCCGTTGATATCGTATGCTTGATAAGTCGCGAGGTTGGTCGAGGGTCCATGTGCTAAGGCATATATGAGTGTTCCGTTCGGACAACCCTCGTCCGAGGGATTAGCCAGAACTCGCTCTTTGAACCAACGCAAGAAAGTGGAGTTGTGCTCTCTAATAACTTCAGCGTCCGTCCTGTGCACCCCACGGTAACGGTACTTCTTTGCGATGCTCTCTTTCTGCAGTGTCACGAAATCTTATAGCACATCTAGGTGTTGTAGCACTACTAAGTTTGCCCTGTCAAGGTCGTTTTGTCGGCCCGA
Organism: Triticum aestivum; assembly: GCF_018294505.1. Lineage (NCBI taxonomy): Eukaryota > Viridiplantae > Streptophyta > Magnoliopsida > Poales > Poaceae > Triticum > Triticum aestivum. Next base: position 161,536,732 of record NC_057804.1, on the reverse strand, counting down.
GTGTAACACATTCACATCCCTATAACCGTTGGTGTGACCTTCGCCTTCGATCCTTCCACAGTGCTTGTTGACGGGCAAACCAACAACAGGGTCTTTGGTTAGATAACTCTCACAGAAAGAGATGCATTCTTTGGTCAGATATCCCTGGGCTATGCTTCCATCTGGACGGGACATGTTACGAATGAATCCTTTGATTACCCCGTTCATCCTCTCGAATGGCATCATGCTATGCAGGAATGTTGGCCCTAGGTCGATGATGTCGTCCACGATGTGGACACATAGATGCACCATGACATCAAAGAACGCGGGCGGCAAGTACATCTCTAGCTCATTCAGTATGACAACGATCTCTTCCTGTAGCCTATGGAGTTGCTTCACACTGATCGACTTTCGAGAGATAGCAACAAAAAAGTGGCATAGGTCAGTAAGCGTCTCACGCACATGTGTGTCCATAATCCCTCTAAGTGCAACCGGGAGTAACACCGTCATCATCACATGACAGTCATGAGACTTCATCCACTAGACCTTTTTTTATTAGTGTCGAGATATCTGCTTATCTTCCCACAGTATCCGGAACTAACTTTGATTCCGGCAAGGCACTTGAACAATTGATCGACCTCCTTCGGATCTAAGGTGAAGCAAGAGAGGGGCAATATTGTTCTTCCTTCTTGTTTACTTTTTTGCCCCTATCTTCCGTCTCCGTCTCCGTCTCGGTCTCCTCTGACGACCTTTTACCGGGCATTTGAAGATCTTTCCTGATTTAAAAAAATTCCAAGTCCTTTCTTGCCTTCAGCCCATCCTTGGTCCTCTCCGGCATGTTCATCAATGTTCCAAGCAAACTCTCAAGGATATTTTTTGTGATATGCATTTGATCAAGGCTATGAGGCGTGTCGAGTATGGGCCAGTATTCCAAGTCCCAGAAAACAGATCTCGTCTCCATATCTTCAGTAGGGGCTCCGGCGCCTTTTTCTTCGTCTTTCCCGGCGAGGGGCACTCTTCCCAGTTCTTCAATAACTCATATATTTCTGCACCGCTACACTTACGTGGAGGACCTCAATGCTCAGCCTTACCATTGAATAGATATCCACGCTTTCTCCATGGGTCATCCTTCTCGAGCCATCTTTGATGCCCCATGTACACGATTTTCGAAGACCCGCCATCTTTCGATAGCTGCAGAGAAGTTGTATCATCCATGCGCCTCATGCATCCGCAATATCCATGGCACACCTGGCCGGAGAGATAGCCGTAACCGAGATAGTCCTGCACCTCGTGATAAGCGCGGCTCTCATGTAGAAATACTCTCCTTTGCTTGCATCCCATGTCTTGGCCGGCGTTGTCCATAAGGTCTGTAACTCCTCTTTCAGTAACCCGAGATACAGATTTATATCATTTCCCGATTGTCTCGGCCCTTGAATAAGCATAGCCATGTGTATGTATTTTTCCTTCATGCACAACCAGGGAGGGAGGTTGTACATCCATACAAACATGGTCCATGTGCTATGATTGGTGTTCTGGTTGCCAAATGGATTCATGCCATCACTACTAGCGCCAAGCACGATGTTCCTTGGATCATTTGCAAAAAAATCAAATTCAGCATTTAATGCTCTCCACTAGGTAGCATCTGCGAGGTGTGTCAGCTTCGGTTCATCTCCGTCATCTGGCTTCATCCTCTCCGTGTGCCAGCGCATAAGCTTCCTTAGGATCTACGAAATACCGCTGTAGACGCGGAGTGATCGTAAAGTACCATACAACTTTCTGTGGAGCTTTCATTCCGGCCTTTTTATATCGTGAAGCATTGCACTTTGAACAGATGGTTTTTTTCGCGTGCTCATTTTGATATATGATATAATCATTGATGCATGCGTGATATCTAATATGTGGCAGATCAAGAGGGTACACGATTTTCTTTGACTCCTCGACACTAGTAGGACACACGCTTCCCGCGGGAAGAACCTTCTTTAGGTACTTCAGAAGCTCATACAGGCTTGTATATGTCCATTTGTTTTTTGCCTTCATCTTTAGAAGTTCTAGTGTGAAACTCAAGCGGGTCACCTCGTGATTATTGCAACCATCATACAAAGGAGTCATCGAGTCTACCTCCAGTTGCGCCAGTTTGGCCTCCTCTCTAGAAGCAGCTCTGTCGCTAGGCGTCTTCTTGTGAAGCAGGTCTCGAACATGCGGGTCCCGCATGGCTGAACTTAGTAGCGACGAATACGGTGGCGTGTCCGCATCTTCTCCACCTTGAACTACCTCTTCGCCATCGACATTTCCGAGGACGTCTTCTTCTTCGGGCACATAATCGGTCATCTCTTCGTCTGGTGGCCCCATGTCGTTATTTCCTGCCCCGTCGACGTCCTCATCATCATCATCATCATCATCATCTTCTTCTTCTTCACTTATCCACCGAGTATGGCCATGCATGAAACCATGCATGAGCAGGTGCACCTTGAATTTACCACCCTGAAAGGGGTCGAGCCTGACTCTTCCTTTGCATTTTCGACACAGACATAAAACATCCCTCAGTCTTTTTTCATACATGTCATCCACAGCGGATTGCCAGTATCTTACCACCATCCTTCCATTGACCTTCATGATCACCTGCGGGCGGAGCAAATATTATAACCACGTATATATGCATGCATGGATCAAATTCATACAAAAATTCGGCATGACCTTCCCTAAACATAGGACATATTGAGTTTGCATGCCTGAAATTCGCCGAAACAGAATTGAATCAACATTTCGGCTAAACATAGGCAACTAATGTCACCCACATTATTTCATCAAATACGTAATGTAGGCAACTCAAATTATGCCACACACAATTCGTTATATATTCTCATATCGCCCATATATATATAGTTTCGGTCCTATCCACACAAACACCTTTTTTGCCCACCTATGTGTCAAGAGGGATATCGAGCACCTTTCTTCTTAATTACCTAGTAGCTCTAGATATATAGATCTAACTAGCTCGCTAGCTAGCTAGGGATAGAGAGAGAGAGCTATCTAGCTAGGGAGATAGTGGGAGAGGAGAGGGAGAGAATAGGGAAGGCATTAATGGAAGTGGGAGGAGGGAAAAGAAGAGGGGGGGAGAGCATTAATGGAGGGGGTGGTGGTGGAGGGCACAAAGAAAAGGGGGATGGTGGAGGGTAAAGAAGAGGGGGAGGGAGGGGGCTCTAAAGGGGTGGTGGAGGGGCAAAGAAGATGGGGAGGGAGGGGCGCTCTAATGGAGGGGTGGTGTAGGGGCAAAGAAGAGGGGGGGGAGGGCTCTAATGGAGGGGTGGTGGTGGGGGGCATTGAAAGGAACAAGCAAGGTGCAAGGAAAGGGGGAGAAAGGAAGGGGAGAAGAGAGGGGAGAAAGAAGGGGAAAGGTGATAGGTGGCTGGCGGGCATAGCAGTAGCGCGGGTCACGTATACGTGCTACTTGGCAGCTTGCAAAATATCTACAGCTAGGGTTGCACTACTTATAGCGCTGGCCAGAAACACACGCTACTGGTAAAATGTTATACATAGAAAAATTAGCAGTAGCGCGCTTAGTAAAACAGGCGCTATAGATACTATACTAGCAGTAGCGCAGGTTAGAGGACATACGCTGCTGCTATTTTTTGACCAGGGGGTGTGGTGTGTTACACTTAGTAGTAGCATGGGCCAACGTAACAAGCTTTGCTGCTAACTAATACCAATAGCGCTGTTTGTAGCCAGCGCTACTACTAACTACTAGTAGTGTTGGGTTGCAAACAAACGCTACTGGTAAACTTCTATCTATAGGCATTTTCCTAGTAGTGTTGTGTCAATCCTTGATTATTTGATCACACTGTCTTGCCTCGAAAGCGAGATTGTTCGTGAGCTTAGTAATGTATCGGTGGTTCGTGACATTCTGAATATCCTCTTGGTAGTATTACCAGGTTGTCCGCTAACCATTATGTTGAGTTCATGATCAAGTTGGTTTATCCCTATGAACCACCCCTTCTCCAAGAATCTGTGTTAGATATCCCTGATCTAGTTGGTCAAGCCAAACAACAACTTGGAGAGTTGGAGGATAAAAGCTTACCTGACTCAGGTCATTCCAAAGGGATGTCCTTGTGTGTGTGTTGAAGATAGATGATATATATCTTCATTGATTGACCCTCGGGATTAGTTGTTGAACCTATTGTCTTACCTAAATCTTTGACTTGCGTAGGGGCTATCATCAAATCAAATCAGAACTAACGATATTAGTAATGTTGTCTTACTCGTGGTTGTTTCCCCGAGCATACACCATTATATCTTTTGGGTCTGACCAATGCTATCACTTTGTTCACATAATTGTGGAATTCCATTATATGGAAACCTGGATGAATTGTTGTTGAGCCCATCAGCAACATTTTTATCTTCTCCATGATTCGTGCTGAACATCCAGCTAGTGTTGGAAACTTTTATAGGCATTATCTTCATATCCCATTCATGAAGCATATGTTGGATGAAAGAAGTGACTTCCTCTGATTCACGTGCATTTGGTGCAAGTTGAAGCCGCGAGTTCGAGAAAGATTGTTTTTAATTCCTCTGGAACCATTCCAATTCAGTCATGCATGTGCGAAGTATACATTGGTTTGTGAGATTAGCTACCTTCATTCCTTATGCATCCCTATCACCCCAAGCCATTAGTTGACTTGTCCAAGGAAAAGAAGTTCATATATAATACCAGGGCTTATACAAGGACTTTGATATCCCCAATGATGGTTCCCAACCTGAACTTGGTAGTGTTTTATTATAAGACTACTACGTGGTCATGCTCGTCTCGGACAGCATGCTCACAGGTGTGTAGCAGAACCCGCTCATATTTTTGAGCTTACTACCATAGTCCATTTTCCGAGAATCTCACAACATCATCTTGTCGATTTGTGTTGCAAACTTTCATTTTTCTATCTGAATCTCAGGCAGATATGATGGTTGGAACGTCTCCCAAGAGCTATAATATTGGTCTCTCTGTAACCCAGTAAAGTGGATGTCGTGGCCAACACACCTAGCCGGAAGACCAAATATTGTAGTATCTTGATTGAGGAAGTTGGCCACCTCCCCATAAGGATTTCATAGGTTTTACTCTAGTAATTGTTCCTTATGGATTCTTGTGCTCCCGAAGTCCGACCTTTTACTTGATGTTCTAGATACCAAACCATCTATAAATGGGTTACGCTAGCACATCAAGGAAAACATTAGAAGCAGAGTGCTAAATGTCTCTTGGTCGATCATCCAGATTTTGTTTCCTTGGCCTCGCTAAGGTGAAATCTGAGAAGGTGTTACCTTCCTTTGCATCTACATCCTCCACCAATATTCATCATGGTAGTACGATGTGTCACCAAGATTTTGGCACAGATGTTGGCAAACCTTTATGAATATGGAAGTGCTCAAGTTATTGAGGGCATGCACAAGCACTAGGTTTTTATCATCGGCATTAATCGGGATTTGCTCTCAGTTTCTGTGATTATGGTATAACCTACAAACAGTGGACTCACTCTCTACTGTTGAGTTTCTTCCCATTTACTAGAATCATTCCCAGCACATGGATTTTGTTCCCAGCTTGCACCACCATTGTGCCATCCTACCATGGGTCTTATCCATCTCCCATGATAAGCAAAAATCATCCATTGCGTTGTCTTCAACAAGGTAGTCCAGATCATCCATACTAGTCCGATTATGCCATTCTATCAAACTCCTCCAAATGATCGATTGTGACTTGACTTAAGCTGGTGTGAAGAGTTCCAATGATCTATATATCGAAAGTAATTCTTTTTGCCACTTAAGGGAATAATTCTATGATGTCACCTCCTCGAAGGTTCCTCATTTGATAGGAAGGGCAATCAACTCCTTGCTACGTTGACAACCATTCACCACCTTCTTAAGTGCGGAAATTTTGCCTACCCAATTGAACCCTTATCATCTACTTCTTTCCATTACACCTGGTGTGTGATCCATGTCTCAAATCCAGAGATGTTTTAGTGTCTCACTCCATGAGTTGATCTTGAGTGCTCAATCTTCGAGAAGATCAACTCCATAGAGTTTCTTCCAGTCATCATTGTGCTGGATGAAGATCTCGAAAGCAAAGACGTCAAGATCAATATGAAGTAAATGGATCATGAAGATTGTGTGGCCTTGTGTCCCCTCTGTCTTCTTACCTCACGTCTTGAATCTCGGGATGAGATTCTTGTTTAGTGGGGGTGAGTTTTCACCACCTAGCTTAGTCCATGGCTGACTCTGCATAAGCATCCATGCATCAAGTCTATTTTTTTCTTGAAACTTGAAATGGGGACTGATAAACCCTAGCACTATGAAGTCCAAATTGTCCAGCTTAAAAAATGCATTCAATGGACCCAAAATTCCTTCATCCATGTTTGATAATTTTGGCAAGGCTTTGCTTCCAAACCAAAAATAGTGAACATTTTTGTGGAATATTTTGGAGCTATTAATTCCTATAAAACATTTGGTAGCTCCAAATATTCTGAAACTTGGTGAGGGCCTCTGGTTTAAATCAGATAGTGGCCACAAAAGTTTGCAGAATTTTATAAAGTGATTTGGTTTTTAAACTAAATCAAAAACAAATATCAGAAAAAGAAAAATAGAAAAAAATAAGCAGAAACCTACCTAGCCTACATGGCGGCCCAGCTACGGCTCAGCGCTATAGAGGGCCCAGCCCACCTCCCCACCACGTCGACTACCTCTTGCCAGTAGGCAGTGGCGTGTTGATGCGCGCGCGATCGTTGTGGCCACCTCCCTGCCTACTTCCTTCTTCTCCCGACCCTTCTCGAGATGCCCAGGATACGGCCGTGGCCTCCTCTGCCTCTTCCTTCGCTCTCTGCTCTCTCCCTCGGCCTCTAGCCCTCTCTCCCGAGAAGACCCGAACGCGCCCATCGCCACCGTCATCGTTCTCCACGGCCACCAACCTCTCCATGCCCAGCCAGATAGCCCACGAGCTCCACCTCACTGCCGCACACATCTACAACCATGAGGCCGGACGCCCTGAAGAGACGCCTCCAAGCTCGCCACCGCCGCATCTGCCGCCCGACATCATCACTGGATTTGCAGCGACCAGAGCGCCCTCGAGCCGCTGAGCATTCCTACGAGCTCCCTGTGAGGCTCCGGTTGATTACCCTCTTTTCCCCGCATCGATTTCACGCTCTAGCCATGGATTCACCGAAGTCGAGTTGTGCTCGCCTCCGGCCATGTCACCGTCATCGCCATGTCCGCTCAAGCTTGCGTCCTAGGGCGTCCTCTTGCTCATCATGCTCCGAGGATCCGAGGACACCCATGAAGTCTTCCTCCCACACACCACAATGTCGTCCCGGCCAACCCCGTGCGGGCGCCGCCACGGATGTGCTCCCCGCCGTTGACCCGGACCACCTCTGGACCCCGTCTATGGTCTCCGCCGCTGGTTTGGTCGTCGGAGGATGTTTCCCGACGCCCTACGCCGCCTCTGCCGTCGCCAGCGATTAACCACCTGCGAGTCTAACATGGCAACATCATTAGTAACTAACGACATCGCTAACTAACCCTCTAGGGACTGACGGTGGACCCCATGCCACTAGTTAACTACGAGTTAACCACTATGTTAATGACATGTGGGCCCCGCAGGTCAGGTTTGACCTGGGCCGTGTCAGTTGACCGCTCACATCACGCTGACACCAGGCTGACGCAAGCATGATGCACTGTTGACGCAATAAGTGAATTTCTAGATTTAAATAATTCAGAAATTTCAGAAAATGCTTAAAACTTCAAAAATTTCATAGAAATTAATCTATAACACCAAATGAAATAATATATCTATGAAAAATGATCAGAAAAATCCAATCTATCCATCTATACCACTTTCATGCATGTTAGAACCACATATGACCACTGTTTAGGACAAATCAAATGAATGGCATTTGAATATTAACTTATGCGGTTTGAATTTGAATTTAGTGTTCAGACCAACTTCATTTAAATCGTTGCTAGCTGCATTAGCTCAAATCACAGCATATTGCCATGTCACATTCATGCATCATATTGTTGCATTGCATTGATTGTGTTTCCTCTTGTTTGCCGATGGTTGTTCCCCATCGGTTGACATATGTTCCGACGATGAGTTCGATGACACCGATCAAGAGCTATACTATCTTCAGACGGGCCAGGAAAGCAAAACCTCCTTGTTCGTTCCAATACAATCCCACTCTCTCGCTCCTGCTCTCTTTACTATAATAGGACAACAATGATTCATCTGTTACATGTTGTGGTAGTTGTACCCCTTTCCTCAGTATGACCTGTCATTGCCCCAATAAATAGATGAAACCCACTAGCATGAGTAGGAGTTGTTTGAGCCCTGATGTTCCTACTCATTCATGCTTGATTTTCATGCCTACTAGTGCTTAGAGTTGAGTCAGGATTGATTCATCGGGGATGAACTCGAAAGTTGTGAACATGTCCTACAGCTGGAAGCGAAGTGTTTGAACACGATTTGGTAAAGGTAGCGGTGAGAGGCCACGTAGGAGTACATGGTGGGTTGTCTCATTGAAGCCGTCCTCAGGAACTGAGTTTTGTGTTTGGGATCCATGAATAATCGCTACCACTCATTGGGATCCTTAGTTGACCCTCTCAACTTATTAACCGCCCCTGTCCTTTGTCCGGGAGTTGCAAGTAGTTTTTGGTGTTTGTAGTATCCTGGAGGCCGTGCGCAGCGCTGACCTGAGGGGTGGGCTGTGATGCGGTGGGCACATGGCCCGGTGTAGTGAGTCGCCCGTTTGTTGCCTCGGGAAGCCTGCACACATCATTCGGGGTCGTATGTGGAATCCTCGGCCGGACTTCCTACGGATGGAACCTGAATAGGCGATAAACCTGGACTAAGGACTTGTGTGGTTAGTCAGGTCGTGGTCGACGCCCTTGCTAGGCTTCCGCTTGAAGGTTTTCGAGATACATGACGTGTACATGGCGGTAAGTGGCGACAGTGTGTGTGAAGAAGTACACCCATGTACGGTTAACATCATATATTCGAAGAGCCGCGTCCATGGTAAAGGACCACTGGGTTACCTATACAGATCATAGACAAATGAAAGTGGATACTCTAAAATGTGCAAGATAAGCGTGAGTGCTATGGATGGCATTCTCGTAGGGAGATGGGAGTGGATCCATATTGGTGTATTGATATGGTGAATATGTTGAGTCGTGTGCGCTACCTCAAAAGAGTTACTTGCAGTCATAGTTTAGGATAGCCACCGAGTCAAAGCTGGCTTGCTGCAATTAAACCCCACCATCCCTTTGTTGATAATGATGCATATGTAGCTAGTTTTGATGTAAGTCTTGCTGGGTACATTTGTACTCACGTTTGCTTAATTTATGTTTTTGCAGAGAGACTTCAGTCTCACTAGTAGTTCCGCGTGGACTTCAACATTTAGCTTGTTACCTCAATTACGATCTTGTACCCTTGGGAGGATATTGTAAATAGTCAGGCTTCTCAGCCCTTTTCTTTTGTAGTTGTCTGTACTCAGGCATGTTATGCTTCCGTTGTTTGTATGCTCTAAATGTTGGATCATGAGACCCATGTTTGTAATACTTGGCTCCTCGGATCCTACTGAATAAATACTTTGAGTTGTAGAGTCATGTTGTGATGCCATGCTGTATTTGCACATATCGAACATATTGTGTGTATGATTATTGAAATGCTTGGTATGTGTGGGAACCGACAACATAGTTGTTATTCTTGGTAGCCTCTCTTACCGGGACATGTCTCCTAGTGCTTCCACTGTGCCATGGTAACTTGCTACTACTCCGGAACACTTAGGCTGGCCGACATGTGTCCTTCTTCGTTCCAGTGTTTGTCCCTTCAGGGAAATGTCACACGTTGTTCCTTTAAGTCCTTGTAGCTTGCTACGACTTGGGCTCATACGTTGTTGATCGACACGTTCGTTGCTGGGTCATTTATGCCTATCCCTGTAAGTTAGCGCCACCTTGGGTTCACAACTAGTCATGTCGGCCCGGGTTCTTTATCATATGGATGCTAGCGGAACTGTCATATACGTGAGCCAAAAGGCACAAACAGTCATAGGCCAGGTAAGGTGGCATCCATGGGAATACCATGTGTGAGGCTGTAGAGTCATATGATGTGTTACATGCTAGATCGGTTTGACTTAGGATCGGGGTCCTGACAGAGCCCCAGCGCAATGCGCCCCAATGCGACTTGCCACGAAGGGTGCCGGCGCACGATGAGGCAAGCTACCAGGTGGTGCAGCGGCCGTTGGTTGCTGCACGCACGCTCCCGGCGCCGCAGCGCCAGCACCAAGACACCGCGTGACCAGATCGTGTGGCGCGTGTGCGTCAAGACCAAGCTCCCCCCATGCGACCCGGATTTATGAGTGTGGCTGGCTACTATGCTTTCACCCCGGAGCTGCGCCGTGTCATTTGGCCCGGCAAGTTCAAGCTAGATCTGCCGCCATGCTACGACGGCACCCCCGACCCCGCCAAGTTCCTCTAGCTTTATGAGCTGAGCATCGAGGCAGTGAATGGCGACGACAAGGTCATGGAGAACTGGTTCCCCATGGCCCTCAAGGATGGCGTGCATTCTTGGCTCCTGAACCTCCCGGTGTGGTCGATCTCCTCCTGGGAAAAGTTGCGCGAGTGCTTCATCGCCAGCTTCCAGGGCACTCGTGATTGCACTGCTGTAGCAGGCGACCTGCAGTGCATAAGGCAGCAGCCCAGCGAGACCTTGCACAAGTACATACAACGCTTCACGAATGTTTGCCTCAAGATCCCGAAGGTGTCGGACGAGGCCATCATCTCAGCGTTCTTTGATGGTGCCCGGGATGTCAAGATGAAAGAGGAGCTCTCCATCCACGAATACTTGTGTTTGGCTATGGAGATGTTCAGCATGGCAGCCAGATGCGCAAGGGAGAGGAAGGTCGCCTCTCACTCCTGGAGCATTCGGAGGCCGATCTTGAAGACAAGAAGGACAAGGCTAAGGAAGTGAAGTGTAAGGGCCACGTCATGCTGGGCATGGAGCCTGAGATGAAGCCCGTCCGCAACCACGATGAGCCTCCCAGGGGCAACCGCCCGTTCTACGTCTTCCACAACATCCACAACCACACCACAAATGACTATTAGGAGTTCAGGGCAATCCGTGAATGGCGCTTTGGCCGCCGCCTAGAGCGCGGCGAGCGCGGCTACGGTCATGTAGGAGGTCGTGGCGGAGGCCACTGGGACAACCACGACCCCTGTCGGACTGGCAAGACCAGCCTCGCTGGCAGGATCAGCCTCGTGATGTTCCCTGGCGAGACCACCCCCGCAAGGACCGTCCTCAGGGCAATGTTGGCCTTCCTCCACTACCGCCGCCTCCAAGGAGAAACGACAACAACACCCAAGATGATGGGGCTCGGGGCTTCTAGAAGCCACGAACAATTGCCTACATCCTAGGTGGTGCTCAGCTCCCCACCTCTCATCGCATCATCAAGTAGTTTGCTCACGAGGTGAATGCAGACCTCCGCAAGCTTGAGGCATCACGTCCCCTTAGGTGGGCCATGTACGCCATCACCATCGACTCTGCGGACCAGCTCAAGTGCTCAGCCGCTGCAGGCTCGCTCCCAATGCTCTGCGTGCTGACCATCAGCAACGTCCTCATTGCGAAGACCCTCATCAATGATGGCGCGGGGCTCAATGTACTCTCCGTCGAAATGTTTGACACACTCCAAGTGTTCTATGACCAGCTTCTGCCCACGAAGCCTTTCTCAGGGGTGACCGATGGCTCCACCATCCCCATAGGGCAGATACGCCTCCCTGTCACCTTCGGCATGCACGACAACTACCACATCGAGATCATCGACTTTGATGTCACCCATATTCGCCTCCCGTACAATGCCCTCCTCTGGTATCTGGCCCTCGCCAAGTTCATAGCGGCAACTCACCATGGCTACAATGTCCACAAGATGCCAGGAAGTGGTGGTGTCATCACAATCGCTTGCGACGAAAAGGATGCGATGCGCTCCCTCGAGGGCACCAACCAAGCTGTGGTGGTCGAGAACTCAAATGGCAAGGGTGCCACCCTGCCTCCTGAGGCCATCCCCAAGAAGAAGAAGCGGCTCCTCCCCAAGGGCCATAGCAGGCTAGGGTGCCCGACGATCGTGCCTCAGGCCCCATACCCACAGCTGGGGCGCCCTTCTCTCTCGCATAGGCAGGCGCGCCCGGCGCCCCTCTCAGGACGGGCTCGGGGGCTCTCGTGTGGAGGATATCTAGCCTGACCAGTGTCACGAGGGAGGTGTTTGAGCACCACATGGGGGCGGGCGTCGACACGCACCTTCGTGAGCAAGGCACATGGTGCAAAGCGCCAGGCGCTCAAGAGTTCATCCCCAAGGCAATCGAGGAGCTTCAGGATGCACGAGCCATGCGTCGCGAGCGCCGGACCGCATCATCCAGTCCAACTGCCGCCCCTGACAGTGGTGGCGAACTGCGCATCTGCATCAATGTCCCAGGCCTCGACAAGGCTTCTTCTGAGGAGCTCTTCAGGCCGTCCTGCGTTGGAAGGAGTGGGGGCTGCCCCCACAGCTATGTCTGCATGTCGTTCGGCCTGCGGGACACGGCTACCTCGCACCAGCACTACATGTTGGGCGTCCTGGTGGCTCGCGAGGCCAGGCTCCAGGCGGCCGTGATGCAGGAGGTTCCGGAACCTTGCGAGCCCCCCGGACCTCTTGGGCCTCCCAGCCTCAGGAGTCGGCTGGCCCGCGAGGAGCAATCTCTGCTGCACACATCTTCAGCTACCTCAACGCTTCTACAAAGATGGTGCCAGGTGACTTTTTGGTTTGTTCAGTTGAGGGTGCCCCTCGGGCTCCATTATCTACAAGTTCTTAAGGCCCGCGCCTGCGGCCTCTATTGTTTTGCGCATGTATCACAACTGGCTTCACCATGTTTTGAATTGCTTAATATTGCAAACAGCATGTCCGGTGCTTCTCCACCATGAATGTTCGCGCCCTCATGAACTTGCCCATGACCGCCTCATCATTAAGGACTGGCACGACGGCTGTGCTTGGGTCCATGCCTACAGCGTCGCTAAACCCAAGTGGCCAAGATCTGTCTCGCGGGCCAGCTCCCGTGCACGTCACCTCCCATGATTCTTGGTGCCTCGTTGTCACATGAGCTAATCAAGAGTGGATGAGTCAGGGCGCATGACCCAGTGCCTCCCCGCCGAGGAAGCCTCACACTGATTGTTGCCGTGTGAAACCACGGCCATCTATGGGATCATGAGCCCCTTTTGGTTCGGCATGGAGATAGGCACGTTGCACAAAGAGCAGAGAAGTGTAACACAATACGGTAGAGCTCACACAGGCTATTTTTACCCATGTTTGGGCCACCGCGAGGCGTAAAACCCTACTCTTTCTTTGGTGGATTGATGGTGGATAATGGCGGAGAACGAGGTGCCCGGCAGGATTGCCTTGGGGCAAGAGTTGCTACACGCATATGAATGTGTGAGGGTCCGAATCCTTTCTGTGGTTGCCATGGGCCTCCTTTTCTATATCAAGGGGTCACCATAGTGGCAAATCAATCTTAACATATTGATTAGATAGCAAACAATGCTATCATACCTAACTCTACAGGCGGGCAAGGCACATTAAATGCGCCACTTAGTGTCATATCCCACCGTGCCCAACAAGCCTTGTCGGGTTGTTTTGCCAGCTTCGCGCCGGCTTGCTTGACATGTCTCGGGACAGGTGTCATATGGAGGTTTTTTCTATAGGAAGTGGCTACCATATGGTAGGAAGCAGCCACTTAATCATTTAGGAGCTTGACACCGCACCGATCGATGACTAGCATCCCTGTGAGGTGGTGTGGTGGAGTGGTTTGCCTCCACAAGTCCCGGCAGCCATGCTGGGATGATCTGGAGGCTTGCTTCCGGGGTGACACCAACCTCGCCAGGCTCGCCTGCCCGACAAGGGAGGTTTTTCCCTTAGTGATATCTTGCTTTTCTGGTTTGACTTGATCTTCTCGACCAGCTCTCTGATTCTTCAAAATAGCTATTCCCTTCGTTCTTGAGCTGATCTTGGTATTGCAATCATGATCATGGGCCTGTGCACAGTCTGGGGAATGGACCAGGGGTTTGTTGCACCGACAGGAGCCCCCAGGCCTAGCCTGAATGCGTTGTCAGACATCGCCGGGGTAGGCTCTAACTAGTGCATAGGCAGGAACATAGCAATGGCTTGCCCTTTTTGATGTCTTCTTTGCTTCTTCATTAACCTCAGCCCAGGTCAGTTTCCGGTTCTCTAGCGCGTCGTGTAATGCCAATTGCAGTGGGGCCACTCTTGTACTCGCCCGTGAATGACTTTAACACACAGGTGAGTCACTGCCAATTCACTCTTTCCACCACGCCCTTATCCTAACCCATGTATGTTGCATGCATCAAGTGGGGTAGGTAACGGAGGTGCGTGTTGCGGGAGGGCATCAAGGCAGGGGCCAGGCCTTCATGGCTTGGTGGAGGAGGACGGCGGTGACCCACCGGGGGATTAGCACCCAGCCCTAGCCCACCTATAAAATGAAGGGCGGGGGAGGAACGGGGGCATTCATCCTCAGATCCCCCTCCATCCTCTGATTTTTGCTGGTTATGCTGAAAGGGAGAGCCCCTTGTCCTCATACATGCTTCCTTCACGGGCGGTGGCTTCTTATCTACAGGCTATCAGAGAGGACCATGCTCTCTTTGGAGTTATCTAGAGCACATGGCGTCCGCTCCGGCTGGCATGGTGGGACCCTCGAGTGATAGTGGTATATAAGGTGGCGGCAACCCATGATGCTCAGGAATGGGGGTGACCACTCTGATGAGTCACGATTGCCGGCAGCACCATCATCTCTGTCTGGGCTTTCGATGAAGCCACCATCCACACCTGCCCTCTGGTTTCTTCCTCTTAGCCTGGGAATGGCGCCATCCTGATCCTGGGGAGGCACCGAATCCCATTCGGGACTTCCATCTATCTTCTTCGCCTCTTCCTGTAGTTTCGAAGAAGGAGAAGAAAAAGTGAAATCATCATGGGCATTTTATCTTTTTTCAATCTCATATCTATAGGCACTTGCCAATTTTTAGTTCAACCTATGTAATCTCTTCAATCCATGTTTGTGTCTTGTAAGGTTTGTAATTGTTTGATCAGCATATTAGTGAAAAAGATAAACCTTATCGAGAACTCGTGCATGAAGTATGTCCATGCAGAGGTGGGATGCCTTTGTACTTTTAAGTACACAAATTTCCCCTGGCATGCTATCTTGTCGGTACCCCCAGTTTTGTTGCCGTGGAGTTAGGTCCACCCGGCACAAATCATGAAGAGGGACCAGGCCCCCGCCAATCATTTTTTGTCAAAGGCCACTGCGATCATCCTGAACGAAGCAACGTTCAAGGCAAGGGATGGGAGCACCTAAGACTCGAAAGGCAGCGAGGTTTTCTTATGCACAAGTCCTTTCTTACAGAACACATATGGATAAGAGAAAGAACTTATCTGTTTGGCTGGCCAAAGATCGCGGTGTAGGCTTGTCTTCTCATCTCCTCTTGGGGACCAAGTCCACGGCAGGAACCTGCAGTTTATGCAGATGAAAATGATGCCAGATGCGCTCTTATCTACATGAACATGCGATGCTCATGATATTCTTATGCATGCATGCAACTTGTCGGGGGCCCTTGATCTCTTCATTTATTTCTCTATTGCTCAGGGTCGGCTCCTTGCTTTGTACAAGAGGTTACATGCTACTGAGGCAAGGCCTGTACAAAAGGATGGCTCCCGGGCAGGGCCCGACAGCCGCGCCTTACAAGTTGAACTTGCGGAGATGCTAAATATTCCATGAGTTTTGCAATTGAATGCCATCTCCAGTCCCCAAACGGATTGCGCCAGGTATGGTGACTCATACTTCCCGGTAAGGGCCCACTTTGGCGTCAACTTGTTTGTACCCTTGGTGGACTAAATGCGCCTAAGGATAAGGTCGCCTTCCTCAAACACCGGGCATGAACCCTATGGCTGTGATAGCGACACATGGCTTGCTGGTAGCGTGCAGCATGTGGAGCAGCCAGGAGACGGTTCTCCTCGAGAAGCACATCGTTGTCATGCCGGTGTTGTACCTACGCTACTTCATCGTAGGCAAGCACTCAAGGTGACTTGTAAATGAGTTTCGTGGGGATAACTGCTTCTACCCCATATACTAGGGAGATGGGAGTTTGCACGGCAGCCTGATTTGGTGTCATTCTAAGGGACCAAATAACCACCGGCAGCTCGTCGATCCATCGCCTACCGCACTTCTGCAGCTTATCAAATGTTCTTGTCTTGAGTCCTCACAACACTTCAGTGTTCGCCCTCTCAGCTTGGCTATTGCTTCTAGGATATGCAACAGAGGCAAATGAGATCTTGCTTCCAACATCATGAACATATTGCATGAAGGCACGACTCATGAATTGGGTGTCGTTGTCAGTGATAATCCGGGTAGGGACCCCGAAGCGACACACCCATCCTTTCAAGAACTTGATAGATGACTAAGCAGTCAACTTGCTCACGGCTTCTACTTCTGGTCACTTTGTAAACTTGTCAATTGCAACAAACAAGAATTCAAAGCCCCCGGCAGCACGGGGGAAAGGGCCGAGGATATCGAGCTCCCAGACCAAAAACGTCCATGACAAAGGGATTGTTTGAAGAGCTTGGGCAGGCAGATGGATATTCTTGGAATAGATCTGGTAGGCTTTACACTTGGTGACTAGCTCGACCACATCTTCAAGCACTGTGGTCCAATAGAAACCTTGCTGGAATGCTTTGCCAACCAAAGCCCTTGTTCCAATGTGGGAGCTGCACATGCCTTTTTGTATTTCTGCCAGCAGTTCCTTTCCTTCTTCCCAGCAAATGTACTTCAATTTCACACCATTGGGCCTTCTTCTATATAGTGTGTCATCGACAAACTAATACATACTGGCCCTTCAGGCTACTCTTTCTGTCTCTTCTTGCTCTTCGAGAAGTTCTCCGGTTTGGAGGAAATGAACTATGTGTTGTGCCCAAGTTGGAGCCTTGGGCTCAGCAACAAGGACCAGCGGCACCTCCTCCTTCATGGGAGTGCACCCCTCGACCACGAAGACCGATGGTCTGCTTGAAGGGGGTAGCTCAGTAGCTGGAGGGGAGTTGTTCCCGTCAAGCTCTCTAACAGGAGACCCAGGAGGCTCTACTGGGAGAGGCTTGACAGAGTCTAGATTCCTCCTCTTCCGGGCCATTGTTCCTGGGGAAACGAAGGGCTGAGTAAGATGAAGAACAATAGTTCCTGGTTCCACAGGAAGCTTCTATGTAGCGCACTTCGACAGATGATCAACAATGTTGTTTTTCATGCAGGGTACGTGCTCTGTTAGCAATCTGTCAAAGCGCTCCTCTAGACTTCTCACTTCCTCAACGTATGCCTCCATCAATGGACTTTGGTAACCCTTGTTGACTTGTTTCACCACAAATTGTGAATCACCTCGAATAATCAGCTTCTTGATCACTAATTCTGTGGCAATCCTGAGCCTGACAAGGAGCCCTTCATAGTCTGCAGTATTGTTGGTCGCCTCCTCCCGGGGAAAATGCATATCAACGACGTGCTTCATGTGCTCTCAAGTGGGAGCAAGGAGAAGCATGCCATCCCCTAGACCTTGTAGGGAGAAGGCACCATCAAAACACATGATCCATTCTTTGGGTGCTTCCTTACGGGGAATAATTGTCTCTAGTACCTCTTCATCAGGGGTTGGCATCCATTATGCAATAAATTCTGACATTGCTCTGTGTCGGTGTACAAAAGTAGGGGCTCTACTTTTGACCCTTTTACTTGTGCATGGGCAGTCAAAACCTCCTGCCACGGCCACGCACAAACATGGCAAAAAAGGGAAGCTGGAGAAGAGCCAAGGACACAAAACGAATGAAGCAACAACAAAGACCAAGGCCACGAAGATCAGATGGGCGATGCAGGTTTTCCCGGCAAGGACCCTTGCCGGGGCAGCCTCGGCGGCCCCGACAAGACCCTTGATGGGGTAGCTCGCCCACGCCAACCGGGTGAGCCACCCTTGAGCCCACTGGCGCTTGGCAAACGTGTTGGGACAAGGCTCGGGTGGCACCTCTGTGGTGGTATGCAGATCTTTGTGAAGACATAGAATGCTCGAGATCAAGTAAGGATAGGAAGGCAACCATCCTCACCGAAGGAACCCACAAAACCCCCGGCAAGATCCTTGCCGGGGATGCCAGTGCGCCACGGCAAGACCATTGCCGGGCCACCCGGCAAGACCCTTGTCGGGCCACCCGACAAGGCCCTCGCCAAGCGCGCCGGCAGGGCCGCCGCCAGGCCCATGCCAGCTAAGTCTTCATCGGCGTTTGCATATAGCTGCCGACCCAACCAGCTGGGCAGGCACCTACGTGGCAGCGTGCGATCCTTCGTGGAGGCTCCACCACCCCGCCACCTCAGCTGCCTGCCTGCCTACATGGCACCGCATGCATCGTTGGCCAGGGCGCGTGTCGAAGCAAGGGGAGCGGCGATGGACCGGACAGACCCGACCCTCGTCCCCGATAAAGTGGAGGGACACCTAAGCCTTGCATTTAATGCACCTTATCCTGTAATACGGGCGATAAGTTCGTGCTATTGTATCACTTTCCACCTCCTGTGTGCCACTGTGGCAGCCCCTTTCGCCTATAAAAGGAGGCCCATGGCACACAGAGAAAGGATTCGGCTCTTTCGAACCCCACATCACCCAGATTTAGTTCAAGAGCTCAAGAACACTAATACATCCACCAAAGTAGGATCATAGAGTTTGACGCATCGTTGCGGCCCGAACCTGGGTAAATCCCCCTTGTGTTGTTTGTTAGTCCCGCTCTTCTCACAATCCCCGCGCCCTGCAACCGTAGAAGGGATTCCAGTGATCCCATAGGTGTCGTTTCTCACTGACACTCTGCTCTGAATTGTTGATGTGCTTTCAAACTTTAAGCCATAGCTGGATAACTGTAATGCGCACTCCACTATTCTGTTGGTAGCCTCAGGGTTTAGGAGTATCCTTTGCAGAGGGAAGCGGGTGATGACTTTGATCTCGTGGGCTTGGAAGTAATGGCGCAGTTTCTTTGAGGCCATGACTAGGCCAAAAATCAGTTTTTGCACGCAAGAATACGTGGATCTATCCCCCTACAATAGGGAGTTGACGAAGTATATTGGGCGCTGCACCACTTTCTTCCTTGCCGCATCCTTGGGTTTGCCTCCGCTGCCGTGTTCTTCTCTATCTTGATCCACATCTGGCCTTGCCGTGCTGCGCTCACTCTCTCCCCTTGAAGGGATACTAGCTGAGGTTACTACTTCCTCCACTTTCCGCTGCGCCGCTAGTGTTGCACTAACCACTTGATTGGTTGCCTCCAGGTATAGTAGCAATGGCTCTTGTGGTTTGGGAGCAACCAAAGTGGGCACAAAAGACAAATAGGTCTTCAAATCTTGTAGTGATGTGTCTGCTTCCGGAGTCCACTTCATGGGTCCTGCCTTCTTCAAAATTTTGAAGAATGGCAAGGCACGCTTGGAAGAATTGGAGATGAACTTGCTAAGTGCAGCAACGCACCCTGTCAAATGCCTCACATCCTTAACTGTTTTAGGTGCCTGAATCTGCTCGATAGCCTCGATCTTATCGGGGGTAGCCTCTATCCCGTGATAGGACACAAAGAAGCCAAGTAGCTTGCCGGAGGGAACACCAAACACACACTTCTCCGGGTTCAGCTTCAAGTTGATCTAGCACAGATTAGCAAACGTATCTTCTAAGTCCTGGATGAGGGTTGATCTGTCCTTGGTATTGACCACAATATCGTCCATATAAGCTTCAATGTTCCTACGCAACTGTGATTCAAAACCAATCCGGACTGCCCTTGCAAAAGTGGATCCGGCGCTCTTCAACCCGAAAGGCATCCGCACGAAGCAGTATGTGCCACATGGGGTGATGAATGAGGTCTTCTCTTCATCTTCCTTGGACATATATGTTTGATGGTATCCAGAGTATGCATCCAAAAAGGAGAGCAAATCACACCCGGAAGTGGAATCCACAATCTGGTCGATGTGCGGCAAGGGGAAAGGGTCCTTCGGGCATGCCTTGTTCAGATCCATGAAATAAATGCAAAGCCTCCATTTCTCATTAGACTTGCGCACGACCACCGGGTTTGCTAACCATGTTGGATGTAGTACAACTCTGACCAAACCAGCCGCCTCATGTTTCTCGATTTCCTCGGCTATGAACTGCTACCACTCCAAGCCTTGCTTTTAGACCTTCCGCTTGACGGGTCGGGCATGTGGGTACACAGCAAGGCGATGCTCGATTACCTCCCTAGGAACACCGGGGATATCAGATGGTTGCCAGGAAAACACATCGATATTCCCCACAGGAAGGCAACGAGCGTGCATTCCTATTTTTCATCGAGAGTGGCACTGATAGTAAAAGTACCATCAACGCCAGCCAGCACTGTCGGGACCTTTTTCACATGGGTTCAATAGCCTTGGACCTCTTGCTATTGGAATTCTGGCAAATCATCAACAGGCGCAACATACTCTGAAGAGGTCCGCTTCCCGGATTCCTTGCTGGCGTCCCTGCTAGCCTCCTTCTTTCCCTTGCTTTCCTTGGCGGGAACTACGGCTTCGGCGGTTTTTGTCCCGACTGCGTCCTGATACATCCTATCCATGCAAATAATTGTGTCCTTCTCATCTGACGGAATGGAAATGACGCCCATCAGCCCTGGCATCTTCAAGGTGTTGTAGGCATAGTGGGATGCCGCCATGAATTTGGCAAGAGCTGGGCGTCCAATGATTCTGTTGTATGATAGGGGGAGGTCGATCATATCAAACACAACCTTCTCAGTCAGGTAATTCAACTCTCCCCCAAATGTCACTGGCAACATGATCTTTCCCTTAGGACGACACCTATCGGGTTTGATATCTTCAAACGTGCCCGTGACCTTTTAGGAAATTAGATTCAACCCAGCCCCGCCGTCAACCAACATCTTTGTGACTTTGAGGTTGCAGATTGTTTGTGAGACCAACAATGGCAAGCACCCGACCGCGGTGGTGCGGTCAGGGTGGTCCTCTTCGTCAAAGATGATGGGCGTGCGTGACCACTTGAGCGGCTTCTGTGAATCTGTCGTTGGCTCCATGGCATTAACTTCACGCACCCACTTTTTAAGTTGGCGGTGAGAGGAGTGCAAAGATGCACCCCCGTCAATGCATAGAGCATCAGTGGCCTTCTGGAATTCCTGCTCACTGGTTTCCTCTTCATCCCTTCCATCACTTTCACCATTGCAATCTTCCTTCTCACGGCCTCGGCCATTCCCACCAGCGCCATCCTGGCCTTTTTGCTTATCATGCTTCTCATACTTAGCCCTCTACTTCTTGACAGGCTATTCAACATGATGACACTCCTGGAGATCATGGCCCTTGGTCCGATGAATCTTGATGTACGGCCCATCACCTTTCCTAGCCTTCTCGGCACCGCAGCCTCCCGGCAATCAGTGCACGCGGCAACTTTGTTTCCTTGAGCTTCAGCTTTAGCCTTCTTGTCGGTACTAGGCATGCCCGATCCCTCAATGGTCATTTCTTCCTTATTCTCGTCGTCATCCTCTGAATCAATGTCGGCGCCACCTTCCTCTCCGGGGAGTTTTGTCCCCTCCTCCACCAGAGCACACTTGTCCGCCAAGGTGTAAAGTTCCTTCACAGTCTTCGGCAGCCGAACGTTCATCTTGGAACGTATCCGACGGTTGGGCATGTTGGATTGGAGCGTAGCTATCACAACTGCCATGTGGATGTCTGGAATATTTCTATGGACTCGGCTGAACCCCTACATATACTTCTGCAGAGTCTCTGCTTCTTTCTGCTGGAGAAGCTACAAGTTGCTGGGCCGCCCTAGTTCTTGATGGCCTCCCACGAAGGCGCTAATGAACTCACGTATAGGTCAGCCCAGGTCAAAATGGAGTTCTCCGGCAGTGCATCAGCCAAGAACTCACATTTGGCTTGAGTGCCAAAGGGAAGTAGTTGGCGAACACCTTCTCATCTCTTCCCCCGGCAGCTTGAATAGCGATGGTGTAGATGCTCAAGAAATCTGTCGGGTTTAGCCTCCCGTCATACTTCTCTGGTATCTCTCACTTGAACGTGCGGGCGGACGGCCTACGAACTTGCCAAACCTCTCGAGTGAAGGTGGGGCACCCGAACTCGAAAGGCAGGTGCCCGCCCCTGCTGAGTGCGAGCTCATCAACGTCAAGAATGTCGTGCGCATCGGATTGGTGGAGGGTGTCATGGTGTTGCTCGATAGTGAAGCGCGCGCCTTCCCTATGCCTATCCTCCAGGGCCCGCCGATGGCCTCGACGCGCTCGAGGGTTAGATGAGGCCATCCAAACATCGTTGGGTTCTTGGTTGTGTGGCTCCCGTGCTGGTTGCCGCGGTGGGGATTGCGCCGTGGGGGTGGCCCCTTCAGTATGACCACCAACGTGTGTACTTGGTGTCGCCTGGGGAGGCCGTGGCAGGCCAGCTCTCTTTCATCCTCCCGCCTTGGTGAAATCAATCAAGCTTTTGATGGTAGCTCGCCACTCATCCATCTGATTGGCTGCCGGTGGAAATCTCAACAACAGTTGGGCCCGCGCCATGGCTTTTGAGGCGGTGCTTGGCATAGATGATGACGATGTAGATCGTAGCATCGCTCGACTCCTGATGGTTACGACAGTGACCGTGTTATGCCCTCGTTGTTGTGAACCAACTGCTTGGATGGTGTGGTGACGAGGTGGGGGCGCTTGAGGGCCGGCGGTTCCGTTGGGCACATCAGCTGGGTCGGCCCGCTACGGGGTGTTATGCATGCCCTGCGGTCGCGCCCGCAACGGGAGCGGCCAGAGAGTTGTGATTCGCCCTAGAACGAGCACCACCACTGCGGTTGTGCCCTTCAGCTGGGTGGAGGGGTGCAGACGGAATAATTTCCTCACCCGTACCTCATGGAGCATGGCCGCTAGGATGCTGTTGATATTGTCCTTCCATGGTGCCTCCCATTCCTGCTCGGGTCGTGCGGGAGGCGGTAACAATGCCGCCTCAATTGACCACGTTCCGCGTAGTGTTGACATATACATGCGTCCCCACGGTTCCTGCGATGTTGGCAGTCATGGGCGGCGGGGCCTTCGAGGCGGACGGGTGAGCTGAGGCTGCGGGCTTCTTCTTGGGCACCATAGCTCATGGAGCCATCGGTGATGAAAATGGCAATGAAGATGATGCGCTTCTTACGCTCTCTGGATTCATGCAAGTGATCCCCCTACCTGGCGTGCCAAAGATGTCATGGGAAACCATGGCCACCTATGGGACCCTGAGCCCCTTTTGGTTCGGCGGGGGGAAGGGCATGTTGCACAAAGAGCAGAGAAGCGTAACACAACACGGTAGACATCACACGGGCAGTTTTTACCCAGGTTCGGCCCCCCGCAAGGCGTAAAACCCTACTCCTGCTTTGGTGGATTGATGTAACGCCCACGATATGTCTATATCTCCCACGTGTAGAGGCACGACTTAGAGGCATAATCGCATTGTGGTTTTGTCGCAAGAAGGGTCATCTTCACACAATCCCATGTAATGAACAAGAAAAGGATAAATAGAGTTGGCTTACAATCGCCACTTCACACAATACTTAAATAAATCATACATCATCCAAAATACACACCTAGACCGACTACGGTTAAAACCAAATGAAAAGATGATAACCCCAAATGCTAGATCCCCGATCGTCCCACCTGGGCTTGACTATTGATCATCAGGAAACGAAACATAGTAACGACCAAGGTCCTTGTCGAACTCCCACTTGAGTTCGGTAGCATCCCTTGCACTGGTTTCATCGGCACCTGCAACTGTATTGTTAGTATCTATGAGTCATGAGGACTCAGCAATCTCAAAACCCGCGAGATCAAGACTATTTAAGCTTATGGGTAGGATGAGGCAATGAGGTGGAGTCGCAGCAAGCGCTAAGCAGATATGGTGGCTAACATACGAATACAAGAGTAAGATGAGAAGCTACGCAACGGTTGTGAAGCTAGAAGTGATCAATAAGTGATCCTGAAACTACTTACATTCATACATAACCCAAACCGTGTTCACTCCCCGGACTCCTCCAAAAAGAGACCATCACGGCTACACACGCGGTTGATGCATTTTAATTAAGTTAAGTGTCAAGTTCTCTACAACCGGATATTAATAAATTCCCATCTCCCACATAACCGCGGGCACGGCTCTCGAAAGTTTATACCATGCAAGGTTTTCCCAACTTAGCCCCTCACAAGCTCTCACGTTCAACGAAGGATATTCCTTATCCCGGAAAAACCCGATCAGACTCGGAATCCTGGTTACAAGACATTTCAACAATGGTAAAACAAGACCAGCAAGACCGCCCGAATGTGTCGTCAAATCCTGATAGGAGCTAAACAAATCTTGTTCTCAGGGCACACCAGATGAACACTATGTACAGCAACCGAAGACCCCGGGTGAAGGGGTGGCACTACAAGTGGCTCTAGGTTGGACCAACACTCAGAGGAGCACTGGCCCAGGGGGGTTAAAATAAAGATGACCCTCGGGTTTGCAATTCCCAAGGGAAAAAGGCTTAGGTTGTTAGGCAAATGTAAAACCAAGGTTGGGTCTTGCTGGAGGAGTTTTCTTCAAAGCGAACTGTCAAGGGGATACCATAACCCCAACCGCGTAAGGAATGCAAAATCAAGGAACATAACACCGGTATGACGGAAACTAGGGCGGCAAGAGTGGAACAAAACACCACGCATAAGGCCGAGCCTTCCACCCTTTACCAAGTATATAGATGCATTAATTAAAATAAGGGATATTATGATATCCCAACATAAACATGTTCCAACATGGAGAAATCTTCAACTTCACCTGCAACTAACAACGCTACAAGAGGGGTTGAGCAAAGCGGCAACATAGCCAAACAACGGTTTGCTAGGAAGGTGGGTTAGAGGCTTGACATGGCAATATGGGAGGCATGATAAACAAGTGATAGGTAGCACGACACAGCGATAGAACGAACAACTAGCAAGCAAAGATAGAAGTGATATCGAGGGTAATGGTCATCTTGCCTTAAATCCAGCTAGGAAGAAGTTTGAATCCATGAAGTAGACGAACCAACATAGTAGAACGAATCCTCACCATCTTAACATAACCGGAACTATCGAGAAGAAGCACGACCGGAAAGAAGCAAACAACATGGTAAACAACCATCACATAAACATGGCATGATGCACAACCAAGTACGATGCATGTTAGGTTTAGAGAGGCATGCCTTGACAAAGTGTAACAAACAATACAAATTAAGTGGAGCTCAATATGCAACGAGTTGCATATTCATGAAACACCACATCAATTATTTAGTTCTCTCTCGATTATGTCCCCAACAATATTAAATGTTATTAAACATGGCAATGGGTGAAACATATGAAAACTACCTATCTAGGCAAGTTTAAATAAGGCCGGAACATCAAACAACAATTCCAGAAATCCCCATGTGCATATTTTCAATTTGCTACAGTTCTGCCCTAAAATATATTTTAAAGTTGTTAAGAAGTAAAAAAAGTGCACCATCTTAAAATATGCATTTTTTACCGCATTTTCATATAAAGTCTGTTTAATTTGGAGCTACGCTTATTTAGTTATGAAATAAAGCATTTTAGCATGTCATTTATGCAAAAGAATGCAAACAGCAAGTTAAATCATTTTGAGCATGGATGAAAGTTGCATATTTTGAAACTAGATAAAATTCTAAGCATTTTACATATATTAAACATTTTAATCCGATGCACGGTTCACGACTTATTAAATGCATGAAGAACAGGGGTTTTTCTACAAAACAGGCGCTCTCTTGATAATTAGACAAATTCGCAGCAGCGGAAAAAAATAGTACGAGCCGAATCTGACTGGCCCGGTAGCAGCTTGGGCGCTGGAGGCTCACCATGGGCCAAGGCCCGGTCGGTGGAGAGGCTTGGGGCAGGCAGAGCTAGCTAGGCCTTGGAAAGGCATGCAGCCCAAGCGGGCAGGAACAGGGGAGGCGGGCGCCTGACGAGTGTGCTCCTTCTCATTGCAGAGGACGCAGAGGTCGGCAACGAAGGACTTGGCGGAGGGTGGCGTGACGGGAAGCAGGGGTGGCTGGATCCGGACAAGAGGGCAGCGGGGAGGCGTATCCGCGACAGAAGGCGAGGATCTCCAGCGAGACCGGGGCTTGGCTTGGGCTCGGTGGGGTCCATGCAGAGGCATCTGCTCAGTGCTGTAGGCAGGACGTAGAGCAGGCAACGCGGCAGCAAGGTTTAGCAGGGGGCGCAGCGCAGGCGAGGCTCCATGCGGCGACGGAGCTGCGGGCAACCATGTCGGCTCCTGGTTTTGCTCCTGCAAGGTGCGGAGGCCATGGCTCATTAGAGAGAGCTGAGATAGGAAAAGATGAAGGGAAGAAAGAGAGGGCGCGGGGCGGGAGTCCGTCCTGGTGGCGGTGCTCGTCTTCGTCGAGCTGGCAGGTGACGCGTGGGACGACGACGGTGCAAGACCACTGGAGGAGCTCCTCTCATGGGGCTAGGGCGCAGGAGATCGGGGGAGGGGATGCTGCCTCAGGTTGCATCAGCAGCAGACAGGGAAGCGATGAGGATGTGGGGAGGCCACATGGAGAAGCACGTGAGGACATAAGGTGCCCGGCGACAGCAGCTCTCCTTGGGGGCTCGGTCAGGAGGTGGATCAAGGGGAGCTCGAAGATTAGGGGAGATCGAGCGCTGTTGGTTGGTTCTGAAAGCACAAGTGCTCCCTGGGTGATTTTGGTAATTAATGTCAACATATCTCTTGTTGGACTAATACTTTCATCTAGTATATTTCAGATAAGTCCAACAGTGGAGTGGCATGGACAAGAGGATGTGGAACCCCTTCAAAATGCTAAGGACAAAAGATTGGCACAAGCTCTAAAGTCCAAGACTCTACATTTTCTACTTTAGTGATCCAAGATCACACTGAGTCTATAGGAAATTCAATACTATTAAAAGGGGATGAGGTGTTGCTTAATTGCTTGCTTTCTCAAAGTGCTTAGTGGTATGCTCTGTCCCTCAACCACTTTCTCATATCCACATATGTCCCAAACCAAAGGTCAAACTTGGCCCACCAATTTGATCCATCCGGCGCCACTGAGTTCAGTTGACATAGCCACTGCCAGAAACCCAAATCAATTCGGTCTCACCGAGATGGTCTTGCAAACTCTCTGTTGTCTATTGCAATATTTTCGGTCCCATCGAGAAGATCGAGTCGGTCACACCGACTTTGCCTGACCAACTCTCTGTTTTGCTTATTACCAAAATCGGTCCCACCGAGTTGTGTAATCGGTCAAACCAAGATGAGGTTTTACCCTAACCGTTGCACATCGGTCTCACCGAGTTGATCATAATGGTCTCACCGAAATTTCCTAATGGTCATATTATGTACTGAGTCGGTCCGACCGATTTTTCTGATTCGGTCCCACCGAGTTTGGTATATTGTGTGTAACGGTTAGATTTTGTGTGGAGGCTATATATACCCCTCCACCCTCTCCTCATTCGTGAGGGAAGCCATCAGAACGTCCCTACATTTCCACTACTCATTTTCTAAGAGAGAACCACCTACTCATGTGTTGAGACAAAGATATTCCAATCCAACCATATGAATCTTGATCTCTAGCCTTCCCCAAGTTGCTTTCCACTCAAATCATCTTTCCACCAAATCCAATCCTATGAGAGTGAGTTGAGTGTTGGGGAGACTATCATTTGAAGCACAAGAGCAAGGAGTTCATCATGAACACACCATCTATTACCTATTGGAGAGTGGTGTCTCCTAGATTGGTTAGGTGTCACTTGGGAGCCTCCGACAAGATTGTGGAGTTGAACCAAGGAGTTTGTAAGGGCCAGGAGATCGCCTAATTCGTGAAGATCTACCCTAGTGAGGCAAGTCCTTCGTGGGAGATGGCCATGGTGGGATAGACAAGGTTGCTTCTTCGTGGACCCTTCGTGGGTGGAGCCCTCCGTGGACTCGTGCAGCCGTTACCCTTCGTGGGTTGAAGTCTCCATCAACGTGGATGTACGATAGCACCACCTATCGGAACCATGCCAAAAACATCTGTGTTTCCAATTGCGTTTGCACACTCCAATCCCATCCCTTTACTTTTTGCAAGTTGCATGCTTTACTTTCCGCTGCCCATATACTCTTTGCATGCTTGCTTGATATGTATTGTGAATGGTTAAACTTGTGCTCAAACTCCACCTAAACTTGAAAAACTTAAAAACAGCCAACTTTGTGTGTTAAGGGTCTATCCACCCCCCTCTAGACACCTCTTCTTGATTCTTTCAATTGGTATCAATGCTTTGGTATCCATTGCTTTGGTTTAAACACCATTGGAGGAAGATGGATGAGTCTACTTTAGGGAGTCTTAGACATAGAGTGCCTATATTTGATGGAGAGTACTTTCATGAGTGTAAAAATGATATGCTTGTGATTCTCAATGAATATCATTTGAACAAGTACATTACTAGCCCTTGTGCACCTCATGTTGATCCTATGCATCCTACCCTTGATGAGTCAATTGACATGATTCGCAATCTTAGAACTCTAAATCTTATCACTAGAGGATGCCTAGAAACTTGATTGGTTACTTACCTACTCTTAAGTGTGCCTACACTATATGGAACTTTCTTGAGGAACGATTTCCAAATTACTTCTTGCAAAATCTAGATGATATTCTTCATAAGTCTATTGCCTTGAGTAAGATGAATTCCAGTGATCCTAAGTTTGGTGATTGTCTATTTGAGCTTACAAATCTTATGCGTGCCAAAGGAGATGTTGGAATTATTAGAAATATTATTTCCGAAGCTATTAGAATTCATAAATAAGATCATTGTCAAACTCATTTATCTAATGAATCACCCTCTCTTGGAATTGATCCACCACATGACGATGTTGAACATGGATACTATGATGAGGATGATGATATTGACTATGATCTCGATGATGCAATGAGACACTTTGGTCTTATGGCAAATCTTCGGAGATACATGGCAGGAGGAAAGGAATGGGTCCTTGATAGTGGATGTATCGAGCACATGACCGGAGATAAAGATATGTTTCGTGAGCTTGCTAAAAATGATGGCCCACGAAAGTATGTCACTTTTGATGATAACTCAAAGGGTAAGGTGGTTGGCCTCGGTAAGGTGGCCATCTCACATGATAGCTCCATACAAATTGTCATGCTCGTTTAATCTCTTGGCTATAATCTGCTTTCTGTTTCTAGACTAGCTGACTTTGGCTTCAATGTCCTATTTACCAGAGTAGATTGCCAAGTGTTTCATATAGATAATCATAAAATGGTCTTTACCGGTATACGCAAAGGTGATATGTACATTGTTGATTTCATTAAAAAGGCTCAACATAGAAATTTCTTAATCGCTAAATCTTCTAAAGGCTGGTTGTGACCTAGGCGGTTAGGTCATGTGGGCATGCGAAACCTTGACAAGCTTATTAAAGGAGATCATATCCTTGGTATTAAAGATGTCATATTTGATAAGGATAGACTTTGCAGCACTTGCCAAGCAGGAAAACAGGTTGGAGGAAGCCACCCCGTGAAGAACATCATGACCAGAAGGAGACCGCTCAAGCTACTGGACATGGATCTTTTCGGTCCCAACGCTTACAAAAGTCTCAGTGGAAACTCATTTGGTCTAGTTATAGTTGATGATTTTTCAAGATTTACATGAGTGTTTGTCTGTGAGAACGACACCTATGGGATCAACGGAATCCCTATTGTGGTCGGCGGGCGCGGGGTTGTGAGAAGAGTTGGTCTAAGAGCCAGCACAAAGGTCGTTTACCCAGGTTCGGGCTGCGGAGATCACGTAATACCCTAGTCCTGCTTTGGTGTGTATATGAATGTTCTTGAGCTAGCTATGGTGCGTCACTTGCTCAAAAAGCTGAATCCCCCTCCAGTACGCCTCGGGCCACCTTTTATAGTCGAAGGAGGCTCCACAATGGCACATAGGAGGTCGAGAGGGTACAGTGTACAAGCTTATCGCGTGTTATTACATGACAAGATGCATTAAATGCGCCCCTGAGGTGTCCCCTCGCTTTATTGCCACCTCGCCCTGATCCGACATGCGTGCAGGCCAGCGAAGCGGGCAGCGCCATGTAGGCTGGCAGGCTGCTGAGGTGGCGCGGTGGCAGCATCTTCTCGAAGATCTGCATGTCACCACGCAGGTGCTTGCTGAGTTGGCCTCGGGACCGCACGTTGCCACGCAGGTTCTCGCTTGGCTGGCTGGGCTGGCACCTACATGCGATGATGGTGGGGTCTTGGTACGCATGGGCCTGGCCGTGGCCCTGCTAATGTCCTCGGCAAGGGTCTTGCCGAGGGTCCCGGCAAGGTTCTTGCCGTGGCACCGCGGTCTTCCCTGGCAAGGATGTTGCCGGAGGTCGCGTCTTCTGGTCCTCATCTGATCTTGTGTGTCAATGATCTTCACAAAGATCTGCATGCCACCATGGTGGTGCCTCCCGAGCCTTGGTTCCAATGTTGTTGATGATATTGGAAACCTCGTCCTCAAGGGTGGCATGCTCCGCTGGTGTTGGGCAAGTTGCCCCATCAAGGCCCTTGCCAGGGACGCGGAGGCTGCCCCAGCAAGGGTCTTGCCGGGGGAGTCCACCTCGCCCTCTTGTTCTTCGTGGTTTCGTCTCGGCATCGCTTTGGTCGTCTCGTGACTTCAGCTTCCCTCCTTGGCCCTGCTAAATGTGGCTGCAGGCGCGGCTCTGACTGTCGTGCACAGGTAAAGGGTTGCAAAGTAGAGCCCCTACTTCTGTACACCGACAGGAGCCTCGGGGCCTGGGCTACACATAAGCGCGACGCGTTTGGTGGGCTAGGCCCAAAACGGTGCGCGGGCAGGCGGGGCCGATTTTTATAGCGGTAACTCTTTCGTCCGCTCCGCTTCCCCACGACCCTTGTCGGATGCATGACTTGGGGATCGTGCATGGGGTGACTGAAGCGTGCTTGCGTCATCCTGCGGTGAATAGTAAAGAGGTTGCTTGCGTGTCCCTTTAAGACTGCAGGGCCGCTGCTCATTTACTCTCCCCGTCATGGAACCATCGTTCCATGTTTCCCAATACGCCCGCACCTTGCGCCACGTACGCCGGATGCACGGCGCAGGGTAAGTGACAGGCACATGGAATATTGGACGACACGCGCACGCGGGTCAATACCCACGTGCCTTCAATTGGGCGAGGAGGGCGGCCGACGGCCTCACTTGGTGCCACCTTAATGAGCCGGATTGGCTGAGAAAGGCGGCCGAACCCCAATCCCGCCCCTTTATAAGGAGGAGAGGGGGAGGGACGGCACCCCTCAATCTTTCGCCATCCGCCTCCTCCCATCTTGGCTTCCTTCTTCCTTCTGCTATGGCGAGAGGGCGTGCTGATGCTTCAACGGTGGCGGTGAGGGTCTCCGCTCGACACTGCGTCCCTCCTTCCCAAGAGCTCATGGCGGCGGAGCCGGCCACGAGGGAGAGAGGGAGGGAGCGAGGCCGAGGTCGCCGTGGTGCTCGGGGCAAAGGAGGACGGAGCGGCGCATCGGCCTCCCCTCCGCTGGCCTTCTTGTTCCATTTCCTCAGGAGAGGGACAAGAAAGGGATTACGGGCACCTTATCTCTTTTTAGTTTGTAAGCCTACGGGTCTTAGTTGAATTTAAAACTTGTAATCCCCTTGCTCATGTTTACATTCCATACGAACTGTACCTGTATGGGGCGTATTAATGAAAAAAAGGTGCTTGCCGGGTTCTTTGTGTGTGAGCGAAGCTCATACCAAGGAACGAATCCTTGTTATTTTCAATATAAACATTGTCGCCCGGCAACAGGCCTTGCCGCTCCCTTACTTTATTCGACAACACTCATGCTTTTGGCGGAGGCAGGGGCGAAGTAGGGTTAGGCCCGACGCTTGCTTCCTTGTTGCCGCGGCTACAACCAAATTCTGAACCAAGAAATAGCTTTCGGGTAACAGGAAAAGGGGACCACGGAAGCCCAGGAATAAAACAAGGTTTCATACGTCCCAATTCTATACCGAAATGCATAACAGGGGATAAGAGACTTATCTGAATCTGCAGCCCCCGGCAACCTTGGCTTGTCGTGGGTGGACCCTTGTGTCTTCAGCCCCCCAACAACCTTGGGTTGCCGGGGCCGGAGCACCGGATCATTCTCTTTCTTTCATATAGCTCAGCAGAAATGCCCATGTACCCTGCGAACCAAAGAGGACGGAAAGGAACAGAGAGACGCAGACTCGACCTCTATGCTAGGGGTTAGTCGCCGCTAAGCACTATCAACCCTAACCGAGGGAGAGACTCAACCTAGCATGCATGCTATAGCTTAGGGCGCCGGCGCTTTGTTTATTTATGCTCAGGGTCTGCGCCTGGCTTTATACAGAGGGTTACATGCCTTGCATGCAAGGCTTGTATAAAAGGTGGCTTGCCGGGGGGCCCGGCAACTGTGCTTTATGGGTAAAACTTGTGAAGATGTTCGATGTTCCAGGAGTTGCTCACTAGAATGGCATCTTCGATCTCCACGCGGACTATGCCGGGCATGGTGACTCATATTAACCGATAAGGGCCTTCCCAGTTATGCGTCAACTTGTTGGAATTCTTGGCCGATTGAACATGCCGAAGAACAAGGTCGCCTTCCTCAAAGCTTCAGGCATGAACCTTGCGGCTATGGTAGCGGCGCAACGCTTGCTGGTACCGTGCTGCTCTCACAGCCGCCCGAAGACGATCTTCCTCGAGGAGCATTGCATCATCTTGCCGCAATCGCTCTTGCTCAAGCTTGTCATAAGCGAGCACTCGAGCCGACCCGTATATGAGTTCCGTGGGGAGAACTGCTTCTACCCCGTATACCAGGGCAAAGGGCGTCTGGCCGGTGGCTCAATTTGGCATCATTCTGATCGACCAAAGAACCGCCGGCAACTCATCAATCCAGCGCCTTCCGCTCTTGTGCAACCTGTTGAAAGTCTTTGTCCTCAGGCCTTGCAGTACTTCAGCATTTGCCCTCTCTGCTTGGCCGTCTCTTCGTGGGTGTGCCACAGAAGCAAAACAGACCTTGTTGCCGAGGTCCTCGATGTATTGAATGAAGGTGCGGCCTGTGAACTGTGTGCCATTGTTGGTGATGACTCTGTTTGGCACACTAAAGCGGCAAACTATCCCCTTGAAGAATTTGACGGCTGTATGCGTTGTCACCTTCCTCACTGCTTCCACCTCCGGCCACATTGTGAACTTGTCGATTGCAACGTACAAGTACTCAAAGCCCCCAACAGCACGGGGGAAAGGGTCGAGTATGTCAAGCACCCAGACCGAAAACGGCCAGGAGAGAGGGATAGTTTGAAGTGCTTGAGCTAGCTGATGAAGCTTCTTTGAATGGAACTGGCACGCTTCACACTTGGTTACTAGTGCCCTCGCATCCTGGAGGGCAGTGGGCCAGAAGAAACCTTGCCGGAAAGCCTTGCCGGCAAGGGCCCTTGACCCTATGTGGGAGCCACATATGCCTCCATGTATCTCCGCCAACAGCTCCAGTCCTTCCTCCCGGGGAATGCACTTCAATCTCACTCCGTTTGGCCTTTTTCTGTATAGAATGTTGTCAATGAACTGGTACAGGGCAGACCGTCGGGCTACTTTCTCGGCTTCTTCCTACTCCCCAGGAAGCTCCTCTGTTTGGAGGAATCGGACAGTATGTTGTGCCCATGCCGGAGCCTAGGGCTCGATGGCAAGGACTAAAGGCATACCCTCTGCCATGGGAATGGCTGTCTCTACGGCCAGGGCTTGAGGCCCTGCCGGAGTCGGTTGCGCCACGGTTGGCTCAGTGTCCACAGCAACATCTTTGCCAGCGGCTTTAGGGAGCTCGGTGGGAAAGTACTTGCCGGGGCCTGATTTCCTCTGTTGTTTTGCTCTGTTGATGGTTCAACAGATAGTTGAGTCAACCGAAGCACAAAAGTACCTGGTTCCAAAGGTTGTTTGAGGGCGGCGCGCTTCAACAGGTAACTGGCGATGTCGTTCTCCGCTCGGGGGACATGCTCCGCCTGTATACCGTCAAAGCGCTCCTCCAACTTCCTCACCTCATCTATGTAGGCTCCATCAACAGGCTTTGATAAACCTTGTTAATCTTCCTGACGACAAGCTGTGAATCACCCCTGACCATGAGCTTCTTGACCCCAAGGTCTGCCGCGATCCTGCGACCGGCAAGCAATCCCTCGTATTCAGCAGTGTTGTTCATCGACATCTCCTTGGGAAAGTGCATCTGGATCACGTACTTCAGGTGCTCTCCGGTGGGTGCGACAAGCAGCACCCAGCACCTGCGCCTTGTAGCGAGAAAGCCCCGTCAAAGTACATAAACCAATTGTGACTCATTTCCTTGCTGGGGAGAGTGGTCTCCTGGATCTCCTCGTCGGGGGTCGAGGTCCATTCTGCAATGAACTCCACCAAGACTTGACTCTGGATCGTTGAAGTACTGTCGAACCTCAAACCAAAGCTTGACAACTCCAAGGCCCATTCCATAATCCTCCTCGTTGCATCTGGGTTATGCAGTATCCGTTGTAGCGGTAGGCGGGTGACGACGGTGATCTCCTCGAGGCCATTCCACAATCCTCCTCGTTTCATCTGGGTTATGCAGTATCCGTTGTGCTTGGAAGTAATGACGCAGCTTCCTCGAGGCCATAAGAAGGCCGAAGAGCAATTTCTGCACACCAGAGTACCTTGATCTAGCCCCCTTCAAGAGGGAGCTGACAAAGTAGACCGGGTGCTGCATCATCTTCCTCCTCTGCACCACTTCACTTGGTTGCACAGGCCCCGTCCCTTTGGCATCAGGCCCTGCCGGGGGCTTCGCCTTGCTGGGACCAGGCCCTATCGTTGCCACTGCTCCTTCATCGACCTCTCTCTGCGCCACTAGTGCGGCGCTAACCACTTGATTTGTTGCCGCTAGATACAGCAGTAGCGGCTATTGTGGTTTAGGCGCAACTAGTATCGGCGTGGAAGAGAGGTACTTCTTCAAATCCTGCAGCGCCGCTTCAGCCTCTGGGGTCCACTCCATTGGGCCCGCCTTTTTCAATATTTTGAAAAAGGTAAGGGCACGCTCAGCAAATTTGGAGATGAATCTGCTCATGGCGGCAACGCAGCCAATGAGCCGACGCACATCCTTAAGCTGCATGGGTGCCTCAGTCTACTCAATGGCCTTGATCTTGTTTGTGTTCTCCTTGATCCCACGCTGTGACACAAAGAACCCAAGAAGCTTGCCAGATGGAACGCTGAAGACACACTTCTCAGGGTTCAGCTTGAGGTTGATCTTGCGCAAATTTGCAAACGTCTCTTCCAAATCTTGCACAAGTGTTGCCTTGTCCTTGGTTTTGACCACTATGTCATCCATATAAGCTTCCATATTTCTATGTAGCTGGGGCTCAAAACCAATTTGGAATGCTCTTGCAAAGGTCGAGCCAGCACTCTTTAACCTGAAAGGCATCCGTAAAAAGCAATAGGTACCACATGGGGTGATGAATGTTGTCTTCTTTTCATCTTCTCTCGTCATGAAAGTCTGATGGTATCCTGAGTAGGCGTCAAGGAATGAGAGAAGGTCACACCTGGCTGTGGAGTCAACAATCTAGTCGATGCGCGACAGCGGGAAAGGGTCTTTTGGGTAGGCCTTATTGATATCTGTGTAATCAATACACAACCTCCACTTCCCGTTTGCCTTACGCACCACCACCGGATTGGCCAACCACGTCGGATGGAGCACTTCTCTCACCAAGCCTGCCGACTCTAACTTTCTGATCTCTTTTGTGATGAACTCTTGTCTCTCCAAAGCTTGCTTCCTGACCTTCTGCTTGACGGGCCACGCATGAGGACAGAAAGCAAGATGGTGCTCAATCACTTCCCTAGGAAAGCCGGGGATGTCGGATGCTTGCCATGCAAACACATCGACATTCACCCGCAGGAAAGTGTCGAGCTCGCCTTCCTATTTGCTATCAAGGGTCGAGCTTATAGTGAAAGCTCCTCCCGTGCCATCCTCCTAGATGGACACCTTCTTGGTCTCTGGTGGTACAACTCTGGATCTCTTGCCCTTGCCGGTGGAGCTCTCTAGCACGTCCTCGACGGGGGCACAACACTCCAGAAAGGTGCACTTGCCGGAGTGGGTGCAAGAGTTCTCGTCGGTCTTCTTCCCTCCTGCCGCTGCAACTGCCTCCCGGTAGAGCTGGTCAGCGCAGATCATCGCATCCTTCTTGTCGGAGGGGACGGTGATGATGTTCATCGGCCCGGGCATCTTTAGTGTGTTGTAGGCGTAATCTGACGCCGCCATGAACTTGGCTAGCGCCGGGCAGCCGAGAATCCCGTTGTAAGGCAAGGGGATCTCAGCTACATCAAAAACAATCCTCTCCGTCATGTAGTTCAACTCGCCTCCAAACGTCACGAGCAGTGTGATCTTTCCCTTCGGCTGGCTTCTTCCCGGGTTGACCCCTTGAAACGTGCCCGTCTCTTTGAGATCCCCATCACGAATCTGCATCCTTTTGACCACGATAGGCGAGATCAAGTTCAGGCCGTCCCCGCCATCAACTAGCACCTTCGTCACCATGAGGTTGCGGATCATTGGTGAAACCAACAACAGCAAACACACGACCGCAGTTGTGCGATTAGGGGGGTGCTCGGTGTCAAAGATGATAGGCGTGCTGGACCACTTCAGTGGCTTCCGTGCGTCGAGTGATAGCTCCACCGATGTGATCTCACGCGCCCACTGCTTGAGTTGGCGGTGAGAGGTGTGCAGCGAGGCGCCGCCATCGACGCACATGGCCTCCGTAGCTTTATGAAACTCATGGTCGCCAGGCTCGTCATCCTCGTTGTCGGTGTCAAAACCGGTGGATCTAGGGTAGGGGGTCCCGATCTATGCGTCTTAGGCTGGTGGTAACAGGAAGCAAGGGACACAATGTTTACCCAGGTTCGGGCCCTCTCAATGGAGGTAAAACCCTACTTCCTACTTGGTTAATATTGACGATATGAGTAGTACAAGAGTAGATCTATCACGAGATCGTAGAGGCTAAACCCTAGAAGCTAGCCTATGATGGTTATTATTGTAGTTGTGATCGGCCTTCTAAAGACCAACCTCTCCGGTTTATATAGACACCGGAGAGGGCTAGGGTTTACACGGAGTCAGTTACAAGGAAGGAAACACAATATCCGGATCGCCAAGCTTGTATTCCACGCAAAGGAGTGTCCCATCTGGACACGGGACGCAGTCTTGAGTCTTGTATCTTCACGCTCCAATAGTCTGGACGATGTATATAGTCCGGGCGTCCAGACAACTCCTAATCCAGGACTCCCTCAGTAGCCCCTGAACCAGGCTTCAATGGCGATGAGTCCAGCGCGCAGTTTTGTCTTCGGCATTGCAAGGCGGGTTCCATCTCCGAATACTCCAAGGTAATCATCGAACACGTAAATGTCAGGACCCCGACTCAATGCCACATCGATCTAGCATGTAACACCTCATATCACTTTGCGGCCTCACGCACGGTATTCCCACGGGTGTCACCTTACCTTTGCCCGGGACCGTTTGCGCCTTTTGGCACACGTATATGATAGTGTCGCTAGCATCCATATGATAAGGAGCCCGGGCTGACATGGCTAGTCGTAAACCCAAAGTGGCGCAAACTTACAGGGACAGGCATCCATGACCCAGCATCGAACGTGTCGGTCATCAGCGAGTGAATCCAGGCTGTAGCACTGGGCTAGCAGGACTCCGGTGAACCGGGCTGTAGCGGGCTAACAGGACTCCGGTATTCATCGCGTGACATTTCCCCGAAGGGACAGACACAGGAACGAAGAAGGACACATGCCGGCCAGCCTAAGTGTTCCGGAGCAGTAGCAAGCTACCATGGCTCAGTGGAAACACTAGGAGACATTTCCCGGTAAGAGAGGCTACTAAGGATAAACAACTAGATAGTCAGATCCCACACATACCAAGCATTTCAATAACATACACACAATATGCTCGATATGTGCAAACACAACATGGCATCACAACATGACTCTACGACTCAAGTATTTATTCAATAGGCTCCGAGGAGCGAGATATTACAAACATGGGTCTCATGACCCAACAATCAGAGCATACAAATCAAAGCACATGCGGAAGCTTAACATGTCTGAGTACAGACATCTATAAATGGAAAAGGCTGAGAAGCCTGACTATCTACCAGATCCTGCCGAGGGCACAAGATCGTAGCTGAGGTAACAAGCTAAACGTCGAAGTCCACACGGTACTACTAGCGAGACTGAAGTCTCTCTGCAAAAACATAAATTAAGCAACGTGAGTACAAATGTACCCAGCAAGACTTACATCAGATCTAACTACATATGCATCATTGTCAACAAAGGGGGTGGTGGAGTTTAACTGCAGCAAGCCAGCTTTGACTCGGTGGCTAACCTGAACTACGACTGCAAGTAACTCTTTTGAGGTGGCGCACACGAGTCCACATATTCACCATATCAATACACCACTATGGATCCGCTCCTGTCTCCCTACGAGAACGCCATCCATAGCACTCACGCTTATCTTGCGTATTTTAGAGTATCCACTTTCACTTGTCTATGAACTGTACAAGGAGTCCACGTTTCCATATCCGAGGAATCCGGCTATTCGAATAGATAATGATAACCCTGCAGGGGTGTACTTCTTCACACACGCTCCCGCCACTTATCGCCCTGTACACGTCATGTATCTCGGCAACCTTCAAGCGGAAGCCGGGCGAGGGAGTCGGCCACGGCCTACCTAAACACTCAAGTCTCTTGTCCAGGTTTATCGCCTATTCGGGTTCCATCCGCAAGGAGATCCGGCCAGGGTGTCGCTCACGGCCCCAAACGATGTGTGCAGGGTTCCCAAGTCCACCATCCGGGTGCCACTTGGTACACCGGGCCACTGTGCCTAGTCTGTCCCAAGCCCACCTGTACCGGGTGCCACTTGGTAGACTACTAACACTACCTACAAACACCAGAAACTAGTTGCACTCCTGGACAGAGAACAAGGGTGATTAAGAAGCCGAGAGGGGCACTTAAGCATTCCAATGTGTGGTAGTAGCTGGTCATGGATCACAAACACAGAACTCAGTTCCTGAGGACGGCTGCAATGAGACAACCCACCATGTACTCCTACATGGCCTCTCACCGCTACCTTTACCAAATCGTATTCACACACTTAGCTCTCAACGGTAGAACATGTTCACACACCTCTGGTTCATCCCCGATGAATCAGACCTGACTCAACTCTAAGCAGTAGCAGGCATGACAAACAAGCAAGAATGAGTAGGCACAACAGGGCTCAAACAACTCCTACTCATGCTAGTGGGTTTCATCTATTTACTGTGGCAATGACAGGTCATGCAAAGGATAAAGGGGTTCAGCTACCGCAGCAAGTAACAAATATGTCGTTGTTGTCCTAATGCAGTAAAAGAGAGCAGGAGCGAGAGAGTGGGATTTTATCGGAATGAGCAAGGGGGTTTTGCTTGCCTGGTACTTCTGAAGATAACATTGAGTCTTCATCAGTGTCAACGATCACCACGTCGGAACATCGTCTACCGGGAGGGAACAGATACCGACAACAAAGAAGAAATACAATCAATGCAATGCACATTATGATGCATGCTCATGACATGGCAATATGAATGTGTTTTGAGCTAATGCAACTAGCAACAGATTAAATGAAGTTGGTTTGAATACAAGATTCAAATTCAAACTCCATATGTGATTATTTAAATGCCCTTTATATGATTTGTGCTAAACAGCATCTATAAGTTGTTCTAACATGCATGAAAATGGTACAGATGGATTCCTTGAATTTTTCTGATAATTTTTCATATATAAATTATTTAATTTGGAGTTACGGTTGAATTTCTATGAATTTTAGAAGTTTTGGACATTTTCTGAAAATAATAAATCATTTAAGATTTATTTAAATTCCAGAAAGGAATTATTGCGTCAGCATGACCTCATGCTGACCTCAGCAGGTCAACGGGCGCCGTCCAGGTCAAACTGACCTGTGGGCCCTGCGTGTCAGTGTCTGGACTAACTAACCTAATTAAAATTAACCCTAACTAACTTGGTTAGCCGGGCGGGGCCCGCATGTCAGTGAGTCAGTGTCTTAATTAAAATTAGTTATTAACTTAACCAAAAGTTAGCAGGGGACGGGCCCACACGTCAGTGACCCAGGGGGGTCAAATCCCTGGTCAACCGGGGCTAATCCACCGGCGTCTAGCCGCCGGCAACGACCAGACGCGGCGGTGGCTCGCCGGAGTTGCGCCAGAGGCGACGGATCGACGCGCCAAGGGCACCAGGAGGTAGCCCGTGCCCGTGCGCATCTAGGGGGACCAACGGGAGGTGCGGGGGTGGCCGGGGTTCGCCGGAGTGGAGCCCGAGGCGGCGGCCGGAGCTCGGGGGTTCGCGGGAGTGGCGCTGCGGTGCACGGGAGGACTAGTGGTTAGGTGCTTTGGGTTCCTAAGGTTGCGGTGAGCACGCTGGTGGGCTCGGGAGCGAGCTGCGGTGGCTGTGGCCACGGCCACGCCATGGCCGGCGGCGAGATGCTTCGGTCATGGTTGGGGATCGGGGCTAGAGCTCGCGAAGGACGACGAGGAAAGGGGGAATCGGGTCAAAGGCTCACCGCGGAGCTGCAGGGATGGTTAGTGGGCTCGGGGGCGCGCCGGAGTGGCCGAATTCGACGGAGAAGGGCGCCGGGGCCGAAGCTTGAAGACGATGACGATGACGGCTGCTCGGGGCCCTTCTGGTCGCGTGAGACGACGAGGAGGACGAGGGCGGAACAGCGGAGCTCGGGAGCGCGTCGGAGAGGAGAGGGGGTGGCGGTGGCCGCGAGGGAGCTCGTCGGCGGCGACGGCTGCGTTCGGGCGAGTGAGAGAGAGGAAGCAGGGGAGAGGGATGAGCTCGAGGGAGTGAGCGAGAGGGACCAGGGGGCTGCGTGGCGATGCTAGAAGGCTCGGGGAGGAAGCAGGAGGTGGCCAGGGGAAGCAGGAGGTGGCCGAGGCAGCGTCGGCGCCCGTCGGCCACGCGCGCTGCCTACTGGCGCGGGGAAGACGACAGGAGGAGGACGCCTGGTGGGCTGGGCCGCACAGCTGGGCCGGCAACAGTAGCGGGCCGCGCAGGTGGCTAGAATGCCAGGTAAGTGGCTGGGCTTCTCTCTTTTATTTTTCTGTTCTGTTTTATTTTTATTTAATCTTTTGCCACTGTTTTGAATTTAAAATAATTCAAACAATGCCAAAAGCTCCTCTGAATATTTTTATTTTGCTAGATGGACTTTTCCAAAAGCTCATAAAATATTTCAGGGGTATTTGAAATTATATTCTAGTTATATGAATATAATTCAAATTCAAATAGCTAATGATTTAAATTCAAAGTCCCAAAAATAAATCCTTAAAAATGTTCAATATTTTTGGTTTGGATCAAAACCCTTGCCAAAAATATTAAACATCCAAGAAGGGCATTTTGGAACAATGAATGAGATTTTAGGGTTTTTGCCCTTCTTTTATTTAAGTTTTTGAGGCTTCCAAATTTCCTCAGTTCAAGTTTCAAAATTTAAACATGATGCACACATGAAGCAGCCTAGGCACACCAGAAGCTAGGGATGTGACAACTCACCCCTACTAAACAAAAATCTCGTCCTGAGATTCAAGCGTAGGGTAAGATGAAGGGGAAACGCAAACTAGTATAACCTTCACAATCCAGGTTGCACGTCAAATGAGCGTTGATTCAATCACCATCTTTATCTTGAAGTCTTGCTCTGAGAAATCCTGCCAACATGACATGGAGAGAAGAAGGAGACTCTAGAAGGGTCGATCTTCTCGAAGGTCGAACAACTCAGGATTAACCCACGGAATGAGACATAGCAACATCTCTCAAGCTGAGAGACGAAGCACACATCCATAGGAATGGAGTGAAGCAGATGACGAAGGTTCACTAGGTAGACAACAATTCCACACCTAAGAAGGTGGTAAACGATTGTCAACGTAGCAAGGAGTTGAGTTGCCATGATACCACAACGGAACAACCTGGAGGAGGGTGATTCGTAGATTAATACCTTAAGTGGCAAAAAGAATTACCTTTGATTCAGAGATCATTGAAAACCTTTATACCAGCCTAAGGCAATTCTCAAGTGATCGTTTGGAGGGGGTCGGTAGAATGGCATACTCGGACTTGGATGATGTGGATTACCTTGTTGAAGACAACGTAATGGATGAATTTTCTTACCACCGGAAATGGAAGAGACCCATGGTAGAATGGCACATTGGCGGTGCAAGCTGGGAACAAAATGCAAATGCTGGGAATGATTCTGGTAACTGGGGAAGAACCCAACAATAGAGAGTGAATTCACTGTTTGAAAAGGTCATAGCATTGCCGAGGAAACTGAGAGCAATCCAGTTAGTACCGATGATAACACCTAGCGCTTGTGCGTGCTCTCAAGAACTTGAGCATTTCCATAATCATCAAGGTTTTATCAACATCCGTGTCAAGGATCCTGGCAACACAACTTACTACCATGATGAAAGATGATGGACGATGCAGATGCAAAGGAAGATAACACTTTCTCAGATTTCACCTTAGCGAGGCCAAGGAACAAAATCTGGATGATCGACCGAGAGACATTTAGCACTCCGCTTCTAATGTTCTCCTTGACATGCTAGTGTATCCCATTCATAGATATGGTTTGATAACTAGAACACCAAGTAAAGGTCGGACTTCGGGAGCAATAGAATCCATAAGGAACAGTTACGGAGGTAAATCCTACGAAATCCTTATGGGGAGGTGGCCAACTTCCTCAAACAAGATACTACAATAATAGGTCTTCCGGCTGGGTGTGTTGGCCACGACATCCACTTTACCGGTTATCAAGGGACCAATATTATAGTTATTGGGAAATGTTCCAACCATCATATCTGCCTGAGATTCAGATCTGGTTGGTGTCAGGATATTCCAGACTCATCGAGTCTAGGAGGAAAAATGAAAGTTTACAACACAAATCGACGAGATGACGTTGCGAGATTCTCGGGAAATGAACTATGATAGCAAGCTCCAAAACATGAGCTGGTTCTGCTACAAACATGTGAACATGTTGTCCCAGACAAGCATGGCCACGTAGTAGTCTTATAATTAAACACTACCGAGTTCAGGTGGGGAACCATCATCGAGGATATCGAAGTCTTTACGCAAGTCCATGGATTAGATCCCAAGCATAGACTTCTTTTCCTTGAACAAGTCAATCAGTGGCTTAGTGTGCTAGGGAATTCATATGGAATGAAGATGATCAGTCTAACAGACCACAGAATACTTTGCACGTGCATGACTGACTTGGGACGATTCCAAAGGAGGTAAAAACATGCTTTCTCGAATTCACGGCGGCAACTTGCATCAAATGCACATGAATTAGAGGAAGTCACTTCTTTTCATACAAACATATGCTTCACGAACGAGTCATGAAGATAATGCTTATAAAAAGTTTCCAACACTAGCTTGATGTCCGACAAAATCATGGAGAAGATAAGGATGTTGTCAATGGGCTCAACAACAACTCATCGGGATTTCCATATCACTGGACTTCCGCCATCATGTGAACACGGTGATAATATTGGTCAGACCAAAAAAATATAATGGTGTATGCTCGAGGAAAAACCACGAGAAAGAAAACATTACGAACATCGTTGGTTCTGATTTGATTTGACGATAACCCATACTCAAAACAAAGGATTGATAAGACAATAGGTCCAGCAACTGATCACAGGGACCAATCGATGAAGATATCATCTTTCTTCAACACACACTACACAAGAATATCCCTTTGGAACGAACTAAGTTAGGCAAGCTTTTATCTTCCAACTCTCCAAGTTGTTGTCTAGCTTAACCAACTAGCTCAGGGATATCTAACACCGATTTTGGGGAAGGGGTGGTTTACAAGAAACCAACTTGATCACGAGCTCAACATAGCGGTCAGGTGACAACCTGGTAATACCTCCGAGAAGATATTCGGAAAATCACGAACCACCGGTATGTTACTAAGCTCGAGAGCAATCTTTCTTTTCAGGGCAAGATGATATGATCAAATGAGCGAGGACTTGACAAAATCCTAACTCATCAATCAAAGAGTGCACCAGGAAATAAGGACTAGGTAGCACAATCAACCTTAGGGCGATGATTCAAAAATCAACATGCTAAGAATGAGGTTATCGTCCATTTAACTACCAAGCAACAGAGTTGCTAGCAGTATTGATTTCACACACCACGACTCACTTGTCGGCATTCCGGTTACGACAACACGAAACCAAGGAATGAGTAATGATGGCGAGAGTATCACTAAATCAAGAATTCATAGGATGGTGTGCCATTCCCATGATAATCTTAATATAAAGATGGTAACACTCCAGGGTGGAACAGAACAAAACTGGATTAGTATTTGATCTGCGGAGTACAACTGCTTTGACCCAATCCTGAATATGGATGAGGTACTGGAGTTTGTTTCTCCTAGTCATCCTGAATGGAATGGCTTGACGGACCACAAGAGTAATAGGCATCGATGAACGAATGCACACATAATCTTGACTATCAATTGATAGACGAGGGTCAGAAGACAACTAAAGAGGGACAACTCAAAGGAACATACGATTTTCTGAGTTATGGATGCATGGTTTAGCATGTCGAACGAATTCAACATATTTCTTCCGGGCAATCCATGCGGAAGGGTAGAACTGGCAGAGTCACAATATATAATGGAGAACTCATCAAAAGCACTCTGGTTGTGATCGTTCAGTTCAAAGAGGAACTTCTGCCATAAGTAGTTCATGGTATTTGGAAGAAGAAGATACCACGGACTTCAAGGACTATCGCAAAGGTTACTAATAACCTAAGGAACTAGCAACACTATCAACATGAGGCAAGTAGGGTGAATCTCGG
Source organism: Triticum aestivum (assembly GCF_018294505.1). Lineage (NCBI taxonomy): Eukaryota > Viridiplantae > Streptophyta > Magnoliopsida > Poales > Poaceae > Triticum > Triticum aestivum. The sequence continues at coordinate 161,491,756 of NC_057804.1, read as the reverse complement.
GTTCAAAACCCAGGAGTAGAATACATACTACTAGTGGCATCACGGGATGCTTTCGAGAATAAAGGCCAGAATCATCACACTGGAAACACAAAACATGGCTAAACTACTAGATAATCCCCTAAGCACTTAGGGTCATAATTATTAACTCCAAAATATATGTCGAGGCAATAAGGTACCTCAACTCACTAATTTGTGTGATTAATCTAACCAAAAGGACATCGGGAACGGGAAGAAGGGATTTGCAAATGCATCAGACTATTTAGAAACCTGGGATGACTCGGACAGCATAACGGCTGTAAATGCTCAGAAAAGATTTGAGACATTCACAAAAAGGGTGGCATAACCACTCAGAAGCACAATATCAAGGTTTCGAGATCAACAGTTAACGTACGGAAGTAGTAGAACTGAACAGAGCTTAATCCAACAATCTTATAAGTCTACGGATTAGTAACACGTGATCCTGATAGAAAGAAGAGATAGCCTAGTTCTTAATCCCCGTAGAAGAGAAGATGATGACTCAGATCAGAAGGGCATAAGGTATAAGGAGTAAAAAGAGCCTTACGTTCCATCCCACAATCAATTCCCTTATATAACTAAAGAATTTCTAGACTCAACTTCGACCAGTTTGGCTTGGTAATCCTACAGGCAGTCAAGCTCTGATACCAACGCTGTCAGGACCCCGACTCAATGCCACATCGATCTAGCATGTAACACCTCATATCACTTTGCGGCCTCACGCACGGTATTCCCACGGGTGTCGCCTTACCTTTGCCCGGGACCGTTTGCGCCTTTTGGCACACGTATATGATAGTGTCGCTAGCATCCATATGATAAGGAGCCCGGGCTGACATGGCTAGTCGTAAACCCAAAGTGGCACAAACTTACAGGGACAGGCATCCATGACCCAGCATCGAACGTGTCGGTCATCAGCGAGTGAATCCAGGCTGTAGCACTGGGCTAGCAGGACTCCGGTGAACCGGGCTGTAGCGGGCTAACAGGACTCCGGTATTCATCGCGTGACATTTCCCCGAAGGGACAGACACAGGAACGAAGAAGGACACATGCCGGCCAGCCTAAGTGTTCCGGAGCAGTAGCAAGCTACCATGGCTCAGTGGAAACACTAGGAGACATTTCCCGGTAAGAGAGGCTACTAAGGATAAACAACTAGATAGTCAGATCCCACACATACCAAGCATTTCAATAACATACACACAATATGCTCGATATGTGCAAACACAACATGGCATCACAACATGACTCTACGACTCAAGTATTTATTCAATAGGCTCCGAGGAGCGAGATATTACAAACATGGGTCTCATGACCCAACAATCAGAGCATACAAATCAAAGCACATGCGGAAGCTTAACATGTCTGAGTACAGACATCTATAAATGGAAAAGGCTGAGAAGCCTGACTATCTACCAGATCCTGCCGAGGGCACAAGATCGTAGCTGAGGTAACAAGCTAAACGTCGAAGTCCACGCGGTACTACTAGCGAGACTGAAGTCTCTCTGCAAAAACATAAATTAAGCAACGTGAGTACAAATGTACCCAGCAAGACTTACATCAGATCTAACTACATATGCATCATTATCAACAAAGGGGTGGTGGAGTTTAACTGCAGCAAGCCAGCTTTGACTCGGTGGCTAACCTGAACTACGACTGCAAGTAACTCTTTTGAGGTGGCGCACACGAGTCCACATATTCACCATATCAATACACCACTATGGATCCGCTCCCGTCTCCCTACGAGAACGCCATCCATAGCACTCACGCTTATCTTGCGTATTTTAGAGTATCCACTTTCACTTGTCTATGAACTATGCAAGGGGTCCAAGTTTCCATATCCGAGGAATCCGGCTATTCGAATAGATAATGATAACCCTGCAGGGGTGTACTTCTTCACACACGCTCTCGCCACTTATCGCCCTGTACACGTCATGTACCTCGGCAACCTTCAAGCGGAAGCCGGGCGAGGGAGTCGGCCACGGCCTACCTAAACACTCAAGTCTCTCGTCCAGGTTTATCGCCTATTCGGGTTCCATCCGCAAGGAGATCCGGCCGGGGTGTCGCTCACGGCCCCAAACGATGTGTGCAGGGTTCCCAAGTCCACCATCCGGGTGCCACTTGGTACACCGGGCCACTGTGCCTAGTCTGTCCCAAGCCCACCTGTACCGGGTGCCACTTGGTAGACTACTAACACTACCTACAAACACCAGAAACTAGTTGCAACTCCTGGACAGAGAACAAGGGTGATTAAGAAGCTGAGAGGGGCACTTAAGCATTCCAATGTGTGGTAGTAGCTGGTCATGGATCACAAACACAGAACTCAGTTCCTGAGGACGGCTGCAATGAGACAACCCACCATGTACTCCTACATGGCCTCTCACCGCTACCTTTACCAAATCGTGTTCACACACTTAGCTCTCAACAGTAGGACATGTTCACACACCTCTGGTTCATCCCCGATGAATCAGACCTGACTCAACTCTAAGCAGTAGCAGGCATGACAAACAAGCAAGAATGAGTAGGCACAACAGGGCTCAAACAACTCCTACTCATGCTAGTGGGTTTCATCTATTTACTGTGGCAATGACAGGTCATGCAAAGGATAAAGGGGTTCAGCTACCGCAGCAAGTAACAAATATGTCGTTGTTGTCCTAATGCAGTAAAAGAGAGCAGGAGCGAGAGAGTGGGATTTTATCGGAATGAGCAAGGGGGTTTTGCTTGCCTGGCACTTCTGAAGATAACATTGAGTCTTCATCAGTGTCAACGATCACCACGTCGGAACATCGTCTACCGGGAGGGAACAGATACCGACAACAAAGAAGAAATACAATCAATGCAATGCACATTATGATGCATGCTCATGACATGGCAATATGAATGTGTTTTGAGCTAATGCAACTAGCAACAGATTAAATGAAGTTGGTTTGAATACAAGATTCAAATTCAAACTCCATATGTGATTATTTAAATGCCCTTTATATGATTTGTGCTAAACAGCATCTATAAGTTGTTCTAACATGCATGAAAATGGTACAGATGGATTCCTTGAATTTTTCTGATAATTTTTCATATATAAATTATTTAATTTGGAGTTACGGTTGAATTTCTATGAATTTTAGAAGTTTTGGACATTTTCTGAAAATAATAAATCATTTAAGATTTATTTAAATTCCAGAAAGGAATTATTGCGTCAGCATGACCTCATGCTGACCTCAGCAGGTCAACGGGCGCCGTCCAGGTCAAACTGACCTGTGGGCCCTGCGTGTCAGTGTCTGGACTAACTAACCTAATTAAAATTAACCCTAACTAACTTGGTTAGCCGGGCGGGGCCCGCATGTCAGTGAGTCAGTGTCTTAATTAAAATTAGTTATTAACTTAACCAAAAGTTAGCAGGGGACGGGCCCACACGTCAGTGACCCAGGGGGGTCAAATCCCTGGTCAACCGGGGCTAATCCACCGGCGTCTAGCCGCCGGCAACGACCAGACGCGGCGGTGGCTCGCCGGAGTTGCGCCAGAGGCGACGGATCGACGCGCCAAGGGCACCAGGAGGTAGCCCGTGCCCGTGCGCATCTAGGGGGACCAACGGGAGGTGCGGGGGTGGCCGGGGTTCGCCGGAGTGGAGCCCGAGGCGGCGGCCGGAGCTCGGGGGTTCGCGGGAGTGGCGCTGCGGTGCACGGGAGGACTAGTGGTTAGGTGCTTTGGGTTCCTAAGGTTGCGGTGAGCACGCTGGTGGGCTCGGGAGCGAGCTGCGGTGGCTGTGGCCACGGCCACGCCATGGCCGGCGGCGAGATGCTTCGGTCATGGTTGGGGATCGGGGCTAGAGCTCGCGAAGGACGACGAGGAAAGGGGGAATCGGGTCAAAGGCTCACCGCGGAGCTGCAGGGATGGTTAGTGGGCTCGGGGGCGCGCCGGAGTGGCCGAATTCGACGGAGAAGGGCGCCGGGGCCGAAGCTTGAAGACGATGACGATGACGGCTGCTCGGGGCCCTTCTGGTCGCGTGAGACGACGAGGAGGACGAGGGCGGAACAGCGGAGCTCGGGAGCGCGTCGGAGAGGAGAGGGGGTGGCGGTGGCCGCGAGGGAGCTCGTCGGCGGCGACGGCTGCGCTCGGGCAAGTGAGAGGGAGGAAGTAGGGGAGAGGGATGAGCTCGAGGGAGTGAGGGAGAGGGACCAGGGGGCTGCGTGGCGATGCTAGAAGACTCGGGGAGGAAGCAGGAGGTGGCCAGGGGAAGCAGGAGGTGGCCGAGGTAGCGTCGGCGCCCGTCGGCCACGCGCGCTGCCTACTGGCGCGGGGAAGACGACAGGAGGAGGACGCCTGGTGGGCTGGGCCGCACAGCTGGGCCGGCAACAGTAGCGGGCCGCGCAGGTGGCTAGAATGCCAGGTAAGTGGCTGGGCTTCTCTCTTTTATTTTTTTGTTCTGTTTTATTTTTATTTAATCTTTTGCCACTGTTTTGAATTTAAAATAATTCAAACAATGCCAAAAGCTCCTCTGAATATTTTTATTTTGCTAGATGGACTTTTCCAAAAGCTCATAAAATATTTCAGGGGTATTTGAAATTATATTCTAGTTATATGAATATAATTCAAATTCAAATAGCTAATGATTTAAATTCAAAGTCCCAAAAATAAATCCTTAAAAATGTTCAATATTTTTGGTTTGGATCAAAACCCTTGCCAAAAATATTAAACATCCAAGAAGGGCATTTTGGAATAATGAATGAGATTTTAGGGTTTTTGCCCTTCTTTTATTTAAGTTTTTGAGGCTTCCAAATTTCCTCAGTTCAAGTTTCAAAATATAGACATGATGCACACATGAAGCTAGCCTAGAGCACTACCAGCAGCTAGGGATGTGACAGTAAACCATGTCCGGATCTGCAAAATGATCTTCACATACCATCGTAGAGAGAATGATGTTTCAGCTGACAACTTTTTAGACAACGTGATATGTCATTACGGTTGGCTCGTTACTCGAACCATTTTCCCACAAACAGCCACAACGCATATTGCGAGGTGGTTTCCTTGACACGTCTTGTCAAAGCAGAGATCGTGTCCCCTTATCACGGGATTCTCATCAATACGGGTACGGGTAATCCCACCACGCCATGAATCGTGACGCTTGGGAAGTAAGCGATTCTCAACGGGCAAGTGAGGAGGTGCACCGCTTTTGTCGCCTTTATAAAGGGATAACGGCTCCCCATTTTCACCCACGCCTTTCTCCTCCTTTGCTCATCCTTACCTCCTCGAGCTCCAGCGCCCTAGCCCAAGTCTTCTCCGCACAGCTGAATATGTCCGGAGCAGGAGGCAAGTGGGTGGCTTCCACTGTGAAGGAGAAGCATATCGCGAGTCTTCGGGCGGTCGGATACTTGGCCACAGACATAGCATACCGGCTACCAGATGACGGGCAGGTCATTCCGACCCCGGGACCCCATGAGAGGGTCGTGTTTCTCGCCCACTTCGTCCGCGGACTGGGGTTTCCACTTCATCCCTTCGTCCACAGGGTCATGTTCTACTAGGGGCTAGATTTCCAAGATCTAGCCCCAAACTTCGTCCTCAACATCTCGGCGTTCATCATCGTATGCGAGGCCTTCCTCCGCATCAAGCACCACTTCGGCCTGTGGCTGCAAATATTTTGCATGAAGCCGAAGATCGTGAGCAGCGAGCAAGCGGAGTGCGGATGGGCCATGGTGGGCAAGATGCCTAACATCACCTGGCTCGACGGCTTCTTTGTGGAGACCGTGAAAGGGTGGCAATCGGGGTGGTTCTACATCACCGACCCGTGCGGTGCCAACTGAGCAGCGGCACCCGAGTTCCGATCCGAAACCCCTATGCGGCTCACCTCCTGGGAAAAGAAGGGCCTGTCCTGGGGCGAACCTACAGAGCTGACCAGGCTCCAAAAATGCATCAAGGGCATGAAGGACAAGAACATCAAGCTTGTCAACATGATCCAGGTCATGCTCGTTCGCCGGATTCTTCCGTGCCAAAGGCGGGCATTTAATCTGTGGGAGTTTGTTCCAGCCGAACACGAGACGCTTCGGAGGCTTTACGACATGAAGCATAAAGACGCATGGAAGGTGATGTTCAAGGCCTACGAAGTACCTCCTCCCATGTCCAAGGACCGTGGACTTCACGCTGCGCGGCCTCCTAGTCCGGTGAGTTTTCTGACTACCACAGGATTCAGCTCTTCCCAGTATATTCGTGGGGGAGTCTTAAGTAATTGTGCATATTTAATCAGGATTATGTGGAGACAGCGGAGCAGATTCACTGTCCGGCTCCGCTGCCAGAAGGCCCAGCTGATGCTCTCCTGACAGAGATGCTAGTCCCAGTGCCCTACAAGGCACCGGAGAAGAATGCTGAAAAGAAGGCCCCGGGGACCAGGAAGGGTCTCCGGCGTAAGGTTGTATCGAAGCCTCGTCCGAAGACAACGAGGCACACTCCTCCCCTGAAGGGGGGGGAGAAGAAGAAGGGGCCACCCCATCCGGAGAGGATGAGGGGCCCGAGAAGGAGGACCAGGGGGCCGGGAAAGGCCCCCGGCGGAAGGCCGTCATTCCCTCGTTGTTCGACGACGACGAGGCAGATTCCTCCCGCGGAGGCGGGGGCAAGCAAGAAGAAACTCTACCTCCCCGCATTGGGGAGGAGAGAAAGAGGAAAGTTGCCCCGGAGGAGGAGGCTGGGACGTCCAAGAAGGGAAAGGTGTCCCTTCCGGACTACTCCGCCACGGCCACCCATAGCGAGGAGGGGTGGTTGCCCATGGGGAAGCCCCTAGCACGATGGTAAGTATCCGCACTCTATCGTGATTTTACTTCATAGTCTTTTTATAACACCAAACATATATGCAGTCCGGCCAGGGTTCATCCCGAGGTATCGTCTTCGGGATGGGTCCCTGAGCGATTCGGCGATGAACTCGCTCCTGACGGCCACTACTCCTTAGCCCGCGGATGACACGGAGGTGTTGTATCGAAGGCTCCTAGAGCAGGGGGAGGTGACTCTAGAGACACCCCAGGGCGGAATTCCAGATGTCGGACACGCGGGGTTCAAGATCCCCGCGGATTGTGTCGATGAGAGCCGCAGTAGGCTGGGCTCTCAGTCGAACGCTGTTCCGGAACCTTCAACGGTTCCGGACTCAGGCAGGCAGCCCCTCGTTAGGGAGGGCGGGCCGTCCGTGCTGAGAACTTCCGTTATGCCCGAGGCGTCGGATTATCTGCTGGAAGCGCTTCGTGGCGCTTCCATGGATGAACAACACCATACTCTTATGAGTGCGGTGATTCAGAAGGTTTTGTCCGCCAAGAGAGGACTAACCGAAGCTTGCACCAGCCTCCTGAGAGGCTTTGGGGTAAGTAATAAAAATGTGTGAAATTACCACCCGATAGGTAGTAGCCCCTGATACTCTGTTTGGTGTTCGAAAAGAAAAGCCAAACGGAGGGTCAATTATAACCCGCAGGAGTCTAATAATAATTGTGCATGTGAATAAGCAGGTTGTGCTGCTTGTCGCTGCTATCTGCACAGCCGAGGTCGCCGGACTAAAGCGGGACCTGGAGCAGGTGCAGGGGAGCTCGACCTCACAAAGAGGTAGGTCGAAGAGAACAAAGGTGAGTGATTCCCCGCCCTCATGTAATCAAGGATAGATAAAATTAGTTATTCTAACGACGAAGCGTCGTGACTGCGTAACAGGGGCCACCACCGAAGTGGCGTCTCTGAAGAAAGCGTTGTCCGAGGCCGAAGACAAGGCGGCCTTGGAATGCAAGGAGCGCGAAGAGCCAGAAGCTAGAGTGGGCGAGGTACAACAAGAGCTCCAGGAGCTAGGCAAGAAGTTCGAGTCCGTGGAGCATGATCTTAAGATGAAAGAGGTCGAGCTTGTGAAGGCCCTTGCGAGTATGAGAGACGCCAAGGCCGAAGCCGACAAGGCACAGCAGGAAATCCAGGCGGCCAAGAAGATAGCGGCGGGTAAGACATTCCCTATGCAAAGCAAACATGTGGAGGAGCCATTTCTTTTACTTACCCGAATTCCGAGCTCTCTAGGGGCATTCGCAGATCTGCCACACAGCGTATCAGATACCATGGAGTTCTACCGTGCCAAGGAGGGGAGCTCAAAGGACAAGCTATTCTGGTCCCAGTATGCTGGGGCCGAACACCCAATGCCACTGAGTGACCAACTGAAGCAGTTGGTCGAACTCCACAGGGCGGCCGAAGTGGCTATGAAAGATTTCATAGTCCGGATGTGGCCTGGTGAGCCCCTGCCCACTAGCTACTTCGACCTGATCAACCAGATGGTGAATGCCTGTCCGCAGCTTGAAGTTATCAAGTGATCCGTTTGCATTGAGGGTGCCCGTCGGGCCTTTGCCCGCGCGAAGGTGCATTGAGGCAAGCTGGATGCGAAGAAGCTGGTGAAGGAGGGGCCACCAAAGGGCAAGTCGCATCGGTATCCCGAGAAGTATTACGATGGCGTTATGAAGGGCACTCGTCTCGTGGCCAATGAATGTACCAAGGACACGATCCTTGAGTAAATGTACCCCTATCGTTGTTGTAATATTAAGACGAAGTTACTTGCACTATGTAGCGCTGTTTGATTTGAAATATTACCTTCTGTGCAGCTGTTTATAAAATTCTGAAAGTAGGCCAGTCGCCGGCTTCCGCCCCCACGTAACTAGTATCGTGGTGTTCCTGGAAAAACCTGGATACTCTTTATCCAAATTTTTGGTCCCTTAAGGAGGTATCCGATGCAGCGAACAAGGCAATCGGACAATGCGGCTTTAAAACTTTCACTTGGCCATAGAAGTCTACAATTTTAAATTTCGGCGAAGCCCCTAGAATTCGGAAGGCCGGATTGGGGCGCTATATACGCCTAAATCGGACGAAGCCGATTCCTCGCCTAAAGTAGAAAAATCTTTAAGGATTTTAAGACCTCTCGAACAGCGACCAGCTCTCGCCGCATCATGCCGGTCAGTTTTCAGCTTTCTCTACTAAGGTGCTCGTCCGTAAGAACCGGGACACAATCACAGTAGTTCTCCCTGCACTACCTTAGCCGATATAACGGAACATAAGGTACCAAAACAAGGGAGCCGGGCAAACCCAACTATTGACACAAGACGTGATTCGGAGCTGATGAATATAGTGCTATAAGTTTGGGGTGCCGCACTGTTGAAAGTGTTCGTACTTGTTCTGCCGTATTATGAGGTGCCATAAGAAGCCCCTCGCAAAATTGATCGTACAAAGGTGTACGGAAGCAATATTAAATAAACATTTGTAAGAAAAAATGCTCAAATGATGCTGGAAACCTCGGGCTCAAGGGTGGCATGCTCCGCTGGTGTTGGGCAAGTTGCCTCGGCAAGGCCCTTGCCGGGGCTGCAGAGGCTGCCCCAGTAAGGGTCTTGCCGGGGGAGTCCACCTCGCCCTCTTGTTCTTCGTGTTTTCATCTTGGCGTCACTCTGGTCGTCTCGTGGCTTCGGCTTCCCTCCTTGGCCCCGCTAAGTGTGGCCGCAGGCACGGCTCTGACTGCCCGTGCATAGGTAAAGGGGTGCAAAGTAGAGCCCCTACTTCTGTACACTGACAGTGTTCTTTCTTGATGATAAATCGCAGGTCCAAAAGATCTTCAAAAAATACGCTAGGAAGGCCCAAAACCAATTTGAAGTGAAGATCAAGAAGGTTCGTAGTGACAACAGAACGGAGTTCAAGAACGCAAATGTGGACACCTTTCTTGATGAAGAAGGGATTTCACATGACTTCTCAGCTACGTACACACCTTAACAAAATGAAGTTGTTGATAGGAAGAACCGAACACTCATCGAAATGGCGAGAACGATGCTTGATGAGTACAAGACGCCAAAGCACTTTCGGGCAGAAGCGGTTGAGACAGCTTGTCATGCCACAAATCGCTTGTATCTTCACAAGCTACTCGGCAAGACGGCATACGAGCTCCTCACCGGTAACAAACCCCAAGTTTGATACTTTCGAGTATTCAGCTCCAAGTGCTACATTCTTGATAAGCATCGTCGTTCTAAATTTGCTCCTAAATCTCATGTGGGATTCCTACTTGGTTATGGCTCAAACTCTCACACTTACCGTGTCAACAACAATTTCACCCGAAAGGTTGAAGAGACAGTAGATGTGAAGTTTGATGAATCTAACGGCTCGCAAGTAGAGCAATTGCCAATTGATGTAGGAGATAAAGATCCTTCGGAAGCAATCCAAGACTTGTCTATTGGCAAGGTTCGTCCTTCAGAGGTGAAGGAGAGTACGTCTTCCGTCCAAGTGGAAGCTTCTGCCTCACGACAAGGTGAACCAAGAGTTGATATGGAAGCATCCACAAAGCGGGACACACAAAGATGAAGAAAACAAGGAAGTACACCAAGATGAACCTCATCAACCTCCTTCTCCACCATGACAAGAGAACAACAACGTCAACAATGATGAGGGCCAAGAAGAAGAACGAGATGATGAAGAAGATGTTCCACCCCGATCAAAGCAAAAGCTCTCACGATTTCGGGAAAGAGTTGCTAGAGACCATCCCGTCGAGCAAATCTACAAAGATATCCAAACCGGGAGAATCACTCGCTCTAAATCTCGTTTGGCTAATTTTTGTGAACATTATTCATTCATCTCTAGCATTGAACCCATGAAGGTTAAAGAAGCATTGGAAGATCTTGATTGGATAAAGTCCATGCATAAAGAACTACACAACTTTGAGAGAAACGAAGTGTGGACATTGGTCAAGAAGCCAGAGAACAACCACAACATCATCGTTACCAAATGGGTGTTTCGCAACAAGCAAGATGAAGATGGACAAGTAGTTCACAACAAAGCACGTCTCGTCGCCCAAGGCTACACTCAAGTCGAAGGTATGGACTATGGTGAGACATATGCCCCCGTTGCTAGACTTGAGTCCATTCGCATCTTACTTGCCTATGCTAATCACCATGATATCACTTTATACCAAATGGACATCAAAAGTTCTTTTCTAAATGGTGAAATTGAGGAGGAAGTTTATGTTAAACAACCTCCCGGCTTTGTTAATCCTAAGAAATCTAATCATGTTTACAAACTTCACAAAGCTCTTTATGGTCTTAAACAAGCTCCTAGAGCATGGTATAAAATGCTTGACCAAGTTCCTTATTGAGAAAGGATTTCAGATTGGAAAAATTGATTCTACCCTTTACACTAAAGGGGTTAATGGAGAATTATTTGTGTGCCAAATCTATGTTGATGATATTATTTTTGGATCAACTAACCCTCATTGTAGTGAGAAGTTTGGGAATCTTATGTCGGAGAAGTTTGAGATGTCTATGATGAGTGAACTCAAGTTCTTTCTTGGTTTGCAAATCAAGCAAACTAAGGATGGTACCTTTGTCTCTCAAACAAAGTATACCAAGGACTTGTTCAAGTAGTTCAATATGCAAGAACGCAAAGGTATGATTACACCCATGCCTAGTAGTGGACATGTTGACTTGACTAAAGATGGTGAACCCGTTGACCAAAAGGTTTACTGCTCTATGATTGGTTCATTATTATATCTATGTGCCTCTCGTCCCGATATTATGCTAAGTGTGTGCATGTGTGCACGATATCAAGCGGCCCCTAAAGAGTGTCATCTTAAGGCCATGAAAAGGATAGTGAGATACTTAATCCATACACCAAACTTTGGCATTTGGTATCCAAAGAGGGCATCTTTTAATCTAGTTGGCTACTCCGACTCAGACTATGCCGGAGACAAGGTTGATAGAAATTCCACTTCGTGTACTTGTCAATTTCTTGGTAGATCTCTTGTGTCTTGGTCCTCCAAGAAACAAAACTCGGTATCCTTATCCACCGCCGAAGCGGTATACATTGCCGCCGGTTCATGTTGTGCTCAATTACTTTGGATGACCCAAACTCTTAAAGATTATGGGATACATGTGAAACATGTTCCTTTGATTTGTGACAATGAAAGTGCTATTAAGATTGCTCACAATCCCGTGCAACATTCTTGAACTAAGCACATTGAAGTTCGTCATCATTTCATTCGAGATCATGTTGCTAAGGGTGATATTAACCTTAAGCATGTTCGCACCGACAAGCAATTGGCGGATATATTCACTAAACCACTTGATGAGAAAGTGTTTTGCAGGTTGAGAGGTGAATTGAACATCATTGATGCCTCAAACTTGGAGTAGGAACTCCATTTGGATACATGCAAGGCATGAGCGTATGACTAATCCTTGATGTTTCTCTTATGCCGATAATCATATATCTTGGATATATTTGCACCCTTGCATGTCATCTAACTCTTGTGGGTACTTGGATGGATCTAAATCTACGAGATTGCAAATCACTCATATCTTGAGCAATCTCTACATCACCAAGTCTCTACTTTACCGTGGTTGAAGATAAGGAAGCATGAAACCTTCAACCATATCCTTTGACAAATTCCTAAGTACAATTTCATGATTGTAATTTTGGATACACAAGTGCTCTAACTTGCAAATCTAATCCACTTAGGTATATGAACTCCAATTACAAGTGGTGCTCCAAGCAAACTACATCAAAATTGAGCATCCCACACAAGTTCAACTACATGATCAAGTTAAACACCACCACCCAAGGTATGCTATTCCATCTTAGAGAAGCTTTACCCCAAGACATGGGTCAAAGCAACTCAATAAGATGTGAATACATCAAGGTGCTTAAACGAAAAATGGCAACCCCATTATGAGCTTAAACGATGAGTATGACCTATGATCAAGTGTCTTCACCTGACTCCTAAGTCAATATACTCTAACATAGGTGACTTTGTCGCCGACCATTTCTGGATGAAGTTCTCTAGTGTTTCTCCTTGTTCTTGCATTTTGTCTCATGCATATTTGTTCCCCTTCAAAAGAAACTTCATCTAGATTTCTTCTCCTTTTATTTCTGTTCTGCATATCTCTGCACCCCATTAGTTGCAAATCCTTCAATTTAATTTATTGCAAATCCTTGTGAGAACTTATTCGCTTAGTGAGCTGAGGTGACTAGTGCTTTCTCTCTGTGATGAGCTCGGACAAACCGATTTGCCTCTTTCGGTCAAACCGAAACTTTTCGGTGCCACCGAAGGAATCAACTCAGTGTAGCCGATTTCAATACTGAGAAATCACTCTTATCACTTGCATTCTGCACATTTTGTTCTAGCTCCACTCGATGATTCTTATCCTCTACCAGCATCATATTCTATATGCTGCTTTGCTCTGTGACTCAAGGGCCAAACCCATGCTTTGCGTCACCATCCAGAAGAATCCTTCTTGGAAATTGATGTCAAAGGGGGAGAGAGAGTTCACATCAAATCTTAGTCACTCCAACAGCGGGAGAGAGAAACAGGGGAGAGAGACATTCTTTTCAAAAAATGATTGGTATTCAAAGAGGAGAGAAGTTACATGTCTTTAGAGGGGAAAGACATGCTCATATTGTTTTTGTGTGTTTGTGTTTGCTTTGCTCTGATTTTCAATTCCCTATCTTCTCCCAATATCCATTATAAGATTCAGGGGGGGCAAGACATCTAAGGGAAGGAAATCTTAAAATTCATTGCATATCTTTACCTTTGGGGAATTGTTTACACTCATATAGAGTACCTAGTACCACTCTATACATGTCATCCCAAATCTTGTTACTCTTGTGGTTTACTCCTCTTGCTCTGCTTAATAGATGTCTCTGTGTTGTCTAACCTTGTTTACTCAGGTTCATCTCTTCCAAAGCTAGTTCAAGACCACAAGGCAAGTATATGCATCACACTCATATGCATGAGGATATCTTGCTGATGTACATATTGTTTGCAAGGACTCATGAGCATGAAGGTACATTTCCTATATTGACATCATTTGCTCTGATGCATATAGCCAAGATACATGTAACTCTTTGCTTTCTCTATCATGTTTATGGACTCATATGACCTCATGTTCCACATTTACATGATTGCATACATGTAGGGGGAGCCTGTGCATGTTACATGTCTTTCCAAAGATTGACTTGCCTTTCCCTATATCTCTATCTAAAGCTTTGCTGTATGTTGTCATCAATTACCAAAAAGGGGGAGATTGAAAGCACAAGTGCTCCCTGGGTGATTTTGGTAATTGATGTCAACATATCTCTTGTTGGACTAATACTTTCATCTAGTATATTTCATATAAGTCCAACAGTGGAGTGGAATGTTCAAGAGGATGTGGAACCCCTACGAAATGCTAAGAACAAAAGATTGGCTCAATCTCTAAAGTCCAAGACTCTACATTTTCTATTTTAGTGATCCAAGATCACATTGAGTCTACAGGAAAGCCAACACTATTAAAAGGGGATGAGGTGTTGCTTAATGGCTTGCTTGCTCAAAGTGCTTAGTGATATGCTCCAAAGCCCTCAACCACTTTCTCATATCCACATATGTCCCAAACCAAAAGTCAAAGTCGGCCCCACCGATTTGATCCATCCGGCGCCACCGAGTTTAGTTGACATAGCTACTACTAGAAACCCTAATCAATTCGGTCACACCGATGGGATATCAGTCTGACCGAGATGGGCTTGGAAACTCTCTGTTGTTTATTACAATATTTTCGGTCCCACCGAGAAGATTCAATCGGTCACATCGAGTTTGCCTGGACAACTCTCTGTTTTCCTTATTACCAAATCGGTCCCACCGAGTTGTGTAATCGGTCAAACCGAGATGAGGTTTTACCCTAACCCTTGTGCATCGGTCTCACCGAGTTGATCATAACGGTCCCACCAAAATTGCCTAACGGTCACATTATGTACTGAATCGGTCCGACCCAGTTTTCTGATTCGGTGCCACCGAGTTTGGTATATTGTGTGTAACGGTTAGATTTTGTGTGGATGCTATATATACCCATCCACCCTCTCCTCATTCGTGAGGGAAGCCATCAGAACGTGCCTACACTCCCAGTACTCATTTTTTGAGAGAGAACCACCTACTCATGTGTTGAGACCAAGATATTCCAATCCAACCATATGAATCTTGATCTCTAGCCTTCCCCAAGTTGCTTTCCACTCAAATCATCTTTCCACCAAATCCAATCCTATGAGAGTGAGCTGAGTGTTGGGGAGACTATCATTTGAAGCACAATAGCAAGGAGTTGATCATCAACACACCATCTATTACATTTTAGAGAGTGGTGTCTCCTAGATTGGTTAGTTGGTACTTGGGAGCCTCCGACAAGATTGTGGAGTTGAACCAAGGAGTTTGTAAGGGCAAGGAGATCGCCTACTTCGTGAAGATCTACCCTAGTGAGGCAAGTCCTTCGTGGGTGATGGCCATGGTGGGATAGCCAAGGTTTCTTCTTCGCGGACCCTTCATGGGTGGAGCCCTCCTTGGACTCGCACAACCATTACCCTTCGTGGGTTGAAGTCTCCATCAACGTGGATGTACGATAGCACCACCTATCGGAACCACGCCAAAAACATCTGTGTCTCCATTGTGTTTGCACACTCCAATCCCATTCCATTACTTTCTTGCAAGTTGCATGCTTTAGTTTCCTCTACCCATATACTCTTTGCATGCTTGCTTGATATGTATTGTGAATAGTTAAACTTGTGCTCAGACTCCAACTAAACTTGAAAAACTTAAAAACAGCCAACTTTGTGTGTTAAGGGTCTATTCACCCCCCTCTAGACATCTCTTCTCGATCCTTTCAAGTTCGGTTTGGAAAATGAGAAAGGGGTAGGTAGATGGAAATGGATCCTGAGGTGGGAGGTGGACTGTGGCGGCGGCGATTGGATAGGGGAGGAATGGACGGGCCATCTTCCCTAGAAATTAGGGTTCATTTGTTGAAATAGATAGAGGATTAGGATAGGGGTTTATACAGTCCGCCCGATCTAAATTGGGCGGTCGAGAATAAATAGGTTAGGTAGCCCAAATAAGAAAGGGAAGATATTTTTGGGATGTTTGGGGATGATCCGGACTCATCAGTCACAACAGCCCAGTTCGGGTTCGGAGCAGTGTTCATACACGAGCAAGAGGGGGTCGGTGGTTGTGCCAAGAGGTTAGGTGGTTTGACAAGAGGGAATCGAAAACACGGTTGGTCTCGGAAACAAACGCAATGGAGAGTAGCGAGGAGCGGCAACTATGAGCGGATGCAAGTTTTAAGAAAACAATGCCGATATAATGCGAATGATGACGATATAATGTGAATGATGACATGAGATGAAATGCATGACATGAACAAAATGCAAAACTAAAGACAAAAACCGAACCACGGAGGAAATCTCATATCACATAGCCGAAAAAGGCAAGAGTTGGAGTTACAAATATGGAAAGTTACATCCGGGGTCACTACTAGGGAAAAGCCTATACAGTAAACTTTAGCAGTAGTGCATGTTAAAAAAGGGCGCTACTGCTAGACAGCAGTAGTGCGCGTGAAATAACTGCGCTGCAGATACATATATAGCAGTAGCGCGTCCCGCTGTAAAAGCGCTACTACAAAAATTCCCACCACTAAGTCGATCGGCTACACATAGTAGTAGCGCTCTTTTAGAAACAGCGCTACCGCTAATTTTGTTGTAGCAGCGCGTTTATGAGTAAGGCGCTACTACTAACGAAAATAAAATAAAAAGAAAAACAAGTAGAGAAGTAAATGAAAATGAAAGAAATAGAAAAAGGAGAAAGGAAAAAAATGTGAAGAAAAATAAATGAAAAAGGGGGAAAAGGAGAAAGGAATAGCAGTAGCACGTTTCAGGAAACGCGCTGTAGCTAACTTAGCTATAGCGCGTTTTCAGGAACGCGCTACCGTTACGTTTCTCTTAAACAGTGGTTTCCCTCCCCCCGGCCACCACTTCTTCCCCAAATACCTCACCCTCGCCGCCATCTCCCCAATTCGCCGTAGCCCCACTTCACCGTCGTCTCCTGCCGGCATGGACGCCCGCAAACTCACCGTCTCCCCCCGAGGCCGCCGTCATCCTTACCGCTGCCGCCCAAGGCCGCCCTCAGCCTCACTGCCGCCCGAGGCCGCCATCGACCTCACCGTCGCCGCCCTCCACCTCACCGCCTCCCGAGCCCGCCAGGACCGTCGTTGCCCGTGCCCAAGCCCTCCCTCTCCACCCCTGCCTCTGTCACCGAGCACCTCCCCGCCGCCGTCTGTCCCCTCTCTGTAAATCCCGCACCACCCCCCCCCACTCCTCTCTCTCTGCATTTTATAGCAAAAATTAGTAGAGCAAAAGTTAGTTTATAGCAAAAAAATTGTTTAGAGCAAAGGATGTTAAGTAGTAGATGTTAGAGCAAAAATTAGTTTAGAGCAAAAAATTTGGTTTATAGCAAAAGTTAGTTAGGGCAGTAGGGTTTAATTAGGGTAGATACTGCTTGTAGTATATAGTGATACTAGTAGATGTTAATTTGTTTAGGGCAGTAGTGGTACTAGTAGATGTTAATTAGATGTTTCTCAATTAGGGCAATAGAGTTTTGTTAGGTTAATTAGGTTAGTAGTGCTGCTAGTAGTAGTGGTACAGTAGGTTAATTAGGTGAAGTTAAAGTAATTACCTAAATGAATGAAATTAGTAGTTAACTGAATTTCTTTTCCTTTCATCATTATAGAGCACTGAAGTTAACTGAATTTTGTTCTATTAGTAGTTAAATGAATTTTCTTCTACACTTTGTTTTTGAATTAGCTTGTGAAATTTGGACATGTGGTTTCTCGTGTATATTTGGACATGTGTTACGGTGTCGAAGAGGGATATTTGAACCCTGTTTCCAGGGAATGAAGCTGAGTGGCCTATGTTTTGCTGAAATGTTGATTCGTTTCTGTACCGGCAAATTTCAGGTTCTCGATTTGTCCACTTTTAGCAAAGGTCATGCCGAAATTTTCTGTGAATTTTGGCATAACTTGTGCTACAAACTAGGACATATCGAGTACCCGGGATTTGCCGCACCAGGAAGGAGTCAATGTTCCTGCAAAACAATAGGCCTTTTTTATGTCATTATTCATATTATTAGGTCTAGAATTAATTGACTAGATTTAATCATTGGAAACATGGCTAGCAACAATGAAGGACAGGGTTCTGGTGATTGCGACGACGTCTACCGGGCAGCAGACGAATTTTTGAGCCTTACCGATGATCAACCAATGTTGTTGCTGGGCCCACCGGTGGCATCGGGGACTGAGACCGACACGCAGACCGGTGCTGAGACTGAGACCGGCGCTAAGACTCATACCGGCATCAAGATCGGTGCTGAGACTGAGACTGGCGCTGCCTCGGGGAGCGGAGCCGGTGTAGAACTGAAAGCAAAGAGGCAACGACTTCCTAACAAACTCAGGACTACTAGACTGGTGGTCACGGAGGTGGACGAAGGCAATTTTGAGCCAAAGGAACCCGAGGAAGCGCGCTCGTGCCACGGCAATCAAATAGGTTGCATCGTACGGACAACCGCCACAATCAACGATGAGAAACTACAGAAGATAGATAATATGAGGCCCTCCCTTCTAAAGAAGTTTCACCAGATATTCTTGTTCCTGGTCCGGAATGAAAAGGATTATGAAGATCCAGATAAGGACCCGGCAATGAAGAAGATAAACAAACATGCCATGACCAAGTTTAGCGACGCATTGGCCGCCTGGAAAACAAGGGTGAAAGCAAGGATCATCGACAAGGAACCCTACTCCGAGATTGTAAAGGATAATACGACAATCACGAAAGAGGAGTTTCAAATATTCAAGGAAGCTTGCGAGGCCGAAGCTGCCAAAAAAAGTCTAAGTACATGAATGGGCTTCAAGAGAGGAACATTGGGAGCCACCACCTCGGAAGCCGTGGTTACGGCAGAAAGAGGTCCAAATGGGCCAAGGAGGATGCGGAAGCCGCGAGTCTGGGCATCCCAGACCCGTTGTCGGAGTTCACCATCCCGTAGGAGCGTGACGTCCTCAGGGACCGGCACCGTTGGGACCTAGTGAAGAAGGTTTACGAGACAAACCCGGTCACAATGAAGTTCATGAGACTGCTGGGAATTTTAGTTTCTGATCAATTTGACTGCACATGTTAGTCATATTTGTAAATGATCCTTGTGCCTTTTGCAGAGAGAGCAGCACAGGATTGTGGCCGAAAGTGACTCGTCGTCTGAGGCATTGGCGAGGCCCAAGTGGGACACTCCATTCAACCGGGTGTTGAACATATTGAAACAACTGCCGGTGGATACTTGGCCGTCATATGGACGCGTGCATGGTGTCGGAGATGGCGCCACATGGAACAAGTACTATCACGAGACCACGGAGGAGAGAAAGGAAAGACGGAGGTTAACTGAAAAAAACATCGACAAGAAGGTTGAGATTGCGGTTGAGAAGAAATCATCTCAGACAGTCGCAACAACGGTAGCTGCCGCAAAATAGGTGGTTGCAGATATGTCTACTTCCTTGGTTCCGGCCGTTTTCACTTGGACCAGGAAAAATCCAGAAAAAAATGCAGCGAACTTTCCCCTTGCTGACTTCTTGGGGAGCAGCTTGACTAGCGTTGCACCAGCACCTGCTCCCGCACCGGCTCCCGCACCTGCTCCTACACCGGCTCCTGCACCGGATCCGGCACTGGATGTGCTCGGCGGTGCTTCGTCTTTGGCTGAGCTCGACGCCCTCACGGTATCTGTCACATCGGCCCCCTTCAATAAATGTATAATCTCCCATTTTCGTTGCCTTCCGGATGTCTCACATCGTAGACTTTTCTTTGCAGGCCGACGAAACCCCGTGCACCATATTGTACACCATCAGCGACCAGAAGGTGGACATGGGGAAGGCGATGATAATGGAGCCGAAGGAACCATTGTTCCACAGCCGACCGATCTCCCCGAACGTCTTCAACGTTTCTGTGGCCAGTGTCAAACCGGGCCATGAGAATTTGCCTCCTCTGATACTAGTGGGGGATGATTACGAGACCCCGCGGCGGCTTGGTGATTGTTGCAATGGGTGGGTCCTGTTGTGGCCAAAGAGTCTGCTTCGTCTGGAGGCGGCCAGGAGCACACCCACGAGCACGCAGCCTCAGCAAGGTATGAACATCAACACCCCACCTACCCAATTAGCGTCGGGTGTCGGGTTGGGCGATAGCGGATGGGGTAAGGAGGAGGCTCCATTAGTCGCTGATGATGTCGCCATGGATGTGGATGAGGATGATGATGGCACTCAACAATATGTCTATACTGGCGCCTACTCAGGGTTTGAGCATCATGAGTCGGTGCTTGAATTGCCGTCTCCGGAGGCTGAACGTATTATGGACGACCTTCCGGTAGTAAAGAAGTCTAGGAAGAGAGCGAGGAAAGGCAAACAAGCTGATTCTATGATCCAGCCGCCTCAGCAACCTCGGCTTCAGGACCGTATAGATATCCCCAATGTGGATAAATGGCATATCCCCGGTCAACCAATCCTACATGCAGGAGCGCTAGGGGCCAGATTCGGCGATCTAAGGAGACTTCATGACGATGTGCTGCGGATAGAGAAAGGCCTCATCGCCTCGAAAGATCCAGGATACCCACTCTACGTGGTTAACACTATGTGGCAAATGTCGTACGTCGACTGCTTCCCCGCGGATAAGTTCTTCCTTCGATTCGATTACATATTCGACATGTTTCATGTGAAGAAGTTGGATTTTACGTTTGTCCGCCTTTATGCCTTGCACACGAACTACAACATTGGGGTTGAGCAGATACCTCATATCTGTGTCGCTGACCCGTACTACATGCACGAGGGCTTCTTGGGAGTCTGCGCAAAGCACTGTGAATACGCGAGGGAATACATCGTCAGTTTCATGCTCGCCAATAAGGACAAGGAGGCGATTCTTGTGCCTTATCATCCTGTGTAAGTCATCCGAGCGGCTATCCTTCCTTCGATTTCAATCATTCATTTGCACGGTGGAGGCTAATTAATTTGAGGTGTACTTATTTTGCGTAGCGGCGGGCGCGCCGTCCTCATCATCCTCTATCCCCGATACTCCCACGCTCTTTACTTGGACTCGTTGAAGAACATTCACAAAAAGGATTACACCCACATCAAGGATATTCTCGATAGTGCTATGTTTTACTACCAAGCACGGGGTGGAGAGTTCAAGGACAAGAGAAGGGGCGGAAGGCTCGCCTTCAGCCATAAGACCGATTTCTGCTGCATCCAGCAATCGAGCGATTCTCTTAATGATGGATTCTATGTCCTGCACCACATGCTGGAGTACAGACGGGATCACCAGAACCTTTGCATGTCACCTAGATCCGGCAATGCCCATATTCTGCAATGGGCAAAGGACATAGGAGATATCAAGGATCATCGACTTCAAGATGAGTTCTATAACATCCAGCGCGAACTTGCCCAAATCATCATGAAGGAGGCCGTCAGAAAAATAGGGATGTTCTACAGAGAAGGACAAATGTCACGGGAAGACGTCCGAACATGCCTAGCCTCTCAGCGTCTCGAAATGAAGCCTTTCACTAAGCTCGGGGACTATATCCCTAACATGGATGGATGGTACGACATGTTGGAGTTATTGTCGATATATGACAATGTGTCCATTTAGTCCATACTTTTTGTATGACAAAACCTTGAGTTATGCACAGCAAAAATTTATTTGTGATGTAACTAAACTGTCCTCCTCCTCGACTAGCGAAGATCAATCTAGTTAGGGCATTTTGGGTATGATGAACTTTGTTATTTATGCTTATGATATGTTGTTTCTATTTTTGCCAAGTCTGTCTCTTTCTATTGCTCAACTATATATGTTGCATATCATCGACTCATGTGACGATGCAGGTGCATAGATCATCGATGGCGAAGAAGTTCTACGCCAGGAGTATATATACGACTAGTGGCCGGAATGTCACGCCCAGGTGTACCGGTTTCCGGTTTTCGAGCGACAGGCAGTAGTTAGTTTAGGTTCACGTTAATGCGAGATAGGATACGAACTCATGTACTGCATAGTTCCACTCTCACTCAAAGTGATAGCTCTTCTCCCGTATGTCATTGTTTAGATAGATGAAGATGTATTTGCAAGTAATCGAGACTTGTATCGCTATTTTCGAGATGATGACGAGAGACCACATTGTGTTGGATGATGATTATGATGATGACATGATTTAATGAGACTAGTTGTATGTATAAGCTATGATTGCATTTATATGTGTATGATATGCTAAAGATTATTGTATAAAGCCTATTCAAATACAGAACAAATATGCAGAAAAAAACTAATAAAACTAGTAGTAGCGAGGGGAGAAAAGTTAGCAGTAGCGCCGCTTTACCAGTAGCGCTTCCCTCTAAAAAGCGTTGTAGATAATATCAGCAGTGCTCTTCTCTGAAGCGCGCTGCAGCTATCCATGTATAGCAGTAGCGTGCGACGACATGCACTACTGCTATACATTAGCTGTAGCGCTTTATCAGTAGCGCATCGTCCCGCGCTACTGATAGGCCTAAAACCCACGCTGCTGCTAGGCTTTTCCCTAGTAGTGGGTGTTACAACTCTCCACCACTACAAGAGGATCTCACCCCGAGATCTAAGGATGGCACCGGAGAGAAATGGAAGAGGAAGAGAAGAGGTAAATCTAAGTTGCTTCTTCGACCAATGAGTGAAACCAAAGAACCTTGAGAGGTTGATAAGTTGAAAGAAAGAACATAATGGAGTTGAACACAATTGAGAGCACTACGGTAGAAAATAGAAACAAGGAACGCCATGTGAACCTTGAAGGTTGCAAAGCTATGAATGACGAGTACAATGGACAAGAAGGAATGGAAACCACCCTGGTTGAAACGAGATAAACAAGGAACAAAGGAAGAACAAATTCAGAAAGCACTCCGGTTGAAAAGAGATGCAAGACTTGATACGATGAAAAGAACTTGAAGAAATGACACAACATTCCTGTTAAATGGATAAGCACGAAAAGAACACGATCCACACAATTCGATATGATGACTGAAAAGAGCAACATCACAATGCCTCCGGAAGAAATAATAGAAGATAGATCATTGGAATAAAAGAATGGAGAAGAAAATACCAACTTCTACCACAAATGAGCTTGGAAAGCACCCTTCCAAGAAGGTTATAACGGAGTTGTTGGAAAACCAACAATGAAACAAATAAGCTTGTAGTGGGCTTCAGGAAAGCTTCTCAAAATTGAGGCAAAATTCTGCCACTACAGAAACAAGTATATAATTGGTAACACCAACGAGATGAAAAACTTCTTCCACCAAAATGATAGAGAGATAAGTTGGATCATCGATAAACACCACAATAGCAATATTCCTTAGGGAAGGCTTTAGGTGAAATATGACACAAGATAACTCCAACGAAGAGATTAATGGATTTAAAATACCGCATTCCTGAAAACACGTGAATCGCGAAACATGAATGGAAATTGTCAAGAATGATATAACACCATCTCGAAGATAAGGTAGAAGGAATTGCACTTTGGAATGCAAGATGAAGAATACTTGAACTCCTCAAAACAAAATATGTGTTGAGCACCCTGTTTAATTTTGACTATAGCTTGGCGGATCATAACTTCAAGAGAAATCTTGAAGAACAACTGAAGAATGAAAAGAATCCTTGACGAACCATCATGTAGATCGTCCATGAAGAACTCCGGTAATAAAAGGTTGATAAAAAGAAAGAGAAGTTGAAAACACAAGGTGAAGCCTTGCGATGATTTAGATGGAGCTTCGCGACGTGATAATGCGGAAAACCTGGAACTCCGGAAAAGAAAAGATGAAGCATCTCGAACCGAGAAATGTGACATGATGAACAACTCTGGAAAGAAGAAACTCAATCACTTGGATGAAACAATAATAAGAATTACATTATGCGTATCC
Source organism: Triticum aestivum (assembly GCF_018294505.1). Lineage (NCBI taxonomy): Eukaryota > Viridiplantae > Streptophyta > Magnoliopsida > Poales > Poaceae > Triticum > Triticum aestivum. The sequence continues at coordinate 161,467,991 of NC_057804.1, read as the reverse complement.
TTTACCAATTAAATTGATGACAAGCAACGGATTTGGCATACTACTTATACTCATAGAAAGGATTAAGAGAGATATAGCGTAAACTTGAGAAAAGTCTTCAACGATCCACTGGTAGGATTGGAAAGAAGGAATGATTGATATGATAACAAAGGAAAAAGGAATCTTAAATGAACCACCATAAGAATTGAAAACAAACGAAGAAAAAGGAACGAGTCATCGAGAAGAATTAGGAGAACAAATATGCTTGAGGGGATTTAGATACAAGATAACTAAGAGATCACGAACTGATTAAAGAATACTTGAACGAAGCACCGGAAGAATATGGAAACGAACGAAGGAGGCATAAATTTAGACAATTGGAGAACAAAGCTGAAAACTTAGAACGAAGAAATCTTCTGAAATGATGGCCTCCAGATGATCGAGAGAGAAAGCAACTCCTGAAATGCTTCGGATGGTACTAAAAGAATTATCATAATCGGGAACAATTATGAGGATGTCCTAAAGCTAGAACCATGAATCTTCAAGAGAACAGATATCATTTGGAGGAAAACTCTTGTTCAGTCTTCAAAAGTAGAGAATGACGATGAGAAACACCTTGAAGAATTTTGAGATACTCTGGAAGAATGAAGAATGTAAAGATTAAACCAACAATGAAAAGAATTTGGAAGATCTTAGAGAAAGACATATAACTGATGAAAATTCATTCTTACGTAGATTTGAGAATAGCTCCAAAAAATAAAAGAGTCAGGTAAGGTCCTGGGAAATGACCTGTGGGTTAGGGCCCACTCAAGAGAAACAATGTTGAAATGATTTTAAAGAGAGATTGCACCGGTTGAATTAAACAACTTCAATGAGATAATAATCTCGAAATACCTTGAACGAATTGATAATGGAGACACAAATCTTGTGAAATATCTTGAGCACCCCGTAATAAATGAATAGCCATAGGTGAAAGATTAAGAGGTGCACCGGCATGAGAAAGCATTTGGCACGAGGAAAAGAATATGATCAACACAGGAAGCTTGAATTGGATCCATCGGAGAAGAAAAGAGAACGAAGGGGGATGAACTTGAAACTCTTGATGATCTTCCTGAGAATCACCGGATAAGAATATTGAAAGAAAAGACTAAGGAGACTTCACATCCATAAGATGGATACTTGACTTGAGATTTCTATCTTTGAGGATAAGAAGGGTGGGACGGTGGGGAAAAACAAAGCCAACTTGGGATGAACGAAATAGACACCATTGAGAAAAACCAAGAATTGGTCTTGCACAAATTGAAAGGATCGGGTTAACTTGAAGAGGAGCACGCCTGTTGCGAGAATTTACATGAAAATATCGATGATCAAGAAGGATTAGCACTCCCATAGAAATATGAGAGCACCGCTTAGAATAAGGTATGGAATCAACACTTGGCATCGAAGCAACTCGAGTACCACAACAAAAACAAAACAAGGATTTGGCTCGCAGAATAAGCCGGAACAAATACACAAGTAGATATTTAACCAATCCCATATCATGCATTTGTCGGAAAGATATACTAGGAGCAACTTGAATTCCCACCTATAAACTCCCCAAACATTCTGGTTATGCAATATGGTGTTGGGGATACAGGGGAAGCAATATATCTCACCAAACCAAACAATCCCTACATCTAGTTGTATCCATCCGTCAACACATAACCAAGAAAACTCCAGAAATCATGTACCTCAACCTTCAAAAAGTATCTGTTATATGAGCTGTGGCAATACTCCTGAACTCCCGCCCTAGCACTGGGTGGCGTCGAGGTTATCTCAAGACTAGCTGCATAAAAGAGATTTTCGATGTCAGCAAAACTCAGGTATTCCAGAACTGCAACGATAAAATTGTGATGACATCACTTCGGAGCCCAACTCCCTGGGACACTGCCACAACCCCTAAATGTCAGGAGGCAGCAAGAACAATGTTCTCGTCACAAGAATATCGGAACGATCCCAAGATACCCGCGTGATCCTAAAAAAAGTTTAGTGAAAAAGAGGAGAGGAAAGTCAAAACATCTACGTCAGGAGTGCTCACCAGAGCGACGAAGGGGTTGAGGAGTAAAACGAATCCTACTCTCTGATATATATAATCCTAAGACCCAAAATAGTTTTGTTCTAGACTCAACAACGTCGGCGGTTCGATCAAGCAGGGGGCTCCTAAGTCGGGATGGCTCTGATTACCAACATGTAATGCCCATGATGCGGCTATATGTCCCACGTGTCGAGGCACGACTTAGAGGCATAACCGCATTATGGTTTTGTCACAAGAAGGGTCATCTTCACACAATCCCATGTAATGAACAAGAAAGGGATTAATAGAGTTGGCTTACAATCGCCACTTCACACAATACTTAAATAAATCATACATCATCCAAAATGCACACCTAAACCGACTACGGTCAATATCAAATGAAAAGAAGACAACCCCAAATGCTAGATCCCCCATCGTCCCAATTGGGCTCCACTACTGATCATCACACTACTAGGAAAACGGCTATAGATGAAATGGACATTAATGGCACACCACATATGGGTGTGCCATTAAACTCCAAATACTAATAGCGTACCACATACACGGTGCGCCGTTACTAACAATTTTTTTTATTTTTTTTTCAAAACTAGTAATGCAGCACCAGGGGATAGTGCGCCATTACTAGTTTAACTAGTAACGGCGCACCACACCCTCAATGCGCCACTACTAACAATTTTTTTATTTTTTTCGTAACTAGTAATGGCGCACTAGTGGATAGTGCGCCATTACTAGTTAAAACTAGTAATGGCGCACCACACCCTCGGTGCGCCACTACTAACAATTGTTTTTTTTCAAAGTTAGTAATGGCGCACCGTGGGTGTGGTGCGCCATTACTAACATTGACCAAAAATTCCCCCGAATACACCCCCTCCTGTGGACCGCCTTTTCAGTTTTAAAAGAAATAAAAGAAAATGATGGAAATGTCAAAAAAATAAAATAAAATAAGTTTCCTATGTGATATGTGGTCTAGTTGTTGGGAAATTTACAAATATGGGTTTTGACTTTATTTGCAAAATCTCCCCAGAATTTGTAAAATGGGCATAACTTTTGCATACGAACTTGGATTAAAAAGTTTTTTATATGAAAAATCATCTACTCGAAAAGTTACAATCGAATTTTACCGGGGAACCCCTTTAAACATTTTCAAAATCCTCAAAAACCTAACAGAAAAAAAGTTATGGGGCTTTTAAGATCTAGAGGGGGAAAATGGAAAAAAAATTCAAACTTACTAGTGGCGCACCATTTGCTAGGTGCGCCACTAGTAACAGAAAAAAATAGTTTCAAATTTTTTGGGGGGAAACTTTTTCAAAATATGATACGTAATATGAACGGAAGTTTGAAATATTTTTTCAAAATTTCATCACACTCATGAACATGAACAAAGTCCTAAACATCAACAAGGTTTAATAGGATTGATATGTTATATATATCAACAAGTGTCTGTTAAGTGAGCTGGTGCTGGGGTTGGATAGAACTCTGAAGTTAAGCGTGCTTGGGCTAGAGTAGTGTGAGGATGGGTGACCTTTCAGGAAGTTTGATCACAGAGTGCGATTTGACTTGAGATTAAGCATATTGACCCGAGATTAAGCCATAGTGACCCGAGATTAAGAAAAAACAGAAACAAATTCTGAAAAAAATTGTTAATAATGATGCACTTCTATGTGGTGCGCCATTACTAAGTCAGATAGTAATGGCGCACCTCTTGGCATACTAATGGCGCACTATAGGTGCGCCATTAGTATCTGGTATACTAATGGTGCACCAGTGGTGCGCTATTAGTAAAAAATTCTAATGGCGTGATGCTAGTGGCGCACCTGTAGTGCGCCATTAATGGCCAAAACAGGTGCGCCACTAGCAGGCCTTTTCCAACTAGTGTCAGGAAATGAAACATAGTAACGACCAAGGTCCTCGTCGAACTCCCACTTGAGTTCGGTAGCATAACCTGCACTGGTATCATTGGCACCTGCAACTGTTTTGGTAGTATCTGTGCGTCACGACGACTCAGCAATCTCAAAACTCGTGAGATCAAGACTATTTAAGCTTATGGGTAGGATGAGGTAATGAGGTGGAGTCACAGCAAGCGCTAAGCACATATGGTGGCTAACATACGAATACAAGAGTAAGATGAGAAAATACGCAATAGTCGTGAATCTAGAAGTGATCAAGAAGTGATCCTGAAACTACTTACATTCATACATAACCCAAACCGTCTTCACTTCCCAGACTCCTCCGAAAAGAGACCATCACGGCTACACACACTGTTGATGCATTTTAATTAAGTTAAGTGTCAACTTCTCTACAACCGGTATTAACAAATTCACATCTGCCACATAACCGCGGGCTCCGCTCTCGAAAGTTTATACCCTGCAGGGGTGTCCCAACTTAGCCCATCACAAGCTATCATGATCAACGAAGGATATTCCTTCTCCTAGAACAACCTGATCAGACTCGGAATCCCGGTTACAAGACATTTCAATAATGGTAAAACAAGACCAGCAAGACCGTCCGAACATGCCGAAAAATCCTGATAGGAGCTGCACGTATCTCGTTCTCAGGGCACACCAGATGAACACTACGTACAGCAACCGAAGACCTCGGGTGAAGGGGTGGCACCGCAAATGGCTCTAGGTTGGACCAACACTGAGAGGAGCACTGGCCCGGGGGGTTAAAATAAAGATGACCCTCGGGTTTGCAACTCCCAAGGGAAAAAGGCTTAGGTTGTTAGTCAAATGTAAAACCAAGGTTGGGTCTTGCTGGAGGTGTTTTATTCAAAGTGAACTATTAAGGGGGTCCCATAACCCCAACCGCGTAAGGAACGCACAATCAAGGAACATAACACCAGTATGACGGAAACTAGGGCTGCAAGAGTGGAATAAAACACCTGGCATAAGGCCGAGCCTTTCACCCTTTACCAAGTATATAGATGCATTAATTAAAATAAGGGATATTGTGATATCCCAACATAAACATGTTCCAACATGGAGCAATCTTCAACTTCACCTACAACTGAAAACGCTACAAGAGGGGCTGAGCAAAGCGGTAATACAGCAAAACAATGGTTTGCTAGGAAGGTGGGTTAGAGGCTTGACATGACAATATGGGAGGCATGATAAACAAGTGGTAGGTAGCACGACATAGCGATAGAATGAACAACTAGAAAGCAAAGATAGAAGTGATATCGAGGGTAATGGTCATCTTGCCTTAAATCCCGCTAGGAAGAAGTCTGAATCCATGAAGCAGACGAACCAACATAGCAAAACGAATCCTCACCATCTTAACGTATCCGGAACTATCAAGAAGAAGCACAACCGTAAAGAAGCAAACAACATGGTAAAAAACCATCACATAAACATGGAATGATTCACAACCAAGTATGATGCATGTCAGGTTTAAAGGGGCATGCCATGGCAAAGTGTAACAAACAATACAAATTAAGTGGAGCTCAATATGCAATGAGTGGCATATTGACGAAATACCATATCAATTATTTAGTTCTCTCTCGATTATGTACCCAACAATATTAAATGTTATAATGAATCAAGTGGTAACATCATTCGCCGCCACCATGCCCCTCCCACCCCCACCCCGGGGATCTCCACCACCTCCGGTGATCTCCTCCTCTAGCCACCAACTTTCCGTTCCTCTCCATTAGATCTCTCCGGCGCTCTGAGATCTAAACTCCCATACCCATCTTCCATTGGTTCTGTTGATGGATCCACCCATGGCTTGGACTTCTCCAAGGGTCTAGTTTTTGCGGATAAGGTTTTTCAATCTACAGGCTGTTCGGTGCACCCCATGGATAACTCGGGCTTCTTCACCATGGTAGTTTCTTTTGGTCGCCATGGTTTTCATTTGGATGAAGAGTCTGTGGCAGCGGCGCTTGAGGCGGCCATTGGTGGTTCGGCCATTGAGTTCATGGTTTTCTATCAAGGATAAGGTTTTTGGCTTCCAAGTGTCGTGCAAGGTCGTGGCTATGATCATACTTCAGCTTCGTTCGTTCTCTTGTGCATCATTGTTAGTCCTTCTAAACGTCGTTCTGCCCTTGGTTTGTTAGCTATGCATTCCAAGCCACCAAAGTCATCGGTAAGATCTTCTCATGCCACTGCCAAGAAGCTTTCTTTTTCAATGTTTCAGAATTACCCTGCTTGTCATGGTTATCGTTATCCGGCCATGCAACAGTGCATTCAAACTGCTGAAGATGTGGGGTACACGCTTCCTGTGCATGAGAGGGTGGTCATTCATCCCTCGTCGCCGGCTGAACTCCGGTGGACATTGACAATGCCCTCCATATGTTTTGGCACGGTTAGGGATTTGCTTCCTTCGGCGGATCGGCCGTTGTCTATCTCGGGCGGGAATTCTGGTTCTTTGAATGTGGACATGTCATCCCATGTTGGGCCTTCGTTTGCACGTGCTACGGTCCAGGTTGAGCCGGTGATTTCTATTGCGCCTCCTGTTATTCATTCTTCTCAACAAGTAGAGGAAGATTTTGATAATTTGGTATCGGGTATGGTTGACGAAATCTTAACTTGTCAATAGTGTTTGAGAAGGGGCCATTTTGCCGCTGCATGCACGTCTGATAACCCACAAGTGTAGGGGATCGCAACAGCTTTCGAGGGTAAAGTATTCAACCCAAATTTATTGATTCGACACAAGGGGAGCCAAAGAATATTCTTGAGTGTTAGCAGTTGAGTTGTCAATTCAACCACACCTGGATAACTTAGTATCTATAGCAAAGTATTTAGTAGCAAAGTAGTATGATAATAAAGGTAACGGTAGCAAAAGTAAAGATAAATGTTTTTGGGTTTTTGTTAGTAGTTGTAACAGTAGCAACTGAAAAGTAAATAAGCGAAGAACAATATATGAAAAGCTCGTAGGCAATGGATCAGTGATGGATAATTATGCCGGATGCGATTCCTCATGTAATAGCTATAACATAGGGTGACACAGAACTAGCTCTAGTTCATCAATGTAATGTAGGCATGTATTCCGTAAATAGTCATACATGCTTATGGAAAAGAACTTGCATGACATCTTTTGTCCTACCCTCCCATGGAAGTGGGGTCCTAGCGGAAACTAAGGGATATTAAGGCCTACTTTTAATAAAGAATCGGAACAAAGCATTAGCACATAGTGAATACATGAACTCCTCAAACTATGGTCATCACCGAGAAGTATCCCGATTATTGTCACTTCGGGGTTGTCGGATCATAACACATAATAGGTGACTATAGACTTGCAAGATAGGATTAAGAACACACATATATTCATGAAAACATAATAGGTTCAGATCTGAAATCATGCCAGTCGGGCCCTAGTGACAAGCATTAAGCATAGCAAAGTCATAGCAACATCAATCTCAGAACATAGAGGATACTAGGGATCAAACCCTAACAAAACTAACTTGATTACATGGTAAATCTCATGCAACCCATCACCGTCCAGCAAGCCTACGATGGAATTACTCACGCACGGCGGTGAGCATCATGATATTGGTGATGGAGGATGGTTGATGATGACGACGGCGACGAATCCCCCTCTCCGGAGCCCCGAACGGACTCCAGATCAGCCCTCCTGAGAGAGATTAGGGCTTGGCGACGGCTCCGTGTCGTAAAACGCAATGAAACTTTCTCTTTGATTTTTTCTCCCCGAACGTGAATATATGGAGTTGGAGTTGAGGTCGATGGAGGTCCAGGGGGCCCACAACATAGGAGGCCACACCCTAGGGGGCGGCACGCCCCCCTGTCTCGTGGACAGCCTATGGCCCCCCTGGTCTTGATTCTTTCGCCAAAAATTCTTATTAATTCCAAAAAGTTCCTCCGTGGATTTCCAGGACATTCTAAGAACTTTTCTTTTCTACACATAAAACAACATCATGGCAGTTCTGCTGAAAACAGCGTCAGTCTGGGTTAGTTTCATTCAAATCATGCAAGTTAGAGTCCAAAACAAGGGCAAAAGTGTTTGGACAAGTAGATACGTTGGAGACGTATCAACTCCCCCAAGCTTAAACCTTTGCTTGTCCTCAAGCAATTCAGTTGATAAACTGAAAGTGAAGAAGAATTTTTTTTGCAAACTCTGTTTTCTCTTGTTGTTGTAAACATGAAAAGCCAGCATTCAAGTTTCAGCAAATATTATGAACTAACCATACTCACAATAACACATAGGTCTCACAATTACTCATATCAATAGCATAATCAGCTAGCGAGCCATAATAATAAAACTCGGATGACAACACTTTCTCAAAATAATCATAACATGATATAACAAAATGGTATCTCGCTAGCCCTTTCTGAGACCGCAAAACATAAATGCAGATCACCTTTAAAGATCAAGGACTGACTAAACATTGTAATTCATGGTAAAAGAGATCCAGTCAAGTCATACCCAATATAAACCAATAGTAATGAATGCAAATGACAGTGTGCTCTCCAGCGGGTGCTTTTAATAAGAAGGGTGATGACTCAACATAAAAGTAAATAGATAGGCCCTTCGCAGAGGGAAGCAGGGATTTGTAGAGGAGCCAGAGCTCGATTTTAAAATAGAGATTGAATAACATTTTGAGCGGCATACTTTCGCTGTCAATGCAAGAACTATGAGATGGCTGTATCTTCCATACTACATGCATTATAGGCAGTTCCCAAACAGAATGGTAAAGGTTTATACTCCCCCAACCACCAACAAGCATCAATCCATGGCTTGCTCGAAACAACGAGTGCCTCCAACATACAACAGCCCTGGGGGAGTTTTGTTTAATTATTTTGATTTGCTTTGATCTTTTTGGATCATGGGACTGGGCATCCCGGTTACCGGCCCTTTCTCATGAATGAGGAGCGGAGTCCACTCCTCTTGAGAATAACCCACCTAGCAAGGAAGATATAGGCAGCCCTAGTTGTAACAGGAGCTGCTCGAGCATACAAAATAGAATTTCATTTGAAGGTTTGGAGTTTGGCACATACAAATTTACTTGGAACGGCAGGTAAGTACCACATATAGGAAGATATAGTGGACTCATATGGAATAACTTTGGGGTTTAAGAAGTTTGGATGCACAAGCAGTATTCCCGCTTAGTACAGGTGAAGGCTAGCAAAAGACTGGGAAGCGACCAACTGAGAGAGCGACAACAGTCATAAACATGCATTAAAGTTAATTCACACTGAGTACAAGCATGAGTAGGATATAATCTACCATGAACATAAATATCGTGAAGGCTATGTTGATTTGATTCAACTACATGCGTGAACATGTGCCAAGTCGAGTCACTCAATTCATTTAAAGGAGGATACCATCCCATCATATCACATCATAATCATTTTAATAGCATGTTGGCACGCAAGGTAAACCATTATAACTCATAGCTAATCAAGCATGGCACAAGCAACTATAATCTATAAACATCATTGCAAATATGTTTACTTCATAATAGCTGACTCAGGAACGATGAATCATCATATTTACAAAAACAAGAGAGGTCGAGTTCATACCAGCTTTTCTCATCCCAATAAGTCCATCATATATCGTCATTATTGCCTTTCACTTGCATGACCAAACGATGTGTATAATAATAAGAGTGCACGTGCATTGGACTAAGCTGGAATCTGCAAGCATTCCACTCAAGAGAGAAGACAAGTAATATGGGCTCTAAGGTAAATAAACAATCATGCATATAAGAGCCACTAAGCATTTTCAATATGGTCTTCTCGACCCCCAAGGAAAGGAAAGAAAATAAAACTATTTACACGGGAAAGCTCCTAACAAGTAAGAAGAACAACTAGAAATCTTTTTTGGTTTTCATTTTAATTACTACTACAAGCATATAATTTAAACTAACTAATTTTTTGGTTTTTCTTAAGGTTTATCAAGCACACAAGAAGAAAACTAGAAAAAGAAATTTAAACTAGCATGGATAATACAATGAAAGAGTATGAGCACCAACCACTAGAATAAGTGTGTGGACATAAATGTAAAGTCGGTGAGAAATATGTACTCCACCAAGCTTAAGCTTTTGGCCTAAGTTGGTCTAATACCAAGGACCGCCTGGCTGATATCCATAAGTGAAACTGGGGTTGTACTGAGATGCAGAGGCAACAGCCTCCTGAGCAGCAGCGCGTTGGCGAGCTGTCTCCACTCCCCTCTCGTATTCAGCTGCTTCTTCCCTGGTGACAACATATCTTCCTTTTGCCTGATAATCAAAAAGGTAGGGGGCGGGAAGAGTAACAGGGACGACGTTGTGCCTGTCATAGATTAGTCGATAATGGAGGAATTGTTCATTCCTCTCAAGAAAATGATGATCGAACATAGCTTCTTTATCCAAATAAACAGGAGGGAAAATCATATCCCCCTCTCATGGGGCTATATTAAGAAAATTAGCCACACGGGTTGCATAAATTCCTCCAAATAAATCGCCCCTTCTACTATTATTCTGCAACCTACGTGCAACTATTGCCCCAAAGTTATAACCTTTATAACCTGACATAGCACTCTTGAGGACACAAAGATCAGGAACACACATGTGACATGCTTCATCCTTACCGTTAATGCTTCTACCAATAAAAAGAGCAAAATAATGTATAGCAGGAAAATGAATGCTCCCTATGGTAGCTTGTGCTATGTCCCTAGATTCTCCCACAGTAATACTAGCAAAAAAATCTCTAAATTCAGATTTGCGAGGATAATTAATATTACCCCACTGCGGGAGATTGCAAGCAGTTGTAAATCCTCTAAATCCATGGTATAAGATGTATCATAAATATCAAACATAACACTAGGAGAATTACGCACATAGATATATTGGAACCTCCGCACAAAGGAATCAGTCAATTGATAATATTGAGGACACTTATCTTGTAAGAAGTCCTCCAGCTCGGCATTACACACGTACGCGTCAAATTCCTCCTTGAAGCCTGCTTCGACCATAAAATCATTGGATGGCCACTCACAAGTCCGTACATTTGCGTCCCTCGGCAATTCAACATCTTGCTCATGTATAGCAATCCTTGGCCCTTTCTTTGCTAAGGAACCACCTTGGTACATTCTTCTAAGCATGTTTCTTTTTCTATAAATTTCTGAAATTTTAGTAACTTCAAAATAAAAGTGAATAAAACTAAACAAGATTGATAGCAACTACTCCTACAAGTGCCTAGAGCCTATATCATGCATTGGAATTGCTTGGGACCTCATAAATTTGACATGCAAGCTCAAGAACATGGTCACCTATGCAGCAAAAATTTGCAATGAACAAAGCACTAGAACAAAAACTAATTGGACCAATGGAGGAGTCACATACCAAGCAACAATCTCCCAAAGCAGTTTTGTAAATGGAGCTTTGAGCAAGGAGATCGAAAATTGCAGCAAAATGAGCTAGAACTCGTGCTTGAGCTGGATGGGGATTTTTTTGGGTACAAGATGAAGTGTGTGGGTGCTGGCATAAGTAGAGGGGGCCACCAGGGGCCCACGAGACAGGGGGGCGCACCCTATAGGGGGGCACCCTCCTCTCTCGTGGCCTGGTGCTTGCCCCTCTTGTAGTGATTTCAGTGCCTAAAATCCTCAAATATTCAAGAAAAAATCATACTAAATTTGCAGGGCATTTGGACAATTTTATTTTAGGACTATTTTTTATTTCATGGATAATTCAGAAAACAGACAGATAATACTATTTTTTCTTTATTTATTCTAAATAACAGAAAGTAAAATAAGGGTACAGAAGGTTGTGTCTTCTAGTTTCATCCATCTCGTGATCATGAAAATAAATCCACCAACAAAGGGTGATCAAGTCTTGTTAACAAACTCATTCCGAATAACATGGAACCGGAGAAATTTCGAATAACACTAAGTTACCTCAACGGGGATATGAAAATCCCCAACAATAAGAATATCATACTTTTTCTTGACAGTAGGAAGAGGAAATTCAAAACCTCCAAAAATGATAGTTGGAACTTTTTCAATAGAATTGATGCTATGAACTTGAGATTGTTTCCTCGGAAAGTGTATCGTATGCTAATTACCATTAACATGAAAAGTGATGTTGCCTTTGTGGCAATCATAACAGCCCCTGCAGTGTTAAGAAAAGGTCTACCAAGGATAATAGACATACTATCCTCGTCGGGAATACCAAGAATAACAAAGTCCGTTAAGATAGTGACATTTGCAACCACAACAGGCACATCCTAACAAATACTGACAGGTATAGCAGTTGATTTATCAGCCATTTGCAATGATATTTCAGTAGGTGTCAACTTATTCAATTCAAGTCTACGATATAAAGAGAGAGGCATAACACTAACACCGGCTCCAAGATCACACAAAGCAGTTCTGACATAATTTCTTTTAATGGAGCATGGTATAGTTGGAACACCCGGATCTCCAAGTTTCTTTGGTATTCGACCCTTAAAAAGTGTAATTAGCAAGCATGGTGGAAATTTCAGCTTCCAGTATCTTTCTTTAATTGGTAATGATATCCTTCATATACTTAGCATAAGGATTTACTTTCAGCATATCAGTTAAGTGCATACGCAAGAAAATAGGTCTAATCATTTCAGCAAAGCGCTCAAAATCCTCATCATCCTTTGACTTGGATGGTTTAGGAGGAAAGGGCATGGGTTTCTGAACCCATGGTTCTCTTTCTTTACCGTGCTTCCTAGCAACAAAATGTCTCTTATCATAACGTTGATTCTTTGATTGTGGGTCATCAAGATCAACATCAGGTTCAATCTCTACATCATTGTTTTTGCTAGGTTGAGCATCAACATGAACATTATCATTAACATTATCACAAGGTTCATGTTCATCCCCTGATTGTGTTTCAGCATCGGAGATAGAAATATCATTGGGATTTTCAGGTGTGTCTATAGTAGGTTCACTAGAAGCATGCAAAGTTCTACCGTCTTTCTTTTTCTTCTTTTTAGAAGAACTAGGTGCCTCTAAATTATTTCTCTGAGAATCTTGCTTGATTCTCTTAGGGTGGCCTTCAGGATACAAAGGTTCCTGAGTCATTCTACCAGTTCTAGTGGCCACTCTAACAGCAAAGTCAATTTTATTATTTAATTCATCAAGCAAATCATTTTGAGCTTTAAGTTGCTCAGCTTGAATAGCAACCATAGAAGCATATTTGCTAACGAATTTGAGTTCATCTTTAACTCTAGCCAGATTATCACTTACACGTCCTATCTTGAAAGCATTATACTTTAACTCTCTACCAACATAAGCATTAAAACTTTCTTGTTTAGCCATAAAGTCATCAAATTCATCTAAGCATGGGCTATGAAATTTAATAGAGGGGATTTCAACTTTATCATATCTATAGAGAGAATTTACCTTTACTACATGTGTCGGGTTATCAAGACAATGTGGTCCTTCATCAGGCGGTATATTAAGACCATGCATTTATTCAATAGGAGGTAAATTCTTGACATCTTCAACTTCAATACCTTTTTCTTTCATTGATTTCTTTTCCTCTTGCATATCTTCAGGACTGAGAAATAAAACACCTCTCTTCTTTAGAGTAGGTTTAGGAATAGGCTCAGGAGTTGGCTCAATAGGTGTAGGAATCACTTCAGGAATTGGCTCAGGAAGAGTCCAATTATTTTCATTAGTCAACATATTATTCAATAGTATTTCAGCTTTGTCGACTATTCTTTCCCTGAAAATGCAACCAGCACAACTATCCAAGTAGTCCTTGGAAGCATCGGTTAGTGCATTATAAAAGATATCAAGTATTTCATTTTCTTAAGAGGATGATCAGGCAAAGCATTAAGTAATCGGAGAAGCCTCCCCCAAGCTTGTGGGAGACTCTCTTCTTTGATTTGCACAAAATTATATATTTCTCGCAAGGCAGCTTGTTTCTTATGAGCAGGGAAATATTTAGCAGAGAAGTAATAAATCATATCCTGAGGACTACGCACACAACCAGGAGCAAGAGAATTATACCAAGTCTTAGCATCACCCTTTAATTAGAATGGAAATATCTTAAGGATATAAAAATAGCGAGACTTCTCATCATTATTAAATAGGGTGGTTATATCATTCAACTTGGTAAGATGTGCCGCAACAGTTTCAGATTCAAGGCCATAAAAAGGATCAGATTCAACTAAAGTAATAATCTCATGATCAACAGGAAATTCATAATCCTTATAAGTAACACAAATAGGTGAAGTAGCAAAGGCAGGGTCAGGTTTCATTCTAGCATTAAGAGACTGCTGCTTCCATTTAGCTAATAATTTCTTAAGATCATATCTATCATTGCAAGCAAAGATTTCCCTAGCAGCTTCTTCATTCATAGCATAACCCTTTGGAACAACAGGCAATACATAATCATTGGGAGAACATTCATCATCACTATCGTCAGTAATAGGATCTTCAGTAATTTCATTCCCCCTAACTCTAGCAAGTTGTTCATCAAGAAATTCACCTAATGGCAAAGTAGTTTCACGCACAGAAGTAGTTTCATCATGCATAGCAGAAGTGGCATCATCAATAACATGCGACATATTAGAATTCATAGCAGTAGCAGGTTTAGGTGTCGCAAGCCTACTAATAACAGAAGGAGAATCTAGTGCAGAGCTAGATGGCAGTTCCTTACCTCCCCTCGTAGTTGATGGCAAAATCTTGATTTTAGCGTCTTTCAAGTTCTTCATAGTGATCAACAGATATAAATCCCAAGTGACTCAGAGAATAGAGCTATGCTCCCCGGCAACGGCGCCAGAAATTAGTCTTGATAAACCACAAGTGTAGGAGATCGCAACAGCTTTCGAGGGTAAAGTATTCAACCCAAATTTATTGATTAGACACAAGGGGAGCCAAAGAATATTCTTGAGTATTAGCAGTTGAGTTGTCAATTCAACCACACCTGGATAACTTACTATTTGCAACAAAGTATTTAGTAGCAAAGTAGTATGATAATAAAGGTAACGGTAGCAAAAGTAAAGATAAATGTTTTTGGGTTTTTGGTAGTTGTTGTAACAGTAGCAACAGAAAAGTAAATAAGCGAAGAACAGTATATGAAAAGCTCGTAGGCAATGGATCAGTGATGGATAATTATGTCGGATGCGATTCCTCATGTAATAGCTATAACATAGGGTGACACAGAACTAGCTCCAGTTCATCAATGTAATGTAGGCATGTATTCCGTAAATAGTCATACTTGCTAATGGAAAAGAACTTGCATGACATCTTTTGTCCTACCCTCCTGTGGAAGCGGGGTCCTAGCGAAAACTAAGGGATATTAAGGCCTCCTTTTAGTAGAGAACAGGAACAAAGCATTAGCACATAGTGAATACATGAAGTCCTCAAACTACGGTCATCACCGAGAAGTATCCCGATTATTGTCACTTCAGGGTTGTCGGATCATAACACATAATAGGTGACTATAGACTTGCAAGATAGGATCAAGAACACACATATATTCATGAAAACATAATAGGTTCAGATCTGAAATCATGGCACTCGGGCCCTAGTGACAAGCATTAAGCATAGCAAAGTCATAGCAACATCAATCTCAGAACATAGTGGATACTAGGGATCAAACCCTAACAAAACTAACTTGATTACATGGTAAATCTCATCCAACCCATCACCGTCTAGCAAGCCTACGATGGAATTACTCACGCACCGCGGTGAGCATCATGAAATTGGTGATGGAGGATGGTTGATGATGACAACGGCGATGAATCCCCCTCTCCGGAGCCCCGAACGGACTCCACATCAGCCCTCCCAAGAGAGATTAGGGCTTGGCGGTGGCTCCATGTCGTAAAACGCGATGAAACTTTCTCTCTGATTTTTTTCTCCCCGAACATGAATATATGGAGTTGGAGTTGAGGTCGGTGGAGGTCCAGGGGGCCCACGAGATAGGAGGCCGCGCCCTAGGGGGCGCCTCCTGTCTTGTGGACAGCCTATGGGCCCCCTGGTCTTGATTCTTTCGCCAAAAATTCTTATTAATTTCAAAAAGTGCCTCCGTGGATTTCCAGGACATTCCGAGAACTTTTCTTTTCTACACATAAAACAACATCATGGCAGTTCTGCTGAAAACAGTATCAGTCCGGGTTAGTTTCATTCAAATCATGCAAGTTAGAGTCCAAAACATGGCAAAAGTGTTTGGAAAAGTAGATACGTCGGAGACGTATCAACATCCAATTTGCGTTGTATCTCTTGTCTACGGGTGGGGCATAGTAAAAAAGATTGCACCAGGTTTGCGCAGATCCTGGGTCTGGTTTGGCAACCCAAGCCCGCTAACATTGCAACTTCCGAGGATTGCTCAGCTCATACCGAGAATATCTCTCTGACACAGCTTTTACCAAGCTTGGGCCCCTCTTGCACTTCTACATTAACTCCATCGTCTAGTTCCATCATCCCCGGTCCCAAGATACCTTTGACCGCGCCGCCTGAAACCCCTCCACCGCAGGACTGCTCGCTGTCTCCGTCGAGCCTGGGTTGTTCTGCTTCGATGTCCAACTTTCACCTCGACCCCTTGCTATATGTGTCGGCGGGCCATCACATTGTGGATGGCGGAGATGCTCGAGTGCCTCGGACCTTTGTGATGCCACATACCCCAATTGTGCGCCGCCACGAGGAGTTCTGATTGCTGAGGTAATGCCCATCCCACCTCCTGATCAGATCGGTGCTGCTAGAGAGGATGTTTTGCAATGGCTTCAAGCTCATGGGGTTTTGGTGAGGTCTACACAGCCTTGGATTCATTCTGTTGGTCTTTTTGAGCTTAGAGATGCAGCAGTCAGATTCTCACTTCTGTAGTTGCCACCCCAGCCTCTTGGTAACTATTGTTTTGTTCGTTTCATGAAACATGATGAGGGCAAATCTTTTAGAGGTGCTCAGGGTTTCCGTCAAGGATTGCTCATGTTCTTGGGGATTCCTCTTGATCTCCACAATGATGAATGTATTAGGGCTGCGGTCAATACCTTTGGGAAATTTCATCATTGGATTAGGGAGGATCCTTATCTTGTTCAGACTTTGGTGTTTGCTTCCTTTCCAGAAGATATTCTAGTGCCAAGAGATGTGGTGTTCATGGATTTTGCTTCTTGGGGAGGGGCTAGGGTGTCTTGGATGGCACCGCTTTATATTCTTGGGGCTAATTTTGCTGAGAAAATGCCTCAGGATGAAGATTGGATGCCCATCAATGGCAATCCTCACCTAGTTCCTCGTGTACCCTTCCCGGAGATGCCGCCCTTTATCTTGCCTCCATACCCTACTCTCGGATGGAATGATGGGCCGCCCCCTCCGCCTGAACCTGCTCATGTTGATGTGCATGATGACAATTGGAGCCACTGGAATGAGCCTGCTGATGAACTGCCTGTCCAGGATCAAGAATCCATGGTTTTTAACCACTCTGCGCAGCCAAGCTCTGATGTGCAGCAACAGGTGCCCTCGGATCATGTCATTCTTATTGAGGAAGAGGAACATGAGAACCATGAGGACCAGTTGGAGGTGGCGCCGGATCTGGTGGATGTTGGTAATTGGGCTATTGTGGTCTATCAACCACCTATGATTGAGGCTACAGTTTTGGATCAGCCTGTTGTTACGGTTCCCTTTGGTCCTCCCCTGCCACCTGAGATGATTTGGAAGCGCTCATTTGAAAATCTCTTGGATGCACCTATTGTGTTTGAGGTTCCAAAACCATTGCTGCCTAGAGCTCTGTAGCTGGTAATTCTATCAAAGAGAAACTGGGACTTTGCTTTTCAGCAAGATGATCTTCCTCTGCTGACATGGAAGGAGCATGAACCTTCTCGACCTGTTGCACGTGCCTTGTTTCTTGATGATGCTGAGAATGTGGTCATCCCTTCCCCTCATGCGCATGCAAAAGCAAGGCGGCCTCGCAAGACTTTGGCGCCAACACCTCTTGTTGAAACTTCAGTTTGAAGATGCACCAGAAGCTCGGCCCAGCGTGATGGGTTTAAGCCCACTTTCCATGAGCTTGTCTTGCAGCCTAAGAGGAAGCGCAAGGCCAAGCCTCTCTCTGCAGAGATGCCTAACGACCCTACATATGCAGATGTCCCTCCACCTACTCCCATAAGTCGTCTACAAGCAATTGGCAAGGAGCTGGAGATTGATGCAACGCTCCTCACTTAGGATGCACTTATGGTGGATCCTACTTCTGCTTCAAATGATGCCACTCATGCATAGTGTGCTTATCTTATGCTGGGTTTTTCAAGCCCCTAAATTTTCTCTCTGCACTTGGCTTTTATTTTCTGCTCCTAGATAATGTAATAATGTTGGTTCAGAGTTATCTGTGCATTTTGGGCATGTGACATTGTGTGTCATGTGGTTTGTGGACCTATTAAAGATATGTTTTAATGAGTAATCCATGTAGAACCGGGAATGTTTTATGCTGGAATGTCAGGGGTTTAAATTCTGAGAATAGGCAAAGAGTCATGAGACAAAAAAATTGATGAAAGTGACTGTGCTATTGCTTGCTTACAAGAGACTAAATGTACTTCTTTTGACTCCAGAGAATTAAAATTTTCTGTCCTAAGAGATTTGACAGCTTTGCCTTCTCTCCTTCGTTGGGGGCCTCTGGTGGAATTATTGTTGTTTGGACTTCTTCTGTCTTTGATGGGACTTCACTGGAAGTCCAGCAATTTGCAGTGGTGATTGAGTTTGTTTCTAGGCAAAAAAATGAGAGGAGGACACTTGTGATTGTCTATGGTCCTTGCCAGGGGGAAGCCAGGGACAATTTTGTCACTTGGTTGTATCACCTAAATATTCTTGTGACTGAAAATTGGTTACTGCTTGGGGATTTTAATTTCATGAGATCTTTGGATAATAGAAACTTACATGGTGGTGATTTGAATGACATGTTCATATTCAATGAGATAATTGGGCACTTAGGCCTCTTGGAGTTTCCCATCAAAGGTAGATCTTACACCTGGTCAAACATGCAGGATACCCCACTTCTTGAGCAGCTAGACTGGTTCTTCACCTCTGTTGATTGGATATCTGATTATCCCATGACAGAGGTGCTACCTCTTGCCAAAACTGCATCTGATCATGTGCCTTGTGTGGTTACCATCAAAACTGCCATTCCCAAGTCTAATCTTTTTAGGTTTGAGAATTATTGGATTGATCTATATGGTCTTATGGATTGTGTTGATTCTTCACGGCAAAAACCATCCAGGAAGGGACACATTACTGCTAGGATAGCTGATAAGTTCAAGTCCTTGAGAATGTGTCTTAGAGATGGCAGAAGAATATTTCCAAACTGAAAACTCTGGTTTGCAAATTTAATAATGTTATTCTGCTTCTAGATGAGCTGGAGGAATACAGGCCTCTCTATAGACATGAATCCAATTTCAGGAATGTGGTTAAAGCACATGTGGAGAAGCTTCTCCACCTCCAATGTCTTTATTGGAAGAAAAGATGTACTATCAGGTACATAAAAGTGGGTGGTGAGAACACGAAGTTTTTTCATGCTATGACTACTGAGAGACACAGAAGGAATTCTATTGCCAGTTTAAAGTTGCCTGATGGTACTGTGGTCACTGATCATTCTCAAATGGAGGGTATTATCTAGAATTGTTTTAAAAACAGAATGGGTTCTTCTAGAGGAATTGCTATGGGTTTTGACCTCTCCTCACTCTAAATAGTTTGAGGGTTTAGATATTATAACTAAGCCTTTTAAGAAGGAGGAAATGGATAATGTTGTGAAGCATATGCCTGTGGATAAAGCCCCAGGCCCAGATGGGTTTAAGGGTCTCTTTTTTAAAAATTGCTGGCAGATAATTTCAAAGGATTTTTATGAGCTGGCCCAGGCTTTCTTTGATGGCTCTGCTAAGCTGGAAAATATCAATGACTCATACATCACTCTGGTGCCTAAAAAGCTTTCACCTGAAGAGGTGGGTGATTTTAGACCTATTTCCTTAACTGGAATGGGTCTTAAATTCCTATCTAATATGGCAGCCAAGAGGTTTCAAGAGGTGATTATGCAGTGTGTTCACAAGAACCAGTATGGTTTTATAAAGAGCAGAACAATTCAGGATTACATTGGATGGACTTTTGAGTATTTGCACCAGTGTCATCAGTCCAAGAGACCAATTGTGATTCTTAACCTAGATTTTGAGAAAGCTTTTGATTCCCTTGAGCATGAGGCTATAGTGAAAATTTTGAGATACAAGGGTTTCAATGAGAAGTGGATTCTTTGTATGAAGCAGCTATTGTCCACAGGTACCTCATCTGTTCTGCTTAATGGAGTTCCAGGGAGGAAGTTCATCTGCAAAAAGGGTGTCATACAGGGTGATAAAGTTTCCCCCCTCCTTTTTGCCCTAGCTGCTGATCTTTTGCAAACTATCATTAATGACATGTTTAGAAGAGGCATCCTTCACCTTCCCATACCTTGTCATGACCAAGATTATCCTATGATTCAGTGTGATGATGACACACTAATTGTTTTGCCTGCTGACAAGGACCAACTTGTAGCTCTGAAGGACATGTTGAAGGTCTTCTCTTTGTCCACTGGTCTTGATGTCAACTCTCACAAATCCTTTTTTATTCCAATCAATGTGGATTCTGCTGTGATGACTGAGTTAGCTGCCGCTTTTGGGTGTCAGATTGGAAAAATGCCTTTTACTTACCTTGGGTTGCCTGTGGGAACTACAAGGCCAAGAATGGCTTATTTTCTGCCCGTGGTGGACTGCATGGAGAGAAGAATGATAGCTAGCTCCTCCTTTCTCAATCAAGGAGAAATATTACAGTTTTTGAATTCTCCTCTGTCATCTATGCCCATTTTTTTTCTTTGCAGTTTGGCGTGCCTGCTGGAATTTTGAAGCAACTGGAAAGAATTCAGTGATAGTGCCTCTGGAGGAACAATAGGAATGAGCCTGCTCCTTCACTTGTTGCTTGGGACCTTATTTGTAGGCCAAAAAACAAGGGAGGTCTTGGTATTCTCAACCTTGGTGTTCAGAATGTTGCTCTTCTGCTCAAACATGCAAATAACTTTCTCAATAAGAAATTTCTTCCCTGGGTGTCTTTAATCCGTGACTCTTATTATCATGGCAGAGTGCCTCAAGGAACTACTGATTGTGGCTCTTTCTGGTGGAAAGATATATGTAAGATCATGCAAAGCTTTAGAGAGTGTGCTTGGGTGCAGATAAATGAGGGTGACACTGCTCTCATGTGGTCAGAGAACTGGCAACTTAATCAACAAATTTCTGTTCTTCAAGACAGATTCCCCGGGCTCTTTTCCTATGTTAAGGACCCCTAGATCACTGTCAAGGAGTTTTTTGACTCTCAAGATGTGTTCCAGCACTTCCATCTTCCTTTGTCTAGCCAAGCTTTTGAGGATCTGACCAGTCTACAGTCTCTGATGGACAACCTCAATAAAGCGCCTAGGTCCAAGGATGTCTGGTTTTGGCATGGCTCTGCCAAGGGATATAAGCCAAAAATGTTTTACTCTCATTCTTTTTCCTCAGAGTCCTTTAACCCTTTGACCACTTGGATCTGGAAGTCATCTTGTACAACAAAAATCAAGGTTTTTGCTTGGATGCTAATTATGGATAGATTAAACACTAAGGACATGGTGGAAAAAAGGAGCTGGCATCTGGATGATGGAGTCAACTGTGTTTTATGTCCTTTGCGGGCAAGGGAAACAAGAGATCATCTGTTCTTCAGCTGTAACTTCAGTGTAAGAGTCTGTAATTATTTGCAAGTGGATTAGTCACCTAGTGACTCCATGGTTTATTTGGTTATCAATGCTAGAAGAAGCTTTGGGAAGCCCTTCTTCACCGAAGTGGTATTCATTGCATGCTAGAATATTTGGATCATCAGGAATGCTAAACTGTTCAGGCATGTGAGAGCTAGGTTTAACAAATGGAGATCTGCATTCATTCATGATATCGGTATGATTCAATATAGAGTGAAAGCTGCCTACAAGGATGACCTCCTCAGATTGGTCTCTTTTCTGCCTCCTTGAGGCCCTTGTTTTGTAATCTTCTCTTCCTGTTCTTTTCTCTTTAGTTTAGATTGGTTACCCCTTGTAATCATACCATTGTATTTTTTTCCTCTCTTTTAATAAAGTTTTGATATGTTGTGGGGGGTTTCCGCTACAATTTCCAGTCAAAAAAATATTAAATGCTATTAAACATGGCAAGTGGTGAAGCATATGAAAACAACCTATCTAGGCATGTTTAAATGAGGCCAGAACATCAAACAAAAATTCCAGAAAATCCCCACGTGCATATCTTGAATTTGCTACTTTTCTGCCCTAAAACATATTTTAATGTTGTTAAGCAGTAAAACAAAGTGCACCATGTTAAACTATGCATTTTTTACCCCATTTTCACATAAAGTTTGTTTAATTTGGAGCTACGGTTATTTAGTTATGAAATAAAGCATTTTAGCATGGCATTTATGCAAAAGAATGCAAACATCAAGTTTAATCATTTTTAGCATGGATGAAAGTTGCATATTATGAAACTAGATAAAATTCTAAGCATTTTACATATATTAAACATTTTAATCCGATGCACGATTCATGAGTTATTAAATTTATGAAGAACAGGGTTTTTTCTGCAAAACAGGCGCTCTCTGGATAATTAGACAAATTCGCAGCAGCGGAAAAAAACACTGCGGGCCGAATCTGACTGGCCCGATAGCAGCATGGGCGCTGGAGGCTCACCATGAGCCAAGGCCCAGTCGGTGGAGAGGCTTGGGGCAGGTAGAGCTAGTCGGGCCTTGGAGAGGCACGCATCCCACGCGGGCAGGAACAGAGGAGGCGGGCGCCTGATGAATGTGGCCCTGCTCATTGTAGAGGAAGCAGAGGCCGACGACGGAGGACTTGGCGGAGCGGTGGCTGGATCCGCACGAGAGGGTGGAGGGGAGGCAGATCCGCGACGGAAGGCAAGGATCTCCAACGAGGCAGGGGCTTGGCGTGGGCTTGACGGGGTCTGTGCAGAGGCATCTCCTCAGCACTGCAGGCAGGACATAGAGCAGGCAAGGTGGCGGCGAGGTTCAACCAGGGGCGCAGCGCAGGCGAGGCTCCAGGTAGCAAGGGAGCTGCGAGCAACCATATCAGCTCCTGGTTTTGCTCCTGCAAGGTGCGGAGGCCATGGCTCGTTAGAGAGAGAGCTGAGACGGGAAAAGACGAAGGGAAGAAAGAGAGGGTGCGAGGCAGGAGTCCGGCCTAGTGCCGGTGCTCGTCTTCATCGAGCTGGCAAGTGACGTGCGGGATGATGGCACTGCAAGACCACGAGAGGAGCTCCTCTCATGGGGCTCGCGCGCTGGAGACCATGGGAGGGGATGCTACCTCGGGCTGCATCGGCAGCACGCAGGGAAGCTATGAGGCTATGGGGAGGCCGCGTGGAGAAGCACGGGAGGAGATGAGGTGCACGGCGACAACAGCCCTCCTTGGGGGCTCGGGCAGGAGGTGGATCGAGGGGAGCTCGAAGATGAGGGGAGATCGGGCGCTGCTGGTTGGTTCGGTTTGGAAAACGAGGAGAGGGGCTAGGTGGATCGAAATGGATCCCGAGGTGGGAGGTGGAGTGTGGCGGTGGCGATTTGATAGGGGAGGAATGGACAAGTGATACGTCTCCAACGTATCTATAATTTTTTAATGTTCCATGCTATTATATTACCTGTTTTGGATGTTTATGGGATTTACTATACACTTTTATATCATTTTTGAGACTAACCTATTAACCGGAGGCCGAGCCCAAATTGCCGTTTTTTTGCCTATTTTACTGTTTTGCAGAAAAGGAATATCAAACGGAGTCCAAACAGAATGAAACCTTCGGGGGCGTAATTTTTGGAACAAACGCAATCCAGGAGACTTGGAGTGGACGTCAAGAAGTAAACGAGGCAGCCACGAGGCAGGAGGGCACGCCACCACCCTCGTGGGCCCCTCGTGGCTCCCCTGACCAACTTTCTTCGCCTATATATACTTGCATACCTTGAAAACATCCAGGAGCACCACGAAACCCTATTTCCATTGGCACAACCTTCTGTACCCGTGAGATCCCATCTTGGAGCCTTTTCCGGCGCTCCACCTGAGGGGGAATCGATCACGGAGGGCTTCTACATCAATGCCAAAGCCTCTCCGATGAAGTGTGAGTAGTTTACCACAGACCTTCGGGTCCATAGTTATTAGCTAGATGGCTTCTTCTGTCTCTTTGAATCTCAATACAATGTTCTCCTCGATCTTCTTGGAGGTCTATTTGATGCAACTCTTTTTGCAGAGTGTTTGTCGAGGTCCGATGAATTGTGGGTTTATGATCAAGTTTATCTATGAGAAATATTTGAATCTCCTCTGAATACTTTTATGCATGATTGGTTATCTTTGCAAGTCTCTTCGAATTATCAGTTTGGTTTGGCCTACTAGATTGATCTTTCTTGAAATGGGAGAAGTGCTTAGCTTTGGGTTCAATCTTGCGGTGTCCTTTCCCACTGATAGCAGGGGTAGCAAGGCATGTATTGTATTGTTGCCATCGAGGATAAAAAGATGGGGTTTATATTATATTGCTTGAGTTTAACCCTCTACATCATGTCATCTTTCCTATTGCATTACTGTGTTCTTATGAACTTAATACTCTAGATGCATGCTGGATAGCGGTCGATGTGTGGACTAATAGTAGTAGATGCGGAATCATTTCAATCTACTTGTCGCGGACGTGATGCCTATATACATGATCATGCCTAGATATTCTCATAACTATGCACTTTTCTATCAATTGCTCGATGGTAATTTGTTCACCCACCGTAATACTTATGCTATCTTGAGAGAAGCCACTAGTGAAACCTATGGCCCCCGGGTCTATTTTCCATCATATAAGTTTCCGATCTACTTTATTTTGCAATCTTTACTTTCCAATCTATATCATAAAAATACCAAAAATATTTATCTTATTATTATCTCTATCAGATCTCACTTTTGCAAGTGGCCGTGAGGGATTGACAACCCCTTTATCGCGTTGGTTGATAGGTTCTTATTTGTTTGTGTAGGTACGAGGGACTTGCGTGTAGCCTCCTACTGGATTGATACCTTGGTTCTCAAAAACTGAGGGAAATACTTACGCTACTTTGCTGCATCACCCTTTCCTCTTCAAGGGAAAACCAACGCAGTGCTCAAGAGGTAGCAACGGGGAATCTCCCCTAGAAATTAGGATTGATCTGTTTAAATAGGTATATGATTAGGGTAGGGGTTAATCTGGTCCGTCCGTTCAAAATTCTGCGGTTGAGAATAAATAGATTAGGTAGCCCAAATAAGAAAGTGAAGATATTTTTGGGATGTTTGGGGATGATCCGGACTCATCGGTCACAACAGCCCGGTTTGGGTTCGGAGCAGTTTTCGGACGTTCGCAAGAGGGGGTTGGTGGTTGTGTAGAGAGGTTAGGTGGTTTGACAAGAGGGAATCGAAAACACGGTTGGTCTCGGAACGGTCAACGAACGCAACGGAAAGAAGCGAGGAACGGCAACTATGAGTAGATGCAAGTTTTAAGAAAACAATGTCGATGTAATGCGAATGATGACATGAGATGAAATGCATGACATGAACAAAATGCAAAATGAAAGACAAAAACCGAACCACGGAGGAAATCTCATATCATTTTGCCGGAAAAGGCAAGAGATGGAGTTACAAATATGGAAATTTACAACCGGGGCATTACAATTGATGGTGGATAATGGTGAAGAATGCGGCGCTCTTGCGCTGCAAGGTTGCCTCGAGGAGAGAGTAGCTATGCGCATATGAATGTGAAAGGGTCCGAATCCTTTCTACGGTTGCCATGGGCCTTCTTTTAGAGATCAAGGGGTCACCATAGTGGCAAATCAGTTTTACATACTAATTAGATAGCAAACAGTGCTATCATACCTAACTCTGTAGGCCGACAGAGCGCATTAAATGCGCCATTTAGGGTCATATCACAGCGTGCCTGACAAGCCTTGCCAGGCTGTTTTGCCAACTTCACACCTTCTTGCTAGACACGTCCCGGGATGGGTGTCATATGGAGGTGTTTTCTGTAGTAAGTGGCTGCCATGTGGCAGGAAGCAGCCACTTAGTCATTTAGGAGCTTGACACCATACCGATCAATAACTTGCATCGATGTGAGGTTGTGCGGTGGAGTGGTTTGCCTCCGCAAGTCCCGACAGGCCTGCCGGGACAATCTGGAGGATTGCTTCCGGGGTTACCCCAACCTGGCCAGGCTCGCCTTCCTGGCAAGGGTGGTTTTTCCCTTAGTGATATCTTGCCTTTCTGGCTTGACTTGATCTTCTCGACCGGCTCTTCGATTCTTCAAAAGAGCTGATCCCTTCATGCTTGATCCGATCTTGGTGTTGCAATCTTGTTCTTGGGCCTGTGCACAGTCTGGGCAATGGACCCAGGGTTTCTTGCACCAACAGTTGTCTTTCTTTTGGATTATTGCATGAGAAGACTCGGCACGGCGTTTGAGCTCGGGTCCGTCCCTGCAATATCGATAAACCCAACGGCTGAGCTCTGTCTGGCAGGCTGGTCCCGTTCACGTCACCTCCTGGGGTCGTTGGAGTTTGGTCTTCTCATGCGATGTCGTCTGGAGATTCACTCAACATAGGCCACCTTTAACATCTCACAAGTTTCATACAAGCGCCCCGCTCAAAAAAATCAGGAGCGGCCTGCCTTGAGGTAGGGCTTCGTGAGTCCCGTGTTGGCTCACAAGTGCCTATACACACCTCCTCTAGTTCTGCGGTGCAAGCCACATGGGTAAAAGGGGATCTACACGCCCCGGAGTCTTCCCCTGAGGGAACTCCCACCCACGCACAAGTGGAAGCCCCATGCTCCGTGCTGGTGGACAACACGGTCGAGGAGAACACTACAAAAAAAGACACATCCTTGACATTTTGGGCTGAACGAAATTTTTTTCTGTCATACATATGACACTTCTATGACAATAATTGTGACAAAACCCGGTATCATCATAGATGTGGTGGGATCCTATTTCTATGACAAAAAATCATGACAAAAAATGGGCTTTTCATCCTGGGCGGGCCGGAGATGCAGCTGCATGACATTCTTTGGGCCGTCCATGACAGAAAAAAAAACCATGGTAGAAGCAAGGGCGGGGAAAATTTCGGGGAGTTCCCGGTTACGGTGGGCGGTCGGGGGCCGAGCGATGCGCGTTTCTCTCATACACGTACGCGCGTGTGTGTGAGGCGTTGGCTCTAACTGAATCCGAGCAAGGCGTTGGGCTCTATTTGAACCCGAGCTATTGCACCGCAAGCTACGCGTAACTGAACACGAGCGATCGATCGATGGCTGTTAACTAAACCCGATCGAGCGATTCCTTCGCTACTGCTGCTAACTGAAGCCGATCGATGCTGCCTCTCTGGATGAACAGTGAGCGCTGTGGGGGGTGGATGAACAGTGAGCGGTGGCGTTGCCTCTGTATGAACAGGACCCCGTGGTGTGGACGGCTAGATGAACAGTAGATGGTGGAGGGGTGCCCGTGGAGGGATGGTTGAACAGTAGCCGGTGGAGTAGCACGCAGTGGAGGCTGGATGAACAAGAGCCCGTGGAGGCTGGAGGAGGTCGACGGTAGCCCATGGAGGCTGGAGGAGGTTGACGGTGGAGATGAATGATACGTCTCCAACGTATCTACTTTCCCAAACACTTTTGCCCTTGTTTTGGACTCTAACTTACATGATTTGAATGAAACTAACCCGGACTAACGTTGTTTTCAGCAGAACTGCCATGATGTTGTTTTATGTGTAGAAAACAAAAGTTCTCGGAATATCCTAAAAATCCACGGCAGCACTTTTTGGAAAATATAAAAAATACTGGCAAAAGAATCAAGACTAGGGGCCCACACCCTGTCCACGGGGGTGGGGGCGCCCACCCCCACGGGCGCGCCCTTGTCTTGTGGGCCCCCTGAGGCTCCGCCGACCTCAACTCCAACTCCATATATTCCGTCTCGCGAAGAAAAAAATTGGAGAGAAAGGTTCATCATGTTTTACAATACGGAGCCGCCGCCAATCCCTAATCTCTCTTGGGAGGCCTGATTTGGAGTCCCTTCGGGGCTCCGGAGAGCGGGATTCGTCGTCGTCGTCATCATCAACCATCCTCCATCACCAATTTCATGATGCTCACCATGAGTAATTCCATCGTAGGCTTGCTGGATGGTGATGGGTTGGATGATATTTACAATGTAATCAAGTTAGTTTTGTTAGGGTTTGATCCCTAGTATCTACTATGTTCTGAGATTGATGTTGCTATTACCTTGCTATGCTTAATGCTTGTCACTAGGGCCCGAGTGCCATGATTTCAGATCTGAACCTATTATGTTTTCACGAATATATGTGTGTTCTTGATCCTATCTTGCAAGTCTATAGTCACCTATTATGTGTTATGATCCGACAACCCCGAAGTGACAATAATCGGGATACTTCTCGGTGATGACCATAGTTTGAGGAGTTCATGTACTCACTATGTGCTAATGCTTTGTTCCGGTTCTCTATTAAAAGGAGGCCTTAATATCCCTTAGTTTCCGCTACGACCCCGCTGCCACGGGAGGGTAGGACAAAAGATGTCATGCAAGTTCTTTTCCATAAGCACGTATGACTATTTATGGAATACATGCCTACATTGCATTGATGAATTCGAGCTAGTTCTGTGTCACCCTATGTTATAGCTATTCCATGAGGAATCGCATCCAACATAATTATCCATCACTGATCCATTGCCTACGAGCTTTTCACATCTTGTGGTTCGCTTATTTACTTTTCTGTTGCTACTGTACAATCACTAGAAAACCCAAAAACATTACTTTTGTTATTGTTACCTTTATTATCATACTACTTTTCTACTAAATACTTTGCTGCAGATACTAAGTTATCCAGGTGTGGTTGAATTGACAACTCAACTGCTAATACTCAATAATATTCTATGGCTCCCCTTGTGTCGAATCAATAAATTTGGGTTGAATACTTTACCCTCGAAAGCTGTTGCGATCCCCTACACTTGTGGGTTATCAAGACTAATTTCTGGCGCTGTTGCAGGGGAGCATAGCTCTATTCTTTGAGTCACTTGGGATTTATATCTGTTGATCACTATGAGGAACTTGAAAGACGAAAGAACCAAGATTTTGCCCTCAACTATGAGGGGAGGTAAGGAACTGCCATCTAGCTCTGCACTAGATTCTCCTTCCATTATTAGTAAGCTTGCGACACCTAAACCTGCTACTGCTATGAATTCTGATATGTCGCATGTTATTGATGATGCGACTTCTGCTTTGCATGATACTTATGATGAAACTACTTCTGTGCATGATACTACTTTGCCATCAGGTGAATTTCTTGATGAACAACTTGCTAGGGCTAGAGAGACTGAAATTATTGAAGATGCTATTATTGATGATAGTGATGATGAAAGTTCTCCCAATGATTATGAATTACCTGTTGTTCCTGAGGGTTATGTTATGGAAGAGGAAGCTGCTAGAGCTATCTTTGCTTGTAAAGATAGATATGATCTTAAGAAATTATTAGCTAAATGGAAGTAGCAATCTCTTAATGCTATAATGAAACCTAACCCTGCTTTTGCTACTTCACCTATCTATGTTACTAATAAGGATTATGAATTCTCTATTGATCCTGAGATTATTACTTTAGTTGAATCTGATCCTTTTTCTGGCCTTGAATCTGAAACTGTTGTGGCACATCTTACCAAGTTAAATGATATAGCCACCCTGTTTACTAATGATGAGAAGTCTCGCTATTATTATATCCTTAAGATATTTCCGTTCTCATTAAAGGGTGATGCTAAGACTTGGTTTAATTCTCTTGATCCTGGTTGTGTGCGTAGTCCCCAGGATATGATTTATTACTTCTCTGCTAAATATTTCCCTGCTCATAAGAAACAAGCTGCCTTGCAGGAAATATATAATTTTGTGCAAATCAAAGAAGAGAGTCTCCCACAAGCTTGGGGGAGGCTTCTTCGATTACTTAATGCTTTGCTTGATCATCCTCTTAAGAAAAATGAAATACTTGATATCTTTTATAATGGACTAACCGATGCTTCCAAGGACTACTTGGATAGTTGTGCTGGTTGTGTTTTCAGGGAAAGAATAGTCGACGAAGCTGAATTATTATTGAATAATATGTTGACTAATGAAAATAATTGGAATCTTCCTGAGCCAATTCCTGAGGCAATTCCTGAACCAATTGAGCCAAATCCTGAGGCTATTCCTAAACCCACTCCGAAGAAGAGAGGTGTTTTATTTCTTAGTCCTGAAGATATGCAAGAGGCAAAGAAATCAATGAAAGAAAAAGGTATTAAAGCTGAAGATGTTAAGAATTTACCACCTATTGAAGAAATACATGGTCTTAATATACCGCGTGTTGAAGAAACACATTGTCTTAATAACCCGACATAGGTAGTAAAGGTAAATTCTCTCTATAGATATGATAAAGTTGAAATCCCCTCTACTAAATTTCATAGCCCATGCTTAGATTAATTTGATGACTTTATGGCTAGACAAGAAAGTTTTAGTGCTTATGTTGGTAGAGAGTTAAAGAATAATGCTTTCGAGATAGGACGCGTGAGCGATTATATGGCTAGAGTTAAAGGTGAACTTAAACTCGTTAGCAAATATGCTTCTATGGTTGCTACTCAAGCTGAGCAAGTACTTAAAGCTCAAAATGATTTGCTTGATGAATTAAATAATAAAAATGACTTTGTTGTTAGAGTGGCTACTAGAACTGGTAGAATGACTCAGGAACCTTTGTATCCTGAAGGCCACCCTAAGAGAATCGAGCAAGATTCTCCGAGAAATAATTTAGAGGCACCTAATTCTTCTAAAAAGAAGAAAAAGAAAGACGATAGGACTTTACATGCTTCTAGTGAACCTGTTGTAGATACACTTGAGAATCCCAATGATATTTCTATCTCTGATGCTGAAACACAATCAGGTGATGAACATGAACCGAGTGATAATGTTAATGATAAATTTCATGTTGATGCTCAACCTAGCAAAAACAATGAAGTAGTGATTGAACCTGTTGTTGATCTTGATAACCCACAATCAAAGAATCAACGTTATGATAAGAGAGATTTTGTTGCTAGGCAGCACAGTAAAGAAAGAGAACCATGGGTTCAGAAACCCATGCTCTTTCCTCCTAAACCATCCAAGACAAAGGATGATGAGGATTTTCAGTGCTTTGCTGAAATGATTAGACCTATCTTCTTACGTATGCGCTCAACTTATATGCTTAAAGTAAATCCTTATGCTAAGTATACGAAGGATATCATTACAAATAAAAGAAAGATACCGGAAGCTGAAATTTCCACCATGCTTGCTAATTACACTATTAAGGGTGGAATACCGAAGAAACTTGGAGACTCAGGGGTACCAACTATACCATGCTTTATTAAAAGAAATTATGTTAGAACTGCTTTATGTGATCTTGGAGCCGGTGTTAGTGTTATGCCTCTCTCTTTATATCATAGACTTGAATTGAATAAGTTGACACCTACTGAAATATCTTTGCAAATGGCTGATAAATCAACTGCTATACCTATCGGTATTTATGAGGATGTGCCTGTTGTGGTTGCAAATGCCACTATCTTAACAGACTTTGTTATTCTTGATATTCCCGAGGACGATAGTATGTCGATTATCCCTGGTAGACCCTTTTTGAATACTGCAGGGGCTGTTATTGATTGCAACAAAGGCAATTTCACTATTCATGTTAATGGTAATGAGCATACGGTACACTTTTCGAAGAAACAATCTCAAGTTCATAGCATCAATTCTATTGGAAAAGTTCCAACTATCATTACTGGAGGTTTTGAATTTCCTCTCCCTACCGTCAAGAAAAAGTATGATATTCTTATTATTGGGGATGTCCATATCCCCATTGAGGTAACTTAGTGTTATTCGAAATTTCTCCGGTTTCGTGTTATTCGGAATGAGTTTGTTAACAAGACTTGATCAACCTTGTTAGTGGATTCATTTTGATGATCATGAGATGGATGAAACAAGAAGGCACAACCTTCTGTACCCTCTTATTACTTTCTGTTATTTAGAATAAATAAAGCAAAAATAGTTTTATCTGTCTATTTTTTGAATTATCCGTGCAATAAAAAATATCTCGAAAATAAAAGTGCTCCAAATGCCCTGCAAATTTAGTATGATTTTTATGGAATATTTGAGGATTTTAGGCACTGAAATCACTATAGGAGGGGCAAGCACCAGGCCACGAGAGTGGAGGGCGCTTCCACCCGCCTGAGCGCGCCCCCTGTCTCGTGGGCCCCTAGTGGCCCCCCTCCACTTATGCCAGCACCCACACACTCCATCTTCTTCCCAAAAAAATCCCCATCCAACTCAAGCACGAGTTCTAGCTCATTTTGCTGCGATTTTCGATCTCCTTGCTCAAAGCTCCATTCACAAACTGCTTTGGGAGATTGTTGCTTGGTATGTGACTCCTCCATTAGTCCAATTAGTTTTTGCTCTAGTGCTTTATTCATTACAATTTTTTGCTGCATAGGTGACCATGTTATTGAGCTTGCATGTTAAATTTATGAGGTCCCAAGTAATTCTAATGCATGATATAGGCTCTAGGCACTTGTAGGAGTAGTTGCTACCTATCTTGTTTAGTTTTATTCACTTTTATTTTGAAGTTACTAAAATTTCAGAAATTTTTCAGAAAAAGAATTATGTCTAGGAGAATGTACCAAGGTGGTTCCTCGGTAAAGAAAGGACCTAGGATTGCTATACGTGAGCAAGATGTTGAATTACCGAGGGACGCAGATGTACGAGCTTGTGAGTGGCCATCCGATGATTTTATGGTCGAAGCAGGCTTTAAGGAGGAATTTGACGCGTATGTGTGTAATGCTGATCTGGAGGACTTCTTACAAGATAAGTGTCCTCAGTACTATCAATTGACTGATTCATTTGTGTGAAGATTTAAATATAACTGTATGCGTAATTCTCCTAGTGTCCTATTTGATATCTATGATACATCTTATACCATGGACCTAGAGGATTTTACAACTGCTTGCAAACTTCCGCAGTGGGGTAATATTAATGATCCCCACAAATCTGAATTTAGAGATTTCCTTGCTAGTATTACTGTGGGAGAATCCAGCGATATTGCACAAGCTACCATAGGGAGCATTCATTTTCCTACTATACATTATTTTGCTCTCTTCATTGGTATATGCATTAACGGTAAAGATGAAGCATGTAAAATGTGTGGCCCTGATCTTTGTGTCCTCAAGAGTACTGTGCTGGGTTATAAAGATTATAACTTGGGGGGCAATAGTTGCATGTAGGTTGCATAATAATGGTAGGGCTGGAGATTTATTTGGAGGAATCTATGCGACCCATGTGGCTAATTATCTTGGTATAGCCCCATGAGAGGGGGATATGATGTTACCCCCTGCTTATTTAGATTATGACGCTATGGTCCAACATCATTTTCTTAAGAGGAATGAACAATTCCTCCAATATCCACTAATCTATGACAGACGCAACACTGTCCATGTTACTCTTCCTGCTCCTCTCCTTTTTTAGTACCAGGCAAAAGGAAGATATGTTGTTACCAGGGTGGAAGCAGCTGAACATGAGGGGAGAGCGGAGGCGGCTCGCCAACATGCCGCAGCTCAGGAGGCATTCGCTGCTGCATCTCAGTACGACCCCAGTTACAACTACGGATATCAGCCAGACTACCCTTGGCATTAGACCAAGTTAGGCCAAAAGCCTAAGCTTGGGGGATTACGTATTTCTCACCGACTTTACATTCATGTTCACACACTATGCTAGTTGTTGGTGCTCATACTCTTTCATTGTATTATCCATGCTAGTTTAAATTTCTTTTTCTAGTTTTCTTCTTGTGTGTTTAATAAACCTTAAGAAAAACCAAAAAAATAGTTAGTTTAATTTCCATGCTTGTAGTAGTAATTAAAATGAAAACCCAAAAAGATTTCTCGTTCTTCTTCTTACTTGTTGGGAGCTTTCCCGTGTAAATAGTTTTCTTTTCTTTTCTTTTCTTTGGGGGTCGAGAGTAGAAGACCATATTGAGAATGTTTAGTGGCTCTCATATGCATGATTGTTTATTTAACTTAGAGCCCATATTACCTTGTCTTCTCTCTTGAGTTGACTGCTTGTAGATTCCAGCTTAGTCCAATGCACGTGCACTATTATTATTATACACATCGTACGGTCATGCAAGTGAAAGGCAATAATGACGATATATGATGGACTGATTGAGATGGGAGAAACTGGTATGAACTCGACCTCTCTTGTTTTTGTAAATGTGATGAGTTCATTGTTCCTGGTTCAGCTTATTATGAAGTAAACATATTTGCAATGACATTTAGAGATTATAGTTGCTTGTGCCATGCTTGATTAGCTATGAGTTATAATGGTTTACCTTGCATGCCAACATGCTATTAGAATGATTATGATGTGGTATGATGGGATGGTATCCTCCTTTGAATGAATTGAGTGACTCGACTTGGCACATGTTCACACATGTAGTTGAAACAAATCAACATAGCCTTCATGATATTTATGTTCATGGTAGATTATATCCTACTCATGCTTGTACTCGGTGTGAATTAATTTTAATGCATGTTTATGACTGTTGTCGCTCTCTCAGTTGGTCGCTTCCTAGTCTTCTGCTAGCCTTCACCTGTACTAAGCGGGAATACTGCTTGTGCATCCAAACTCCTTAAACCCCAAAGTTGTTCCATATGAGTCCACCATACCTATATATATGCGGTATTTACCTGCCGTTCCAAGTAAATTTTTATGTGCCAAACTCCAAACCTTCAAATGAAATTCTGTTTTGTATGCTCGAGCACCTCATGTCACAACTAGGGCTGCCTATATCTTCCATTCTAGGTGGGTTATTATCAAGAGGAGTGGACTCCGCTCCTCATTCACGAGAAAGGGCCGGTAACCGGGATGCCCAGTCCCATGATCCAAAAAGATCAAAGAAAATCAAAATAATTAAACAAAACTCCGCCAGGGTTGTTGTTAGTTGGAGGCACTCATTGTTTTGAGCAAGCCATGGATTGATGCTTGTTGGTGGTTGGGGGAGTATAAACCTTTACCATTCTGTTTGGGAACTGCCTATAATGCATGTAGTATGGAAGATACAACCATCTCATAGTTGTTGCGTTGACAGCAAAAGTATGCCACTCAAAATGTTATTCAATCTCTATTTTAAAATCGAGCTCTGTCACCTCTACAAATCCCTGCTTCCCTCTGCGAAGGGCCTATCTATTTACTTTTATGTTGAGTCATCACCCTTCTTATTAAAAAGCACCCGCTGAAGAGCACACTGTCATTTGCATTCATTACTATTGGTTTATATTGGGTATGACTTGACTGGACCTCTTTTACCATGAATTACAATGTTTAGTCAGTCCTTGATCTTTAAAGGTGCTCTGCATTTATGTTTTGTGGTCTCAGAAAGGGCTAGCGAGATACCATTTCGTTATATCATGTTATGATTGTTTTGAGAAAGTGTTGTCATCCGAGTTTTATTATTATGGCTCGCTAGCTGTTTATGCTATTGATATGAGTAATTGTGAGACCCAGGTGTTATTGTGAGTATGGTTAGTTCATAATATTTGCTAAAACCTGAATGCTGGCTTTGCATGTTTACAACAACAAGAGCGAACAGAGTTTGTAAAAGTTTTTCTTTATCACTTTCAGTTTATCAACTGAATTGCTTGAGGACAAGCAAAGTTTAAGCTTGGGGGAGTTGATACGTCTCCAAGGTATCTACTTTTCCAAACACTTTTGCCCTTGTTTTGGACTCTAACTTGCATGATTTGAATGAAACTAACCCGGACTGACGCTGTTTTCAGCAGAACTGCCATGATGTTGTTTTATGTGTAGAAAACAAAAGTTCTCAGAATGTCCTGAAAATCCACGAAGGCACATTTTGGAAAATTTAAAAATTACTGGCGAAAGAATCAAGACCAGGGGGGGCACACCCTGTCCACGAGGGTGGGGGCGCGCCCACTCCCCCTGGGCGCGCCCCCTGTCTCGTGGGCCCCCTAAGGCTTCGCTGACCTCACCTTCAACTCCATATATTCCGGCTCGCGGAGAAAAAAAATTGGAG
Source organism: Triticum aestivum (assembly GCF_018294505.1). Lineage (NCBI taxonomy): Eukaryota > Viridiplantae > Streptophyta > Magnoliopsida > Poales > Poaceae > Triticum > Triticum aestivum. The sequence continues at coordinate 161,431,912 of NC_057804.1, read as the reverse complement.
AGAAAGTTTCATCGCGTTTTACGATACGGAGCCGCGGCCAAGCCCTAATCTCTCTCGGGAGGGCTGATCTGGAGTCCGTTCGGGGCTCCGGAGAGGGGGATTCATCGCCGTCGTCATCATCAACCATCCTCCATCACCAATTTCGTGATGCTCACCGCCCTGCCTGAGTAATTCCATCGTAGGCTTGCTGGCCGGTGATGGGTTGGATGAGATTTACCATGTAATCAAGTTAGTTTTGTTAGGGTTTGATCCCTAGTATCCACTATGTTCTGAGATTGATGTTGCTATGAGTTTGCTATGCTTAATGCTTGTCACTAGGGCCCGAGTGCCATGATTTCAGATCTGAACCTATTATGTTTTCATGAATATATGTGTGTTCTTGATCCTATCTTGCAAGTCTATAGTCACCTATTATGTGTTATGATCCGACAACCCCGAAGTGACAATAATCGGGATACTTCTCGGTGATGACCATAGTTTGAGGAGTTCATGTATTCACTATGTGCTAATGCTTTGTTCCGGTTCTCTATTAAAAGTAGGCCTTCATATCCCTTAGTTTCACCTAGGACCCCGCTGCCACGGGAGGGTAGGACAAAAGATGCCATGCATGTTCTTTTCCATAAGCACGCATGACTATTTACGGAATATATGCCTACATTACATTGATGAATTGGAGCTAGTTCTGTGTCACCCTATGTTATAGCTATTACACGAGGAATCGCATCTGACATAATTATCCATCACTGGTCCATTGCCTACGAGCTTTTCACATCTTGTGTTTCGCTTATTTACTTTTTCGTTGCTATTGTTATAATCACTACAAAACCCAAAAACATTACTTTTGTTATTGTTACCTTTATTATAATACTACTTTGCTACTAAATACTTTGCTACAGATACTAAGTTATCCAGGTGTGGTTGAATTGACAACTCAACTGCTAATACTCAATAATATTCTTTGGGTCCCCTTGTGTCGAATCAATAAATTTGGGTTGAATACTTTACCCTCGAAAGGTGTTGTGATCCCCTACACTTGTGGGTTATCAATGAACAGTATCCCGTGGAGTCCCGTTTTGCGGTACGCCACACCCCTCCCGATGAACATGACCCCCGTTTCAACCGTAGCGCTCCAACACAAGTCTGTTTCGTCCATTTTGCGGTATGCCACAGCCCTCCCGATCAACAGGACCCACGTTTCGACCGTACGAGGTCCGTTTCGTCCGTTTTGCGGTACGCCACACCCCTCCTGATCAACAGGACCCCCGTTTCGACCATAGGAGGTCCATTTCCTCCGTTTTGCGGTACGCCAGGCCTCGTTTCCATCGCGTGTTCTGTCCAAGCCCTCCCGATGAACACGACGACACATTCCGTTCCAACCCAGCCGGTTGGCTACCACGCGTTCTGTTGCCTCCCGATGAACATGATGCATTCCGTTGCCTCCCCATGAACACGACGCATTCCCTTGCCTCCCCATGAACACGATGACGATGATGTTTCTCTGTTCTGACCCAGCCATGTACATGAGCCCTGGCCATACGTATCCGCGAGTAGGCGTTCGAGACCCTGCCCGTATGTTCGTACGTGGCCATATTTTCTTTCTTGCACCCTGTCCGCAGTACGTATGTGTACATGCTACGTGCGCGCCTCTACTACGACACGTGCGCGCCTCTACAATGACCGGTATGTACGTACACGTTCGCGACCAGAATGACAATGCTACGTACGCTTCGACCAGGTGGGTCCCGACTGTCAGGCACTTCCTTGCCTGCGAAGATGTAGCTAGTGGGTCCTAGCAGTCAGGGGGGCGAATCGTTTTGTTTTTTTGCCCGGACGCACTTCCTTGCGTGCGAAGGTGTAGCTGGTGGGTCCTAGCAACCAGGGGGCGAATCGCTTTGTTTCTTTTTTGCCCGGACGCACTTCCTTGCATGCGATGGTGTAGCTGGTGGGTCCCAGCAGTCAGGGAGGGAATGTTTTTTTCGCGAAATACGGTGGCCTGTCCATTGGGTCCCTGCTGTCAGGTGGAGGAATAATTATTTTGCCTGTCATAAGGAGGCACTTCCTTGCGGCTGCTGTGGACCCAGCTGTCAGCCTCGCCACGTACAGTACTCTTCCGATGGAAGTCGGTCGTTTACCACATTGACCACGCCGCGCCGAGAGCACCATGGCGGTGGACGACGACGAGGCCTAGGAAGGGACGACACGGAGCTGGGGATGCCCACGCGAAGAGGAGTACGAGGGTTCACTGGTTCGGCTGCGGTGTGAGGCTGTCGTCGCTGTAGAATAACAGGGGCTGTGGGTGAGTAGAGGGATGGCCTGGCCAGTGGTGGGAGTAGTAGGGGCGGTGAGGCCTCCGCCGCATCGCAGCCGACCACGGGAGGCAGGAGCACGAGGCACGACCGGTGCTGGTTTGGGCGGCTGGAGCAAGAAGACCAGAGGTTGAAGAAGCACTACGGCCGTTGGATGGACATCGTACGGTCAGTGGAGCTAGAATCATGCATATTGACTAAGTTGACAAAGCCCTCCGTCCCCGTCAAGTTAGTAGGCCCACAAGTCAGCCTGCCACTATACTGGGTCCCAGCTAACAGGGGGAGTATCATTTTTTTTGTGCGTAATAAGGAGGCACTTCCTTGCATGCGAAGATATAGCTCGTGAGTCCGAGCTGTCAGTGGCGGTAACATTTTTTCGCAAAATACAGAGGCCCTTTCGATGGGTCCCTGACGTTAGGTGGACGAATCATTATTTTGCGCGTAACAAGGAGGGATTTCCTTGTGTGCGACCGTGGACCCAGCTATCGGCCTCACCACGTACAGTCCACTTCTGATACATGTCGATCGTTGACCACGTTGACCAGGCCGCGCCGAGAGCACCAGGGCGGTGGACGATGGCGAGGACTAGAAAGGGAACGACACGGAGGCAGGAAAGACTCAGCAGTTGTTTCCCACACAGAGGGGAGTACGATTGTACGAGGGTTTACTGGTTCGTCTACCGTCGCCGGAGAATATCAGCAAGTGTGGGTGAGTAGAGGGATGGCTAGGCCAGCGATGGGAGTACGGTGGGGCGGTGAGGCCTGCGCGGCAGCACAGCCGGCCACGGGAAGGAGGGAGCAGGCAGTCCCGCCGGTGCTTGTTTGAGCGGCTGGAGCAGGAAGAGCAGAGATTGCAGAAGCACGACGGCCGTTGGATGGACATCGTACGGTCACTGGAGCTAGAATCGTTCATAGTGACTAAGTTGACAAAGCCCTCCATCCCCGTCAACTTAGTAGACCCACAAGTCAGCCTACCACCATGGTGGGTCCCAGCTAGCAGGGGGAGTATTCATTTTTTTTGTGCGTAATAAGGAGGCACTTATAGTGGCTCCGAGCTGACAGCGGGGGGAATGTTTTTTCGCGAAATACGGTGGTCCGTTCGGTGGGTCCCAGCCATCAGGGGGAAACGTTTTTTTGCGAAATACGGTGGCCCGTCCGGTGGGTCCCAGCAGTCAGGGGGAAACATTTTTTTCGTGAAATACTGGTGGCCTGTCCGGTGGGTCCCTGGTGTCAGGTGGAGGAATAATTATTTTGCGCGTAATAAGGAGGCACTTCCTTGCGGCTATCGTGGACACACCAGTCAGCCTCTCCACATATAGTACTCTTCTGATGGAAGTCGGTCATTGACCACATTGACCATGCCGTGCCGAGAGCACCACGGCAGTGGACGACGGCGAGGCCTAGGAAGGGGACGACGCGGAGCCGGGGAAGACGCGGCAGTGGATGCCCACGCGAAGAGGAGTACGAGGGTTCACTGGTTCGCTGCAATGTGAGGCTGCCATTGCCGCAGAATAACAGGGGGAGTGGGTGAGTGGAGGGATGGCCTGGCTAGCGGTGGGAGTAGTATGGGGGCGGTGAGGCCTCCGCGGCAGCACAACCGACCATGGGAGGCAGGAGCATGCGGCAAGACCGTCGCTGCTTTGGACGGCTGGAGCAAGAAGACCAGAGGTTGAAGAAGCACTACGGTCGTTGGATGGACATCGTTGACCACGCCGTGCCGAGAGCACCAGGGCGGTGGACGACGGCGAGGCCTACGAAGGGAACGACACTGAGCCGGGGAAGACACAATAGTGGCTGCCCACGCGGTGGAGAGTACGAGGGTTGACTGGTTCGGCTGCCCTCGCCGGAAAATAACAGGAGGTGTGGGTGAGTAGAGGGATAGACAGGCTAGGGATGCGAGTATGATGGGACTGTGAGGCCTGCCCAGCAGCACAGCCGGCCACAGGAGGCGGGAGCAGGCGGTTCCGACGGTGCTGGTTTGGGCGGCTTGGGCAGGAAGATCAGAGACTGAAGAAGCACGATTGCCATTAGATTGACATCTAATGGTCTGACGTTGGTAGAGTCGATTGTTGACTAAGTTTATTTTTTGAGAAACCTTGTGTACGCATGAACTTAGTAGGCCCACAAGTCAGCCTCCAAATCTATGGCAGACAACATAAAGCCCATTTGCTATTTTTTATAATTTGCAGCCCATTTGCTAATTCTTAAGTAATTTATTACAGCCCATTTTCTGACAGGACCATGGTCAAAAAGTTCAACCTTATTTTGCATATTTTGTTGGAGTCTGAACTGTTGTAATCCCGAAATGATAAACATTTTTTTAAGAACTTATTTATTTGCCAAAAAATCATTTTGTTTTTGTAAGCAAATAAGATGTGGGACAATTGAGTTGGTTTAAGGGAAAACCAGTGTAAAAAATCAGCGTTGGGTGGGAAAAAACAACAAAAATAAGGATGTAAATATGAAAAGGGAATTTTATGTGTTTTCAATATAATGATACGTGTATATGAACTAGTAAAACTATAGGTAGAGATTAGAAAACGGATGTAGGACATGCGTTTCAAGAGGAAAATAGAACTGGGCTGTGTGTTTGATTCAGTAAAAGAAACTGCTTGCGGATGTTGTAAGACAAAATATAACTAACACTGGTGGGCCAGAGGCCAGTAGATACCTGCTGGATCTTTGTGCCTCGTTGTCATCATGGGCTGGGCCTGTTAAAAACAAAACCAACCTTGGGCAGTCTACATCCCAGTTGAAACTTGCTCGACCTGAAAAAACAATATACGTGCTCAATGAATGAGAGAATTCTGCAAGTACAGAATGATAACTACGATGCATCAGGGATATTGTTTTTTCATCGTGATAATAAGTGCATGTACTTGTTTCAAAAAATGGAGAACTGGGAATTCGAACGGCAGGTGCTTATGCTACCCATCAAATAAAAATTAGGTGCCTGAAAATTCGTTTTGAAACAAATGATTCAGCTTTATATCCACATCAACCCTCGGCATGATGGTTGGAAGCCAATGCAAGTTCATACCAAAAGATCGTTAACAACAATACTAACTTGCGGACGACAAGGTAGTACAACTACCAATACCAAACTAACTTATAATCTTTTTACTCCTGGCCCAAGTGTTCGTCTGGTAGAAAATCTTACAGAGGACCAGCTCCCGCTCCTTCTCTTGCTCCAAGTGCCCGAGGTGGTACTGGTGCATCACCCAGTTGGTCCTTTGCTGGTCGAAGTTCTTGTTGGTGTGCAGCACCAGAACCTTTTTTGCTGCCCGTCTGCCGGCCATTGACCATCACCGTCAAGGTATTGTCGGTCTTCTGCCACATCGCGTGCATGCCGCACTCCGACTGTATCTTGTGAAGTGTCCACGTGCCCCTTTTGAACGCCCTGGAATTGCGCTGGGAAAATGCTTCCTTAGGCCACTCAGTGTGATACCTGCAGTATTGTGGAATACAGGTTTTAGTGTACGTAGTTGGCATTTTCATAACATCTTTGGCATGTTGCAGTCAATTGTTTCACTTTTTATTAACTGTCAAATTGTAATTGCTTCACCAAGTCTGCAACTAAAAACAAAAATAGAGCTATAAACAAAGGAATATGTTTGTGCAAGTAGACGCCCGATCGGTGTCTTACCTGGAAGTTTCTCAGGTTGGGTGTCGCATATGCCGTGCTCGCTGTCAATGGTTGGTATGAACAAATCGATGAGAGACTGAAATCTCGTGCTGTCAGCACTCACTTTGGCCGCAAGGTGCTCGATCAGCTCCTGATCTGTGGGATCGAACTTGATGCCAGCCGGCAGCACCAGCCAATCCTTCTTCGACTTGCATCAGTAGTTCCAGTTATATGGTACTCAATGTATGGTCAGTTGACTGTTTTAAGTGAATGGTGAAAGATTTTGATAGATAAGTGGTGCTCCAAATCTGAAGTCCAAAATACCCAAACACGCCGCCGGGATTCTTGTGTCACGTCATGCAAAGCGTGTTGTCACGTCAATTCAATGTGTGGACATGATGAATAATTTGACCGACGTATACTAGTACTTCTACTGTACTACTTACTAGTCATATTTAGTGTCATAATTTATACATAGGTTTAACTAACAAGTACGCACTTGAAGCGTAACTGATATATATATATATATATGGCTTATGCACAGCATCTCCATCATCATTATCAGTACATCCTATGCAGGTGAGTTGGGATGCACTTGATCCTAGGAAGGTATCTATCCTTCAAACCAGAGGAGTGCTTCAAACTAACAACAGTACATAATATACAACAAAAGAGGGTCGTGCCATAGCAGCAAAATACATGGCTCGGTCTAGATATCAGCATGAATCAAGTTGTGCATATTTGCTGTTGTCATGAACCACATCGCCGCATGTCGGGTTTGCAAAAGCCATCCATCGCATGGAAGCTTGATGCCTTTCACACACTGAATATTATCTGGCAAAAAGCTGTGTCGACGAATCTTTGGATATGGTGATTCATGAAACCCATGGTATGATGTGTAAACATAGTACCCCCTCGCGAATGAAAGTTGCATAGCATGATAATCATCGCCGGTGATATGATCGATGATTGGTTGGATGATCAGATAATTGATCCCGAGGAACAAGGAGTGGTTGTCGAGGCTGTAAACCCGCCTCCAGTTGAATACACCTGGCCCAATGGAGCTGGGATCTTTCTCGAACACGAAGCAGCCATAGCCATCAATGTCACGAACGCCCCATGCATTGTACTGCATGTGGTTTGATGTAATGGTTTGGTCAATTTGGTACGTGTGAATGACCATCAAATGAACGCCGTCAGCTGAACGAGCGATAAACCACCACCCATCGGCTGGTATGATTCCAGGTCCTGGAATCATGAAGGCCAGTGCATTTGTGTCTGCTGCAACAATTCAAATTGGAGACTAAAAGGACAAAAATAAACAATCATGTTCAGAGTATGTGTGGAATTAAGATTATTATAACAGTGACACATATCATGGACAGAGAATTGCAATGTCGTGGTCATAATCATACCCCAAGTTAAAAAAATAAGCCAATGGCTTTCATATTCTAGCAATATGTCATGGTTCAAACAGCATGTAACAATGAGAGGAAAACAGCTATGACAGCGCCTACTCATATTCTACCATAGCACATACTACTACTTTTCTCATATCAACTCTATGCAATAACATGCGTTGTTATAAAAATCTTGTAAACGAGAGTAACATATAGCAATCATGATGTTATGCTCATAATATGTATTCTAACAATCATTAGATGCCAATTGTTCTCATATCAACTCTAACAATAACATGTGTGGTCATAAAAATCTAGGAAATGAGAGGGACATATAGCAATGATGTGGTTATAGACATGCTATGTATTCTAAATTTGAAACAAATGAACAGGTAGTCGTATTCATAAGGTATAGATGAGATGAGATAGAACAATTACACGACGATAGATTCCACCAGTATAGGCAGCCAATCCGTGCGTCGACCGCGTAAATAATGCCATCGTGCACTATAGCATCAAACAGAAATGTTGCCTCAACAGGATTGATGATGAGCCATAACCATATATGGCGGACGGATTCCAGATAGACTAATCCCATGTTGAACAAGGCAATGAGCTTGTAATCCATGTAGTCTTCTGATGGTGTGGCCACTTCGCAGATTACAACTTTCTACAAATAGAGGTCAAGCCAAAAGCTTGACGTGTCTCGTGCGTAGTAGGCAGGAGTGTCCGGCGGGCCGCGGGCTCGATGGCGGCGGTATCCAACGATGGAAGGGTGATCTCTAGCTGGGTGTAGATATCCACGAGACGCCACGGACTGTCGGAGTGGTGGATGAGGACGATCTAGTTGGACTTCATGCCCGCCCAGTAGTGGCCTCGCATGAAGGACAGGTGGACAGGTAGTGGTAGCATGTCAAGGGGCACCACAGCAACCTCCGTAGGATCGTCAAGTCGGTTTCTGGGCCACCTGCGAGGATCAGGCATCAGCAAGTAGGGTGTCTTGAAAAGAGCCGGCCGATTGCAGACGAGTAGACGGTACAAAGACACCGAGCATGCGGCCAGACGGACGGTGCTGAGTAGGTCCATACGACTACAGATTTGCTCCAAGAGAACATTGGGGAGGGAATTCCAATCGCGGCTCTGCATGTCAGTCAGTTCTTCCATTGGGGTTTTAGGTACCTGCGAGCCAGCCAGGAAGTGGATTCGGGCGGGCGAGCGAAGAAGCTTCTCCTCGTGTGGCCGAGCAGTGAGCGGGGGGATATGGTATGCGCGAGCTACCAAGGAAGATGTCTCGGGCGGGCGAGCAGTGAGCAGGGGTAAATGGTGTGCGGCCGACGATGGGGAAGAGAGGAGGAAGAAGAAGAGTGGAGGAAGAAGAGTGGAAGACGGGGAAGAAAGTGCATCAAATCTCAATTCTACTAGTACTACTACCAGGATATACCGTCCTTCGGAGTGTAAATAGTTACACCGATGACATGTGGGTCTACCACAAGAGGGCCCATATGTCAGTTAATGGAGGACAGAGGTGCGTAGTCGTATTTGCGGAAGCGTGTTGTACTGGCAAACATGATGGCAGTACTGGGTAAGGCTGATTTAGTAACACCAACACGCTGGTTCAGCTTATTAATTACGTGTCCCATCTGCTGCAGCGTGTATTGTTACTTCACTGCGAAGACTAGTTGAATAGTTCTCTCTGACCGAGATGGGGAATAATGGATCGCGAGGACTTCCTTTCTATAGTATCCCTATGCCTCTACGGTCACTTCAATCATTTTGCTCCGTACCTAGTCACTTATTGAAATCTGTAGAAAGACAAATACTCCGTATTTGGGAACAGAGGGAGTATCACCATATGGAGGGAACAGAGGAAGCTTGAAATATGAACATGTCAATGGGAGGGAATAAGCCCCATGCATGCATGCATGCATGCAACATGCAACACTCACACATACACACGGACGCACGCAACACTCACGCACCCATCCGGCACACAACACATGACGCAACACACACGCTCACGCTCAAGTGCTCAACCTACTCCCTACGTCCGTGAAAGACTGTACATTTAGAGATTTACACATTGATCAGGGCATAATTAATGCCCAAAAGTACCAGACTTATGTGTGTATGCGACCATTGAGAGAAGAAGATTAAATGAAGGCCGTTGCATGTTGTAATTAAGGATAGACATGTAGCCTATACCTATAGCACAAGTTGGTGCATTAGTCAATCAATATCGATATAGATTAAAGGCTAAATGCATTGGAAGTGTAGATGTACATCATGTACTACACTCTTTGTTTTATAGCCGATGTACACTCTTTGTTAGAAGACCGAGGGAGTACACGTGCATGCACTCACATACACAGCCAGGGTGGCTCGCGCGCAAGGGTTGGACTCATGTCGCGCCTGCGTAAAGTTTTGCTTAACTGATTTCTTTGCTCTGCCAACTGATAGGTGGGACCCAGAAACCAGGTGACAATTTAACTAGTCAACAAAGTGCCATGTCGACTATGTGGCCGGTCAGTATGGTGCAATACGGTGCTCTATGATGAGCTAGTGATCGTATAATCACCGCAAAACTTTATATAGTGACCGTAAAGAGCGTATTGTTACATATGTTGACCGCCAGTGTATATTTCTCTTTTCAAATTAAGCCATATTAATCGGAAATGATGCAGTATGGACTACTAGTACTAGTACTGCTTTGACGTGTCCCATCAACTCGCCGAACAAGGAGAAGCTTGCTTACTACGCCTCTCCCTCGCCCACGCGCGCGGTGGTTCGCAAGACGAGGAGAGGGTTTTGACTACAGTGCCCTCTCCCTCTCCCTCGCCCTCACCCTCGCCCTCGCGGTGGACGTGCAACAGTTCAATCGGTGTCAGATTGCCAGAAGCATATTGTACTGTAGTATCATCATTGTTGGACCTTCCGAAGAGGCGAAGAGCCAAGTGCAAGGTTCACACGAGTACAAACTGTTGAACCTCCCGAAGAGGCAAAGAGCCAAGCGCAAGGTTTTATAGGAGTTGTCGTCCTAGTAGGAGTGTACTACAACAATAGCAAATGATGCTACTATATGATGCCGCCACGTCACGTATATCCAAAGTTGTGCCACCTTTTTTTCTCAAAGAGCATGTTGGAGTCCGTGCAACAACCACACAAGTTGCACGTACACATAACACATTTACTAGTAATAAATTCTAAAGTACAAATGCCAGTATGCCACACAAGTCCAACTCATGTGATAAATTTGTGCACGACTAGTCTACATATATTCACAGTGCTATCGTTCACAATTACCGTACTCCACTTACACGTTACAGATGGGCTACAAGTCCTCCTCCAGGTTCCATTCCCAGGTGTTCTTCATGGATGGCACGATCCATAGTGGTGGGCAACAGGAATCATTGTCGCAGCTTTCTAGTCCGGTTCCACACGATGGAGACTCATCCAAGCTGAAGCGGCATAAATCAGGGATAGCGTGTCCCAGCATGTCGTTCATCCGGCGGTGCGCACTGAAGACACAACCATGATTCATGAACGGCGGGCCTTCCGTGTCGTGCACGGAAGGTGGCATCCACTTCACAATGGGGTAGCTGTCCCCGATGAAAAGCGAGTACTCTCCAAGAGTGTTCCTCGGCACCCACGTAGCATCACGGGGGTCGAACTCGGCGCCATTCATCTGGTACACGCGGCATCCCAGATCTGGACACATGGTGACGTACATAGTCAAGGTCCATGCATAATAATGTTGTGCTCAAATATGGCGGTCAATAATACTGTGCAGCAAATAGTACTACTCCGGTATAGAGGAAGTAAAATAACTGGCTTATTATATATAGCCACTCTTGGCTACATGGATGAGATAGTAAGACATGGAAAAACAAAAATGGTGGCAGCTAGTGGGTTCAAGTGTTCAAGGGCTTAGCTAGCTATACGTGTCCTCCAAGGTAAAAAGTACTCCTACTAGTACTACTACTAAGTACTCTACTAGTACAATAATCAAAGAGAAGGCGAGAGGGTTAAAAAAGGGAATACCTGGGTAGATGGTGACAGTCTGATCATGGTAGATTGTGTGACCATGTTGCACATCAGTGGTACCATGGGTAACGACTGCTAAGATAGTTGATCCCAATACGCCAAAGTCAGCTACAAGGTTCCAGGTTAGACCGAATCACGGATGCAAATGCACATCCAAGATCGGCGATCTTATTTTGATTGGGGGATGACTGGTCCCTACAAAATAATGGAGTACCGTTAGGGATGCAAATGATGGTTTGTGCATTCTGTTTGTAATCTCCCGTGTCGTAGGATGGCAACCCGATGAAACAAGTCCCCTAGCTTGTCACCGCGACGATGCGGCCTAGATGGCGCACGGCGTATTTGAACGTGTAGGGGTACAAATCAGCCGCCGCCAACATGCGCCAGCCTCTACCGTTACTGCATCTTGCATTGATGGCAATCCATATGTCGAACACCGCGATGAGATAGTAATCGTCGTAGCCGTGTCACATTGTCGGCGGGTCCGTAATTCCTATCTTCTTCAATCTCATGTAGGCATCATCATACGTATTCAAGCCCAGCCAGTCCGGAAGGCCGATCCCAATGGTGCAGAAGGGGTCTACCGGAACGTTCGCACTGTTGTGGATGTTGTGCAAAATGATGGTGGTGTCCAGCCGGAGGTATGCAAGCCAATCTTCGTTGGCACCGACCCAGACCTATATATAAGATGGTGAGCAGCGGAGAAATTACGGGATGGAAATGGAATAACTAAGTACTACATGATCAAACTCCATTACTGACCTGTTCATCGGACAAAACCCGACTACCTCTCAATGTCAGCAACTCTAGCGGAGTCAACGTGCAACCATGGCCAGGGAGCGGTGGACTGTTCGAAGGATTGTCCCATAGAAGAACCTTCTCCTCGAGGACGCATGGAAGACCAACAATCATGGCCTTTTCCCAAGCCTGTTTAAGCAGCGTCTTGAAAAAGTTGGTGCAGGAAGCACCGAGTCTTGCGGCAGTGATGACGTCGGAGCGGCGTGCGATTTCTACCAGAGGATCGTCGTCCAAGGTCTCCCAGCCCGACGAGGAGGAGAACCGCCTGGCGAATCCATGGGAGCAGCAATGAACTGCCTTCTCTTCGGGGGAGGGGAACTGGCGAGGAGGAGATAAGAGCGTAGTAACCGCAGGGCCTCGTCCCTTCCAACTGTAGATCATTCCTCAGCGAAGGGGTGAGGCTATTATTTACTACTAGTACTAGCATTATGGAACGTTATGGGATTGCATTATACTGTAAATAGTAGCACTAGTAAGAAATTTTTGGCACTAGCTAGTAGTTTTTGGCGTGGATTAAGAAATTTTGGGTATGTTTTTGCCATTTTTTATACACGCCAACTAGTGTCAAAAAATGTCTTACATTATGTGATGGAGGAGTACGTACTCGTACTGTAGCAGTACTAGCACTACTTTTTCTCAACTAGTAGTGCGATGTACTGTACTTCTAGTCTAGTCTAGTATAGTGCACCAGTTTTGAACTCTTGAATCTCAGGGCCAAGGATCTACAGTTGGAAGTGGAGGGTACTACTGTTCTCTAGAACCATCGCTGTACTATCAATGCAGGGAAAGTACACCTGTTTAGTGGCCTAGTGGGTACTCTCGGTGCTCTATTCAGCCGCTCCTCTCACGTAGCTGGCCTACTCAGCCGCTCCTCTCACGCACACACTAGCAGCCTGTTTATCAGCAACGGTTACTGCGGGGGCAGAACATTTGAGTTATTTGATACAACGAGACTAGGCTTTTCGCTTCCATTTCTGGAGGTGTAATGGATCTTCTCGAACTTTGTTAGTAGTTCCTTCTTTATGAATGAGATGAAGCAAAGCTTTTGCCTCCGTTTAAAAAAACACGTCAAGAGGAATTTCTTTTATAGTAGAGCTGATAATGGAGTGAAGTCCATGCGTGCAACGCCACAAGCTAGAGTAGTAGTAGAGCACTTTATGTACAGAGCCATATTGCACAGTTCCCAATGCCCCGCCAGGCTTTTCCGGCTCCTCGGGCTTAATTGGGGGGCGCTAGTTTAAATATGCTACTAGCTGATGAGGAAGCTGCAAGCGAGGTGCGGCTAGGGCGAGCACACGAGCCACGGGATGCTGGGAAGGAAAACCCGTTCACATGGCTAGGCTATCCAATGCACCCAGATTGTGGGGCCGCACATCCGTTTGACTTCAAAACTCAAACTACCTGTGTAAAATATTGGCTCGCAGCGAAGTGTAGTAGTACTATTTTTTTAAAAGGTCATCGTGTGTTCGGCCGGGATCGAACCCACAAAACGAGGTATACACTCCCGCGACCACTATTAGTACTCGTTGGAGTACAACGCAACCTAGAATCGCCTTTTGTCGCTAGTAGTACGTACATTGTTCCTTACAAGAAACCTTTAATAATGCGAGAAACCACTAAAATGCCAAGAAACTACTACCACTTGCATACATGGCAGACTTAAGATAAGACTACCTTATCAACCATTGTACATGCTCTTACCAACCAGCCCTACCAAGAAACGACTACTCTACAAAGTGCCGTTATAGGCACATTTCAACCCATGGCCCTGTTTGGATACATTTGTTGTCAATCTAACCCTGCCATCCAAACACCACATTGGTTAGAGTTAATTCAAGGTTAGAATCTAACTCGAACCTCTGACAGGGCCCATGTCTCCCATTAAGTCAACGCCTTATATTCAACCAGGCGTTATGACTTGTGGAACCTACATGTCAGTCTGCACAAAAGTCCCCGAGTGACCTCCTACCTTCGGCCCGTCCACCTAGTCATCCTCGGCCATGGGACCCAGCTACCACCGCCGGCAGAAGGCGAGGTCAAAACCGCCGCCGGTGCAGAGCCCATGTTGCGGTAGCCCGGATGCCAGCTCCGTCCGGCGCTCGCGGCCGCTAGCTAGCCATGATAGCTTCGTCCATCTGCTTGTCTGCAAGGTTTGCTAGCTAGATTGGCACGGTAGCGCGGCGGCTTGCTCGCGCGTGCTGCGCTAAGGCCAGCCATCTGGCTCGAGCAAATGCCAGCGCGGTGACTTGCTCGCTTGTGAGTCACGCTCGGGCCAGCCTGCCAACCCGTGCGGAGGCCAGCGCGGCGTCCGGCCCGTCCGGCGGAGCAGCGGCCAACTCTCTCATCACCGGCGCCACTGACGAACACGCATGAGTATTTTTTGAAGTAATGTTCAGGAAAAATAATGATTTGAGGGGGAATAATAGGATAGAAGGTCAGATGTGGGTCCCTCGTGTCAATGGTCAAACAAAATGTGTTTGTTTAAGTTGCCTCATCAGCACGGACGTGTGGGCCAACCCTGTCATAAATGGGTTTAAATGAACCTAATCGGTAGGAGTACTAGGTAGTAGTTTTTGGCATGGATTAAGAATTTTTGGGTATGTTTTTGCTATTTTTTGTACAATAGATTCTTCCTAGGGCTGGTTGAAAGTGGTAGTTTTTTTTAAATACTCTACATATTGTAAGTAGGAGTGAAAGTTAACCTTTGGAAGCCAATAAGCAAGGCTAGTTACATAGTGCATATGTGTACATGATTGAAAGTAAATATCAACCATGAGTGACTAATATCTTGATGGAAAACTCGAAACTATGGAATACTAGGGAAAAAATGCATGGTTGGAAATAGTAGCAATGTTCATGTGTGTTGCAACGAATCATAATTAGAATAATACTTATTCATAAACTTGATACAAAACACTCTAATTTTGATATACATATGTCACTAGAGATATATTATGTTTCAATTAGAATATATTCCTTAGGCTGTCTTGGTGAGGTCAGGGAGGGATGTGGTTGGTTTTAAGATACTAATTATGGGTTTTTCTGCCAATTGGTAGACAAGTGGGATGTTGGTGAGAAAACGCAACAACTTACCTCACAGTCGTTAGATGTAGATCCAATGGTCAGAAACGACGGATGGCAGACACACCATCATCACCAACTTAGTCTTGTGTAGGAGTACTAGCAAGATCCGTGCATTGCACGGAACATCAAGATGCATTTTTTATAAAACACTTGTTGTGATTTACCCTTGCGGGAGTAATCCCATGTGTAAAAACTAATGATATCTCAAGAAATATGAGATAAGGTGAAGAGGAGTGGGTTGTGGTGGTGATTGGTGGTCGGACTGAGCGGAGGCATGGGGATTGACGATGCCGGCACCAGCCACCAGGCCAGTTTGTTCCAGAGGCTTCCTTTCTTAATTGCTCAACAATGAGGTTTGTTGGAGATAAGGATGAACGAGGGAAGGCCTTGTCTGCAAATGTGGAGAGGGGTGCGGGTATCTTTTAGTTTAATTTCCATCCGTCAGATATAGATCGTACGGTCTATATTGCAAGATGGCACACATACCATCATCACCAACTCGGTTTTTTATAAGAGAAGAAATATAAGTATGGAGATACAAACGTATTATCGATACTTGCTTCCATAAACTAGCAGCTACATTCTATTCAACGCCTCGGCATGTGGGGCCTTAGCACAATGACTTCTCGACTGTGTAAAACAAAGATTTTCCCGTCGCTGATAAGGAGGGGGTGACGGCGGCGCGCTTTTTGGCTTGCTCTAGTCCTAGTAGTCATACTAGGTGGTCTACGCACGTGTAGATTTATTCTTTTTCACGTCTCGTGTTCGCCATACTGCCACGACTGTTGATGAATAGACGGTTAGTTATTCACGGGGAAACCCTTGTTGAGCGTGTTTGCGAGAGAGAGAGAGAGAGATAGTGTGCGTGTGTGATATGTTAGAGACTAAGGCAATGATAACAGATTCTTTGTGTCTATTTGTGTGGAGGATAGAGAGAGACATGTACATGGGGCTTTGTGTTGTGTAACGTGGAGACACATATACATAATTAGAGAGTGAGTGTGTGAGATACACATGCGGACATGGGGAGAAATGAGGATCCAGATAAATGGTTGTTTGTGCATGTCAGGGTGTGTTTGTGCACGCATTTTGTGTGTGAGAGGGAGTGTGTGTATGTGGAGTAGAGAGACCACTGATGATGTAAACCTAGTATAAGGGAAGGGGGAATTGTGTGACATGTTTAGTAGCGGGATAGCACGGGTGCGGGCGGGGGGAGCAGACTATTTGGAAGAGACATCGAGTGTGTGTGGGAGAGGGGTGTGAGAGTGAGAGAGAGACCTAGCAACAGAGAGAGAGAGAGAGAGGAAGAGAGGGGGCGAGAGGGGTCGTTTGTGTCCATAAATGTCATATTGATAGGGAGACAATGTTGATTTTGTCCAAAATTGGCCTATGTACGGAGACGCAAGGGAAGCGAGTGATCGTGTGTGTGATAGGGACTTCATGAGAGATCTAAAATAGATTGTGTAGAGAATAATGTGCGAAATCGAGAATGATGATACATTAGGGAGCTAGGGAAAGAGTCACGACATATATGTATAAAGGGAAGGAGCTGGGGCAGGTCTGCATGTGGGAGAGATAGAAAGAGGAGAGTGGTGCACAAGGAGACAAATTGTGCTTGTTTGCAGTGGGGGTGGTGTGTGAGGTGAGTGCGCGAGAACCACATAACTAGGGAGATAGACATTTGGGGGTGAAGTTTTGTGTGTATGGGCAATATACACTCTACATAGTGCGTGTGCTTGGGTAAGAGAGATAGTGGGATACTTAGAGAGTGAGGGAAGAGATGTGTGCATGCCCGAGAGACAAAGTGATAGAGACCTATATTGGGGTCCGGACTTTACAAGAGAGACGAGTGTTAATGTGCTTGTGTGTTGGTGTTTGGGGGAGAGAACGACTTCTCTATGTGTGTGTGTGTGTGTGTGTGGTGGTGGAGGGGGGCGAGGGGGGTGGCTTCAGATAAAGAGTGAGGTGTCTATATTTGAGGGACTTTAGCATAATTGAGATATTGTGCACTCATGGTTGATCAATTTGTTTCACAGTTTGGACTATGAGATAACGATACTTTTGAACATGCGTGATATACCTTGATGTACCAGAATTATAAACCTAAGATTGGAATTTTGGAATTCGACTCCATCATTAGCTTTTGTAATTCATTTAAATGGAGGTACATTTTTAAGCCGGGATTTCGTGATTTCAAATTCATATATCAAACCTAGAGATATACACATACGGGCATGTTCAAACTTTATAATCATCCACTTTATTCATACACATACACATTTTTGCTTTTGTCATCATATTTAGGATAAACAGATTTGGAATTTCATTTGAATTGGACCGTATGATGGTATTTGCTTGTAGTAGCTCAATGATCCATATTTGAATTGAATGGACAATATAAGTTTCGAGTTGGAGACACTGATTTTCAAAACTTGCACATTTTTTTGCGTGCAAAACAAACAAATTGTCGGCCGTACGGGAGCAGAATACTTATAATTTTAGGCGCCAAAAGCTTTCAAACTCCCCGCTCACATTGAAATATCACGCGCCCGAAAGTTTAGCCCTGCGATATTCCTGTTTTACCCCTGCCACATTAACGAAAAAGGGCTGCTTTGGTAACTCCATTGTTTTCCCCTCTTTGCCCCCAACATTCTTCCCCAGAGCCCCTCCCCTTCCCGTCCCCGACCCCCCAACCACGGCAAGCCGCCGAATCTAGTCCTCTGCCGCAGCGGTGGACCTCACACCCCGTCGGATCTACCTTCCGCACCTTGGAACCCCCAACTGCCAACTCACCACTTCACCAGAGCCTTTTCAGCGACTGGCTTGTCCATCGCTCCAGATCTCCTTGACCGCCATCATGGTCCACCGCACCGGATCTGCTTAACCAGCGCCCTTGTCCACCATAGTGTAGGCCCTTCACTAACTCCCTCGTCCACCCCTTCGCTGGCCCTTCATACAAGCCCTCGTCCGCTGCAACAGATCCGCCTCACCGAAAGCACTGTACAACGCGCCCGCCGAAGCCTTCGTCCACTACACCGAATCCTCTCCACGGATGCCACATTCAACTCCACCGGTCGTGCTTTACCGACGCCGCAGCCTCATCAGGATATTTCAATTTGTACTCCTTCGGTTTTTCTCTTTATCGGGCAACTGTTCACTTACCATAGATGAGCTTTCTTGTATGTCAACAGGCGCCGCAACCGTAGCACCGAAGCCGCTTCAGCGACGGTGACAGCCGGCCCAAACTCAACCGCAACACGAGCACCATCGACGATTCTTAGCTATCAAGTATGACAACGATACCCATACGCCACCGAGAATCAGGTACTATTGTCCAACGGCTGGCGCCTACGTTCACTTTCCTAGCATAAGCACCGCACCTTTGAATTTCTTCAGGGCATCATTCAGTTTTTCATGAGACGCATTATTCTGCTTGCACCTGTAGGGCCATACTTCTGGTAGTGAACATGTTACATGTGCTAAATTGCATAACAGTGCACATATAGTTAATATGCTTTAGTTTTGTCCTAAATACTCCCTCCATTCCAAAATAGATGACCCAACTTTGTACTAACTTTGTACTGAAGTTAGTACAAAGTTGAGTCATCTATTTTGGAACGGAGGGAGTATTACTGTACTTCCTAGATATCACTGCCTACTATTTTACTTCTTGAATGCTATATTTATGATAATGGTGTTGTTCTAATGCCACCTGTTGGTTCCATCAGACTGCTTAATGTTCTCTATGCTTAATTACACATCAGCAAACTAGCATGTGGTTCCGCTGCTTTTTGTTCATTTTACCCTACACTTTCTAATCCTAGCTATTACATCACTGCTCCGAGCCTCTGTTCATTACTTGTTTGTGTGTTCTTGATCTTCCCAAGTTGAATGACTAATTTGATGCTTCTATTAATTATGGAGCTACCAACCCCATCAAGCAAAATATTTGTTCTTTTGGGGCTGGCACCTCGAATAAGCATAAAAATAGAGGGAAGCAGATATATTGTCGTGTATGCACACACCCTTCTTTCATTAGTTTAGATGAACCATTGATGATCAATTTGGACCAGTGCATGCGATTAAAATTAATTTTACCTAAATAGAGGGTGCAGAATAAACTACAACAACTAGATTTGCAACCATGGGATGCTGAGGATATCTTCAAAGAACATTGCAACAGCAACGAGGCTTCACAGCAACATATGGTAAGCCAGTGTGTTTTAGTACATGTGAAATGTAATGCGAGTGGGCTGCTTTCTTGGCTTGTGCCCTCAACCTGTAATCCTACCGAATTACAAATAGTTCAGTTGTCTGCTTTGCTGTATTGCTTGATTCGAATGCTTGTTTGTTGTTACGCTATACCTAAGTTGGCCAATATGTCAGCAGTGCCTGCTGTACTATCATAAAGAAATGCATGCCTATTTCATTTGAGTCCTTAACTTTTCCTCTCAACTTCATCACAAGACTGTCTTCGTAGTTTATATGAGGCCACACTGTTAAGTGCTTTCTCATATTATTTCAACTGCTTAGATGCCTTGGCAACTTAAATATAGAGGTGGTACACTCCCTTTCCACTAGGTCCCGTTTAATCCCGATTAAAGTCCACTAGTGGTATGATAGTTCAAAAGAGTTTTTGTTTTTTGAGGAAAATGAACTAGGCAGGTAGCAAAAACTAACTAGATGGGGCTGGCGGATGTCGTTTATTTACCACTTACATCCCTAGTTTCATCTTACCATTTTAATTTCTTTTCAGCTGTTGCTGCTTCGAACCATCTAAATATAGTTTGCCATGCTCGGCAATAATTCGTCTGTCGTTTACCATGTAAGCTACTGCCTAGATCATACGATAACTATCTCTTACTTATGTCCAGCGGAAACCTTTCAGGATGCCGTTCACACTAGGACACAATGTACAACCCCAGAATCTATTTGTGGAAGCAGTGCACCATCCATGTTACCAGATGGTAGCAGTTCAGAGGCAACACCGCCGGAGAGCAGTCTGAGCACAGATATTATAGTGCTTGAGGCTATACTAGAGGCAGAAAGAGATGGTGTGGCTGCCATGAATGAGGTAATCTTTATCTTGAGGCTGGAAATTACGGAATTAGCGGCACGCATTATGCAAGCAACCCAAGAATTGGAGGAAGTAAGAATGTTGCATTTGAAGACGGAGGAGGTCCTTCTGTTTCTGCTATCTGAAGCCCAAGGTAATCCCGGTTCTTCTTTAGATACCAGTTGAAATTGTCATTAGATTATTGTACTTGCATGTTGTGTCATGTCTCTGAATGGATTATGTTGCAAGACCCCCTATGTTGTCCATGTGTTGTAATGATCCGAATTTTTTAGACGAGGTAATCCTCAGTACTTGTATGATTGACATAAGGTGAACTATTTTTAGTGTGAGCATATTGTATTGGATGAAATAACTGTTTGACTCAGAGTGTATCCAATGTACTGAATTCGAAGATCATGGCATTTCTAAGTCATAATCATATATGAAGGTGGAATAAATCTTTGTTGTGGTTTTGAAGAAATAAATAACAAAACATAGAATTATCTGGGGATATTCGTAATCGAATACAAATTGGATTTGAATTTAGTTTGCCAAGGCCCAGGGCAAATGTGAATGCTAATTCTCCCATGTTTTAAACGAAGTGGCTAAACACTCGCTATAATTTGTGGGCTGACCGAGGCAAGTGTTTGCGAGATGGAAATTACTCTCTACCCCTGACACTTGACATCCTTATCGACCGGATTTATACTGCTGTTGATAGGGGTAGACTAGTAACTTCAATCAGACGTGACACGACGGCCTCTGAGCCCATTCAGACATGGTGGGTGCCAAACGTGGGCGGCAAAACACATTTGATTCAAGCTCGTCCAAAAGACATGTGTCTCTTCCTCCATTTCCCCATTCATACACGGTGGGCGGCAAAACAAACTCTCCTCGTCCGAAATGGATGTAGGCTAATATTTTAAATAGGGGCAGATGTGTAACTTCCCACAGACGTGACACAACCGCCCTACCTATCAGCCCCGTTCATACACCATGGGCGCCAACCATGGGCGGCAAAACACCCTATCCTCGCCCGAAATAGTTACCGGCAAATATTTGGGAGATGCGAGATTACCGTCCTATCCCCAACCGATGCGATGTCCAAAATTTTAAATGGGGGATAAGTTCGTAACTTTCCCACATTTCAGAGAAGCGTGTCCCAAAGTTTGATATCCCCCCTCCCCTCCATTTCCCCATTCATACACCGTCGGCGGCACGACAACCTCCACGCTGTGGCCAGCCTCCTCCGTCCGCCACCCCATCCTCCACCTTGCCGGAGCCGCTACCCCTACCCCGTCGTCTACTTCAAGAGATGGACGTCTCTCATCCACGGCGCTGGACCAGAATCCTTTCATCGCCTCCTCTCGCTTCATTGGCGTCGTCGTCCACCTTGTCGTTGCCGCTCCTATGACCGCCTCGTCCACAGCCACAGGATATATCCCCCGACCCGGCCGTCTGCCATCTAAAGTCTTCTTCCCCGCCGCCGATAGCCATCGCACCTGCAGCACCCTCAACGTATCAGCATAGGCCTACACGGCGTCACAAGAGAGGTGGTACTATTCCATATGTGCTTAAGTTATTGATCTCACCCAGAAAATAGATCGTAATTTGTTTACTGTACTTTTCTTGTCTGTACCAAATCGTAGTGGCTAGTTGAAAGCAAACATTGGTTGCAAAGTAGCTTTGTCCAGTTTGCACCTTCAGGTCTGCCATGGCACAGGCACTATACTCGTAAAGCTTATGGTTTCCCCCCTTTATATTCACTACCATCATCGTAGGTGCTTCTTGTCGTGCTAGCACTGCTCCTCAAGACCTCAACCCAAAGCTTACGTGTTGAAATACGAATCTGATATGATGCTCATATCACTAAAACAGAGTACGTTTAATTGGTCACCTAATGTTCCTATATTCGTTTCGAAAAGCATGTGCACCACCCATTGGTCCAGCTAGTTCCACTTTCCTGATTTTTCTCTTGATGCTTAGGGTTTTCCCTTTTATCTACTCTACTATGATCTGCGCAGGTGCTTTCTGTCGTACTAGCATTACTCCACCCTTCAAGCTAAACAACACAACACTCACAACTCGAAAGCTTAGTTGTTCAAATATGATTGTGATATGATATTAATATTAGTTAACCGACACATTTAATTGGTTAGCTAAAGGTCCCACTTGAGTTTCCAAATGCATGTCACGAAATATAGAGAGACAGCATAATTGCATTTCTTTATCACTTGTTGATCATACTTTCTTGTCCATACCAAATCTTAGTTGTTATTTCAAAGCAAACATCGGTTGCTAACTACCCTTTGTGCGTTTGCAGCTTCAGATCTGCCATCCCACTGCCACGGTCAACACTGTACTCATCATGCTTATGGTTTCCCCATTTTATGATGACCACAATCAGCCTACATGGTTCGTGTCATAATAGCACTGCTCCATCCATCGAGCTAAACAAGCTTAGTTGTGCAAATTCATATCTGATATTATTGCTGATATTAGTAAAACTGAGAGATGGTTAATTGGTCAGCTAAATGTTCCTACTTTAGTTTCGAAATGCATGTGGCCACATATGGAGAGACCGGAAAGAATAGTATTTCTCTGTGCACTCTGGTTCATCATGGGTGGCCAACCGACATTGTATTGAATGACTTGTAATATCTTCAATCTCTTGCTCTTCTACTCTTCTGCTCTTCTTTAAGATGATACTCTTCTCTTGCAGTCGACTGGTCAAGTCGAGTTGTTCTCCCTTAGTATATTTTGAATCTGCTAGGTCAGGTCGACTTGTTCTTCTTTACTATATGTTGAATCTGTCATCTGCGAAGTGTCATCACTTCTGGAGCTCTCATATTTTGAGTAGTAGGCCACATTATATTAATGCACACAACAAATTACAGCATGCATGGCATCTCTTAAAAGAATTGCAGAGATAGCACAAAGGGGTTTACAAGGAGGCAGTATTGGATTAGAATCACTTCTGCATTACAAAGAAAATCTCACTTGTTTTTATGTTTTCATGCATGTCAGATATTGAACACTATCAAAATGAATATGAGAATGGGCACACGAGAGGAATATTGCGGAACGATCCACTGGCTAACAAACTTGGGATGGTGGAGAATGGCCTATCTTATTCACCCATCAAGGTACTTGCTCTAACTTTGCAAAGTTCTATTGGTCGCACATATTTTGCATCTGACCTCTTGCATTACTTCTACTTTGTTAGACCATCTGCTTAGTTTAAGCATCATATATGAGTATATGCCATACCTATCCATTTTCTGTACCTATTCCAGTCAAATGTTGTTCTTTCGTAATAGATGTCCAAAAGGAAGAGGGTGAGTGCAGATCCTCAAGGAGTACAAACTAGGTATTTGGACAAGGTAGTGATACCTGTTAAATCAGATAGATCAGCAGCCACAGAAAACACAGGCCCAACTGTACCACACTTTACCCCTACTCCAGTGGCCAAACCCCTATTAGAACTGCTGGGAGCCCAGCGTCAGGTAGTGTCTATGCTATCAATTCAAAATTTGAACTCCTAAATTTCTGCTTGTGCCTTACCTTCTCTCTTGTATGAAAACTAATATCAGATGAATCTCCTTGCTCAAAGGATCATACGATCTCAAAACAATATAGGGCTCTACATTGCTCTTGTCAGTACCTCTCCCCCTTTTGCCTTGTAACGATGTACTTTATTAATTGCTATTTGATTATGTATCATCAGTCTGCACCTAAGCTTCATTATCCTCCATTTCTTCCAATATTATTTGATCTATATTTACTCTTTGCAAAATGTAGAATAATGGCAATGCTTATAAAGAATTTTCTTTGGGGAATTTATTGAATTATCCTTCCATCAACATGGAGAAGGGCTTTGTCCAGCCCGTGTTAACATGTAATGTAAGTTCATCCTTCTCAAGCCTTCAAACTTTGATCTAGTATAGATTTGGATAGGCATCATTTCCTCCACTGCTGTTCGCTTTGCTGTTTACATCTGATTGGATGTTTGCAACAACTACCAGTTTCAAATTGTAATTGTAAAAACATGTTCCTTATGCAGAACAAATCCATTTATTTGCTTATATAATTGTGAAAACTGTTACGTGTCTCCTTGTTTCTCTTTCAGAGTCGTATCTCTTACGCGAGGCAGAACTTTAGGGAAGATAGTGAGCCAAACCATCTTGAGGACAGCGAGATGACCCCAAGGTCCTGTCTTGATGAAGACAGTGAGTTGAAGCTACTCACCAGCAGGTGCGAGACAACCTATGTGCAGTCGTGGCCTCAATCAGTTCGACTTCTTCAGTCTCAACTTAAAGCGGAAAGGCTTGCTTCAGCTCAGCTCTGACTTGAAGTCAAAGATGCAATGAAGATGTCAGAGGACTGTCGTGCGCACCATCATGCCATAAATCTAGTGTTGATGCATCTATCATTGACACAACTGAGGTCTACTCAGCTTCTTTGGCTGTTTGGGGGGCCCGACCTGGCCAGGCCTAGTGCCTTCTGAAGTGCTCTCAGTTTTGTATATTCTTTTGTTGGTGCATTTATTTGCACTGGTGGCGAACTTTGATGCCCAGTGGATGTAATATGTGTGATAGTTGTTATAGCCTAGCGTAAGTTGCTTGCTTATCTATTTCCTTGTTTCCTTGTTTATTTGTTTGCTTGTAGACATTGCAGTTCTTTTTCCGCGGTTTGCTACTGGCTGCAATAACCTATTTTTTAAAACTAGGCCACAATAACCATGGGCTAATATTTACTATAGTGACACTAGGCCTCCTATGGGCCGTAGAAACAGTGGGCCTTCTACGGGCCGTAGAAACAATGGGCCTTCTACGGGCCATAGAAACAATGGGCCTTCTACGGGTCGTATCATCAATGGGCCTTATACGGGCTGTATGATCTATTGGCCAAACATGGGCCAATAACAGGTTGCATTATGGCCGTAAATGGGCTAGGGTTGGAATCATCCGTTCATGCGCCAACCATAACGGGCCATCCTTAATAGGTCGTATTCGATGATGCTATGAAAACGGCCCAACGTACTAGCGGACCACAAACGGGCCGATTGTAACCATGGGCTGAATTTAGCCCACAAGCAGAAAATGACAGTAACGGGTCATAAGTAAACAAATGCTGGAAATGAGCCCAAGAATAAATGGGCTCTTAGAAGGCCGAAAGATAACATGCGCTGGAAACGGCCCAACGGAATAATGGACCGTTAATGGGTATAAAGTGATACACTGTTCATTATGGGCCAGTTTCACCATGGGCCGTTAATGGGTGTAAAGTGATACACTTTTCCTTAGTGGCCAGTTTCACCGCGGGCCGTTAATGGGCCAAGAGTTACAAAGGGCCTCATATGGGCCGAAAGACGTCATGGGCCATACATGGGCCAGAAGTGAAAATAGGCTGGAATCATATTGGATGGCCTAGATGATGCTACTGGGCCTAATTCGGATAGGGCGTAACGGGCCTTGGGTTAGCGGGCTGTAAATGGGCTATATGCGAACAGGCCGTTAACAAGCTTTCCATGGGACGGCCCGCCACCTTTTGACCAAGTCAAACGGGACGGCCTTTTCACGATAATGGGCCTCTGTTGGGCCGTGCCACGTGCCGACGTATCATAGGCGCCTTCTGTCCAATGAGTGGATGGCATCTGTCCGAACGATGAGCCGACACGTGTTTCCTCTAGCCAATAATGATTTTACACGTGGAAAATCCCCATTGGTCGGTGCTGTTAACGGGTTATCGGATCCAAAACCTGACCCGATAGCTTAACGGCATTCCATTACGGTGGATGCCACGTGTCGGTCACCCTTGATGAAAGCACTTCTGTGACGCGCGATTTATCATCATGGAAGTGGACACTTCCGTGATGATAATTTTGGTAATGTTATGGAACACTTCTACGATAGCACAGGTATGACTATCTTGATTTTGTCATAAAATCGTCATGGATGTACATGCATGACAAAAAACGCGACCTACTATGACAAACACGTATCATCATGGAAGTGTATTTTTTGTAGTGGAAACTATGCCCACGCACGAGTGGAAGCCCCATGCTCCGCGCTGGCGGACGACACTGTCGAGGAGCAGCTATGCCCATGCTAAAGTGGAAGCACCATGCTCCACACTGGTGAATAAACAACTGAGGGCACCCTAGTGGCTGCAACAACCTTAGGAGGGCCTGTAGGCCCGATGTATAGTCCCACGGTGCAGCTTTCCCTATGGGAGACCCGCGTGAGGGGGCTGGGCACGGGGGCTACGGTCAAGCCACGCCTGGCGCACACCACCTTGTCTGGTTTTCTCGCATCCGTCCTAGTCAAAAGCTAGCGAGGAAAGGTATGGAGGACTCTGGATTGACTCAGACGCTGCTCACATTTCCTTCATGAGGGATGTTCGTACTTCAAGGGGGACCCCTGAGCATCGCGACTCGGGGGCCTCACTGGTCACGTAGCCCCTCACCCCTTGGCTCCGTCCTAGTGATCTAGATGGCCCAACAGTGGTTGAGGTATGCGGGGGGTTGGGCCCTGCCGACGCACAACATTGAGGTTGTTCGTACGTCAAGTGGGACCCCTAAGAATCGCGACTCAGGGGCCTCACTAGTCACGTAGCCCCTCGCCCCTTGGTCTCGTCCTTGCGATCCGGATGCCCCAATGGTGGTCGACGTATGTGCGGGGCTGGTCCCTGACGACGCAGAACACTAAGGCAAACAGGAAGGAAACCGAGCATGGAAAATAGATCGCGGAGTCTCGGCAAGTTATTACAAAACATAATGTTCCACAAGTTCAGACAGAAGTTCTTATGCCTCCATGAGGCACGATAAATGTTGCAGGGTCAAACTAGGAAGAAGCACCACCGCCGCCTTGGCCATTGGAAGCCCGTCATCAATGACGTTGCCACCATTCGCGCCGCCGCCGGCCTCCGCCGCCAGGGCTGCGGGGTCGGGGACGCAGAGGAACTTCCCCAGCATGGCGTCCACTTGCCCTTTCACGGCCTGAGCGGCAATGATATGGGACTTAGGAGCCACCAGTTCGATCGGCATGCCGAGGTTCAAGCCTGGGTCTCGTAGGTGGAGGTGTCTCAAGACGTGCGTTGCGGCCGAGGTGAAGAGCGCGCGACACTCCTCCTCCACCCAGGAGGCCACCCCAGCGGCGACGCCCTCGACCGCCTTAGCAAGATGAGGGAGAAGCCCAACAAAGCCATCCTCCGGAGTCGCCGACGGCTCTTCGTACCCTTCCCCTTAGATGGAGCGCAGCGCCTCGTGAGACTTGAGCTCGAGGGAGAGGAAGGCCTTGTGTTACATGGCCGCCGTTTTCTCGTTGGCCGCAAGGGTCTTCTCCCTCGTCTCCAGCTGGGCCGTCACCTCGGAAACATGCTGGGCCTGGGACGCCTAGCCTTCGTCCACCTCCACCTTCAGCTTGCCCAGGCGGTCTCGCTCTATGGCCTGGTCGACGGTCACTTGGGCCAGTTTGGCGTCGCGGTCGACAAGTGTAGCTTCATGGGCCTTGAGGTCCTCCTCTTACCGCTGAAGCTGTTGGGCATAGGTGGCTTGCCCCTCCTGAAGGACTTTCAGCTCGGCCTCCGCCTTGTCACAATGCTCCTTGGTGGACGCGGCGCTAGCCAGCGCTGCGTGCATGCACCCAAGGCTTCACTAGCCTCCTTCCTGCTCTCCGTGGCGGCGGCTTTAGCACAGCCCCAGGCTGTCATGGCGAACATATTGGCCTGAAGCCACCTTGAGACTAGCCCCATGCGCTCCCTCGTAAGGCACATGTCAATATCTTGGAGGTCGGCTTGGAGTTGGTCAAGTGCAGCTTGGGCTTCGTCCAGGGTGCCTGATCTGATCAGGGGGGCGCACTCAGCTAGTGCAAGGGCCTAGGGAGAAGGCGGCGTTGCTGTGGGGGCTAGCATCTTTGTCAGGGAAGCAGTATCAGGTGCAGCTCGCGGTGCTGGGGGCTCCGAGCCCCTCTCGGGCATGACGGAGACCGGTGGCTCCGGAGCCTGCTGGCCCGCGGAGGAAGACTCCTCCTGAGGTTCCACCGCCACGGCTTTGGGGGCCTGCTCCATCGCGAGGGAGTGCGGGGCGACCTCTTCCGTCTGCATCAGAGCCGCCACGGCTTTGGCGAGTGGTGGCACCTCAGGGGTCCCGGCTTCCTCCTTCCTCTTCTTCGCCATAATGCCCATCCTGGTCACCAGGAGGGGATTATTGTGGGCACGACATCAATGGCAACAAACAAAAACAAGGTAAGGTACTTACTCATGAGGGGAAATGTACGCCCTCTTCCTAGCCGGGCTAGGGCGCCTCCGATCTTCCTGGGTGCGGCCTTTGCCGCGTCTTGGGGGTGGAGGGGCACTTATCGGCTGGCTATGGCGCGATGATAACGAAGGAGGCGGAGGCGTTTCCTCAAGGAGAGGGCGTCGCCCCACTCTTCTTTGGTGTCACTCGACCTGGTCTTTGTGGGGCCGGGGGAGTGGCCCCGGACCTCGTGACAACCCTGGTGGAGCGCGGGATTCCATGACTGGGGGCTCCACGGTGTCATCATCATCTGTGAGGTCGTAGAGAAGCTTGCTCTGAGATGGCAAAGTGGTCTCCACCACATCGTTCAAGGTCGCCTCCGAGTCTTCTTTGCCCTCTTCATCGGCATTGTCGCCGGAAGACACCAGCACTGGGGAGTTGGGGAGCTCGGGCGGCACGAGCCCAGCTCATTGAAGATACAATGCTTATTTTCCCTTACAATAAAAGATCATACATATTTAGGAGCAATTTTATTGCTTTTTGCACTGATGACAGCTTACTTGAAGGATCTCATTCAATCCATAAGTAGGTATGGTGGTCACTCATGGCAATAAACGGGGTTTAAAGGTTTTTGGATGCACAAGTACTATCTCTACTTAGTACAAATTTTTGGCTAGCAAAAGATCCTAAGAAAGCACCACATGTTGGAGGATCCATAACAATATAGCTTCTATACAAATATACCCAAACATAACTCATTACGTTGTCTTCCTTGTCCAACTTCAACTAATTTGCTCAAGTTTGAAAATAATTAATGGGGCTCACAATCATAGAAGATGTCCAAGATAGTATATTTATCTGTGAAATCTCTCTTCCTTCAATATTCTTTCGTGAATGGTTCAAGTGACAAATGCGGTGTTTGCTAATTTTCAATAAATTTTACCACATATATTTCTTATATGTGAAGTCACTACTCCCCATGGGATAAGCATGTAAAACATCTATAATTTTAGATTTATGATATTCAATTCATTCAACCATTTACTCATAGGATATAAGTGAAACACGGAAGTAAATGACAACACTACTCCAAAAAGATATAAGTGAAGATCAATGCATAGTCAATTGGTTAAATAGCCATGTGAGGACTCTCACTCGTTCAAGATTTTAGACCCAATGATTTTTATTCAAACTACTAGTAAAATGAAAATACGCTCCAAGCAAAACACATACCATGAGATGAATAAAAATATAGCTCCAAGTAAGGTATACCGATAGTGTTGAAGACGAAAGAGGGGATGCCTTCCGGGGCATCTCCAAGCTTAGTTGCTTGGGTCTTCCTTGAATATTACCTTGGGGTGCCTTGGGAATCCCCAAGCTTAGTGTCTTGTCACTCCTTATTCTCCTCATATCGATATCTCACCCAAAACTTGAAAACTTCAATCACACAAAACTCAACGGAACTTCGTCAGATGGGTTAATATGAGAAAGACAAATCATTCACTTTGGTACTGTCAAGATAAGATTTATAATTGTTCTCACATGATGCCTATTGTACCATATCATTTCTACAATTTATATTGAGCAATATAAACCACAGAAACTAGAAAATAAGCAAACTATGCATTGAAACCATAATCTGTCAAAAAAAGAATAGTCCGTACTGATATGAACATTAACCATACTTATGTAAATCTAAAAAAAATAAAAATTAGGACAATGAGGGAATTTGTACCAATAATGTGTAAAAAATTTAGAATTTTATCAAATTCCAGTGAATTTAAACAATTCTTTTACCGGAAGCAAAAGTTTCTGCTTTTGCGCAGAGAATCGAGTCAAATATCATCTACACTATCCCAAAGGCTTTACTTGGCACTTTATGTAAACAAAAACTATAAAACAGGATTACTATAGTAGCTTAATCATGTGAACACACAAAAACAGTAAGGATAAATATTAGGTCGTCTCTACACAAGAACTTTTCTTTAAAGCTTTTGAGCTAAGCGGTGATATTTCAATGATACTCTTCCAAGCCCAATTTCAAGGATAATTTTATTCATACTCTAAAAGATATAAGTGAAGTTCGTAGAGCATTCTACAACTAATATATATTTACCAATATCCAAACTCAAAATATACAAGTGAAGACACGAAGTATTATATGAAGCCATACTCAAAAGATTTAAGTGAAGCACAACGAGCATTCTATAAAGCCATATTCAAAAGATTTTAAGTGAAGTGCATGAAACATTCTATAAATCAATGAAGGACTATACTAGCATGGTGCATAAAGGAAAAGAAAAGAAAAAGAAACACAAAAGATGCATATCATGTGAACAAAACAAAAATCGAGGTATACCGATAATTGTTGAAGAAGAAAGATGGGATACCAACCGGGAAACCCCAAGCTTAGATTCTTGAGTATCCTTGAAATATTTACTTGGGGTGCCTTGGTCATCCCCAAGCTTGAACTCTTGCCTCTCCTTATTCTTCTCATTTCAATAACTCCTCGATCTTCGAACACTTCATCCACACAAAACTTAACAAAAAACCTTGTGAGATCTGTTAGTACAATAAAGCAAATCACTACTTTTAGGTACAGTTGTCAACTCATTCCAATTTCATATTAGTAATATATCTATTGCATTCCAACTTCACCATGGTTCATCCCCCCGATACAACCCATAGATTCATCAAAATAAGCGAACAACACATAGAAAAAAGAATCTGTCAAAAACAGGATAGTCCGTAGCAATCAGGAAATTTCGTATACTTCTGTAACTCCAACAATTCTGAATAATTAGGAAAACGATTGCATAGAAGTATGGTGTAAAAATTTCAAGAAGTTATCACATTCTAGCAGCTCAGATCAATTCTGTTACTGGGCGCAAAAGTTTCTATTTTTTCACCGCACATACCAAACAAGCAATCTAATCATCCTCAAGGCAAACCTTGGCACATTATTTTTATAATACAATGGATATATACAAGGGGATAATTATTTTTGAGAAACTTCCATGAGAAATTTCACATTGTTTCCATGAGGATGAACACAAGTGTTCAAGGTCGACCCTCACTTCTCCAATGCATAACCTTCCAATCACTTCTCTTTTTGGAGAAAAAAGGTTTTAGGCATAAGAGGCAAGTATTTCCTTTGTATTTTGCATTCTTTAATTTTTTGTTTTTTCCACCCACAACTAAATAAAACAAAAACAAAAGAGAAAACAAAATCTACTTAGTGAAGAAAGCAAACAAGCACACACGAGAATATCAACCCCACGCTATTTATCCCCGGCAACGGCGCCAGAAAAGAGCGTGATAATCCCCAAGTGCAAGGAATCATCATAGAAATTTCCAAAGGTGGAAGTGATAAGTATGGAGTGTTGAACCCGAAAGGAGCTAAAGGTAAGATCAATATTCTCTCAAGTCCTATCTGCCAGTGATACGACTCTACATACACCGAATGTTTGCTTCCATCTAGAAACGAGAAATAAAACTATGTTGTGGGAGATGATAGCTTTGCATGATATCGGAGAGCTAAAATATAAAATAGGTATTGTTAACATAAACTTAAAATATATTATAATATTACAAATAGCGAGTGTGGAATAATGATGTTACGGTGTGCGGAATTGTCCTAGGAAATCGTTAACAAGAACGGTAATCATTATTGCAATTTTATATGAGGGAGAGGCATAAGCTAACATACTTTCTCTACTTGGATCGTATGCACTTATGATTGGAACTCTAGCAAGCATTCGCAAATACTAAAGATCATTAAGGTAAAACCCAACCATAGCACTAAAGTATCAAGTCCCCTTTATCCCATACACAACACCCCCTTACTCGGGTTTAAGCTTTTGTCACTCTAGCAACCCACTATAAGCGAATCATGAATGTATTGCAACACCCTACAGTGGGAATCCTTCACGTGTGCGTGGCAAGGAAGGCACCATAGGACAGCATCACAATAAAACATGCAACTCAAACTAATCTAGATCATCAATCAACCCAAAAGACAAAAGAAATCTACTCAAAACATCATAGGATGGCAACACGTCATTAGATCATAATATGTGGCATAAAGCACCATGTTTTTTTTCAAGTAGGGGATAACAGCGGGATGCGGGAGAGTGGACCACTTAAAAGAGATGAGGAAGGTGATGAAGATGGTGATTTTGATGAAGGCGATCACCGCGGTGATGGTTCCCCCGACGGCACTGCGGCCCCACCGAGAGAGGGGGGAGAGTCTCCCCCTTGTGCTTCCTCTTCCATGGCCTCCCCCCTAGATGGGGAGAGGTTCTCCATCTGGTCCTTGGCCTCCATGGTGATGATGGCCCCCTCCGGTAGGGTGCCGGAGAGGGCCTAGATTAATTTTTCGTGGTTGTAGAGGCTTGTGGCAATGGAACTTCCGATCTAGGGTTCTCTTCAGAGATTTGGGTATTTATAAGATTTTTTGGCGTTGGTCTCACGTTAAGGGGGTACTCGAGGGGCCCACAAGCCCAGAGCACCCTCCCTGGGGGTAGGGCGTGCCTAGAGGGCTTGTGGCCTCCTCGTCCACTTCCTAGCTCAACTCTTGTGCTTTGGGGGTCTCTTTTGGTCCATAAAAATCACCGTAAATTTTTAGCCCATTCTGAGAACTTCTATTTCTACACACAAAAAAACGACACCACGGTAGTTCTACTGAAAAGACCATCAGTCCGGGTTAGTTCTAATCAAATCATAGCAAAACCATATAAAATTGTTGTAAACATGGCATGAATACTTAAATAAATTATAGATACGTTGGAGACGTATCATCCGGCTTGGGAGCCGACATCGTGCTCTCGTCTCCTAATGGCGATCGGCTGTGGTACGTGCTACAGATCCACTTCGCCGCCTCCAACAACATTGCCAAGTACGAGGCATTGGTCCAGGGCCTCTGGCTGGCCAAAGAGATCGGCATCCGGCGCATCCTTTGTTGCGGTTACTCGGACCTGGTGGTGCAGCAAGCTTCCAGTGACTGGGATGCCAGGGACGCCAACATGGCCAACTACCGTTTCCTGGTCCAACAGCAATCTTGTGGCTTTAACGGCTGCGAGTTCATCCACGTCCCTCGAGTGGACCACGAGGCAGTGGACATGTTGGCCAAGATAGCCTCCACCCGGGAAGTGATCCCGTCCGGAGTCTCCCTCGAGCGCTTGCAGAAAACGTCCATCAAGTCGTCTCTCAACTTGGACTCCATCTTTGTCCTGGCCGACCAGGGGGTTCCCCTGCCCAGCGCGGGGGCTGTCGGCTCTGGTCTCGGCCCGGGAGCTACTGACCTTGTCCCGACCCCGGGGGCTGCCAGCTCCAGCTCGGGCGCTACTATCCCGGCTCAGGGGCTGCCGGCTCAGGCTCAGGGACTACTAATCCGTCTCGGGGGCTGAGGATCCCGTCCTGGGGGCTACCGACCTGGCTCCCACCAAAGTTATCGTCCTCGCGATAGTAACGGCGCCATCATGGGCCCATCCCATACTTGCCTTTCCCGAAAGTGGCTGATACGTCTCCAACGTATCTATAATTTTTTATTGTTCCATGTTATTATATTATCCTCTTGAATGTTTTATATGCATTTATATGCTATTTTATATTATTTTGGGACTAACCTATTAACCTAGACCCAATGCCAGTTTCTGTTTTTCCTTGTTTTGAGTTTTACAGAGAAGGATACCAAACAGAGTCCAAATGACCTGAAAATTTACGCTGATTTTTTATGGACTAGAAGAAGCCCCCGAAGCAAAAGAGTTGGGCCAGAAGAGTCACGAGGCCACCAGAAGGATTGAGGGTGCCCCCCCCAGGGCGCGCCCCCGTGTCTTGTCATTGACTCGTGGACCCCCCGACTTGTTCTCGACGCCAAAAATTCCTATAAATATAGAAGCCCTCAGAAATAAACCTAGACCGGGAGTTCTGCCACCGCAAGCCAATGTAGCCAAGAAAAACCTTTCGGGACCCTATTCCGGCACCAGTCGTAGGGGGGATCCATCATCGGTGGCCATCTTCAACATCCCGGCTTCCATGACGAGGAGAGAGTAGTTCACCCTCGATGCTGAGGGTATGTACCAGTAGCTATGTGTTTGGTATCTCTCTCTCTCTCATGTTCTTGATTTGGCATGATCTTGATGTACCGTGAGCTTTGCTACTATAGTTGGATCTTATGATGTCTCTTCCCCTCTACCTTCTTGTA
The DNA here is from genome assembly GCF_018294505.1 of Triticum aestivum. Taxonomy (NCBI): domain Eukaryota; kingdom Viridiplantae; phylum Streptophyta; class Magnoliopsida; order Poales; family Poaceae; genus Triticum; species Triticum aestivum. The sequence continues at coordinate 161,397,159 of NC_057804.1, read as the reverse complement.
ATGGATTGAGTTTTCCCTTTGAAGTTATCTTATCAGATTGAGTCTTTAAGGATTTGAGAACACTTGACGTATGTCTTGCATGTGCTTATTTGTGGTGACAATGGGATATTCACGTGATCCACTTGATGTATGTTTTGGTGATCAACTTGCGGGTTATGTGACCTTATGAACTTATGCATAGGGGTTGGCACACGTTTTTGTCTTGTCTCTCTGGTAGAAACTTTGGGGAACTCTTTGAAGTTCTTTCTGTTGGTTTGAATAGATCAATGTGAGATTATTGTGTGATGCCTATCATATAATCAAACCCGCGGATACTTGAGGTGACATTGCAATATCTAGGTGACATTAGGGTTTTGGTTGATGTGTGTCTTAAGGTGTTATTTTAGTACGAACTCTGGGGTTGTTTGTGACACTTACAGGAATATCCCAATAGATCGATCAGAAAGAATAACTTTGAGGTGGTTTCATACCCTACAATAATCTCTTCGTTTGTTCGCCGCTATTAGTGACTTCGGAGTGACTCTTTGCTGCATGTTGAGGGATTGTTATATGATCCAATTATGTTATCATTGTTGACAAAACTTGCACTAGTTAAAGTATATGAACCCTAGGCCTTGTTTCGAAGCATTGCAATACCATTTTCGCTCACTTTTGCTACTTGCTACCTTGCTGTTTTTATATTTTCAGATTATAAAACATATATCTACCATCCATATTAAACTTTTATCACCATCTCTTCGCTGAATTAGTGCACCTATACAATTTACCATTGTATTGGGTGTGTCGGGAACACAAGAGACTCTTTGTTATTTGGTTGCAAGGTTGTTTGAGAGAGACCATCTTCATCCTACGCCTCCCATGGATTGATAAATGCTACGTCTTGAGCTTGCCTTGGTTTTCCTTGAAGAGGAAAGGGTGATCCAGCAATAGTAGCGTAACTATTTCCCTCAGTTTTTGAGAACCAAGGTATCAATCCAGTAGGAGGCTCCTCAAAAGTCCCACGCACCTACACAAACAAACAAAGAACTCGCAACCAACGCAATAAAGGGGTTGTCAATCCCTTCACGGCCACTTGCGAAAGTGAGATCTGATAGAGATAGTATGATAAGATAAATATATTTTTGGTATTTTATAATATAGATGCAAAAAGTAAAGATGCAAATAAAAGTAGATTGGAAGCAAATATGATAAGAGATAGACCCGGGGGCCACAGGTTTCACTAGTGGCTTCTCTCAAGATAGCATAAGTATTACGGTGGGTGGACAAATTACTGTCGAGCAATTGATAGAAAAGCGATTAATTATGAGATTATCTAGGCATGATCATGTATATAGGCATCACGTCTGCAACAAGTAGACCGACTCCTGCCTGCATCTACTACTATTACTCCACACATCGACCGACTCCTGCCTGCATCTAGAGTATTAAGGTTATAAGAACAGGGTAACGCATTAAGCAAGATGACATGATGTAGAGGGATAAACTCATGCAATATGATATAAACCCCATCTTTTTATCCTCGATGGCAACAATACAATACGTGCCTTGCAACCCTTTCTTTCACTAGGTAAGGACGCTGCAAGATTGAACCCAAAGCTAAGCACTTCTCCCATGGCAATAAAGATCAATCTAGTAGGCCAAACCAAACTGATAATTCGAAGAGACTTACAAACATAACTCAATCATACATAAAAGAATTCAGAGGAGATTCAAACATTACTCATAGATAAACTTGATCATAAACCCACAATTCATCGGATCTCGACAAACACACTACAAAAAGAGTTTACATCGAATATATCTCCACAAGAGAGGGGGAGAACATTGTATTGAGATCCAAAAAGAGAGAAGAAGCCATCTAGCTAATAACTATGGACCCGAAGGTCTGTGGTAAACTACTCACAACTCATCGGAGGGGCTATGGTGTTGATGTTGAAGCCCTCCGTGGTCGATTCCCCCTCTGGCAGAGCGCCGGCGAAGGCTCCAAGATGGGATCTCGCGGATACAGAAGGTTACGGCAGTGGAAATTGTGTTTCATTGGATCACTAGATGTTTTTGGGGTATGTAGGCTTATATAGGAGGAAGAAGTATGTCGGTGGCCGCCCAAGGGGCCCATGAGACAGGGGGCGCGCCCTATAGGGGGGCGCCCTACCCTCTCGTGGTCGCCTCGTCTGCTTCTTGACTTGCACTCCAAGTCCCCTGGATCACGTTCTTTCCAAAAATCACGCTCCCGAAGGTTTCATTCCGTTTGGACTCCGTTTGATATTCCTTTTCTTCGAAATACTGAAATAGGCAAAAAACAGCAATACGGGCTGGGCCTCCGGTTAGTAGGTTAGGCCAAAAAATGATATAAATTTGTAAAATAAAGCACATAAACATCCAAAAGGGGTAATATAACAGCATGGAACAATCAAAAATTATAGATACATTGGAGACGTATCAAGCATCCCCAAGCTTAATTCCTGCTCATCCTCGAGTAGGTAAATGATAAAAACAGAATTTTTGATGTGGAATGCTACCTAGCATAATTCTCAATGTAATTTTCTTTATTGTGGCATGAATGTTCAGATCCAAATGATTCAAAATAAAAGTTCATATTGATAAAAGAAATAGTAACACTTCAAGCATACTAATCAAAGTAATCATGTCTTCTCAAAATAACATGGCTAAAGAAATTTCATCCCTACAAAATCATATAGTTAGGCTATGCTTCATTTTCATCACACAAAGATGTTCCCAACTTCTATACCCCGATGACAAGCCAAGCAATTGTTTCATACTTAAATAATCTCAAACTTTTTCAACCTTCACGCAATACATGAGAGTGAGCCATGGATATAGCACTATGGGTGGAATAGAATATGATGATGGGGATTGTGTGGAGAAGACAAAAAAGGAGAAAGTCTCACATTGACGAGGATAATCAACAGGCTATGGAGATGCCCATCAATTGATGTCAACATGAGGAGTGGGGATTGCCATGCAACGGATGCACTAGAGCTATGAATGAATGCTCAACAAAAAGAAACTAGCGGGTGTGCATCCAACTCGCTTGCTCGCGAAGACCTAGGGCATTTGAAGAAGCCCATCGTAGGAATATACAAGCCAAGTTCTATAATGAAAAATTCCCACTGTATGAAAAAGACAACTTATGAGACTCACTATATGAAAAACATGGTGCTACTTTGAAGCACAATATATTAGACTCACTACATGAAGAACAATGTGCTACTTTGAAGCACAAGTGTGGAAAAAGAGATAGTAACATTGCCCTTTTTATTTATTTTCTTCTTTTTTTTCTTTTTTTTCTTTTGTTTTTTGGGCCTTTCTTTTTTTCTCTTTTGGCCTTTTTTTTCTTTTTGGGCAATGCTCTAATAATGATGATCATCACACTTTCATTGATTACAACATATGAATTACAACTCGAAACTAGAACAAGATATGACTCTATATGAATGCCTCTGGCGGTGTACTGGGATGGTGCAATGAATCAAGAGTGACATGTATGAAAAATTATGCATGGTGCCTTTGCCACAAATACGATGTCAACTACATGACCATGCAATGGCAATATGACAAAAGTAAAGTATGTCATGATGATGATGAATGGAACGGTGGAAAGTTGCATGGCAATATATCTCGGAATGGCTATGGAAATGCCATAATAGGTAGGTATGGTGGCTGTTTTGAGGAAGATATAAGGAGGTTTATGTGTGATAGAGCGTATCGAATCACGGGGTTTGGATGCACCGGCAAAGTTTGCACCAACTCTCAAGGTGAGAAAGGGCAATGCACGGTACCGAAGAGGCTAGCAATGGTGGAAAGGTAAAAGTGCGTATAATCCATGGACTCAACATTAGTCAAAAGAACTCATATACTTATTGCAAAAATTTAGAAGTCATCAAAAATCAAGCACTACGCGCATGCTCCTAGGGGGATAGATTTGTAGGAAAAGACCATCGCTCGTCCCCGACCGCCACTCATAAGGATGCACAAGCCAGGTACACTTCATGTTTCAAATTTGTTACACAACTTTAACCATACGTGCATGCTACGGGACTTGCTAACTTCAACACAAGCATTCTTTAAATTCATAATCACCCAACTAGCATGACTTTAGTATCAGTACCTCCATATCTCAAAACAATTATCAAGTATCAAATTGATCATAGCATCCAATTCACTTCTTATGATAGTTTTTATTATACCCAACTTGGATGCCTACCATTCTAGGACCAATTTTATAACCATAGCAAATACCATGCTGTTCTAAAAGACTCTCAAAATAATATAAGTGAAGCATGGGAGACTAGCAATTTCTACAAAAATAAGCCACCGCCGTGCTCTAAAAGATATAAGTGAAGCACTAGAGCAAAAACTATCAAGCTCAAAAGATATAAGTGAAGCACATAGACTATTCTAGCAAATTCTAATCAAGTAGGATTCTCCCAAAAGGTGTGTACAGCAAGGATGATTGTGGTAAACTAAAAAGCAAAGACTAATATAATACACGACGCTCCAAGCAAAACACATATCATGTGGCGAATAAAAATATAGCTCCAAGTAAAGTTACCAATAAACAAAGACAAAAGAGGGGATGCCTTCCGGGGCATCCCCAAGCTTAGGCTTTTGGCTATCCTTGAATATCTTGGGGTGCCATGAGCATCCCCAAGCTTAGGCTCTTGCCACTCCATAGTCCATAAAAGCTTTACCCAAAACTTGAAAACTTCACAACACAAAACTCAACAGGAAATCTTATAAGCTCTGTTAGTGAAAGAAAACAAAACCACCACATAAGGTACTGTAATGAACTCATTCTTTATATATTTTGGTGTTAAACCTACTATATTACAACTTCTCTATGGTTTATAAACTATTTTACTAGCCATAGATGCATCAAAATAAGCAAACAACACACGAAAAACAGAATCTGTCAAAAACGGAACAGTTTGTATCAATCTGTAACTAACGCAAACTTCTGGAACTTTAAAAATCCTACGAAAATAGGAAGTCCTGGACAATTTATCTATTGATTAGTAGCAAAAATAATCAACGCAAAAGAATGTTTCTGTGATTTAACAAAACTAAATTCGTGTGCGCAAAGTTTCTGTTTTTCAGCAAAATCAACTCAACTATCATCATAGGTTATCCTATAGGTTCTACTTGGCACAAACACTAATTAAAAGTTAAAAACACATCTAAACAGAAGGTAGATGCAAGATTTATTACTAAACACGAACAAAAAACACAAATAAAATTGGGTTGCCTCCGAACTAGCGCTATCGTTTAACGCCCCTAACTAGGCATAAAAGCGAAGATAAATCTAAGTAGTGCCATCTTTGGCACTAAATTCCTCAATAGAGCACTTATAATCTTTAGGGGTTTCTCCCTTTTTAGCAATGATTAAACCTTTAGGCAAAAATTCAAGAAATTCATTTGTAGCAAAAGGCCTTAACGATAGAGAGACAATTGGGATGAACACTTATGGATTTGAGATCCGCGTCTCCCTTACTAGAAGATTCACCCTTATTTTTAGGAACATAAATAAACTTGGAGGTTTTTGTAGGGGGTTTTGGAGTGTTTTTCATGGAAGAAAACGTTGAACCTAAGTTGGTAATTATATCCTCAAGTTTACCAATTCTAGCAGAATCTAGATCTATTTTTTCGTTAACTATAGGTTCTTTCTCTTTAAGATTTTTCAAAGTAACTCCAACCCTAGATCCATATTGGGTGATATGATTATGAATCTTTTTATCCAAATTTTCAATCAACTCGATAGTGGCAATTTTATTTTCAATAATATCAAGGTGTTGTATAACGTGTTCTAAAGTTAAAACAGTTCCATTAACCAAAAGAGGTGATGGGCCAAACAAATCTAACATAGCATTATAAGCATCAAACGTATGGCTACTCAAGAAATCACCTCCGGCAATAGTATCAAGAGCACATCTATTCCAAGGAGTGATGCCTACATAAAAATTGCGGAGAAGAACGGAAGTAGAAAGCTTCCTAGTAGATCTATTTTGAGCATTGCAAATTCTATGCCAAGCATCTTTTAAATTTTCTCCCTCCCTTTGCTTAAAATTGAGGATTTCACGTTCGGGAGTAATAATAAGGATAGGAGGACTAGCCATAACGACAAGGTAACCGATCTAAGCACAAGAGCAAACAGAAAAAGGGCAAGCGAAAAGAGAGGAGGATATTGGGAAAGAGAGGGCGAATAAAACGGCAAGGTTGAAGTTGGGGAGAGGAAAACGAGAGTTAAATGGCAAATAATGTAAATGCGAGGGAGATGAGTTTGTGATGGGTACTTGGTATGTCTTGACTTAAGCGAAGACCTCCCCGGCAACAGCGCTAGAAATCCTTCTTGCTACGTCTTGAGCTTGCGTTGGTTTTCCTTGAAGAGGAAAGGGTGATGCAGCAATAGTAGCGTAACTATTTCCCTCAGTTTTTGAGAACCAAGGTATCAATCCAGTAGGAGGCTCCTCAAAAGTCCCACGCACCTACACAAACAAACAAAGAACTCGCAACCAACGCAATAAAGGGGTTGTCAATCCCTTCACGGCCACTTGCGAAAGTGAGATCTGATAGAGATAGTATGATAAGATAAATATATTTTTGGTATTTTATAATATAGATGCAAAAAGTAAAGATGCAAATAAAAGTAGATTGGAAGCAAATATGATAAGAGATAGACCCGGGGGCCATAGGTTTCACTAGTGGCTTCTCTCAAGATAGCATAAGTATTACGGTGGGTGAACAAATTACTGTCGAGCAATTGATAGAAAAGCGAATAATTATGAGATTATCTAGGCATGATCATGTATATAGGCATCACGTCCGCAACAAGTAGACCGACTCCTGCCTGCATCTACTACTATTACTCCACACATCGACCGACTCCTGCCTGCATCTAGAGTATTAAGTTCATAAGAACAGAGTAACGCATTAAGCAAGATGACATGATGTAGAGGGATAAACTCATGCAATATGATATAAACCCCATCTTTTTATCCTCGATGGCAACAATACAATACGTGCCTTGCAACCCTTTCTGTCACTGGGTAAGGACACCGCAAGATTGAACCCAAAGCTAAGCACTTCTCCCATGGCAAGAAAGATCAATCTAGTAGGCCAAACCAAACTGATAATTCGAAGAGACTTGCAAAGATAACTCAATCATACATAAAAGAATTCAGAGGAGATTCAAATATTACTCATAGATAAACTTGATCATAAACCCACAATTCATCGGATCTCGATAAACACACTGCAAAAAGAGTTTACATCGAATATATCTCCACAAGAGAGGGGGAGAACATTGTATTGAGATCAAAAAAGAGAGAAGAAGCCATCTAGCTAATAACTATGGACCCGAAGGTCTGTGGTAAACTACTCACAACTCATCGGAGGGGCTATGGTGTTGATGTCGAAGCCCTCCGTGGTCGATTCCCCCTCTGGCAGAGCGCCGGTGAAGGCTCCAAGATGGGATCTCGCGGATACAGAAGGTTACGGCGGTGGAAATTGTGTTTTGTTGGCTCCCTAGATGTTTTTGGGGTATGTAGGCTTATATAGGAGGAAGAAGTATGTCGGTGGCCGCCCAAGGGGCCCACAAGACAGGGGGCGCGCCCTATAGGGGGGCGCCCTACCCTCTCGTGGTCACCTCGTCTGCTTCTTGACTTGCACTCCAAGTCCCCTGGATCATGTTCGTTCCAAAAATCACGCTCCCGAAGGTTTCATTCTGTTTGGACTCCGTTTGATATTCCTTTTCTTCAAAATACTGAAATAGGCAAAAAACAGCAATACGGGCTGGGCCTCCGGTTAGTAGGTTAGTCCCAAAAATGATATAAATGTGTAAAATAAAGCCCATAAACATCCAAAAGGGGTAATATAATAGCATGGAACAATCAAAAATTATAGATACGTTGGAGACGTATCAAGCATCCCCAAGCTTAATTCCTGCTCGTCCTCGAGTAGGTAAATGATAAAAACAGAATTTTTGATGTGGAATGCTACCTAGCATAATTCTCAATGTAATTTTCTTTATTGTGGCATGAATGTTCAGATCCAAATGATTCAAAATAAAAGTTCATATTGATAAAAGAAATAGTAACACTTCAAGCATACTAATCAAAGTAATCATGTCTTCTCAAAATAACATGGCAAAAGAAAGTTCATCCCTACAAAATCATATAGTTAGGCTATGCTTCATTTTCGTCACACAAAGATGTTCCCAACTTCTATACCCCCGATGACAAGCCAAGCAATTGTTTCATACTTAAATAATCTCAAACTTTTTCAACCTTCACGCAATACATGAGCGTGAGCCATGGATATAGCACTATGGGTGGAATAGAATATGATGATGGGGATTGTGTGGAGAAGACAAAAAAGGAGAAAGTCTCACATTGACGAGGATAATCAACGGGCTATGGAGATGCCCATCAATTGATGTCAACATGAGGAGTAGGGATTGCCATGCAACGGATGCACTAGAGCTATAAATGAATGCTCAACAAAAGAAAACTAGTGGGTGTGCATCCAACTTGCTTGCTCACGAAGACCTAGGGCATTTGAGGAAGCCCATCGTAGGAATATACAAGCCAAGTTCTATAATGAAAAATTCCCACTAGTATGAAAAAGACAACTTATGAGACTCACTATATGAAAAACATGGTGCTACTTTGAAGCACAATATATGAGACTCACTACATGAAGAACAAGGTGCTACTTTGAAGCACAAGTGTGGAAAAAGAGATAGTAACATTGCCCTTTTTATTTATTTTCTTTCTTTTTTTTCTTTTTTTCTTTTGTTTTTTTGGGCTTTTCTTTTTTTCTCTTTTGCCTTTTTTTTCTTTTTGGGCAATGCTCTAATAATGATGATCATCACACTTTCATTGATTACAACATATGAATTACAACTCGAAACTAGAACAAGATATGACTCTATATGAATGCCTCCGGCGGTGTACTGGGATGGTGCAATGAATCAAGAGTGACATGTATGAAAAATTATGCATGGTGGCCTTTGCCACAAATACGATGTCAACTACATGATCATGCAATGGCAATATGACAAAAGTAAAGTATGTCATGATGATGATGAACGGAACGGTGGAAAGTTGCATGGCAATATATCTCGGAATGGCTATGGAAATGCCATAATAGGTAGGTATGGTGGCTGTTTTGAGGAAGATATAAGGAGGTTTATGTGTGATAGAGCGTATCGTATCACGGGGTTTGGATGCACCGGCGAAGTTTGCACCAACTCTCAAGGTGAGAAAGGGCAATGCACGGTACCGAAGAGGCTAGCAATGGTGGAAAGGTAAAAGTGCGTATAATCCATGGACTCAACATTAGTCAAAAGAACTCATATACTTATTGCAAAAATTTAGAAGTCATCAAAAATCAAGCACTACGCGCATGCTCCTAGGGGGATAGATTGGTAGGAAAAGACCATCGCTCGTCCCCGACCGCCACTCATAAGGATGCACAAGCCAGGTACACTTCATGTTTCAAATTTGTTACACAACTTTAACCATACGTGCATGCTACGGGACTTGCTAACTTCAACACAAGCATTCTTTAAATTCATAATCACCCAACTAGCATTACTTTAATATCACTACCTCCATATCTCAAAACAATTATCAAGTATCAAATTGATCATAGCATCCAATTCACTTCCTATGATAGTTTTTATTATACCCAACTTGGATGCCTACCATTCTAGGACCAATTTTATAACCATAGCAAATACCATGCTGTTCTAAAAGACTCTCAAAATAATATAAGTGAAGCATGAGAGACTAGCAATTTCTACAAAATAAGCCACCGCCGTGCTCTAAAAGATATAAGTGAAGCACTAGAGCAAAAACTATCAAGCTCAAAAGATATAAGTGAAGCACATAGAGTATTCTAGCAAATTCTAATCAAGTAGGCTTCTCCCAAAAGGTGTGTACAGCAAGGATGATTGTGGTAAACTAAAAAGCAAAGACTAATATAATACACGACGCTCCAAGCAAAACACATATCATGTGGCGAATAAAAATATAGCTCCAAGTAAAGTTACCAATGAACGAAGACGAAAGAGGGGATGCCTTCCCGGGGCATCCCCAAGCTTAGGCTTTTGGCTATCCTTGAATATCTTGGGGTGCCATGGGCATCCCCAATCTTAGGCTCTTGCCACTCCTTATTCCATAGTCCATAAAAGCTTTACCCAAAACTTGAAAACTTCACAACACAAAACTCAACAGGAAATCTTATAAGCTCTGTTAGTGAAAGAAAACAAAACCACCACATAAGGTACTGTAATGAACTCATTCTTTATATATTTTGGTGTTAAACCTACTATATTACAACTTCTCTATGGTTTATAAACTATTTTACTAGCCATAGATGCATCAAAATAAGCAAACAACACACGAAAAACAGAATCTGTCAAAAACGGAACAGTTTGTATCAATCTGTAACTAACACAAACTTCTGGAACTTTAAAAATCCTACGAAAATAGGAAGTCCTGGACAATTTATCTATTGATTAGTAGCAAAAATAATCAACGCAAAAGAATGTTTCTGTGATTTAACAAAACTAAATTCGTGTGCGCAAAGTTTCTGTTTTTCAGCAAAATCAACTCAACTATCATCATAGGTTATCCTATAGGTTCTACTTGGCACAAACACTAATTAAAAGTTAAAAACACATCTAAATAGAAGGTAGATGCAAGATTTATTACTAAACACGAACAAAAAAACACAAATAAAATTGGGTTGCCTCCCAACTAGCGCTATCGTTTAACGCCCCTAGCTAGGCATAAAAGCGAAGATAGATCTAAGTAGTGCCATCTTTGGCACTAAATTCCTCAATAGAGCACTTATAATCTTTAGGGGTTTCTCCCTTTTTAGCAATGATTAAACCTTTAGGCAAAAATTCAAGAAATTCATTTGTAGCAAAAGGTCCTTAACGATAGAGAGACAATTGGGATGAACACTTATGGATTTGAGATCCGCGTCTCCCTTACTAGAAGATTCACCCTTATTTTTAGGAACATAAATAAACTTGGAGGTTTTGTAGGGGGTTTTGGAGTGTTTTTCATGGAAGAAAACGTTGAACCTAAGTTGGTAATTATATCCTCAAGTTTACCAATTCTAGCAGAATCTAGATCTATTTTTTCGTTAACTATAGGTTCTTTCTCTTTAAGATTTTTCAAAGTAACTCCAACCCTAGATCCATATTGGGTGATATGATTATGAATCTTTTTATCCAAATTTTCAATCAACTCGATAGTGGCAATTTTATTTTCAATAATATCAAGCTGTTGTATAACGTGTTCTAAAGTTAAAACAGTTCCATTAACCAAAAGAGGTGATGGGCCAAACAAATCTAACATAGCATTATAAGCATCAAACGTATGGCTACTCAAGAAATCACCTCCGGCAATAGTATCAAGAACACATCTATTCCAAGGAGTGATGCCTACATAAAAATTGCGGAGAAGAACGGAAGTAGAAAGCTTCCTAGTAGATCTATTTTGAGCATTGCAAATTCTATGCCAAGCATCTTTTAAATTTTCTCCCTCCCTTTGCTTAAAATTGAGGATTTCACGTTCGGGAGTAATAATAAGGATAGGAGGACTAGCCATAACGACAAGGTAACCGATCTAAGCACAAGAGCAAACAGAAAAAGGGCAAGCGAAAAGAGAGGAGGATATTGGGAAAGAGAGGGCGAATAAAACGGCAAGGTTGAAGTTGGGGGAGAGGAAAACGAGAGGCAAATGGCAAATAATGTAAATGCGAGGGAGATGAGTTTGTGATGGGTACTTGGTATGTCTTGACTTGAGCGAAGACCTCCCCGGCAACGGCGCCAGAAATCCTTCTTGCTACGTCTTGAGCTTGCGTTGGTTTTCCTTGAAGAGGAAAGGGTGATGCAGCAATAGTAGCGTAAGTATTTCCCTCAGTTTTTGAGAACCAAGGTATCAATCCAGTAGGAGGCTCCTCAAAAGTCCCACGCACCTACACAAACAAACAAAGAACTCGCAACCAACGCAATAAAGGGGTTGTCAATCCCTTCACGGCCACTTGCGAAAGTGAGATCTGATAGAGATAGTATGATAAGATAAATATATTTTTGGTATTTTATAATATAGATGCAAAAAGTAAAGATGCAAATAAAAGTAGATTGGAAGCAAATATGATAAGAGATAGACCCGGGGGCCATAGGTTTCACTAGTGGCTTCTCTCAAGATAGCATAAGTATTACGGTGGGTGAACAAATTACTGTCGAGCAATTGATAGAAAAGCGAATAATTATGAGATTATCTAGGCATGATCATGTATATAGGCATCACGTCCGCAACAAGTAGACCGACTCCTGCCTGCATCTACTACTATTACTCCACACATCGACCGACTCCTGCCTGCATCTAGAGTATTAAGTTCATAAGAACAGAGTAACGCATTAAGCAAGATGACATGATGTAGAGGGATAAACTCATGCAATATGATATAAACCCCATCTTTTTATCCTCGATGGCAACAATACAATACGTGCCTTGCAACCCTTTCTGTCACTGGGTAAGGACACCGCAAGATTGAACCCAAAGCTAAGCACTTCTCCCATGGCAAGAAAGATCAATCTAGTAGGCCAAACCAAACTGATAATTCGAAGAGACTTGCAAAGATAACTCAATCATACATAAAAGAATTCAGAGGAGATTCAAATATTACTCATAGATAAACTTGATCATAAACCCACAATTCATCGGATCTCGATAAACACACTGCAAAAAGAGTTTACATCGAATATATCTCCACAAGAGAGGGGGAGAACATTGTATTGAGATCAAAAAGAGAGAAGAAGCCATCTAGCTAATAACTATGGACCGAAGGTCTGTGGTAAACTACTCACAACTCATCGGAGGGGCTATGGTGTTGATGTCGAAGCCCTCCGTGGTCGATTCCCCCTCTGGCAGAGCGCCGGTGAAGGCTCCAAGATGGGATCTCGCGGATACAGAAGGTTACGGTGGTGGAAATTGTGTTTCGTTGGCTCCCTAGATGTTTTTGGGGTATGTAGGCTTATATAGGAGGAAGAAGTATGTCGGTGGCCGCCCAAGGGGCCCACAAGACAGGGGGCGCGCCCTATAGGGGGGCGCCCTACCCTCTCGTGGTCACCTCGTCTGCTTCTTGACTTGCACTCCAAGTCCCCTGGATCACGTTCGTTCCAAAAATCACGCTCCCGAAGGTTTCATTCTGTTTGGACTCCGTTTGATATTCCTTTTCTTCAAAATACTGAAATAGGCAAAAAAACAGCAATACGGGCTGGGCCTCCGGTTAGTAGGTTAGGCCCAAAAATGATATAAATGTGTAAAATAAAGCACATAAACATCCAAAAGGGGTAATATAATAGCATGGAACAATCAAAAATTATAGATACATTGGAGACGTATCAAGCATCCCCAAGCTTAATTCCTGCTCGTCCTCGAGTAGGTAAATGATAAAAACAGAATTTTTGATGTGGAATGCTACCTAGCATAATTCTAAATGTAATTTTCTTTATTGTGGCATGAATGTTCAGATCCAAATGATTCAAAATAAAAGTTCATATTGATAAAAGAAATAGTAACACTTCAAGCATACTAATCAAAGTAATCATGTCTTCTCAAAATAACATGGCTAAAGAAAGTTCATCCCTACAAAATCATATAGTTAGGCTATGCTTCATTTTCGTCACACAAAGATGTTCCCAACTTCTATACCCCCGATGACAAGCCAAGCAATTGTTTCATACTTAAATAATCTCAAACTTTTTCAACCTTCACGCAATACATGAGCGTGAGCCATGGATATAGCACTATGGGTGGAATAGAATATGATGATGGGGATTGTGTGGAGAAGACAAAAAAGGAGAAAGTCTCACATTGACGAGGATAATCAACGGGCTATGGAGATGCCCATCAATTGATGTCAACATGAGGAGTAGGGATTGCCATGCAACGGATGCACAAGAGCTATAAATGATTGCTCAACAAAAGAAAACTAGTGGGTGTGCATCCAACTTGCTTGCTCACGAAGACCTAGGGCATTTGAGGAAGCCCATCGTAGGAATATACAAGCCAAGTTCTATAATGAAAAATTCCCACTAGTATGAAAAAGACAACTATGAGACTCACTATATGAAAAACATGGTGCTACTTTGAAGCACAATATATGAGACTCACTACATGAAGAACAAGGTGCTACTTTGAAGCACAAGTGTGGAAAAAGAGATAGTAACATTGCCCTTTTTATTTATTTTCTTCTCTTTTTTTCTTTTTTTCTTTTTTTTTTTGGGCCTTTCTTTTTTTCTTTTGGCCTTTTTTTTCTTTTGGGCAATGCTCTAATAATGATGATCATCACACTTTCATTGATTACAACATATGAATTACAACTCGAAACTAGAACAAGATATGACTCTATATGAATGCCTCCGGCGGTGTACCGGGATGGTGCAATGAATCAAGAGTGACATGTATGAAAAATTATGCATGGTGGCTTTGCCACAAATACGATGTCAACTACATGATCATGCAATGGCAATATGACAAAAGTAAAGTATGTCATGATGATGATGAACGGAACGGTGGAAAGTTGCATGGCAATATATCTCGGAATGGCTATGGAAATGCCATAATAGGTAGGTATGGTGGCTGTTTTGAGGAAGATATAAGGAGGTTTATGTGTGATAGAGCGTATCGTATCACGGGGTTTGGATGCACCGGCGAAGTTTGCACCAACTCTCAAGGTGAGAAAGGGCAATGCACGGTACCGAAGAGGCTAGCAATGGTGGAAAGGTAAAAGTGCGTATAATCCATGGACTCAACATTAGTCAAAAGAACTCATATACTTATTGCAAAAATTTAGAAGTCATCAAAAATCAAGCACTACGCGCATGCTCCTAGGGGGATAGATTGGTAGGAAAAGACCATCGCTCGTCCCCGACCGCCACTCATAAGGATGCGCAAGCCAGGTACACTTCATGTTTCAAATTTGTTACACAACTTTAACCATACGTGCATGCTACGGGACTTGCTAACTTCAACACAAGCATTCTTTAAATTCATAATCACCCAACTAGCATGACTTTAATATCAGTACCTCCATATCTCAAAACAATTATCAAGTATCAAATTGATCATAGCATCCAATTCACTTCTTATGATAGTTTTTATTATACCCAACTTGGATGTCTACCATTCTAGGACCAATTTTATAACCATAGCAAATACCATGCTGTTCTAAAAGACTCTCAAAATAATATAAGTGAAGCATGGGAGACTAGCAATTTCTACAAAATAAGCCACCGCCATGCTCTAAAAGATATAAGTGAAGCACTAGAGCAAAAACTATCAAGCTCAAAAGATATAAGTGAAGCACATAGACTATTCTAACAAATTCTAATCAAGTAGGCTTCTCCCAAAAGGTGTGTACAGCAAGGATGATTGTGGTAAACTAAAAAGCAAAGACAAATATAATACACGACGCTCCAAGCAAAACACATATCATGTGGCGAATAAAAATATAGCTCCAAGTAAAGTTACCAATGAACAAAGACGAAAGAGGGGATGCCTTCCCGGGGCATCCCCAAGCTTAGGCTTTTGGCTATCCTTGAATATATTGGGGTGCCATGGGCATCCCCAAGCTTAGGCTCTTGCCACTCCATAGTCCATAAAAGCTTTACCCAAAACTTGAAAACTTCACAACAAAAAATTCAACAGGAAATCTTATAAGCTCTGTTAGTGAAAGAAAACAAAACCACCACATAAGGTACTGTAATGAACTCATTCTTTATATATTTTGGTGTTAAACCTACTATATTACAACTTCTCTATGGTTTATAAACTATTTTACTAGCCATAGATGCATCAAAATAAGCAAACAACACACGAAAAACAGAATCTGTCAAAAACAGAACAGTTTGTATCAATCTGTAACTAACGCAAACTTCTGGAGCTTTAAAAATCCTACGAAAATAGGAAGTCCTAGACAATTTATATATTGATTAGTAGCAAAAATAATCAACGCAAAAGAACGTTTCTGTTTAAATTCGTGCGCGCAAAGTTTGTGTTTTTCAGCAGAATCAACTCAACTATCATCATAGGTTATCCTATAGGTTCTACTTGGCACAAACACTAATTAAAAGTTAAAAACACATCTAAACAGAAGGTAGATGCAAGATTTATTACTAAACACGAACAAAAAACACAAATAAAATTGGGTTGCCTCCCAACTAGCGCTATCGTTTAACGCCCCTAACTAGGCATAAAAGCGAAGATAAATCTAAGTAGTGCCATCTTTGGCACTAAATTCCTCAATAGAGCACTTATAATCTTTAGGGGTTTCTCCCTTTTTAGCAATGATTAAACCTTTAGGCAAAAATTCAAGAAATTCATTTGTAGCAAAAGGTTCCTTAACGATAGAGAGACAATTGGGATGAACACTTATGGATTTGAGATCCGCGTCTCCCTTACTAGAAGATTCACCCTTATTTTTCGGAACATAAATAAACTTGGAGGTTTTTGTAGGGGGTTTTGGAGTGTTTTTCATGGAAGAAAACGCTGAACCTAAGTTGGTAATTATATCCTCAAGTTTACCAATTCTAGCAGAATCTAGATCTATTTTTTCGTTAACTATAGGTTCTTTCTCTTTAAGATTTTTCAAAGAAACTCCAACCCTAGATCCATATTGGGTGATATGATTGTGAATCTTTTTATCCAAATTTTCAATCAACTCGATAGTGGCAATTTTATTTTCAATAATATCAAGCTGTTGTATAACATGTTCTAAAGTTAAAACAGTTCCATTAACCAAAAGAGGTGATGGGCCAAACAAATCTAACATAGCATTATAAGCATCAAACGTATGGCTACTCAAGAAATCACCTCCGGCAATAGTATCAAGAACACATCTATTCCAAGGAGTGATTCCTACATAAAAATTGCGCAGAAGAACGGAAGTAGAAAGCTTCCTAGTAGATCTATTTTGAGCATTGCAAATTCTATGCCAAGCATCTTTTAAATTTTCTCCCTCCCTTTGCTTAAAATTGAGGATTTCATGTTCGGGAGTAATAATAAGGATAGGAGGACTAGCCATAACGACAAGGTAACCGATCTAAAACACGAGCAAACGAAAAAGGGCAAGCGAAAGAGAGGAGGATATTGGGAAAGAGAGGGCGAATAAAACGGCAAGGTTGAAGTTGGGGAGAGGAAAACGAGAGGCAAATGGCAAATAATCTAAATGCGAGGGAGATGAGTTTGTGATGGGTACTTGGTATGTCTTGACTTAAGCGAAGACCTCCCCGGCAACAGCGCTAGAAATCCTTCTTGCTACGTCTTGAGCTTGCGTTGGTTTTCCTTGAAGAGGAAAGGGTGATGCAGCAATAGTAGCGTAAGTATTTCCCTCAGTTTTTGAGAACCAAGGTATCAATCCAGTAGGAGGTTCCTCAAAAGTCCCACGCACCTACACAAACAAACAAAGAACTCGCAACCAATGCAATAAAGGGGTTGTCAATCCCTTCACGGCCACTTGCGAAAGTGAGATCTGATAGAGATAGTATGATAAGATAAATATATTTTTGGTATTTTATAATATAGATGCAAAAAGTAAAGATGCAAATAAAAGTAGATTGGAAGCAAATATGATAAGAGATAGACCCGGGGGCCATAGGTTTCACTAGTGGCTTCTCTCAAGATAGCATAAGTATTACGGTGGGTGAACAAATTACTGTCGAGCAATTGATAGAAAAGCGAATAATTATGAGATTATCTAGGCATGATCATGTATATAGGCATCACGTCCGCAACAAGTAGACCGACTCCTGCCTGCATCTACTACTATTACTCCACACATCGACCGACTCCTGCCTGCATCTAGAGTATTAAGTTCATAAGAACAGAGTAACGCATTAAGCAAGATGACATGATGTAGAGGGATAAACTCATGCAATATGATATAAACCCCATCTTTTTATCCTCGATGGCAACAATACAATATGTGCCTTGCAACCCTTTCTGTCACTGGGTAAGGACACCGCAAGATTGAATCCAAAGCTAAGCACTTCTCCCATGGCAAGAAAGATCAATCTAGTAGGCCAAACCAAACTGATAATTCAAAGAGACTTGCAAGGATAACTCAATCATACATAAAAGAATTCAGAGGAGATTCAAATATTACTCATAGATAAACTTGATCATAAACCCACAATTCATCGGATCTCGACAAACACACCGCAAAAAGAGTTTACATCGAATAGATCTCCACAAGAGAGGGGGAACATTGTATTGAGATCCAAAAAGAGAGAAGAAGCCATCTAGCTAATAACTATGGACCCGAAGGTCTATGGTAAACTACTCACAACTCATCGGAGGGGCTATGGTGTTGATGTAGAAGCCCTCTGTGGTCGATTCCCCCTCCGGCAGAGCGCCGGCGAAGGCTCCAAGATGGGATCTTGCGGATACAGAAGGTTATGGCGGTGGAACTTGTGTTTTGTTGGCTCCCTAGATGTTTTCGGGGTACGTAGTTATATGAGGAAGAAGTACGTCGGTGGCCGCCCGAAGGGCCCACGAGACAGGGGGCGCCCTACCCTCTCGTGGCCGCCTCGGCTGCTTCTTGACTTGCACTCCAAGTCCTCTGGATCATGTTCTTTCCAAAAATCACGCTCTCGAAGGTTTCATTCCGTTTGGACTCCGTTTGATATTCCTTTTCTTCGAAATACTGAAATAGGAAAAAAACAGCAATACGGGCTGGGCCTCCGGTTAGTAGGTTAGTCCCAAAAATGATAAAATGTGTAAAATAAAGCCCATAAACATCCAAAAGGGGTAATATAATAGCATGGAACAATCAAAATTATAGATATGTTGGAGACGTATCAAGCATCCCCAAGCTTAATTCCTGCTCGTCCTCGAGTAGGTAAATGATAAAAAAGAAATTTTTGATGTGGAATGCTACCTAGCATAATTCTCAATGTAATTTTCTTTATTGTGGCATGAATGTTCAGATCCAAATGATACAAAATAAAAGTTCATATTAACATGAAAATGGTGATACTTCAAGCATACTAATCAAAGTAATCATGTCTTCTCAAAATAACATGGACAAAGAAAGTTATCCCTACAAAATCATATAGTCTGACTGTTGCTCTATCTTCATCACACAAAGTATTTAATCATGCACAACCCCGATGACAAGCCAAGCAATTGTTTCATACTTTAATAATCTCAAACTCTTTCAACTTTCACGCAATACATGAGCGTGAGCCATGGACATGGCACTATATGTGGAATAGAATGGTGGTTGTGGAGAAGACAAAAAAGGAGAAGATAGTCTCACATCAACTAGGCGTATCAACGGGCTATGGAGATGCCCATTAATAGATATCAATGTGAGTGAGTAGGGATTGCCATGCAACGGATGCACTAGAGCTATAAATATATGAAAGCTCAACAAAAGAAACTAAGTGGGTGTGCATCCAACTTGCTTGCTCATGAAGACCTAGCGCACTTTTGAGGAAGCCCATAATTGGAATATACAAGCCAAGTTCTATAATGAAAAATTCTCACTAGTATATGAAAGTGACAACATATGAGACTCTCTATCATGAAGATGATGGTGCTACTTTGAAGCACAAGTGTGGAAAAAGAGATAGTAGCATTGTCCCTTCTCTCTTTTTCTCTCATTTATTTTTTTTTCTTTTCTTTTTCTCTTTTTTTCTTTTTTTTCTTTGGCCTTCTTTTTTTCTTTTTGGCCTTTCTCTTTTTTTTCTCTTTTTTTTCTTTTTGTAAAGTCCGAAGTCTCATCCCGACTTGTGGGGGAATCATAGCCTTCATCATCCTTTCCTCACTAGGACAATGCTCTAATAATGAAGATAATCACACTTTTATGGATTTACAAATCAAGAATTACAACTCAAAGCTAGAACAAGATATGACTCTATATGAATGCCTCCGGTGGTGTACGGGGATATGCAATGAATCAAGAGCAACATGTATGAAAATTATGAAGGTGGCCTTGCCACAAATACAATGTCAACTACATGATCATGCAAAAAGCAATATGACAAAAGTAATGTGTGTCATATGAACGGAACGGTGGAAAGTTGCATGGCAATATATCTCGGAATGTCTATGGAAATGCCATGATAGATAGGTATGGTGGCTGTTTTGAGGAAGGTATATGGTGGGTGTATGGTACCGGCGAAAGTTGCGCGGTACAAGAGAGGCTAGCAATAGTGGAAGGGTGAGGTGCGTATAATCCATGGACTCAACATTAGTCAAAAGAACTCATATACTTGTTGCAAAAATCTAGAAGTCATCAAAAACCAAAGCACTACGCGCATGCTCCTAGGGGGATAGATTGGTAGGAAAAGACCATCGCTCGTCCCCGACCGCCACTCATAAGGAAGACAATCAATAAATAAAATTGTGCTCCAACTTCATCACAAAGCGGTTCACCATACGTGCATGCTACGGGAATCACAACCCTCAACACAAGTATTTTTAATAATCACCTCAACTAGCATGACTTTAATATCACTACCTCCATATCTCAAAACAATTATCAAGCATCATATTGATCATAGCATCCAATTCTTTTCTATGATAGTTTTTATTATACCCAACTTGGATGCTCATCATTCTAGGACCAACTTTGTAACCATAGAAAATACCATGCTGTTCTAAAAGACTCTCAAAAATATATAAGTGAAGCATGAGAGACTGGCAATTTCTTCAAAATTAAGACACCACCGTGCTCTAAAAAATATAAGTGAAGTACTAGAGCAAAAACTATCAAGCTCAAAAGATATAAGTGAAGCACATAGAGTATTCTAGCAAATTCTAATCAAGTAGGCTTCTCCCAAAAGGTGTGTACAGCAAGGATTATTGTGGTAAACTAAAAAGCAAAGACTAATATAATACACGACGCTCCAAGCAAAACACATATCATGTGGCAAATAAAATATAGCTCCAAGTAAAGTTACCAATGAACGAAGACGAAAGAGGGGATGCCTTCCCGGGGCATCCCCAAGCTTAGGCTTTTGGCTATCCTTGAATATCTTGGGGTTCCATGGGAATCCCCAAGCTTAGGCTCTTGCCACTCCTTATTCCATAGTCCATAAAAGCTTTACCCAAAACTTGAAAACTTCACAACACAAAACTCAACAGGAAATCTTATAAGCTCCGTTAGTGAAAGAAAACAAAACCACCACATAAGGTACTGTAATGAACTCATTATTTATTTATTTTTGTGTTAAACCTACTGTATTCCAACTTCTCTATGGTTTATAAACTATTTTTCTAGCCATAGATGCATCAAAATAAGCAAACAACACACGAAAAACAAAATCTGTCAAAAACAGAACAGTCTGTAGCAATCTGTAACTAACGCAAACTTCTGGAACTCTAAAAATCCTACAAAAATAGGAAGTCCTGGAAAAATTTTCTATTGATCAGAAGCAAAAAGAATAAACGCAATAGCACGTTTCTGTGATTTAACAAAACTAAATCCGTGAGTGCAAAGTTTCTGTTTTTCAGCAGAATCAAATCAACTATCATCATAGGTTATCCTATAGGTTCTACTCGGCACAAACACTAATTAAAAGATAAAAAAACATCTAAACAGGAGGTATATGCAAGATTTATTACTAAACATGAGCAAAAACAAAAAACACAAAGAAAATTGGGTTGCCTCCCAACTAGCGCTATCGTTTAATGCCCCTAGTTAGGCATAAAGATAGATCTAAGTAGTGCCATCTTTGGCACTAAATTCATAAGTAGCTCGCATGATAGATTCATAAGGTAATTTGACTTTCTTTCTTGGAAAGTGCTCCATGCCTTTCTTTAATGGAAATTGGAATCTAATATTCCCTTCCTTCATATCAATAATCGCGCCAATCGTTCTAAGGAAAGGTCTACCAAGAATAATAGGGCAAGAAAGATTGCAATCTATATCAAGAACGATAAAATCTACGGGCACCAAATTTCTATTTGCAACAATGAGAACATCATTGATCCTTCCCATTGGCTTTTTAATGGTGGAATCCTCAAGGTGCAAAATTAAAGAGCAATCATCAAGATCATGGAAACCTAGAATATCACATAAAGTTTTCGGAATCGTGGAAACACTAGCACCCAAATCACATAAAGCAAAACACTCATGATCTTTAATTCTAATCTTTATAGTAGGTTCCCACTCATCATTAAGTTTTCTAGGTATAGAAACTTCCAAATTAAGTTTTTCATCATAAGATTGCATCAAGGCATCAACGATATGTTTGGTAAAAGCTTTATTTTGACTATAAGCGTGAGGGGAATTAACAACGGATTGCAACAAGGAAATACAACCTTCTAAAGAACAATTATCATAATCAAATTCCTTGAAATCTGAGATAGTGGGTTCAATTAAAGTGATGCCACTTTTACCAAATTTAGCATCAAGATCTAAAGACTCCGAATTCTTGGGACGCCTTCTAGGCAAAGTTAACCCATCATCAGTCCCATAATTATCAAGATTCATATTGCAAAACAAAGATCTAATAGGAGACGCATCAATAACTTTAAGATCTTCATCATTATTTTCATCTAACTTTTCTGGTTTAGCGGCCATCTTATTGACTAAGGTGGCTTGCTTATCAGAAATTTTGGCTATAGCATCTTCAAGCCGGGCAATTTGAGAGTTCACACCATAAAATTCTTTATTCATATCATCAAGCTCTTTGTTCATAAACCCAAAAAACCTTTTTGTTCCTTAAGCTCTTTTCTGAAGAAATTATTATGCTCAAATTGCAAATCCATAAAGCTTCTAATATTTGATTCAATCTCTTCCAACCTTCTAAGAAGGTGGTCGGAACCCTTAGACAAAGCCATAAGGACAAACATGCACACAAGCAAATAGAAAAAGGCAAGCAAAAGAGAGAGAGGAGATTGGGAAAGAGAGGGCGAATAAAAACGACAAGGGTGAAGTGGGGGAGAGGAAAACGAGAGGCAAATGGCGAATAATGTAAATGCGAGGGAGATGAGTTTGTGATGGGTACTTGGTATGTCTTGACTTGAGCGAAGACCTCCCCGGCAACGGCGCCAGAAATCCTTCTTGCTACGTCTTCAGCTTGCGTTGGTTTTCCTTGAAGAGGAAAGGGTGATGCAGCAATAGTAGTGTAAGTATTTCCCTTAGTTTTTGAGAACCAAGGTATCAATCCAGTAGGAGGATCCTCAAAAGTCCCACGCACCTACACAAACAAACAAAGAACTCGCAACCAATGCAATAAAGGGGTTGTCAATCCCTTCACGGCTACTTGCGAAAGTGAGATCTAATAGAGATAGTGTGATAAGATAAATATATTTTTGGTATTTTATAGTATAGATGCAAAAAGTAAAGCTGCAAATAAAAGTAGATTGAAAGCAAATATGGTAAGAGATAGACCCGGGGGCCATGGGTTTCACTAGAGGCTTCTCTAGAGATAGCATAAGTATTACGGTGGGTGAACAAATTACTGTCGAGCAATTGATAGAAAAGCGAATAATTATGAGATTATCTAGGCATGATCATGTATATAGGCATCACGTCCGTGACAAGTAGACCGACTCCTGCCTGCCTCTACTACTATTACTCCACACATCGACCGACTCCTGCCTGCATCTAGAGTATTAAGTTCATAAGAACAGAGTAACGCTTTAAGCAAGATGACATGATGTAGAGGGATAAACTCATGCAATATGATATAAACCCCATCTTTTGATCCTCGATGGCAACAATACAATACGTGCCTTGCAACCCTTTCTGTCACTGGGTAAAGACACCGCAAGATTGAACCCAAAGCTAAGCACTTCTCCCATGGCAAGAAAGATCAATCTAGTAGGCCAAACCAAACTGATAATTCGAAGAGACTTGCAAAGATAACTCAATCATACATAAAAGAATTCAGAGGAGATTCAAATATTTCTCATAGATAAACTTGATCATAAACCTACAATTCATCGGATCTCGACAAACACACCGCAAAAAGAGTTTACATCGAATAGATCTCCACAAGAGAGGGGGAGAACATTGTATTGAGATCCAAAAAGAGAGAAGAAGCCATCTAGCTAATAACTATGGACCTGAAGGTCTATGGTAAACTACTCACAACTCATCGGAGGGGCTATGGTGTTGATGTAGAAGCCCTCTGTGGTCGATTCCCCCTCCAGCAGAACGCCGGCGAAGGCTCCAAGATGAGATCTCGCGGATACAGAAGGTTACGACGGTGGAAATTGTGTTTCGTTGGCTCCCTGGATGTTTTCGGGGTATGTAGGCTTATATAGGAGGAAGAAGTACGTCGGTGGCTACCCGAGGGGGCCACGAGACAGGGGGCGCGCCCTATAGGGGGGCGCCCTCCTATCTCGTGGAGGCGTCGGCTGCTTCTTGACTTGCACTCCAAGTCCTCTGGATCACGTTCGTTCCAAAAATCACGCTCCCGTAGGTTTCATTCCGTTTGGACTCCGTTTGATATTCCTTTTCTTCGAAATACTGAAATAGGCAAAAAAACAGCAATACGAGCTGGGCCTCCGGTTAGTAGGTTAGTCCCAAAAATGATATAAATGTGTAACATAAAGCCCATAAACATCCAAAAGGGGTAATATAATAGCATGGAACAATCAAAAATTATAGATATGTTGGAGTCGTATCAACCACCAATGTCTTATTTTGATTCGAAGGAATTGTTGGATGAAGCGGCCCGGACCAACCTTACATGACCACATTCATGAGACCGGTTCCACCGATAGACATGCAACTAGTTTTCAATAAAGGTGGCCGACGGGTGTCTGTTTCTCCAACTTTAGTTGAATCAAATTTGACTGCGGGCGGTCCTTGTTGAAGGTTAAAACAGCAAACTTGATAAATCACCGTTGTGGTTTTGTGTCGTAGGTAAGAATAGTTCTTGCTAGAAGCACGTAGCAGCCACGTAAAACTTGCAACAACAAAGTAGAGGACGTCAACTTGTTTTTGCAGGGCATGTTGTGATGTGATATGGTCAAGACATGATGTGATATACGTTGTTGTATGAGATGATCATGTTTTGTAGAAGTTATCGGCAACTAGTATGAGCCTTATGGTTGTTGCTTTATTATATGAAAGACAAACACCATGTAATTGCTTTACTTTGTCACTAAGCGGTAGCGATAGTCGTAGAAGCAACAGCTGGCGAGACGACCACGACACTACGATGGAGATCAAGGTGTCAAGCCGGTGATGATGGAGATCATGACGTTGCTTTTGAGACGGAGATCAAAAGCACAAGATGATTATGGCCCTATCATGTCACATATTTTGATTGCATGTGATGTTTATCTTTAGGCATCTTATTTTCCTTAGTACGGCGGTAGAATTATAAGATGATCCCTTAACTAAAATTTCAAGGTATAAGTATTTTCCCTGAGTATGCGCCGTTGTGGAAGTTCCTCGTGCTGAGACAGCACATGATGATCGAGTGTGATAGACTCTACATTCTCATCCAACGGGTGCAAGCCAGTTTTGCACATGCAGAATACTCGGGTTAAACTTGACGAGCCTAGCATGTACAGCATGGCCTTGGAACACTGGAGACTGAAAGGTCGAACGTGAATCATATAGTAGATATGATCAACATAGAGATGTTCAGCATTAATGACTAATCCATCTCACGTGATGATCGAACATGGTTTAGTTGATTTGGATCACGTATCATTTAGATGACTTGAGTGATGTCTATCTAAGTGGGAGTTCTTAAGTAATATGATTAATTGAACTTAATTTATCATGAACTTAGTCCTGATAGTTTTTGCATATCTATGTTGTAGATCAATGGCCGCTACCGTTCCCTTGAATTTTAATGCATTCCTAGAGAAATATAAGTTGAAAGATGATGGTAACAACTACATGGATTGGGTCCGTAACTTGAGGATTATCCTCATTGTTGCACAGAAGAATTATGTCCTTTATGCACCGCTAGGTGTGCCACCCCCCAGCAACTGCAGACATTGTGAATGCCTGGCAGTCGCGTGTTGATGACTACTCGATAGTTCAGTGTGCCATGCTTTATGGCTTAGAATAAGGAGTTCAAAAATGTTTTGGACGTCATGGACCATATGAGATGTTCTAGGAGGTGAAGCTAATATTTCAAGAAAATGCCCCTAGTTGAGAGATATGAAGTCTTCAACAAGTTCTATAGCTGCAAGATGGGGGAGAACAGTTCTGCTAGTGAACACATACTCGGAATGTTTGGATACCATAATCACTTGACTCAGCTGGGAGTAAATCTTCTAGATGATTCTGTCATTGACGAAGTTCTTCAGTCACTTCCACCAAGCTATAAAAGCTTTGTGATGAACTATAATATGCAAGGGATGGAGAAAACTATTCCCGAGCTCTTCGCAATGCTCAAAGCTGCGGAGGTAGAAATCAAGAAGGAGCATCAAGTGTTGATGGTTAACAAGACCACTAGTTTCGAGATTAAGGGCAAGGGAAATAAGGGGAACTTCAAGAAGAATGGAAAGCAGTTATCACTCCTGGGAAGAAACCCAAAGCTGGACCCAATCTTGAAACTGGGTGCTTCTACTACAAAGGGATTGGTCACTGGAAGCGGAACTGCCCCAAGTATTTGGCGGATAAGAAGGATGGAAAAGTGAACAAAGGTATATTTGATATACATGTTATTGATGTGTACCTTGCTAATTCTCGTAGTAGTGCCTGGGTATTTGATACCGGTTCGGTTGCTCATATTTGTAACTCGAAACAGGGACTACGGATTAAACAAAGATTGGCTAAGGATGAGGTGACGATGCACATCGGGAATGGTTCCAAGGTCAATGTGACCGCCGTCGGCACGCTACCTCTACATCTACCTTCGGGGTTAGTTTTAGACCTGAATAATTGTTATTTGGTGCTAGCGTTGAGCATAAACATTATATCTGGATCTTAATGACAGACGGTTATTCATTTAATTCAGAGAATAATGGTTGTTCTATTTATATGAGTAATATATTTTATGGTCATGCACCCTTGAAGAGTGGTCTATTTCTGTTGAATCTTGATCGTGGTGATACACATATTCATAATATTGATGCCAAAAGATACAAAGTTGATAATGATAGTGCAACATATTTGTGGCACTACCATTTAGGTCATATCGGTGTAAAGTGCATGAAGAAACTCCATGCAGACGGACTTCTGGAATCACTTGATTATGAATCATTTGATACTTGAGAACCATGCCTTATGGGCAAGATGACTAAAACTCCATTCTCCGGAACAATGGAACGAGCTAATGACTTATTGGAAATAATACATACCAATGTATGCGAACCGATGAGTGTTGAGGCTCGTGGCGGGTATCGTTATTTTCTGACCTTCACAGATGATTTGAGCAGATATGGATATATGTACTTAATGAAACATAAGTCTGAAACATTTGAAAAGTTCAAAGAATTCCAGAGTGAAGTGGAGAATCATAGTAACAAGAAAATAAAGTTTCTATGATCTGATCATGAAGGTGAATATTTGAGTTACGAGTTTGGCCTTCATTTAAAACAATCTCTACTCCTAATGGACGAGTTGGTTGAATAGTCCCACCTCTCTCGTCTGGGGTTTTTTCATCTCCCTTTCCACCATCCCTTATCACCGGTTTATTTTTCTCCACTCTTTCCTTGTAAACCAACACTTTCCTAACATATAAAAGATCACAGATCTAACTATCCTAACTTACAAAAATTAATCGATCCCTCTCATCAATGCAATTTGCTTCAGGAAACAAATAACATATTTTAAGGAAACGAATAACGCATTTTTAGAAAAAATCCAACTGAGACAGATATGTATCTGAACTTTCCTTCTCCAAATAAAAATCAATCAACAATTAGGAACAGAATCATAATTTTCCTTTTCTTCTCATCCCATCCCGGCCTACTCGCCAAGAGGCCCGCTGCGCCCCGGAGGGGCTCTTGGGGGCGCAAGAACCGTAGCGGCGCCGGTGGTGCCGGCATGCTCGCTTAGCCCATGGCACCCATCGCGCTCAACTTCAAGGAGAGGACACCCATGAAGGAGCGGCCCTCGCCGGCGAGCAGCTCGGTGTCGGTCGGGAAGAGCACTGTCCTCAGGGAATCCAACTCCAACGGCCCCGCCGTCTCGTCAGACAAGGCCAAGATGTTGCTCCTCGTCTCGCACGCACTTGCCAGCATCTCCGGGGAAATAGCGAGGATGCATGGATCCCCAAATCCATGCAAGTCTGCTACCGAGGAGGACCAAGTTTCTTCCTACCAAGAGCACCACGCCGGCTGGGAATCTACGTGGGGCGGCCCCATTGGAAAGACCGGTGGCTTCCATGATATAAGTAAGAAAGAAAGATCCCTCAAACAAAAGAGTTCATATGCACGCTAACCAATCTCACTCCCTGATTTCCTTCTTGTACTACAAGCAAAGGTTTCACTTGCCAGGTTTACGAATTCATTCAAGTTAGATTTCTAACTTTTTTAAAAAAAAGTTGAATTTCTAACAGTAATGCACTTGATCAACTTTGTGCTGCAGCCACACTGAGTCCTATGCACATTACGCGGAGTGAAGGGGC
The DNA here is from genome assembly GCF_018294505.1 of Triticum aestivum. Lineage (NCBI taxonomy): Eukaryota > Viridiplantae > Streptophyta > Magnoliopsida > Poales > Poaceae > Triticum > Triticum aestivum. Next base: position 161,368,556 of record NC_057804.1, on the reverse strand, counting down.
GGCCCACGCCGGCGAGCAGCTCGGCATCTATCAGGGAGCAACAGCATCATGCCCAGGCTGGTGACACGCAGCCGGAGCTTAGCACAAGACCAGCCAAACATGGCCTCAACATGTCTTTTGATGTTGTACTCTATAAACTGATGATTATGATTCATGTTGTGGTATGGTGACTTTTAAACTCTCTGTTTTGGCAATGCAGAGTGTAGCTAATTAGGTTTCAAGTACGAAGAAAGGGACATAGCACCGCTAGCTGAAGGATGATTAATTTCAGCAACAAAATGGCCAGAGGTACATTCCTTACAAAAAATTATATATTGTAGTTGTTAAACAATTCGTTTATTGCCTGACTAACATGTACAAAGGTGAATTTGAGTTCTCTGAAAAAGAATTTGAGTTCTAGAGAGCGTCGCTGGGTTAGCACACCATATTTGTGCGTGGAAGTCAAATCATTGGAGTGGGAGTTTGAGGCAACATTAATGGCAAAACTTGAGCTACTGACCGAGCCTGTAATTTTGTTATTCTACAAGTAGCTTTTCTGGGCCGAAATTTCTCCCAAGCATCATGGAAGTATGGCTGGATGTCGTCTTTTTGTTATTGGATAGGTGGACATGTTGTTGCACACGTCATTTTAACACCACTAGGTTGACTATAGTTCGGTAATGGACATGTTTTCATTTAAGAATTGAAGGTATTACTCACTGAATTTTGTGCACACGTAATTTCAATACGGCTAGGTTTCTAAAGTAGCTGACTATAGTTTGGTAATGGATATACGATCTTTCAAGAATTCAAGGTATTACTCACTAAATTTAATAGCTCATTTTCTGCATATTCTAAATATTGAATGATAAAATGATATGCTACTCGTGACGGTTGTTTCATGTTTTATTGGACACTGGAGCTTTTACTTGTAATTTGATCTATTTATCTACTTTTTATCATGAGTAGTAGGACCAGTGAGGCAGAGGTGAAATGCTATGTAAATAAAGAGAGACAAAGATGATTTCATATACTACAATGTTGTAGCGTTGTGGAGAAGGAAAGTGTTACTGTTCTTTCAATAAAGTTTCATGTTCTGAGTCTGCATGGCATGAAATTCTCTATATTTTTTTAGTTTCTCGAGAGTAACAAGTCGCCCTGGACCGACTAGATCGAGAGACGGATCCATGGTCGCGGGGAACCGTGACTGAGAGGATTTGTGCAAGAAATTATGTATGTCTTCAAGTTTTGCATCTCAATTTTAGTACTTGTGTTGAATAGAAGAAAGCCTGGAATTCTCTTCAGAGAAATCATAAGCATGGGATGTACACACTACATATAATGATATTTTGATATATGTTTCCATATATAAGTTTATTCTTCGATGACAACATACAGGCATTCAATTAGATGAAGCTTACTTGGACTAGGAATAAATCAGGAAGAAGGCGACATGTTTGAGTGGTTTTTGTACCGTTTGGGATGACAAAACAACGACATGGAAGCTACATGCGGTCAAGGGGGGATAGATTGATAGGATGAATGATGAGAGAGGATGATGGACGACAAATTCAACGGGAAATAGTGGCTAGAGGGGTGTGTGGTGTTTGTAAGAATAGAGAGAAGAAGATGCTTGCATTTGTCTTGCGGTTGAACACTGCATGCAATGTGCTTGTTTGTGGGGAGGAACACGAGCATTGTTTATAAATTCATTGTTGGCCCATGGCAACGCACGGGCAGTCTACTAGTGTAGAATAGTTTCACAACTCATGCCACCTGGAACACCACAGCACAATGGTGTGTCCGAACGACTTAACCGTACTTTATTAGATATGGTGCGATCTATGACGTCTCTTACTGATTTACCACTATCGTTTTGGGATTATGCATCAGAGACAACTGCATTCACGTTAAATAGGGCACCGTCAAAATCCATTGAGACGACACCATATGAACTATGGTTTGGCAATAAACCTAAGCTATCGTTTCTTAAAGTTTGGGGATGTGATGCTTATGTCAAAAGGTTTCAGCCTGATAAGCTCGAACCCAAATCGGAGAAGTGCATCTTCATAGGATACCCTAAGGAAACAATTGGGTACACCTTCTACCACATATCCGAAGGCAAGATCTTACCGATAGAGCTTGTACAACGAGGTGTATACATAAGCAGGGAATTATCACTGCTCAGATATGTTAGGTTACAAGAAAGGTTAAACAAAACAAAGGAGACTGAATCAATTATCGGTGTTCTCGAGTGACTAACAACTCAGAATCCGTGGAAAATTGGAATCGGCGAGAAATAATAGTTGATGAAGAACTCATAAGAAGTTATGTAGTTCTGTGATATTCTCGAGATACAAGAGGGTAATACTCGAGGGTAGAGCAGAATAGAGGTTGGACAGGTGAAGTGGTCTACAGAACAAGTACTTCAACTTGTCCGAGAAATGGGATCAAAGAAAAACAATATGGTCAAAACCACAGTTGCAAAGGACCAAACATAGATACAAGATGTACTTATCAAAAGGAGATTATTATTATAACAAGAAGCTTCCATGATAAATTCCACATCGGGTCCATGGGCATGAACACAAAGGTTCAAGGTCGACTCCCACTTCTCTAATGCACAACCTTTCAGTCACTTCCCGTATCCGAAGAAGTTGTAGCGTTGAGATTTAGCTGGCATAACACCAGTAGAGTATGACACATAGAAGTTTCCGGGCTCACACAGATTAGGGAAGCCATAGATTCAACCCATAGGGGCATCTTAGGAACATATCCCATAACTTCATTAGTAAATAACTCAAGCCCGGAAGAAGGGTATGGTTGACAAGTGCGGGGGATACAATTTACCAAAGGCATTAGGTATCCGAGGAAAGGCTCACAAGGTTACTGAATATGAAGGACGCAGTCGGATAAAACCCAACAAAGGATCTAGTGGTCCACAAGGAATCTGATGTGAGCATCGATACTCAACCAGAAGAAGAAAGAATGCAAGGAGATCAGATTATAGAAACAACTGACTAATTCAAAACTCAAATGCAAAGGAATTATGATCTCCAAACCGGGGGATCAGAAGCAGAGGCTCTGATCAAAGACAGGTTGAATAGACATAGATCGACAAACAATCAAGGTTTGATTTGTCGAACACTAGCTCATGTCTGAAGTGACGTTTGAACCAAGGGAAGAATTTTAAATAGGACTGATGATCGCGAGCATTCATAAACAAATCGAATCAAATGCTCGGAATTACGATGACAAAGGATGCTAATGAGTATTGATAGACATATGGAAGTAACCATAATGCAAGCAGATAAGTATTTGTCGAGCAATATTTGGAGAGGATTACTGGAAGATCGAATAGTACTTCAAAGTATGAATCACTTGATCAACTAGGAATGAACAAATCCTCGAAAAGTGCGAGGAATTATTCATAGGGGTATTCATGCGGCAAGGAACTGTAGGGCAGTAAGCATAAAGGATTCTCGAAACATCAGAGAGTATTTTAGGACATCTTGTAATAACAATAGCATCTGAGGATGAAGGTATGAACGACAATGTAGATACTTACTCGTAAGGATTTATCGGTGATAGGGATCGCAACGGAGAAGGGTACAAGGGTCCTGGGAAAACATCAGAGAGTATCTTCAGAATCTTCTGGTGCACCAAGCAATCATCTGGAGTGAGGGGCTCTCCGGGAGAAAGTATTTACGAGAACCTTAGTTATTGTTAGCAAAACCATTTAACCTGAATAGAAGAGAGATCAGATTCCTAGAGTATATACAAGGAATAAAAGATCCTAATACCACCCAATGGCGACGTGGGCCCGTAAGCCACGCATCCATGTTAGTAAAACAATTTTCAAAGACTAGACTCAACTTCGGCCAAGGAGTTGGAAAGGGGGGGTTCCTACAGGCAGTCGGCTCTAATACCAACTTGTGACACCCCCAATTCGACTGTACACTATCATACACGCAAATGTGTACAATCAAGATCAGGGACTCACGGGAAGATATCACAACACAACTCTAGACACAAATTGAAATAATACAAGCTTTATATTACAAGCCAGGGGCCTCGAGGTCTCGAATACATAAGCTCGATACACAAGAGTCAGCGGAAGCAACAATATCTGAGTACAGACATAAGTTAAACAAGTTTTGCCTTAAGCAGGCTAGCACAAACATCAATGATTGAAGAGGCAAGGCCAGTAACTCGGGTGACGGTGGTGTCGCTGGAGATTACAGCGGGCGGCGGTGGTCATGGAACTCGCCGCTCTGGCGACCAAGCACTTCGCGGAGATCACCATTCAAACGGGCGTGCGCAGCTCAAGCAGGGACGGTCTACATCGACGATAACTACTAGGTGGCCACAACGAGGGGGCAACGGGAAAAAAGGGGGTCGGAGGGGGAGCTCACCCTAGAGCTCAGGGGTAGCTCAGCGGTGCCGAGGCAGTGGTGGTGGTGGCCGGGGCGGAGCAGCAGCATGCGGGACAAGGAGGGCCGACGGGGTTGAAGACGGAGTCCAAGGCGCTCTGAGGGAGGGCTCCGACGCGAGCTCCTCTACTCGACGTGGGTGCAGCTCGCAGGTGATACGTCTCCAACGTATCTATAATTTTTGATTGCTCCATGCTACTTTATCTACTGTTTTAGGCAATATTGGGCTTTATTATCCAATTTTATATTATTTTTGGGACTAACCTATTAACCGGAGGCCCAACCCAGATTTGATGTTTTATGCCTATTTCAGTGTTTCGAGGAAAAGGAATATCAGACGGAGTCAAAACGGAACAAAATCAACTGGAGAAGTTATTTTTGGAAGGAAAGCCACCCGATGGACTTGGAGTGCACGTAGGGAAGAAGGGAGGTGCCCACGAGGGTGGGGGCGCGCCCACCCCCCTGGGGTGCCCCCCCCCCTTGCCTAGTGGACCCCCCTTCGGTCCACTGACGTACTCCTTTCACCCATATATACCTACGTACCCTAAAACTTCCAGATCAGAAGATAGATCGGGAGTTCCGCCGCCGCAAGCCTCTGTAGCCACCAAAAACCTCTCGGGAGCCCTTCCCGGCACCCTGTCGGAGGGGGGATCCTTCACCGATGGCCATCTTCATCATCCCGGCGCTATCCATGACGAGAAGGGAGTAGTTCATCCTCGGGGCTGAGGGTATGTACCAGTAGATATGTGTTTGATCTCTCTCTCTCTCTCGTGTTCTCTCTCGTGTTCCCTCTATGGCACGATCTTGATGTATCCCGAGCTTTGCTATTGTAGTTGGATCTTATGATGTTTCTCCCCCTCTACTCTCTTGTGATGAATTGAGTTTCCCCTTTGAAGTTATCTTATCCTATTGAGTCTTTTATGAGAACACTTGATGTATGTTTTGGTGATCAACTTGCGGGTTTCGTGACATTGGGAACCTATGCATAGGGGTTGGCACACGTTCTTGACTCTCCGGTAGAAACTTTGGGGCACTCTTTGAAGTACTTTGTGTTGGTTGGATGAATCTGAGATTGTGTGATGCATATTGTATAATCATGCCCACGGATACTTGAGGTGACAATGGAGTATCTAGGTGACATTAGGGTTTTGGTTGATTTGTGTCTTAAGGTGTTATTCTAGTATGAAGTCTTTTATAGATCGATCCGAAAGAATAACTTTGAGGTGGTTTCGTACCCTGCCATAATCTCTACGTTCGTTCGTTCTCCGCTATTAGTGGCTTCAGAGTGACTCTTTGTTGCATGTTGAGGGCTTGTTACATGATCTATCTATGTTATTATTGTTGAGAGAACTTGCACTAGTGAAAGTATGAACCCTAGGCCTTGTTTCCTATCATTGCAATATCGTTTACGCTCACTTTTATCATTAGTTACCTTGCTGTTTTTATATTTTCAGATTACAAAAACCCATATCTACTATCCATATTGCACTTGTATCACCATTTCTTCGCCGAACTAGTGCACCTATACAATTTACCATTGTATTGGGTGTGTTGGGGACACAAGAGACTCTTTGTTATTTGGTTGCAGGGTTGCTTGAGAGAGACCATCTTCATCCTACGCCTCGTACGGATTGATAAACCTTAGGTCATCCACTTGAGGGAAATTTGCTACTGTCCTACAAACATGTGCACTTGCAGGCCCAACAACGTCTACAAGAAGAAGGTTGTGTAGTAGACATCAAGCTCTTTTCTGGCGCCGTTGCCGGGGAGGCTAGGTAAGTGAAGGTATATCTTTAGATCTTGCAATTGAATCTTTTTGTTTCTTGTTTTAGCACTAGTCTAGTTTATAAAAGAAAACTAAAAAATGGAATTGAGTTTGCCTCATACGCTTCACCTTTTTAATATCTTTCGTGAGTATGATGGAAAGGATAATTGTGCTCAAGTGCTAGAAGAAGAAATCTCTAAATTGTTTGGCACTAAATATTTATATGATGAGCATGATTGCAATGTTGTTAGTATGAATTCCTTGAATATCCATGATGCTAATGATATGCAAAGCCACAAGCTTGGGGAAGCTATGTTTGATGAAGATGATATTTTTTGTCCCCCAAGCTTTGATGAGCAAATTTACTATGATGAAAGCATGCCTCCTTATCTATGATGATTATTGTGATGACACGTATGCTTTAAAGAATAATGATAACAATGAAACTTGTCATCTTGATCTTAATTTTTAATCATATGATAGTTATTTTGTTGAGTTTGCTCCCACTACTATTGATGAGAAGAATTTTGCTTATGTGGAGAGTAGTAAATTTTCTATGCTTGTAGGTCCTGAAAAGAATGCTTTAGATGCTGGTTATATTGTTGAATTCATTCATGATGCTACTGAATATTATTATGAGAGAGGAACATATGCTTGTAGGAGTTGCAATAATGTCAAGTTTCCTCTCTATGTGCTTAAAATCTTGAAGTTATGCTTGTTTTACCTTCCTATGCAAGTTGATTATTGTTCCCATAAGTTGTTTGCTCACAAAATCCCTATGCATAGGAAGTGGGTTAGACTTAAATGTGCTAGTCATATGCTTCATGATGCTCCCGTTATGTTTCAATTCTTATCCTTTATGTGAGCATCATTGCCGTCATCATGCCTAGCTAGAAAGGCATTAAAAAAAGCGCTTGTTGGGAGACAACCCAATATTTATCCTTACTGTTTTTGTGTGTCCATATGATTATGCTACTATAGTAATCATGTTTTATAGCTTTTTTTTAAGTAAAGTGCCAAGTAAGACCTTTGGGATGGCTTACGGTGATAGTTGTGTTGATCCTGCTGAAAATCAGAAACTTTTGCACCCAGTAAATTAGTTTTGTTAATTCACAGAAACGCGCTATTGATTTGATTATTTTTGCCCTGGATTGGTACACGAATTTCTTAGGACTTCCTAATTTGGTAGAATTGTTGGAGTTAGATGGGTTATTGGGCTGTTTTGGAGGGGTGTTGGGCTGCAAGACAAAAGGGGCTTTCGGGCTACGCGGTTAACCGTTGGAGTATCAAACAGACTCCAAATGGCACGAAACTTGACAGGCGGTCTACCGGTGGTATACCAAGGCCGCTTGGAAAACCTCGGGCCATTCCGAGAAAGTTTAAGACCCGCTCACAACAGGAGACGAAAAGGGGGACGCCGGAGGGCATAGGAGTGCCGGTTTGCAAAACAGACAACGGGGAAAATGCCCGGATGCATGAGACGAACACGTATGCAATGCAATGCACATGATGACATGATAAAATGCAACACGCAAGCACATGACATGGCAACAATGACGAATAACTAGCAGACACCTGGCGCATCGGATCCGGGGCGTTACAACACTCCTCCACTAACAAGAGATCTCGTCCCGAGATCTTAGGACCGAGACGGAAGGGAAAAGGGATGAGGTGAAACAAGTACTCAAGAGAAGAAGCAAACAATCAAGAGCACTCGAGAAGAAGAGAGGAGCGATGAGAATGACGAGAATTGAAAGCTCACGGAATCAGATAGACTATGAAACCACTCCGGTTAGAATGAGATAAAAAACGAATAAGACTGAAAGGATATAGGCAGCACTCCGACTGAACATGGAAAGAATAGAACATGAACTTGAGAGGATGGAATGATACTTGATGAACTCTTGAAGAATGAATTAAATCATGAAGAGCCACCATGAAGAACTCCGGTGACAAAAGGGTGACGGGATAGAATGAAGGAAGAAAAAATAAGATTAAGGCCTTGCGATGATTAAGATGGAGCGTCGACGAAATAGTCGAGGAAATTTGAACTCCGGAAGAGAAAGATGAATCACTTGGAATCAAGATTTTATTCATCAATAACAAACTCCGAAGGAAGGGACTACTCACTTGGATGAAATAAGAATAAGATTTGTTGTATGCTTATCCTTCATCGAATTAAATTGATGACAAACGAATTTTGCATCTTACTTATTCTTCTTGAAAAGGATTTAGAAGTGACATATCACAAACTTGAGAAGGTCTTCATGAACCACCGGTAGGATTGAAAGAAGGAATGGATTAATATGGTAATCAAAGAAAAAGAATCTTGAACGAACCACCGTAAGAATTAGAAAATGATTGATGAAAGAGAATGAATCACTGGGAAGAATTTAGAAGAACCAAATATGCTCGAGGGGATTTAGATGCACAAGAACGAAGAGATAACAAGCTGATTAAAGAATACCAGACACATGCACCGGGATAATTAGAGAACGATAACTGGAATGATGGCCTCCGGTGAAAAGAAACGGGAAAACAACTCCTGACATACTCCGGATGGGTAAGAAAAGAATATCTGACAATTGGAATAATTCTCGAGGATAACATGAAGCTAGAACCACGAAACTTCGAGAGAACGGACAAGATTTAGAGGAAAGACTCTTCTTCGGTCTTCAAATGACGACGGGAAACAACACCAAAATAACTGAGGTACTCTGGTAGAATGAAAACCGAAAAGGTTGAGCCAACACTGAAAAGAATTAGAAAGCGAACTTGGAGAAGGCATGTGACTGATGGAATCCATTCTTACGTCACACTTGAAAAGAATTGAGAATGGCTCCGGAATAATTAGAAGAGTCAGGTAAGATCCTGGGAAAAGACCTGTGGGTTAGGGCCCACTGAAGAGAAAAACACCATTGGAAACGGATGATGAAAAGATAGATGAAGCACTGGAGCAATTGAAATATTTGAATGAGGTGGCAACCTAGAATTAATTCTAACACAGACGAATCTCCTGAGATGTCTTCCAAACTCCGGAATGATTGAATGGCGAGAGGCAAACGAGCAAGGAGAACACTTGATCCAAGGAAAAGAATGTGATCAACCCGAAAAAAAACTTGAATTGAGTCCACTGGAAAAGAAGAAGAGATGAAGAATGTCAAACAAAAGAGAATTCACCAGTTGAAACAACTGAGGGAAGACTGAAAATGCTCCACACGAATGAAATTTATGGTCGTTACAGACTCAAGCTCCGGGAAGAAGAGGGTGGGAGGGCGGAAAAACAAAGGCAACTTTGAAAAGGGAAAAACCGATAAATAACTTGAAGAGAAAAACACCGGTTGAAATAATTGAGGAAAGAAAGCAAAGACTTCGCACGAGTAGAATGGATACTCGATTACAGACTCCGGATCCGAGAAGAGAAGGGGAGGGTGGGTGGGAAAAGAAAACAACTGAGGACAGAGAAACAACTTCATTGAGAGCGAACTGAGGATTGAACTCAATGATGAAGAGGCTCGAGTCAACTTGACGAGAAATGCACCGGATGAAAAGAGACAAGAACCAATGATCGGAAAACCAACTGCATGAACCTAAAGAAAATTTGAAAGGGAAGAGGAGTAATTCAAAACACATATGTCAAGATTCCTCACAAGAGTGACGAAGAGGCTGAGGAGTAAAAAGAATTCCTACTCTCCGATATAACTAGACTCAGAAAACAGTTTTCTTCTAGACTCAACAACGGCCAAGCTACACGATCAAACAAGGGGGGGCTCCTAAGGTCGGTCGAGGCTCTAATACCAACTTGTCACGCCCAATATGCGATACTATCCTAAAGAGACTCGAAGGCCCCACCAAGGATAGAACCGCATAATGAAACGCTTTTGCAAGGTGGATATCATTACATCAACATTACATAATAGATGGGGATACATACAAGAGGCATACAATGCCACACGAATACAACATCATCTTACATAAGAGCACCATCCGACTACGGATGAAACACAAACAGAAACTCAAACGACATCCACCCTGCTAGCCCAGGCTGCCGACCTGGAACCTATCCCCTGATCGAAGAAGAAGCAAAAGAAGAACTCCAAAACAAGCAAACATCGCTCTCGCGTCATGATCATCGCATAACATGTAACTGCAACTGTTGTTGTAGTAATCTGTGAGCCACGAGGACTCAGCAATCCCATTACCATGGGTATCAAGACTAACAAAGCTTAAAGGGAAAGGAAGGGGTAAAGTGGTGAGGTTGCAGCAGCGACTAAGCATATATGGTGGCTAACATACGCAAGTAAGAGCGAGAAGAGAAGCAAAGGAACGGTCGTCAACTAGTAATGATCAAGAAGTGATCCTGAACTCCTACTTACGTCAAACATAACCCAAAAACCGTGTTCACTTCCCGGACTCCACCGAAAAGAGACCATCACGGCTACACACACGGTTGATGCGTTTTGATTCGGATCTGGTGTCAAGTTATCTACAACCGGACATTAACAAATTCCCATCTTCCCATAACCGCGGGCATGGCTTTCAAAAGTTTATACCCTGCAGGGATGTCCCAACTTAGCCCATGATAAGCTCTCGCGATCAACGAAGGATATACCTTCTCCCAGGAAGACCCGATCAGATTCGGAATCCCGGTTTACAAGACATTTCGACAATGGTAAAACAAGACCAGCAAGACCACCCGCTGTGCCGACAAATCCCGATAGGAGCTGCACATATCTCGTTCTCAGGGCACACCGGATAAGCTAAGCGTACAGGTACCGACGTAATCCAAGTTGCCAAGGAATGGTCCCGCATGGTGCTCTAGTTTGGACCAACACTCGGAGGAGCACTGGCCCGGGGGGGTAAAATAAAGATGACCCTCGGGCTCCGGAAACCCAAGGGAAAAAGGGCTAGGTGAGGCAAATGGTAAAACCAAGGTTGGGCCTTGCTGGAGGAGTTTTATTCAAAGCGAACTGTCAAGGGCGTCCCATAAATCACCCAACCGCGTAAGGAACGCAAAATCCAGGAACATAACACCGGTATGACGGAAACTAGGGCGGAAAGAGTGGAACAAAACACCAGGCATAAGGCCGAGTCTTCCACCCTTTACCAAGTATAGAGATGCATTAATAATATAAGAGATATTGTGATATCCCAACATAATCCTGTCCATCATGGGGCAATCTTCACCTTCACCTGCAACTAACAACGCTATAAGAGGGGCTGAGCAAAGCCGTAACATAGCCAAACAATGATTTGCTAGGAAGGGTGTCAAAGGTTAGAGGTTCATGGCAATTTGGGAGGCTTGATGAGCAAAAGATAGGTAGCACAGCATAGCGATAGAACGAAGCAACTAGCATAGCAATGATAGTAGTGAGATCCAGGGTGACGGTCATCTTGCCTGAAATCCCGCAAGGAAGAAGAACGAGTCCATGAAGAAGACGAAGCCACAAAGACGAACCAAGCGTAGACGAACAAATCCTCATGATCGCAACGAAACGGGAACTATCGAGAAGAAGCACACAACATAGTAAACACACCACACATATACAAGACGCACAGCCAAGCATGATGCATGACAAAGCTACATGAGGGCATGTACAGTGGTTGATAAGATAGTCTTATCTTAAATTTTGCATGTAATTTAGAGATGACAAAAAAAATGTCTACAATGGGTCATCACTTAGTCTTATCTTCAAAAACTAGCTATTCCTAAAAACATGGTGAGACAAATTATGCTAAGAGATCATCTCTTGCCTTCTCTTAAATAAGAGAAGACAAGTCTTTTCTTATGAGTTCTCTCTCCTCCACCTCATCATTTATCTTAGGTGGCACTCCTAAGATAGCACCATTGTACATGCCCTGAAGCTACTCATGGCAAAAGATGATGCATACAAGAACAACACATCAAGGCAAGTTTAAATGAGGCCGGAAACAACATATAACAATTCCGGTAAGTCCTCATATGCAAATTCCGAAATTGGTCCAGATCTGAACAAACATTATGTTCAAGTTGTTAAACAGCAAGTTAAGATGCACCAAGATGATCTACACGAGATTCTAGTCAAGTTACATATAAAGTTCATTTAGTTCGGAGCTACGGCCTAGAAGATATGAACAAAACAAGTTAAGCATGGCATTGATGCAAAATGCATACAAACATCAGGCAAACACCTCAAAACATGGATGCAACATGATAATATGAAGCTACATGCAAAATCAAGCAAGTTTCATATAGAGCACACTCAAAATGGAGCAACGGTTCAACACATACACTCTATACAAGTTTAAAGGACAAGCTGTCCAAAACAGCAACTAGGCATATTGCAAGCATCAAAACAACATACTATAGTACCCCAACATGAGAGCAAAAGGCATGGACATGATGTACAGGTAAAGAACGACAAAACATGAACACTGAGCTATCTCCAAAAATCACTAGAACATGCTCAAACACACATGGCAAGATTGCAAATAATACCAGTTTCAGGCTTAGCAGAAATAACATCAGGTTGCAATGTTTAGAGCTATCGAACAATATACTACAGGAACTTAACATGGCAAGCAAAGGCATGGAATGAACCTACTAATTTCAAAGAACAAAAGTCCCTTACTCACCAAGAGCCAAAAAGGAACAGAAGATATGATGGCACCCATGTAAACATAGCAAGTTATATGACAGATTCATACATGGCAGAAACAACGATAAGTAGGCATGTTGGTGAGCCTGTACCACTCACCACAGAGCATTACATGGCATGGCAAGGCAACCAACAGTAAGAAGGAAAGTTTATGAAGCTATACATGGCAATAGAAAGTTCATAGGGTGCATGTATAACTAGCAACACACATGGCAAAACTGAACTTAATGTTAACAAGCTGACAGCAACATTATTTAGCAATTTGAGAGCAATATTACAACAAGCTACAGCAGGCTATAAATGCAACCAGGGGCATGTATGGATAGATCATGATATGTATAACAAAACATCCTTAGTGAACATCTCCATATTATGCATAGAATGACTTGTAGCAGCAGGTTTACATAGCATCACCAAATAACAGATTCAGCCTAGCAAAACAGTAACAGCAAGTACACTACTTCACAAGCTCGATTCACTCACCACAAGTCATTGCATGACAAGATAAGCATAACGTCAGCAAGAAGACATGTTTATGAAACTAACCAAGGCAAGAACAAGTTCATAGCATGCAAGGACCAACTACAACAACCTTGGCAAAATTGAATAACATGTAAACAATCTGCCAGGAAACATTTTATAGCAAAAGTAGAGCAACAAAATGACATGCTAGACTACTCCATAATTGCAAACAGGGGCATGGATGGATAAAGCAGAAGCATATGTTCAAAACATCCTTACTGAAGTATCTCAAAATATGCTTAGATCTCTCTGTAGCATCAAGTTTACATGGCATCAAAATAACAGCAGAACAGGGACTAAAATCAGCAACATCACGAAGCCTAGTTTGCATGCTTGTTCTAGTCACCACGTTGATCACAAAAATACATGGCATACACCCCTGTAAATATGGCATGATGTAGCACAAAACACATGTAGACATCAACCTCATAGGATGCACACATCAAACATGGCAAAAATGACAAATGAACATGTTCTGTTAACAAACAGCAGACAACATTATATAGCACTCTTGCAACAATGATTCAGGCATCAAGATGGACTCAAACAAACATGGCACAATGGAACAAAATGGAGAGCATCTCACAATGAACATTTCGACATATTACACGCACAAAACGGAGTAGTATGCAGCAAGTTATGATGTGATGAACATGACATGATAATATCAAAATAACAGGGACTTAGGCAAAATTCGGGGTCAACCTTGTCTGCACGGATATCGAGGTTGACCGGAGAGCTCGCCGGAGATGGAAGGGACGGCGGCCGAGGTCGAGGGAGAGGTCGGGGAAGCCGGGGAAGGGCGGATCCGGCCGACCCCTGGCCGGATCTGGCCGGAGAAGGGCACGGGGCCGGCGAGCTCGCGGCCAGAGCTGCGGCGGCGGCGGGCGAGGTCGCCGGCGCGGGGCGGCGCACGAGGCCACTGGCGACGGATCTCTGGAGGGCGGGGCGAAGCGGAGGCGGGCCACGGCGGGGAGGCGGCGACGGGGCAGCGACCGGCGGAGGCCGAGGCGAGGCGGCGGAGGGCGGCGGCGGAGGCACGGGCGCGCCGGCGGGCGGCGGCCGGCCGGCGACGCGCGGGCGGGACGCGGCCCAGAGGAGTGCGTGGGCGAGCGAGCGCGGGATCGGGCCCGCGCGGGCCCCGGATGGGCTCCGCGGGCCGCGGCGGCGGAGGGACGGCGGCGGACAATGTGGCAGCTGCGGAGTGGACGGGGGGAGCGGGGCGGACGTGTCCGGCCGTCACAGACGTGTCCGGTGGCGGCGGGAGGAAGAGGACTAGGGTTAGGGAAGGATTCATCCGCGAATTTCGGGGAGATGGGCTAATTTATAGATTCTGGGAGCTAGCAGAGTCCAAATGAGGAGCGGTTTTCGCCCACACGATTGTGATCGAACGACCGAGAGCATGGAGGGGAGTTAGATGGGTTATTGGGCTGTTTTGGAGGGGTGTTGGGCTGCAAGACAAAAGGGGCTTTTGGGCTACGCGGTTAACCGTTGGAGTATCAAACAGACTCCAAATGGCATGAAACTTGACAGGCGGTCTACCGGTGGTATACCAAGGCCGCTTGGCAAACCTCGGGCCATTCTGAGAAAGTTTAACACCTGCTCACAACAGGAGACGAAAAGGGGGACGCCGGAGGGCATAGGAGTGCCGGATTGCAAAACCGACAACGGGAAAAATGCTCGGATGCATGAGACGAACACGTATGCAATGCAATGCACATGATGACATGATAAAATGCAACACGCAAGCACATGACATGGCAACAACGACGAATAACTAGTAGACACCTGGCGCATCGGATCCGGGGCGTTACACTCGCACTACATGGTGTTTGAGAAACGGATGACCAAGACACAGTCTTTCAGAAGCGTTAGCACCTTACGATGGGTATACAGTTACACCTACTTTTCCCTACATCTGCTAATCTACCATTGTAAGAGTTCACGCGACTTAATCAACTATGCTAGAGCCCATAGTAGCTTGTGGCTGCACACGGAAGTTTCTAGTATGAATAATCTTATGATCCCTTTGAGCCTGGGTGGCGGTCCATAGGATAATCACACGGTACCCCGGGATTTCTTAATAAACAGGCAACACTAGGTTCCCCAGGTGCCTCAATCCACCGAGATGTGTGTTAAAGTAGCCACCTTAAGTTAACCATTAATTAACAATACTCACATCTGTCATGTATACACTCACCCAATCCACGTCTACAAGCATAGCATAACATTATAAGCAAACGTAGAAGTAACTCCCAAAGGTTTGATAATAAACACGACAATAGGTACTACCTCATCTACTTCCCAAAACCCATATGTTAAACAGATCCTAACCATGCAATTGTTTGAGGATTGATCTAATGCAATAAAACTTGGTAGTAAAGAGGTATGATCAAAGTGTTACTTGCCTTGCTGATGATCCGTGAAACCTAGAGACTCGTAGTAGCATGCTGCGCACTCTGGGTACTCTATCACAAACAAACAAGCATACAATAAGCACTCATCTAAAGCATGAGTAAAACTCAAATTAGAGATCTAACCAGAAAGTTCAACTTAAGAACTCG
Source organism: Triticum aestivum (assembly GCF_018294505.1). NCBI lineage: Eukaryota > Viridiplantae > Streptophyta > Magnoliopsida > Poales > Poaceae > Triticum > Triticum aestivum. Next base: position 161,352,655 of record NC_057804.1, on the reverse strand, counting down.
GATCTGCAAAAAGAATCAAATCAAACGAAGCAACGAAACTCAAACGACGAAAGAAACAAGCTTCATTTACTAATCTGGACCTAACTCAAATATTACAGTAGCAAAAACTTGTTTGAGTTAGTTAAACGAAAAGAGGGTTTCGAGACGAAACTCTAGGCGCTTGAATCGCCTGATTCCGATAAACGAGCGAAAAGTTATACTAAAACGAAAATCGGATCACAAATCACGATCGAAAATAATCGCAAAAAACCCGAGAAAAAGAAAAACTGACAAACAAGCTAAATAATGAACGTTCGCTATTTACAGCTAAACGATGAACACCGTTCATTAAAATGAACGTACGGACGAACATCTGCAAAACAAATAAACCGTCGGAAAAACTGACCAAACGAAATAAACCGGAAATTCTAAAAAAACAGATCTAGATCTAGGGTTTACCGAAATAAACAGAAAAAAAGGCGGCGGCGGTCAACTCCGGCGGCGGCGGTCAACTCTGGCGGCGGCGGCGTCTCCGGCGGCTGCTGGGGCGGCGACGTCAGCTGGGGCGACGACGGCTAGGGTTTGGGGGCACGGGTGGGCTGCAGGCGGCGGTGGGCTGCGGGGCAGGGGGTCCCCGGCTTATAAAGCCCCCCGGGCAGAGTCCCGGTCGGGTACGGCCCGAAGTCGGTTTCCTTTTTTTAAAATATTTTCGACGTGCAGAAAAAGAAAGAAAAGAAATACTAAACGGACTCCAAAAATCCCGAAATAAATTTTCCCCGTCCTCTAAAAATAAGCCGGACAAGAAGAACATTTATTTGGGCCTAAAATGCAATTTTGAAAAACGCATATTTTTCCTATGCAAATAAAATAGCAATAAAAATATTTATTTGTTTTTAATATTTTTCCTCCAATATTTCATTATTTTTGTGGAAGTCATATTATCCCCTCTCATATATTTTGAATATGAAATATTTTCAGAGAGAAAAATAATTAAAACAAATGATCCTCATTTCGATATTTGATAAAACTCAAATATGAAAATCATGAAATCCCCAACTCTCTCTGTGGGTCCTTGAGTTGCTTAGAACTTCGAGGATCGCGAATCGAAATGCAATAAAACATGATATGCATGAATGATCTATGTATAACATTCCAAATTAAAAATTTGGGATGTTACAAACCTACCCCCCTTAAGATGAATCTCGCCCTCGAGATTCGGGTTGGCTAGAAAATAGGTGAGGGTGGTCCTTCCGTAGGTCTTCCTCTCGCTCCCAGGTGGCTTCATCTTCGGTATGGTGACTCCACTGAACTTTGCAGAACTTGATAACCTTGTTGCGTGTGACTCGGTTGGCAAACTCGACAATCTTGACTGGTTTCTCTCCATAGGTCAAATCACTATCCAACTGAATTGCTTCCAGTGGCACTGTATCTCTTAAAGGTATATCGGCCATCTCTGCGTGGCACTTCTTCAACTGGGAAACGTGGAACACATCATGAACTCCAGACAATCCTTTGGGCAATTCTAACTTGTAAGCAACTTCTCTCATACGCTCCATAACTTTGTATGGTCCCACAAAACATGGTGCTAACTTTCCCTTAACTCCAAAACGCTTAACTCCTTGAAGTGGGGACACACGAAGATAAACTTTGTCTCTGACTTTGTAAATTGTCTCCTTGTGTTTAGAATCCGCATAGCTCTTTTGCCTGGACTGGGCTACCTTGAGTCTATCGCAAATCAGCTTAACCTTCTCTTTAGACTCTTTAATCAAATCTAGTCCAAACAACTGACGATCTCCAACTTCGTCCCACAACAACGGTGTCCTGCACCTTCTTCCGTACAAAGCTTCGAAAGGGGCCATCTTCAAACTGGATTGATAACTGTTGTTGTAAGAAAACTCTGCATATGGAAAATTGTCGTCCCAACTAGATCCATAATCTAGCGCACAAGATCTCAACATGTCCTCCAGAAACTTCTCCTGCTTAGCTGCATCTGTAGCAACGTCATCTGGGGCATAACGTGCTAATTTACTAAAATCATCCACATACTGGCCAACACTACGTTCTCCTTGGCGTAAGTTGCGAAACTCACGCTTCTTCATGGCCATAGCTCCTGCTGAAACATGGGCAGTACGGAAAGCCTGCTGAAATTGGTCCCATGTGAGAGTGTCAATGGGGTAAGTAGCTGTGAAATTCTCCCGCCATGATGCTGCGGGTCCATCAAGCTGATGTGTGGCAAAACGCTCTCTCTCTGCATCTGTGCATCCTGCAATGGCCAACTCCCTTCCAATCTTGCGGAGCCAATCATTTGCAACTATCGGCTCGGTGCTACTAGAGAACACGGGCGGATTAAGCGTCAAGAAACGGGCTAAGTGATCAACAGGTGGTGGTGGTGGTGGGTTGTTGTTGTTGTTGTTCCCCTGATTCTAATTCTGGACTAGTATCTGCATCAATGCATTTTGCTGCTGAATCAACTGGGTGAGCTCCGGTGGGAAAGCAAATCCATTGTCGCGTCTCGGAGGCATCTGAGGGTTTAGAAAAGATGAGAATACAGAATAGAATGAGGTCTAGATAGAAAACACTACCCATATGCCATAAGACAAACACGATCAATATCACTTCAATAATTTCAAACAAGGGCATACATCGATCTAACTATCGTTACAAAAGTGCTCGGACTATGCTATATACATGGGGGAAATACTACTACTGTTATGGTGGTCGTCTAGAAAAATTGATCGGTCGAAGACTCCATGATATCTGCTCCAGCTTCATCAACATAGTCATCATCACTTTCGTCAGGGTCTAAGTCAGTGTCGTCGATGATGATGTAGTTCTCCGGGCAAGTGGAATCGTCGTCTTCTCCTCCTGGCGCGGGGTATCCCATGAATACTCTTAGCTTCTTCTTCAGGTCATCATTCTTCTCCACGAGTGTCGTCATTTCCTCCTCATATCCATCACGTGCAGTCTTGAGTTCTTCTTCTAGCTCCGTGATCCTAGTCATTACCTTCTTCAGATCTATCATGCTTGCGCACATCTGGTTCTCCTAGCGACGAATGTGCTGGTTTAACTCTTGGATGACAGTTGCAATAGATCTATCCTTCTTGGTGCTGATCATCTCCCATTGCTCATCTCGGCACCCACAAATCTGGTAGATAGTATCCTTGAGATCCTTATGGTAAACTTCTCTAATGCGTCCCATGGTGATGTGGGCTGCCATGCTCTTTCCTAGACTCCAGGTTGGTGCATCAAAGGAAAACTCTGTGGGCTCAATGATTGGCTTGAACGTCCTTCCTGGAACTTGAACTTGAATCATCCAATGCTCCTCTTCTGGTAAAGTGGTGATGTAGGTCCTGGTGAAACTTGGTACTCCGATATTCAGGTACCTAGTGACTTCCTTCAAGTGACATCCGAAAGGTGTATCTTCATCCGGTTGGGTAAACTTGGTCCTCGCATCCGCCATCCAAAAAGAGTAGAAAAGGAGAGGAGTCAGAAATGGGAAGAGAGTAGTGATCTATGGCTTTAATTTATTGGTCGTGTCCTATAGTCCGCGTGTGCTCAGATACCATCTTGTAGCGACCAGACCTCAAACAGCCTGATCTTTGTGCATCAGTGTCATCCCTGGATCGGTAATGCTGACATGCACAGTACTTGAAGGATTTATAACAGAGTAGCAATCACACACTTATTACATCGAATGTCTCAAAAAGGACTTATTACAATAAATATGGCTTAAGGACATCTAATAACGACAACAGTGGAAGGCTTGGAAGATAAAGCGAGTCCATCAACTCCAACGGCATCACTGAGTGAAAGATCACGACCTAAGGCACCTTACTCATCATCTGAAAAGTCTGCAACATGAACGTTGCAGCCTGAAAACGGGTCAGCATATAGAATATGCTGGCAATGTAACACATAGAGAGTAATGAACAGAATATAGCTATCACTACATGCATATATGGCTTGGTGGAAAGCTCTATGGTTACAGTTTTGCATAAAGCCAATTTTTCACTACAACAAAGGAATAAATTTTATTTAACTATCATGGTGGTTGTTAAACATTGAGAAGGTTCACCCAACTCAATCCCAATTAAGCATCATCATTAAACCCAATCAAAATTTAAATTAAGTAACATGTTGAGATCCACATGATTATCCAAGAACTAGATACTCAAAATGTCCATAACCGGGGACACGGCTAACCATGATTAGTTTATACACTCTGCAGAGGTTTGCGCACTTTTCCCCACAAGACTCGGTCTCCTCCGTTGGATTTCTCGCACTACATGGTGTTTGAGAAATGGATGGCCGAGGCACAGTCTTTCAGAAGCGTTAGCACCTTACGATGGGTAGACAGTTACACCTACTTTCCCCTACATCTGCTAGTCTACCACTGTAAGAGTTCACACGACTTAATCAACTATGCTAGAGCCCATAGTAGCTTGTGGCTGCACACAAAAGTTTCTAGAATGAATAATCTTATGATCCCTTTGAGCCTGGGTGGCGGTCCATAGGAGAATCACACGGTACCCCGGGATTTCCAAAAAAAAAAGCAGGCAACACTGGGTTCCCCAAGTGCCTCAATCCACCGAGATGTGTGTTAAAGTAGCCACCTTAAGTTAACCATTAATTAACAATACTCACATCTGTTATGGATACACTCACCCAATCCACGTCTACAAGCATAACATAGCATTATAAGCAAACATAGAAGTGACTCCCAAAGGTTTGATAATAAACAGGACAATAGGTACTACCTCATCTACTTCCCAAAACCCACATGTTAAACAGATACTAACCATGCAATTGTTTGGGGATTGATCTAATGCAATAAAACCGGGTAGTAAAGAGGTATGATCAAAGTGTTACTTGCCTTGCTAATGATCCGTGAAACCTAGAGACTCGTAGTAGCACACTGCGCACTCCGGGTACTCTATCACAAACAAACAAGCATACAATAAGCACTCATCTAAAGCATGGGTAAAACTCAAATAAGAGATCTAACCAGAAAGTTCAACTTAAGAACTCCAGTTTGCAAAAAGAATCAAATCAAATGAAGCAACAAAACTCAAACGACGAAAGAAATAAGCTTCATTTACTAATCTGGACCTAAGTCAAATTTTACAGTAGCAAAAACTTGTTTGAGTTGGTTAAACGGAAATAGGGTTTCGAGACGAAACTCTAGGCGCTTGAATCGCCTAATTCCGATAAACGAGCGAAAAGTTATACTAAAACGAAAATTGTATCAGAAATCACGATCGAAAATAATCGCGAAAAACCTGAGAAAAAGAAAAACTGACGAACAGGCTAACAAACGAACGTTCGCTATCTGCAGCTAAACGGTGAACACCGTTCGTTAAAACAAAAGTATGGACGAACGTCCGCAAACAAATAAACCGTCAGAAAATCGACCTAAAAAATATAAACCGGAAATTCTAAAAAAACCGGATCTAGATCTAGGGTTTACCGAAATAAACCGGAAAAAAAGGGCGGCGGCGGTCAACTCCGGCGGCAGCGGCGGCTGGGGCGGCGGCGGCTAGGGTTTGGGGGCGCGGGTGGGCTGCGGGCGGCGATGGGCTACGAGGCAGGGGGGCCCTGGCTTATAAAGCCCCTCGGGTGGAGTCCCGGTCGGGTACGGCCCGGAGTCGGTTTCCTTTTTTTTAATATTTCCGACATGCAGAAAAAGAAAGAAAAGAAATACTAAACAGACTCCAAAAATCCCGAAATAATTTTTCCCCGTCCTCTAAAAATAAGCCGGACAAGAAGAACATTTATTTGGGCCTAAAATGCAATTTTGGAAAACATATATTTTTCCTATGCAAATAAAATAGCAATATAAATCCCAAATAAAAATATTTATTTTTTTAATATTTTTCCTCCAATATTTCATTATTTTTGGGGAAGTCGTATTATCCCCTCTCATATATGTTGAATATGAAATATTTTCGGAGAGAAAAATAATTAAAACAAATGATCCTCGTTTCGATATTTGATAGAACTCAAATATGAAAATCGTTGCTTAGAATTTCGGGACCACGAATCGAAATGCAATAAAACATGATATGCGTGAATGATCTATGTATAACATTCCAAATTGAAAATTTGGGATGTTACAATTCATATCAAACCTGCAAAACAAAGTTATGCATAGAATCGTATTCTACTGGTTTGTGTGTCGGGTACGAAATACATGGCGCTGCGCACACGTCATTTTCGGAAATCACAGATCACATCTGAACTCCGATCACGCTGAATATTCTGATCTGACCGATCTTATCGATCATCGCATGTCCGATTTGGGTTTATGTTTCACTGTTAACCCCGATGGCGGATACCGACCGGTGGGGGTAGGTTGTGTCACGACCTCATCGACTCCGATCATCAGAAAACATAGCCTCTTCAATCCCCATGTGCAATTGATCTCATCAACCGTGCACATAGCCGATCTCATCAAGGACAACAGATCTCATCTGCTGCCTCCACATATCTAATATGCATACGATCTGAATCCAAATCCTATAGCAGAGGCTCTGATACCACTGTTGGGTTCTACGGTAGGGTGCGTCGACTGCAAATTAAAATGTTCCTATGCATAGAACAACAGGAACATGCTACAGGAGATGTATCACAGTTCGTTACCACTAGACACGCAGTGCCATGTAGCGGAAGAAGAGTTGGGGCAGCGCGTCCACGTGGATCATCTCCTCCTCGTCCGATCTCACTCGAACAGTCGGTCGTCCGATCCCACGTACAAGTTCGCCGGAGCGGTGCAAGTGCACCACCTCTAACGGTATCCGCGCGTGCAGGAGGAACACTATGCGGCGGACTGCTAGGTGCGATCACATAGTCGGCAGCGAGTGTAGGTGGCTATTTGCAACACATGCAAACCCTAGTGACAGTGCCGAAGCGATCAACCAAATGAGTGTGCCGCACCTCCACTTTATATAGGCGTCCGTCGCGGGCTCAACACTTGGGCCTCGCACGGACCCTAAAGCCCACAAGTCTACTCGGTCAAAATCCAAATACAGCTCGGATCACATCCGGCCAGTGTCCTCGGATCCGACCTCTTAGGTTCCTTCCCTTAAGCGCGCGACCCCTTAGGTTCAAGTCGGCTTGGTCACAGTTCGGATCACCTCCGACCTGTACGGTTGGTAGCGGCCTCTAGCAAGGCATGCCAACCACCAAGCAGACTATGAAGCTGGTTAGGCGAACCTGTACAAGTGTCACACTTCTATTCCCTTTGTCGCACGATATATGTTGTCGGGCTCAAGGCGAGACTGTCATCCTTGTGCTAGCCCGACCTCTTTCTCATTCCAGTGATACCGACCACAAATCGGATTATCTCATAATCCCTGTCGCATGGCCATGCTTATCCTGGTCGGATCACACGAGGGGCCCAAAGTATATCTCTCCTGATTGGAGGGGCAAATCCCATCTTGCTCGACCATGTCTCACAGCATGGGACTGGACAAACCCGAAACCTACCTTTGTAACTACACAGTCACGGAGTAGCGTTTGGCCGGCCCAAAGCAAGTATGTCACCATCCCGAGTACATGCGTCAGCTCAGATCTTAGGACATAGAACGTATGTTGTACTAGAGACTCACAGATGACATATCGCTGTGTCTCATAGTTGGGTCTGTCCGAGTCGGACCTTATCTCGACTCGGATCCGACTACGTCGAATCCGACCAGACCTTTCCAAGTCCATATTATCCGGTTAGCATCCAATGCTCCATGGCTAGTGAGACCGAGCCATCGACCGTGTCATATGCTAGTCTAGTCGGCCGCGTGTCCACACAGCCCTTTCGACTAGGGACCTTTCAGGACAGTTATCATACAATGCGTAGTCCCACAAACAAGTCACGTACTTGCTGATACACATGATTGATAATGTCCAAGGACTATCTTTATTCATAAACACATAGGAAATATCATCATACATGATTGCCTCTAGGGCATATCTCCAACATCTCCTTGGTGGCGCGAGGTGGGATCGAGGGGATCGGGACGAGAGGAGGCTGGTAGCGGGCTAGGGTTAGTAGATGGTGGGGGCGCCTGGGCTAGCAGGCTTGCATGTGGCCTAAGGCCCAGGGGGATAAGGGGACTTCCTTTTTATTTTTTTATTCAGTTTTTATTTTTCTTTTAGTACCGAATGAGTTTTGTTTTTAACAAAACCTGGCACATAATTCTAACATAACATATTGAGATGGGACAAAAACTATGGGGTCAAAAGGAGTTGTCTAACCATTATTAGAAATTGGAAAGGTCAATTTTAAATGCTGCTAGACCACTAAATAAATTTCTAGGGGCACCTGGGAATCCAAAAGAGGTTGGTCTCAACATAACAACGATCAGGGTAATTTTTAGGATAAGGTGAACATTTTAGTTTTACTGTTTGAAGAAATAAATATTTGACTTGCATTTTAATTTTGAAATTGGACCGGTTTCAATTCAAGTGAGATTAGCAACAGTAATACTGATGACTAGGCACCATTAATGTAACGCCCCGGATCCGATGCGCCAGGTGTAGGCCAGTTATTCATCGTCATTGCCATGTCATTTGCTTAAGTGTTGCATTTTGCCATGTCATCATCTGCATTTCATCCGCATGTTTTCCAAAACTTACATCCGTTCGGGTTCTCCCGGTCCTCTCTGTTGTCCGTTCGGAGTCCGGACCATTCGCGCGCGCTCGTCGCCCCCTCTCAGACCTTGTTTCATGTACGAGTGTTAAACTTTCTCGGAATGGCCCGAGTCTTGCCAAGTGGCCTTGGTATACCACCGGTAGACCGCCTGTCAAGTTTCGTGCCATTTGGAGGTCGTTTGGTACTCTAACGGTTAACCGGGTAACCGTAAAAGCCTCTTTTGTCTTGCAGCCCAACATCCTTCCAAAGTGGCCCAAAACCCATCTAACTCCCTTCCATGCTCTTGGTCGTTTGATCACGATCGTGTGGGCGAAAACCGCTCCTCATTTGGACTCTCCTAGCTCCCTCTATCTATAAATAGGTCCTCCCCCCGAATTTTCGCGGATGAAACCCTAGCCTAGCCTCCCTCTCGCCCACCGGACATGTCCGCCTCCAGCCGGACGTGTCCGCCGCCGCGCCTCAGCCAATCCGGAGCCGCCACGTGGCAAGCACCTCCGCGCGCCACCACGGGCCCGCGAGCCCACGGCCGGCCCTCCCGGCCCGCCGCCTCTCCGCGCGTCTGCTACGAGCGCCTCCCCGCGCCCTCCGCTCGCCAGCCGGTGCTCCGCCGCGCAGGTTCCTCGTTGGCGAAGCCTCCGCCGCAGCTCCCGTCGCCTCCCCGGCCCGCGCCTCGCCTCCGCCGCCCGCGGGTCGCGCCGCCCGCATCGACCCCAGCCGCCGCCGGCAGCCATCGTCGCCCAGCGCTGCCGCGGCCTCGTCGGACCGCCGTTCCCCGCCGCCGGCTGCCCGGATCTGGTGCCGCCCGGTCGCCGCCGCCTCGCCTGGCCTCTTCCCCGATCCAGGAGGGATCGGGAGGAGGGAGACCTCCACGTGGGCCACGGCCCAGCCTCCCCTTCCCCCCGGCCCAGACCCGCTGTCCCATAGGCCCTCTGGTGAGGACCCGCTAGGCCCCGCTCTGTGCGTGTTTTAGTTATTTAGCGCTCGTTAGTTCTTTTTCCAGAATGACCAAGTCCCCGTAGTATTTTGACATTATCATGCCATGTTCATCGCATCATATCTCTGTGCATGTAGCTCCGTTTCGTGCGTGTAATATGTCAAATTGTTCGTCTCAACGAGTACTTCATTTCATTCCATTGCATCATGTTCATTTGAGCTCATCCTGAAGCCTGAATCATCATTGCAAGAGTGCTTCATGATGTTGTCTGTTGTCTGTTAACAGAACTTGCTCTTTTGTCATTTTTGCCATGTTTGATGTGTGCATCCTATGAGGTTGATGTCTACATGTGTTTTGAACTATGCCATGTCTTCTTTGCAGAGGTGCTTACCATGTATTTTTGTGATCAATGTGGTGACTAGCACAAGCATGTAAACTAGGCATCGTGATGTTGCTGATTTTAGTCCCTGTTCTGCTGTTATTTTGATGCCATCTAAACATGATGCTACAGAGAGATCCATGCATATTTTGAGATACTTCAGTAAGGATGTTTTCAACATATGGTTATCCTCTATCCATTCATGCCCCTGCTTGCAATTGTGGATAGTCTAGCATGTCATTTTCGTGATCTACTTTTGCTTCAAAATGCTTCCTCGCAGATTGTTTACATGTTATTCAATTTTGCCAAGGTTGTTGTAGTTGATCCTTGCATGCTATGAACTTGTTCTTACCTTGGTTAGCATCATAAACATGTCTTCTTGCTGATGCTATGCTTATCTTGTCATGCAATGACTTGTGTTGAGTGAATCAAGCTTGTTTAGTAGGGTACTTGCTGTTGCTGTTTTGCTAGGTTGAATCTGTTATTTCGTGATGCTATGTAAACCTGATCCTACTAATCATTCTATGCATAATCTGGAGATGTTCACTAAGGGTGTTTTGTTCTACATGTTATGCTCTATCCCTCCATGCCCCTGGTAGCATTTATGGCTTGTTGTAGCTTGTTCATATCATGCTCCAAAGTTGCTAAATAATGTTGCTGTCAGCCTGTTAACATTAAGTTCAGTTGTTGCCATGTGTTTTGCTAGTGATCCATGCTCCCTATGAACTTGCTCTTGCCATGCTTAGCTTCATAATCATGTATTCTTACTGTTGGGTGCCTTGTCATGCCATGTAATGCTCTGTGATGAGTGGTACAAGCTCATCAATATGCCTACTTATCGTTGTTCCTGCCATGTTTAAATCTGTAACATAACTTGCCATGTTTACATGGGTGCCATCATATTTTTTGATCCTTTTTGGCTCATGGTCAGTAAAGGACTTTTGATCTATGCATTTAGTAGGTTCATGCCATGCCTTTGTTTGCCATGATAAGTTCCTGTAACATGTTGTTTGATAGCTCTAAACATTGCAACCTGATGTTATTTTCTGCGAAGTCTGAACTGTTATTATTTGCAATCTTGCCATGTGTGTTTGAGCATGTTCTAGTGATTTCTTGAGATAGCTCAGTGTTCATGTTTTGTTATGCTTTACCTGTACTTCATGCCCATGCCTTTTGTTTTCTTGTTGAGGTCCTGTAGCATGTTGTTTTGATGCTTGCAATATGCCTAGTTGCTGTTTTGGACATATTGTTATTATAACTTGTTTAGTTTGTGTGTGTTGAACCGTTGCTCCGTTTTGAGTGTGCTCTATATGAAACTTGATTGATTTTTCATATAGTTTCATATTATCAAGTGGCATCCTTGTTTTAAGGTGTTTGCTTGATGTTTGAATGCATTTTGCATCTATGCCATGTTTAACTTGTTTTGCTCATATCTCCTAGGTCGTAGCTCCGAACTAAATGAACTTTATATGTAACTTGACTAGAATCTCGTGTAGATCATCTTTGTGCATCTTAACTTGCTGTTTAACAACTTGAACATAAGGTTTATTCAGATCTGGACCAATTTCGAAACTTGCATATGAGGACTTACCAGAATTGTTATATGTTGTTCCCGGCCTCATTTAAACTTGCCTTGATGTGTTTCTCTTGTTTGCATCATCTCTTGCCATGAGTAGCTTCATCTAGATTTGTCATGCATCATGCTTGTTGTGCATCATGTCATGTTCATGTGTGGTGTGTTTACCATGTTGTGTGCTTCTTCTTGTTAGTTCCTGTTTCGTTGCGATCGTGAGGATTCGTTCGTCTACGCTTGGTTCGGCTTCATCCGTTCGTCTTCTTCATGGACTCGTTCTTCTTCCTTGCAGGATTTCAGGCAAGATGACCGCTACCCTAGATCTCACTACTATCATTGCTATGCTAGTTGCTTCGTTCTATCGCTTTACTGCGCTACCTATCTTTTGCTCATCAAGCCTCCCAAATTGCCATGAACCTCTAACCTTTGACACTATTCCTAGCAAACTGTTGCTTGGTTATGTTACCGCTTTGCTCAGCCCCTCTTATAGCATTGTTAGTTGCAGGTGAAGTTGAAGATTTCTTCATGGTGGACAGGATTATGTTGGGATATCACAATATCTCTTATATTATTAATGCATCTATATACTTGGTAAAGGGTGGAAGGCTCGGCCTTATGCCTGGTGTTTTGTTCCACTCTTGCCGCCCTAGTTTCCGTCATACCGGTGTTATGTTCCCGGATTTTGCGTTCCTTACGCGCTCGGGTGATTTATGGGTCCCCCTCGACAGTTCGCTTTGAATAAAACTCCTCCAGCAAGGCCCAACATTGGTTTTACCATTTGCCTCACCACCACCTACATTTCCCTTGGGAGTAATTAACCCAAGGGTCATCTTTATTACAGCCCCCCGGGCCAATGCTTGTCTAAGTGTTGGTCCAAACTAGAGCACCGTGCGGGACCATCCCTTGGTAACTGGGGTTACGTCGGTACCTGTACGCTTAGCTTATCCGGTGTTGCCCTGAGAACGAGATATGTGCAGCTCCTATCGGGATTGTTGGCGTATCGGGCGGTCTTGCTGGTCTTGTTTTACCATTGTCGAAATGTCTTGTAAACCGGGATTCCGAGTCTGATCGGGTCTTCCTGGGAGAAGGTATATCCTTCGTTGATCGCAAGAGCTTATCATGGGCTAAGTTGGGACACCCCTGCAGGGTATAATCTTTCGAAAGCCATGCCTGCGGTTATAGGCAGATGGGAATTTGTTAATGTCCGGTTGTAGATAACTTGACACCAGATACAAATTTAAAACACATCAACCGTGTGTGTAGCCGTGATGGTCTCTTTTCGGCGGAGTCCGGGAAGTGAACACGGTTTTGGGTTATGTTTGACATAAGTAGGAGTTCAGGATCACTTCTTGATCATTGCTAGCTTCACGACCGTTCCGCTTGCTCTCTTCTGCTCTTATTTGCGTATGTTAGCCACCATATATGCTTAGTCGCTGCTGCAACCTCACCACTTTACCCCTTCCATTCCCTTTAAGCTTTGCTAGTCTTGATACCCATGGTAATGGGATTGCTGAGTCCTCGTGGCTCACAGATTCCTACAACAAAAGTTGCAGGTACAGGTTATGCGATGATCTTGACGCGAGAGTGATGTTTGCTTGTTTCGGAGTTCTTCTTCTGCTTCTTCTTCGATCAGGGGATAGGTTCCAGGTCGGCAGCCTGGGCTAGCAGGCTGGATGTTGTTTGAGTTTCTGTTTGTGTTTCATCCGTAGTTGGATGATGCTCTAATGTATTGTGATGTTATATTCGTGTGGCATTGTATGCCTCTTGTATGTATCCCCATCTATTATGTAATGTTGATGTAATGATATCCACCTTGCAAAAGCGTTTCAATATGCGGGTCTATCCTTGGTGGGACCTTCGAGTTCCATTTGGATAGGGTCGCATATTGGGCGTGACAAGTTGGTATCAGAGCCTCGACCGACCTTAGGAGCCCCCTTGATTGATCGTGTAGTTTGGCCGCAGTTGAGTCTAGAAAAAAAAATCTTTTTCGGAGTCTAGTTATATCGGAGAGTAGGAATTCTTTTTACTCCTCAGTCCCTTCGTCGCTTTGGTAAGGAATCTTGACGTAGGTGTTTTGAATTACTTTTCTTCCCTTTCAAATTTTTCCTTAGGATCACGCAGTTGGTTTTCCGATCATTGGTTCTCTTCTCTTTTCATCCGGTGCATTTCTCGTCAAGTTGACTCGAGCCTCTTCGCCTTTGCCAAGTTCAATCCTTAGTTGTCTTCTTTTCCCACCCGCCCACCACTTTTATTCTCGAAGCCGGAGTCCGAGTATCCATCCTACTCGTGTGAAGTTTTTGCTCTCTCTCCTCAATGATTTCAACCGGTGTTTTCTCTTCAAGATATTCGTCGGTTCCCCCTTCCAAGTTGCCTTTGTTTTCCCGCCCTCCCACCCTCTTCTTCCCGGAGCCTGAGTCTGTTTCGACCATCAATTTCATAAGTGTGGTGCCTCTTCTGCCTTACGTCAATTGTTTCAACCGGTGTATTCTTGTTTTGCGCGACATTCTCCATCTCTTTTCCGGTGGCATCAATTCAAGTTTTTCGGGTTGATCACATTCTTTTCCTTGGATCAAGTGTTCTCCTTGCTCGTTTGCCTCTCGCCATTCAATCATCCCGGAGTTTGTAAGACATCTCAGGAGATTTATCTGTGTTCCAATTAATTCGAAGTTGTCACCTCATTCAAATATTTCAATTGTTCCGGTGCATCATCTATCTGTTCAATAACCCTTTCCAACGGTGTTTTCTCTCCAGTGGGCCCTAACCCACAGGTCTTTTTCCAAGATCTTACCTGACTCTTCTAATTTTCCCGGAGTTATTCTCAATTCTTTTCAAGTGTGACGTAAGAATGGATTCCATCAGTCACATGCCTTCTCCAAGATCGTTTTCAAACTCTTTTCATTGTTGGCTCAACCTCTTCGCTTTTCATTCTAACGGAGTATCTCAGTAATTTTGGTGGTGTTTCTCGTCGTCATTCGAAGACCGAAGAAGAGTTTTTTCCTCTAAATCTTGTCTGTTCTCTCGAAGTTTCGTGGTTCTAGATTCATGTTATCCTCTTGAATTATTCCATTGGTCAGATATTCCTTTTCCTACCCATCCGGAGTATGTCAGGAGTTGTTTTCCCGTTTCTTTTCACCGGAGGCCATCGTTCCAAAATAATTCTTCGTCCTCACATTTCGGCTAACGTTATCCAATTATCTCGGTGCTTCGTTCAAGTGTTCTTTATCAGCTCATGATCTCTTTGTTCTGTTGCATCTAAATCCCCTCGAGCATATTGGTTCTTCCAATTCTTCCCGGTGATTCATTCTCTTTCATCAGTCATTTCCGAATTTTTTACGGTGGTTCGTTCAAGATTATTTTTCCTTGATTATCATTTTAATTCATTCGTTCTTTCCAATCCTATCGGTGGTTCATGAAGACCTTCTCAAGTTGCGATATGTCACTTCTCAATCTTTTTCAAGAAGAATAAGTAGTATGCATAAATCCATTGTTGGTCATCAATTTAATTTGATGAAGGATAAGCATACAACAAATCTTATTTTTATTTCCCCAAAGTGATTAATCCCTTCTTTTGGAGTTTGTTCTTGAGGAATAAATTCTAGTTCCAAGTGTTTTCATCTTTTCTTTTCCGGAGTTCAAATTTCCTCGGCCATTTCATCGGAACCTCCATCTAAATCATCGCAAGGCTCATCTTATTCTTTCATACTTCATTCTATCTCATCATCCTTTTGTTACTGGAGTTCTTCATGGTGGTTCTTCATGATTTAATTCATTCTTTCAAGAGTTCATCATGTTTTTGTCGGTGGAGTTCAAGTATCTTTTCTTCTCGCATCTCGAAGTGCAATTAATTCTCCGTATTCTTTTGAAGTGGAGTTTTGCATTTCTTTGTTCTTCTAAGTTATCCAATCATTTCCGTTTGTGGCCGGTTATCACCTTATGATTTTGAGATGTTATCCATAAGTCCACAACAAGCTTATTCTTTCGTTGTTGATTTTCTCAACAAATCTGTTCAACCCTTCCTTCTAAGTTCATTTCATTCCATTCTTTTAATTCTTCCGGAGGCATTGCGTTGTTTATCTCATCAAGTGCCATCCCGTCTTCTAAAGCTCGTGTTCTATTCCTCCATGTTTCAGTCGGAGTGCTGCCTAAATCCTTTCAGTCTTATTCGTTTCTTATCTTGTTCTAATCGGAGTGGTTTCAGAGTCTATCTGATCCCGTGAGCATTTGATTCTCGACATTCTCGTCGTTCCTCTTTTTCTTCTCGAGTGCTCTCCATTCTTTGCATCTTCTCTTGAGTTCTTGTTTCACCTCATCCCTTTTCTCTTCCGTCTCGTTCCTAAGATCTCGGGACGAGATCTCTTGTTAGTGGAGGAGTGTTGTAACGCCCCGGATCCGATGCGCCAGGTGTCCGCCAGTTATTCATCGTCATTGCCATGTCATTTTCTTGCGTGTTGCATTTTGCCATGTCATCATCTGCATTTCATCCGCATGTTTTCCAAAACTTGCATCCGTTTGGGTTCTCCCGGTCCTCTCCGTTGTCCGTTCGGAGTCCGGACCATTCGCGCGCGCCCGTCGCCCCCTCTCAGACCTTGTTTCATGTGCGAGTGTTAAACTTTCTCGGAATGGCCCGAGTCTTGCCAAGCGGCCTTGGTATACCACCGGTAGACTGTCTGTCAAGTTTCGTGCCATTTGGAGGTCGTTTGGTACTCTAACGGTTAACCGGGTAACCGTAAAAGCCTCTTTTGTCTTGCTTCCCAACACCCTTCCAAAGTGGCCCAAAACCCATCTAACTCCCCTCCATGCTCTCGGTCATTCGATCACGATCATGTGGGCGAAAACTGCTCCTCATTTGGACTCTCCTAGCTCCCTCTATCTATAAATAGGTCCTCCCCCCGAATTTTCACGGATGAAACCCTAGCCTAGCCTCCCTCTCGCCCGCCGGACATGTCCGCCCGCAGCCGGACGTGTCCGCCTCCGCGCCCCAGCCAATCCGGAGCCGCCACGTGGCAAGCGCCTCCGTGCGTCGCCGCGGGCCCGCGAGCCCACGGCCGGCCCTCCCGGCCCGCAGCCTCTCCGCACGTCTGCCCCGAGCGCCTCACCGCGCCCTCCGCTCGCCAGTCGCCGCTCCGCCGCGCGGGTTCCTCGCCGGCGAAGCCTCCGCCGCAGCTCCCGTCGCCTCCCCGGCCCGCGCCTCGCCTCCGCCGCCCGCGGGTCGCGCCGCCCGCATCGACCCCAGCCGTCGCCGGCAGCCCTCGTCGCCCAGCGCCACCGTGGCCTCGCCGGACCGCCGTTCCCCGCCGCCGGCTGCCCGGATCCGGCGTCGCCCGGTCGCCGCCGCCTCGCCTGGCCTCTTCCCCGATCCACGAGGTATCGGGAGGAGGGAGACCTCCACGTGGGCCACGGCCCAGCCTCCCCTTCCCCCCGGCCCAGACCCGCTGGCCCATAGGCCCTCTGGTGAGGACCCGCTAGGCCCCGCTCTGTGCGTGTTTTAGTTATTTAGCGCTCGTCAGTTTTTTTTCCAGAATGACCAAGTCCCCGTAGTATTTTGACATTATCATGCCATGTTCATGGCATCATATCTCTGTGCATGTAGCTCCGCTTCATGCGTGTAATATGTCAAATTGTTCGTCTCAACGAGTACTTAATTTCATTCCATTGCATCAGGTTCATTTGAGCTCATCTTGATGCCTGAATCATCATTGCAAGAGTGTTTCATGATGTTGTCTGCTGTCTGTTAACAGAACTTGCTCTTTTGTCATTTTTGCCATGTTTGATGTGTGCATCCTATGAGGTTGATGTCTATATGTGTTTTGAACTATGCCATGTCTTATTTACAGAGGTGCTTACCATGTATTTTTGTGATAAATGTGGTGACTAGCACAAGCATGTAAACTAGGCATCGTGATGTTGCTGATTTTAGTCCCTGTTCTGCTGTTATTTTGATGCCATGTAAACATGATGCTACAGAGAGATCCATGCATATTTTGAGATACTTCAGTAAGGATGTTTTGAACATATGGTTATCCTCTATCAATTCATGCCCCTGTTTGCAATTGTGGAGTAGTCTAGCATGTCATTTTCGTGCTCTACTTTTGCTTCAAAATGTTTCCTGGCAGATTGTTTACATGTTATTCAATTTTGCCAAGGTTGTTGTAGTTGATCCTTGCATGCTATGAACTTGTTCTTACCTTGGTTAGATTCATAAACATGTCTTCTTGCTGATGCTATGCTTATCTTGTCATGCAATGACTTGTGGTGAGTGAATCAAGCTTGTTTAGTAGGGTACTTGTTGTTGCTGTTTTGCTAGGCTGAATCTGTTATTTCATGATGCTATGTAAACCTGATCCTACTAATCATTCTATGCATAATCTGGAGATGTTCACTAAGGGTATTTTGTTCTACATGTTATGCTCTATCCCTCCATGCCCCTGGTAGCATTTATGGCTTGCTGTAGCTTGTTCATATCATGCTCCAAAGTTGCTAAATAATGTTGCTGTCAGCCTGTTAACATTAAGTTCAGTTGTTGCCATGTGTTTTGCTAGTGATCCATGCTCCCTATGAACTTGCTCTTGCCATGCTTAGCTTCATAATCATGTATTCTTACTGTTGGGTGCCTTGTCATGCCATCTAATGCTCTGTGGTGAGTGGTACAAGCTCATCAACATGCCTACTTATCGTTGTTCCTGCCATGTTTAAATCTGTAACATAACTTGCCATGTTTACATGGGTGCCATCATATTTTCTGATCCTTTTTGGTTCATGGTCAGAAAAGGACTTTTGATCTATGCGTTTAGTAGGTTCATGCCATGCCTTTGTTTGCCATGATAAGTTCCTGTAACATGTTGTTTGATAGCTCTAAACATTGCAACCTGATGTTATTTTCTGCAAAGTCTGAACTGTTATTATTTGCAATCTTGCCATGTGTGTTTGAGCATGTTCTAGTGATTTCTTGAGATAGCTCAGTGTTCATGTTTTGTTATGCTTTACCTGTACTTCATGCCCATGCCTTTTGTTTTCTTGTTGAGGTCCTGTAGCATGTTGTTTTGATGCTTGCAATATGCCTAGTTGCTGTTTTGGACAGATTGTTATTATAACTTGTTTAATGTGTGTGTGTGTTAAACCGTTGCTCCGTTTTGAGTGTGCTCTATATGAAACTTGATTGATTTTGCATCTAGTTTCATATTATCATGTGGCATCCTTGTTTTGAGGTGTTTGCTTGATGTTTGAATGCATTTTGCATCTATGCCATGTTTAACTTGTTTTGCTCATATCTCCTAGGCCGTAGCTCCGAACTAAATGAACTTTATATGTAACTTGACTAGAATCTCGTGTAGATCATCTTTGTGCATCTTAACTTGCTGTTTAACAACTTGAACATAAGGTTTATTCAGATCTGGACCAATTTTGAAACTTGCATATGAGGACTTACCGGAAATGTTATATGTTGTTCCCGGCCTCATTTAAACTTGCCTTGATGTGTTGCTCTTGTTTGCACCATCTCTTGCCATAAGTAGCTTCATATAGATTTGTCATGCATCATGCTTGTTGTGCATCATGTCATGTTCATGTGTGGTGTGTTTACCATGTTGTGTGCTTCTTCTTGTTAGTTCCTATTTCGTTGCGATCGTGAGGATTCGTTCATCTACGCTTGGTTCGGCTTCATCCGTTCGTCTTGTTCATGGACTCGTTCTTCTTCCTTGCGGGATTTCAGGCAAGATGACCGCTACCCTGGATCTCACTACTATCATTGCTATGCTAGTTGCTTCGTTCTATCGCTTTGCTGCGCTACCTATCTTTTGCTCATCAAGCCTCCCAAATTGCCATGAACCTCTAACCTTTGACACTATTCCTAGCAAACCATTGCTTGGCTATGTTACCGCTTTGCTCAGCCCCTCTTATAGTGTTGTTAGTTGCAGGTGAAGTTGAAGATTTCTTCATGGTGGACAGGATTATGTTGGGATATCACAATATCTCTTATATTATTAATGCATCTATATACTTGGTAAAGGGTGGAAGGCTCGGCCTTATGCCTGGTGTTTTGTTCCACTCTTGCCGCCCTAGTTTCCGTCATACCGGTGTTATGTTTCCGGATTTTGCGTTCCTTACGCGCTCGGGTGATTTATGGGACCCCCTTGACAGTTCGCTTTGAATAAAACTCCTCCAGCAAGGCCCAACATTGGTTTTACCATTTGCCTCACCATCACCTACATTTCCCTTGGGAGTAATTAACCCAAGGGTCATCTTTATTACAGCCCCCACGGGCCAATGCTTGTCTAAATGTTGGTCCAAACTAGAGCACCGTGCGGGACCATCCCTTGGCAACTTGGGTTATGTCGGTACGTGTATGCTTAGCTTATCCGGTGTTGCCCTGAGAACGAGATATGTGCAGCTCCTATCGGGATTGTCGGCGCATCGGGCGGTCTTGCTGGTCTTGTTTTACCATTGTCGAAATGTCTTGTAAACCGGGATTCCGAGTCTGATCGGGTCTTCCTGGGAGAAGGTATATCCTTCGTTGATCGCAAGAGCTTATCATGGGCTAAGTTGGGACACCCCTGCAGGGTATAATCTTTCGAAAGCCGTGCCTGCGGTTATAGGCAGATGGGAATTTGTTAATGTCCGGATGTAGATAACTTGACACCAGATACGAATTTAAAACGCATCAACCGTGTGTGTAGCTGTGATGGTCTCTTTTCGGCGGAGTCCGGGAAGTGAACACGGTTTTGGGTTATGTTTGACGTAAGTAGGAGTTTGTTGGAAATATGCCCTAGAGGCAATAATAAATTGATTATTATTATATTTCCTTGTTCATGATAATCATTTATTATCCATGCTAGAATTGTATTGATAGGAAACTCAGATACATGTGTGGATACATAGACAACACCATGTCCCTAGTAAGCCTCTAGTTGACTAGCTCGTTAATCAATAGATGGTTACGGTTTCCTGACCATGGACATTGGATGTCGTTGATAACGGGATCACATCATTAGGAGAATGATGTGATGGACAAGACCCAATCCTAAGCCTAGCACAAGATCATGTAGTTCGTATGCTAAAGCTTTTCTAATGTCAAGTATCATTTCCTTAGACCATGAGATTGTGCAACTCCCGGATACCGTAGGAGTGCTTTGGGTGTGCCAAACGTCACAACGTAACTGGGTGGCTATAAAGGTACACTACGGGTATCTCTGAAAGTGTCTGTTGGGTTGGCACGAATCGAGATTGGGATTTTGTCACTCCGTGTAAACGGAGAGGTATCTCTGGGCCCACTCGGTAGGACATCATCATAATGTGCACAATGTGACCAAGGGGTTGATCACGGGATGATGTGTTACGGAACGAGTAAAGAGACTTGCCGGTAACGAGATTGAACAAGGTATCGGTATACCGACGATCGAATCTCGGGCAAGTACCATACCGCTAGACAAAGGGAATTGTATACGGGATTGATTGAGTCCTTGACATCGTGGTTCATCCGATGAGATCATCGTGGAACATGTGGGAGCCAACATGGGTATCCAGATCCCGCTGTTGGTTATTGACCGGAGAACATCTCGGTCATGACTACATGTCTCCCGAACCCGTAGGGTCTACACACTTAAGGTTCGATGACGCTAGGGTTATAAAGGAAGTTTGTATGTGGTTACCGAATGTTGTTCGGAGTCCCGGATGAGATCCCGGACGTCACGAGGAGTTCCGGAATGGTCCGGAGGTAAAGATTTATATATAGGAAGTCCTGTTTCGGCCATCGGGACAAGTTTCGGGGTCATCGGTATTGTACCGGGACCACCGGAAGGGTCCCGGGGGCCCACCGGGTGGGGCCACCTGCCCCGGGGGGCACATGGGCTGTAGGGGGTGCGCCTTGGCCTACATGGGCCAAGGGCACCAGCCCCAAGAGGCCCATGCGCCTAGGGAACCCTAGAGGGAAGAGTCCTAAAGGGGGAAGGCACCTCCGAGGTGCCTTGGGGAGGATGGACTCCTCCCCCCCTCTTAGCCGCACCCCTTCCTTGGAGGAAGGGGCAAGGTTGCGCCTCCCCCCTCTCCCCTGCCCCTATATATAGTGGAGGGGAGGGAGGGCATCCATACCTGAGCCCTTGGCGCCTCCCTCCCTCCCGTGACACCTCCTCCTCTCCCGTAGGTGCTTGGCGAAGCCCTGCAGGATTGCCACGCTCCTCCATCACCACCACGCTGTTGTGCTGCTGCTGGATGGAGTCTTCCTCAACCTCTCCCTCTCTCCTTGCTGGATCAAGGCGTGGGAGACATCGTCGAGCTGTACGTGTGTTGAACGCGGAGGTGCCGTCCGTTCGGCACTAGGATCATCGGTGATCTGAATCACGACGAGTACGACTCCATCAACCCCGTTCACTTGAACGCTTCCGCTTAGCGATCTACAAGGGTATGTAGATGCACTCTCCTTCCCCTCGTTGCTAGTCTCTCCATAGATAGATCTTGGTGACACGTAGGAAAATTTTGAATTTCTGCTACGTTCCCCAACAGTGGCATCATGAGCTAGGTCTATTGCGTAGATTCTTTGCACGAGTAGAACACAAAGTAGTTGTGGGCGTCGATATTGTTCAATATGCTTGCCGTTACTAGTCTTATCTTGATTCGGCGGCATCGTGGGATGAAGCGGCCCGGACCAACCTTACACGTACGCTTACGTGAGACCGGTTCCACCGACAAACATGCACTAGTTGCATAAGGTGGCTGGCGGGTGTCTGTCTCTCCCACTTTAGTCGGATCGGATTCGATGAAAAGGGTCCTTATGAAGGGTAAATAGCAATTGGCATATCACGTTGTGGTTCATGCGTAGGTAAGAAACGTTCTTGCTAGAAACCCATAGCAGCCACGTAAAACATGCAAACAACAATTAGAGGACGTCTAACTTGTTTTTGCAGGGTATGCTATGTGATGTGATATGGCCAAAAAGGATGTGATGAATGATATGTGATGTATGAGATTGATCATGTTCTTGTAATAGGAATCACGACTTGCATGTCGATGAGTATGACAACCGGCAGGAGCCATAGGAGTTGTCTTTATTTATTTGTGACCTGCGTGTCAACTTAAACGTCATGTAATTACTTTACTTTATTGCTAACCGTTAGCCATAGTAGTAGAAGTAATAGTTGGCGAGGCAACTTCATGAAGACACGATGATGGAGATCATGATGATGGAGATCATGGTGTCATGCCGGTGACGATGATGATCATGGAGCCCCGAAGATGGAGATCAAAAGGAGCAAAGTGATGATGGCCATATCATGTCACTATTTGATTGCATGTGATGTTTATCATGTTTATACATCTTATTTGCTTAGAACGACGGTAGTAAATAAGATGATCCCTTACAACAATTTCAAGAAGTGTTCTCCCCTAACTGTGCACCGTTGCGACAGTTCGTGTTTCGAAGCACCACGTGATGATCGGGTGTTAGATTCTAACGTTCACATACAACGGGTGTAAGACAGATTTACACACGCGAAACACTTAGGGTTAACTTGACGAGCCTAGCATGTACAGACATGGCCTCGGAACACGGAGACCGAAAGGTCGAACATGAGTCGTATAGAAGATACGATCAACATGAAGATGTTCACCGATGATGACTAGTCCGTCTCACGTGATGATCGGACACGGCCTAGTTTGACTCGGATCATGTAATCACTTAGATGACTAGAGGGATGTCTATCTGAGTGGGAGTTCATAAGATGAACTTAATTATCCTGAACATAGTCAAAAGGTTTTTGCAAATTATGTCGTAGCTCACGCTATAGTTCTACTGTTTAGATATGTTCCTAGAGAAAAATTAGTTGAAAGTTGATAGTAGCAATTATGCGGACTAGGTCCGTAAACTGAGGATTGTCCTCATTGCTTCATAGAAGGCTTATGTCCTTAATGCACCGCTCAGTGTGCTGAACCTCGAACGTTGTCTGTGGTTGTTGCGAACATCTGACATACACGTTTTGATAACTACGTGATAGTTCAGTTAAACGGTTTAGAGTTGAGGCACCAAAGACGTTTTTGAAACATCGCGAAACATATGAGATGTTTTGAGGGCTGAAATTGGGATTTCAGGCTCGTGCCCATGTCAAGAGGTATAAGACCTCCGATGACTTTCTTAACCTGCAAACTAAGGAGAAAAGCTCAATTGTTGAGCTTGTGCTCAGATTGTCTGAGTACAACAATCATTTGAATCGAGTGGGAGTTGATCTTCCAGATAAGACAGTGATGGTTCTCCAAAGTCATTGCCACCAAGCTGTTAGAGCTTCGTGATGAACTATAACATATCAGGGATAGATATGATGATCCTTGAGGTATTCGCGATGTTTGACACCGCGAAAGTAGAAATCAAGAAGGAGCATCAATTGTTGATGGTTGGTGAAACCACTAGTTTCAAGAAGGGCAAGGGCAAGAAGGGATACTTCATGAAACGGCAAATCAGCTGCTGCTCTAGTGAAGAAACCCAAGGTAAAACCCAAACCCGAGACTAAGTGCTTCTGTAATAAGGGGAACAACCACTAGAGCAGAATTACCCTAGATACTTGGTAGATAAGAAGGCTGGCAAGGTCGATAGAAGTATATTGGATATACATTGTGTTAATGTGTACTTTGCTAGTACTCCTAGTAGCACCAGGGTATTAGATACCGGTTCGGTTGCTAAGTGTTAGTAACTCGAAACAAAAGGCTACGGAATAAACGGAGACTAGCTAAAGGTGAGCTGACGATATGTGTTGGAAGTTTTTCCAAGCTTGATATGATCAAGCATCGCACGCTCCCTCTACCAAAGAGATTGGTGTTAAACCTAAATAATTGTTATTTGGTGTTTGCGTTGAGCATAGACATGATTGGATTACGTCTATCGCAATACGGTTATTCATTTAAGGAGAATAATGGTTACTCTGTTTATTTGAATAATACCTTCAATGGTCTTACACCTAAAATGAATGGTTTATTAAATCTCGATCGTAGTGATACACATGTTCATGCCAAAAGATAGTAATGATAGTACCACCTACTTGTGGCACTGCCACGTAAGTCATATCGGTATAAAACGCATGAAGAAGCTCCATATTGATGGATCTTTGGGCTCACTCGTTTTTGAAAAGTTTGAGACATGCGAACCATGTCTATTGGTGTATATGCATGAAGAAACTCCATGCAAATGGACCGTTTTGACTCACTTGATTTTGAATCACTTGGGACATGCAAATCATACCACATGGGCAAGATGACTGAAAAGCCTCGTTTTCAGTAAGATGGAACAAGATAGCAACTTGTTGGAAGTAACACATTTTGATGTGTGCAGTCCAATGAGTGCTGAGGCATGCAGTGAATATCGTTATGTTCTTACTTCACAGATGATTCGAGTAGATGTTGAGTATATTTACTTGATGAATCACGAGTCTGAATTATTGAAAGGTTCAAGTAATTTCAGTGTGAAGTTGAAAGATCGTCGTGACAAGAGGATAAAAGATCTATGATATGATCATAGAGATGAATATCTGAATCACGAGTTTGGCACAGAATTAAGACATTGTGGAAATTGTTTCACAACTGATACAGCCTGGAACACCATAGTGTGATGGTGTGTCCAAACGTCATAGTTGCACCCTATTGGATATGATGCATACCATGATGTCTCTTATCGAAGTTACCACTATAGTTCATGGGTTAGGCATTAGAGACAACCACATTCACTTTAAATAGGGCACCACGTAATTCCGTTGAGATGACACCGTATGAATTATGGTTTAGAGAAACCTAAGTTGTCATTTCTTTGAAAGTTTGGGGCTGCGACGCTTATGTGAAAAGGTTTCAGGTTGATAAGCTCGAACCCAAAGCAGATAAAATGCATCTTCATAGGACACCCAAAAACAGTTGGGTATACCTCTTAACTCAGATCCGAAAGCAATAGGGATTGTTTCTTGAATCGGGTCCTTTTTCGAGGAAAGGTTTCTCTCGAAAAGTTGAGTGGGAGGATGGTGGAGACTTGATGAGGTTATTGAACCGTCACTTCAACAAGTGTGTAGCAGGGCACAGGAAGTTGTTCCTGTGGCACCTACACCAATTGAAGTGGAAGCTTATGATAGAAATCATGAAGTTTCAGATCAAGTCACTACCGAACCTCGTAGGATGACAAGGATGCGTACTACTTCAGAGTGGTACGTAATCCTGTCTTAGAAATCATGTTGCTGGACAACAATGAACCTACGAGCTATGGAGAAGCGATGGTGGGCCCGGATTCCGATAAATGGCTCAAGGCCATAAAACCCGAGAGAGGATCCATGTATGAAAACAAAGTGTAGACTTTGGAAGAACTACTTGATGGTCGTAAGGCTGTTAGGTACATATGGATTTTGAAAGGAAGACAGACAATGATGGTAAGTGTCACCATTGAGAAAGCTCGACTTGTCGTTAAGATGTTTTTCGACAAGTTCAAGGAGTTGACTACGATGAGACTTTCTCACTCGTAGCGATGCTAAGAGTCTGTTGGAATTATATTAGCAATTACTGCATTATTTATGAAATCTTGCAGATAGGATGTCAAAACATTGTTTCCTCGACGATTCTTGAGGAAAGGTTGTATGTGATACAACCGGAAGGTTTTGTCTATCCTGAAATATGCTAATAAGTATGCAAAGCTCCAGCAATCCTTCTGAGGACTGGAGTGAGCATCTCGGAGTTGGAATGTATGCTTTGATGATGATCAAAGATTTTGGGTGTATACAAAGTTTATGAGAAACTTGTATTTCCAAAGAAGTGAGTGGGAGCACTATAGAATTTCTGATGAGTATATGTTGTTGACATATTAATGATCAGAAATGACGTAGAATTTCTGGAAAGCATATAGGGTTATTTGGAAAGTGTTTTCAATGGAAAACCTGGATTAAGCTACTTGAACATTGAGCATCAAGATCTATAAGGATAGATCAAAACGCTTAATAGTACTTTCAAATGAGCACATGCCTTGACGTGATCTTGAAGGTGTTCAAGATGGATCAGTCAAAGAAGGAGTTCTTGCCTGAGTTGTAAGGTATGAAGTTAAGACTTAAAGCTCGACCATGGCAGAATAGAGAGAAAGGAACGAAGGTCGTCCCCTATGCTTAAGACATAGGCTCTACAGTATGCTATGCTGTGTACCGCACCTGAAGTGTGCTTTACCATGAGTCAGTCAAGGGGTACAAGAGTGATCCAAGAATGGATCACAGGACAGCGGTCAAAGTTATCCTTAGTAACTAGTGGACTAAGGAATTTTCTCAATTATGGAGGTGGTAAAAGAGTTCGTCGTAAAGGGTTACGTCGATGCAAGCTTAACACCTATCCGGATAGCTCTGAGTAGAGATACCGGATACGTATAATGGAGCAACAATTTAGAATAGCTCCAAGTAGAACAGTTATTTGGAATAGCTCCAAATAGAACGTGGTAGCTGCATCTAGGAGATGACATAGAGATTTGTAAAGCACACACGGATCTGAAAGGTTCAGACCCGTTGACTATAACCTCTCTCACAAGCATAACATGATCAAACCCAGAACTCATCGAGTGTTAATCACATGGTAAATGTGAACTAGATTATTGACTCTAGTAAACTCTTTGGGTGTTAGTCACATGGGGATGTGACCTTGAGTGTTAATCACATATCGATGTGAACTAGATTATTGACTCTAGTGCAAGTGGGAGACTGTTGGAAATATGCCCTAGAGGCAATAATAAATTGATTATTATTATATTTCCTTGTTCATGATAATCGTTTATTATCCATGCTAGAATTGTATTGATAGGAAACTCAGATACATGTGTGGATACATAGACAACACCATGTCCCTAGTAAGCCTCTAGTTGACTAGCTCGTTAATCAATAGATGGTTACGGTTTCCTGACCATGGACATTGGATGTCGTTGATAACGGGATCACATCATTAGGAGAATGATGTGATGGACAAGACCCAGTCCTAAGCCTAGCACAAGATCATGTAGTTCGTATGCTAAAGCTTTTCTAATGTCAAGTATCATTTCCTTAGACCATGAGATTGTGCAACTCCCGGATACCGTAGGAGTGCTTTGGGTGTGCCAAACGTCACAACGTAACTGGGTGGCTATAAAGGTACACTACGGGTATCTCTGAAAGTGTCTGTTGGGTTGGCACGAATCGAGATTGGGATTTTGTCACTCCGTGTAAACGGAGAGGTATCTCTGGGCCCACTCGGTAGGACATCATCATAATGTGCACAATGTGACCAAGGGGTTGATCACGGGATGATGTGTTACGGAACGAGTAAAGAGACTTGCCGGTAACGAGATTGAACAAGGTATCGGTATACCGACGATCGAATCTCGGGCAAGTACCATACCGCTAGACAAAGGGAATTGTATACGGGATTGATTGAGTCCTTGACATCGTGGTTCATCCGATGAGATCATCGTGGAACATGTGGGAGCCAACATGGGTATCCAGATCCCGCTGTTGGTTATTGACCGGAGAACATCTCGGTCATGACTACATGTCTCCCGAACCCGTAGGGTCTACACACTTAAGGTTCGATGACGCTAGGGTTATAAAGGAAGTTTGTATGTGGTTAGCGAATGTTGTTCGGAGTCCCGGATGAGATCCTGGACGTCACGAGGAGTTCCGGAATGGTCCGGAGGTAAAGATTTATATATAGGAAGTCCTATTTCGGCCATCGGGACAAGTTTCGGGGTCATCGGTATTGTACCGGGACCACCGGAAGGGTCCCGGGGGCCCACCGGGTGGGGCCACCTGCCCCGGGGGGCCACATGGGCTGTAGGGGGTGCGCCTTGGCCTACATGGGCCAAGGGCACCAGCCCCAAGAGGCCCATGCGCCTAGGGAACCCTAGAGGGAAGAGTCCTAAAGGGGGAAGGCACCTCCGAGGTGCCTTGGGGAGGATGGACTCCTCCCCCCTCTTAGCCGCACCCCTTCCTTGGAGGAAGGGGCAAGGCTGCGCCTCCCCCCTCTCCCCTGCCCCTATATATAGTGGAGGGGAGGGAGGGCATCCATACCTGAGCCCTTGGCGCCTCCCTCCCTCCCGTGACACCTCCTCCTCTCCCGTAGGTGCTTGGCGAAGCCCTGCAGGATTGCCACGCTCCTCCATCACCACCATGCCGTTGTGCTGCTGCTGGATGGAGTCTTCCTCAACCTCTCCCTCTCTCCTTGCTGGATCAAGGCGTGGGAGACATCGTCGAGCTGTACGTGTGTTGAACGCGGAGGTGCCGTCCGTTCGGCACTAGGATCATCGGTGATCTGAATCACGACGAGTACGACTCCATCAACCCCGTTCACTTGAACGCTTCCGCTTAGCGATCTACAAGGGTATGTAGATGCACTCTCCTTCCCCTTGTTGCTAGTCTCTCCATAGATAGATCTTGGTGACACGTAGGAAAATTTTGAATTTCTGCTACGTTCCCCAACAGAGTTCAGGATCACTTCTTGATCATTGCTAGCTTCACGACCGTTCCGCTTGCTCTCTTCTCGCTCTTATTTGCGTATGTTAGCCACCATATATGCTTAGTCGCTGCTGCAACCTCACCACTTTACCCCTTCCATTCCCTTTAAGCTTTGCTAGTCTTGATACCCATGGTAATGGGATTGCTGAGTCCTCGTGGCTCACAGATTCCTACAACAACAGTTGCAGGTACAGGTTATGCGATGATCTTGACGCGAGAGCGATGTTTGCTTGTTTCGGAGTTCTTCTTCTGCTTCTTCTTCGATCAGGGGATAGGTTCCAGGTCGGCAGCCTGGGCTAGCAGGGTGGATGTCGTTTGAGTTTCTGTTTGTGTTTCATCCGTAGTCGGATGATGCTCTAATGTATTGTGATGTTGTATTCGTGTGGCATTATATGCCTCTTGTATGTATCCCCATCTATTATGTAATGTTGATGTAATGATATCCACCTTGCAAAAGCGTTGCAATATGCAGGTCTATCCTTGGTGGGTTCTTCGAGTTCCTTTTGGATAGGGTCACATATTGGGCGTGACAATTAACTTGGGATTACTGTAGTTTAATTATCCAAACGTCAAACGCCCTCACGTAAGAAAAAGCTAAGGAGGAGAGCCCGACAAGGTCGACCCGGCACCCTCCTTTTCCCACACTTACCGCTGCATGACCAACCGCGCGATAGCCGGCTTCGCTAGTTGTCGTTAGCCGGCCCAATGGGTGTTTCGCTCGTGCTCAACGTTTGAAAAAGCCTAAGTATTGTCCGCTTCTTCTAAGGTCGAATCCCCAGCCACAGCCGGCAGCAGGACTGACACCAAATGAACTCTAATTAGCAACCTAAATCAAGATACAATCTACAATAGGAAAAAAGAACAAAAATCAAAGCATAAACCAATGATTTAACCGGAGCTTGAGAATAATGACAAGGGGATAAACTGCATAGGTAATAGGGGATTGACCTAACCTGTAGAAGATCAGAACGAGAATGATGCTGAGTGGCACAAAGGTGGAAGTAGAAGACATGTGAGACTTGAGGCATCGCCGTGCTCCAAACTATGGCAGCAAGGGATACATCCCTCTTCGCTGCCTCCCTCTTGCTTCTTCAGATTCAATTGTTTGATGACACGGGGGATGGGCCAGAGGGTATGGAGTCCGGGCAACCACATCGCATCTCCTCTCCGTCGCGTGGTCTCCTTCTGCCATCGCTACGACCATTGTCCACCGCTCTACCTTTTTTTTATGATTACATACTGCTCCATCTCTTCAAAGGGTCAACCCTGCATGGATGTGATGGGGATAATTAGGACGAGTTGGGTTTACATGTCCAATACTGTCACTCGCTCATGTGGTCTGACTAATGACAGGCTTCCCAGGTATATTTCCGGAACAGCAGACCTTTTACAACTGGTTAGCCCCTGGTAGAAAGGAGGCAACCATGCTGTTGTCGGCGGGGATGTAAAAATCTGGAGCGTTGGACATTCAATCTAATGGTTGAAAACGTCAAATCGTTGTGAGAGGCCCTAGCTAGCTCCATTTTACTGTTTTGTAATATCGAACTTTTTTAAATTCCGCCTGTTACGATCAATTTACGTTAGAAGTATGATGGAACATTTGACGCGTGCGGTAAAATGGTCGGCTCTGCTGTTATTTGTGTTCGTGGACGGTTTAGTGTGTTCGATATGTGCACCGGAGATGCCTTAGAGCATCTCCAATAGCCGCGCTAAAATGCAGCGCGCGCGCTCTCGCATAAACACTACAGTGCATACATGTTCTCATGGCATAGATAAACGATACAAAGATATTTTACATAGTTTATAGCATAGATAGATAAACAAGTTCATAGCATAGATAGATAAACAGAACTACGGTGCAACTACATAAAATTAAACTACGGTGCAGCTAGAACTACTCCGAGTCGTCCTCATCATCATCCTCATCCGCATTGGTGTTGTCCGAGGTATCGATCCATATGTCCTCCAACGTTCATCGTCTGACGTGAAGATGGACTTTCCACCTGCTTCAACGATATCACACTGCGATATGGCCAGTGCCCGCCAACGCCAGTCCGCCCGCTCCGCGCGGCGCCTTGCCGTCCTCTCCACTCAGTAGGCGCACTCGTCGGCGACGTCCTCCGGTTGGCGTCAGCGCCACTCTGCCATGGCTCGCTCGTCCTCCTCGGCGATGAGGAGGCGGCGCTGCCGCCGAAGGTGGTCTGCACGGTCCTGATCCGTGATAAGATGAGGCGGAGGGGCGACGGCCTGCGCATGTTCGCGCGTGTAGAAGTCACGGAAGTTCATCTGTGATGGAGGCCTCTTTAGGCGCCACGCTGCCGCGTGGTAGCGCGGGCGGCCTCGTGCGCGGTCCGGAACGTGCCGAGGCCGAGCCGGACGTCGCCGGACCGGATCTCGGCGTAGTACCAGCCATTGGGGCGCTCGCGGACGCCGCGGTAGCCCGAAGATCCCCGGTGACGCGGCGACATGACGGCGCGGTGATGGCGGGGCGCTGGAAGCGGCGAGAAAGCGGTGGAAGCGGCGTGGAGACGGGGAAAATGGGCACGTGACCGTGTCATGGAACGCGTGGCGAGCGCCGCATATTATTAGTGCGCGCGAAACGACGCGCTAAATCTACCACGCGAGCTGCCGCTATCTCCCGCGTGCAATTGCTTCCCACGCGCTAGTTTTTCGCCTCCGCTGGAGCGCTGCTCGTTAATCCCGCGTGCGTCTTTTGGCGTGTCCGTTGCAGATGCTCTTAGGTTTTCCGTCTCGCACGCTTCGTTTTAGCCGCAAACTCCACCCAACCACCACCGATCGAAATCCCGCAGAAAGCTGTGGCCTTGAAAAAAAAAAGACAGTGCCCACCTCGCCTCCTCTCACCTCCACCTCCGCGCAGATCCCATCTAACCATGGCGGCCCCCTCCCGCACCTCCTGGGCAGACGTCGCCGACGCTGAACAGGCCCCTCCCGCTCCCGTTCCAGCGGCGGCGCCCGCCACATCCAACGGCCCCGCGCGTGCCGACCGCTCCTCCTACGTCCCTCCCCACCTCCGCAACCGCTCCTCCTCCACTGCGCCTCCGGTGTCCTCCGCTCCACCCCCGCGCGCCGCGCCCGGCCTCCTCGGCCGCCCCACTAGCGGCGTCGGTGGGAGGTTCGGGGGAGGCGGGGCCCCACCTCGTAGGTGGGACCGGGAGCCCAACCCTTTCGGGGACGAGGAGGAGGTGCCGGCGGAGCCCGTGCCCTTCGACGAGCACCAGAACACGGGGATCAACTTTGAAGCGTACGAGGACATCCCCGTCGAGACCAGCGGCCGGGATGTTCCGCCCGCCGTGGGCACGTTCGCGGAGATCGACCTCGGCGCCGCGCTGAACGACAACATTCGCCGGTGCAAGTACGTGCGGCCCACGCCCGTGCAGCGCCATGCCATCCCGATCTCGCTGGCTGGGCGAGATCTCATGGCTTGCGCGCAGACTGGATCGGGGAAAACGGCCGCCTTCTGCTTCCCCATCATCAGCGGCATCATGCGGGGCCCGCCCGTGCAGCGGTCCCAGCGGGGCGGGAGTAGGACCGCCTGCCCTCTTGCCCTCATCCTGTCGCCCACAAGAGAGCTGTCAATGCAGGTGATGGTCGTGTATATATCTTGTTTGACGTTTGATATTACGCCCAGTTAATCTCCTGCGCCATGTGCGTGATAGTTGTTTCGTTGTGCTTGCCTTGTGCTGCAGATTCACGAAGAGGCCAGAAAATTTTCATATCAGACTGGTGTCAGGGTAGTGGTTGCATATGGCGGGGCCCCTATTACCCAGCAGGTCAGGTTCTGTCTGTCGTTGGCCCTAATAGCTCAAGTTCTGAAAATTGTCTGTTTCTTATAAAATTTCTGCCCTGAAACTCATTTCAGTATGAGTGTAGTATATGCATGGTAGGATATGCAGTCAGTTCTTCACAGAGGCTATGCAAGTCCTCTGATGTTAATGGTCTCTGTGGAATTGCTGGGTGCATGCATTGCATATGGTTACAGTTAATTTTGCTGCAATGCAAAGGTGATTCCCATAAACTGATAAAATTGTTAGGTATGTTTATAATTTGTTCATACTGTATCCAACAATTTTGTGTTAGCAAATAACAACTGAACATGTGCCTGCATCCTTCGTTGCTGAGCGCATTACACAGTACGTCCTTTGGCAGGTCTATTTGTATATTTAGAAAGACATGGTCCTTTATTCTGTGTAAGTTTGCGGTTTAGTGCTTGATCGTATGGTTTTGAAATGTAATTCTTTCTTTGTCCAAAATCTGTTTTCTTTCTGTAGCAACATGCCTCCTGTTATGTTCATTAGTTCCGGCACTGAGTTATCTTTCTATCTTTTTGTTCACCATCCTGATCATAAGTCTGTTACCTACCTGATTATGGGTTGTTTTGTCTATATCCCATTGTTCCCCATAGTTTTGTCAGACTTTGTCTTAGATGGCACAGGTGCTGCTTGTCTGCTGTATTACCTTTTGTTGTTGCCACAAAGTTCTCTCCGCATT
The DNA here is from genome assembly GCF_018294505.1 of Triticum aestivum. Taxonomy (NCBI): domain Eukaryota; kingdom Viridiplantae; phylum Streptophyta; class Magnoliopsida; order Poales; family Poaceae; genus Triticum; species Triticum aestivum. Next base: position 161,319,172 of record NC_057804.1, on the reverse strand, counting down.
ACTGAGTGAAACAACGTTGGGAAAATGGCTTTCTGTGAAGGATGATGCTGATAGTTTAATTCACAACATCACTCATGATAACAGTGGCCCTGGATCTTGTGATTCATGCACCACAAAGTCTTCTCAAAGTAGACGTTGAAGAATTGGACTTGTCAATCTGGGTGAGTTTTCAAGTGTGGCGATGAGGTGCTAGGCATCCTTTGGTAACACATGATCCCTCTGTTGTGTTATATAGCTAGTTAACGTGGCGGCATATTTGCTTCCGTATACTTGGCAGTAATCTTAGTTACTTTAATTTCTATTGTACCATAAACACGATTTTCATTATTTTCCAGTTGAGAGATCTTGAGAGGGGTGTTGACATTCTTGTGGCTACTCCTGGTCGTTTGGTTGATTTACTGGAAAGGGCAAGAGTATCCTTACAGTCAATTAGATACCTTGCCCTTGATGAGGCGGATAGAATGCTGGATATGGGGTTTGAGCCGCAAGTTAGGAGAATTGTTGAGCAAATGGACATGCCTCCACGAGGTGTAAGGCAGACGTTATTGTTCAGCGCTACATTCCCGGGAGAAATACAGGTTAGCTTTTTATTCCACATTTTTACAGTTATATTGATGATATATAAATATTTCAAGAAGCATCTCCACTCTATTTAAATGATTGGTTCTTGCTATTAAATCTGAGCCCTTGATTATACTTTCCGTATTTATTGTTGCTATGTTAATATGTTTCCCCCTATTGATATATATGATATATTTGTCTGATGCTTTACTCTTTAGGTACTATGGCATCTTTTCCATGAATATTGTTAACCTTAGATCTATGCTGGATGAGCTTAGGGAAAGTAGTTAGATTTACATGCCATGTGTTGTTAATGTACTATATGAACATCGAAAAACCAATATTGTACTCCCTCCGTCCCTAAATTCTTGTCTTAGATTTGCCTAGATACGGATGTATCTAATACTAAAACGTGACTTGATACATCCGTATTTAGACAAATCTAAGACAAGAATTTTGGGACGGAGGGAGTATTAAATTAGAGAAAATCTTCCGCTTGTAGTCCAACAGCAACAATGATTGTCATATGCCTATATGTTACTACGTGCACCGGAGATCCTTTTATGCAGTATCGGTAGCATCATATAAATCTCATTCTGTGTCAGCACTCGGCACTAGGGTGTTCTATTTCTATATGTGTGAATGGAAATTAGTAACATGCACATGCTCCCTGAAGAGAAAGTTATGCCAACTGCATGAATATATTTACATATTTCAGGAATGTCTGTTCAAAAGATGCTGAACTGTGAAAGTATTGGTAGATATCAGCGTCATATTTTTTTATGGGAGAAGTTTTATGTGTATGACAGGCTATAAGTTTGTTCTTATATTTTTTTTCGGTTGAATTATCTTTTCCTGACTGCATTTTGCCCCCACCTTACTGAAGTATCTTTTCCTGACTAATCTGGCATTGATGTAACTAGGCAAGTTGTGTCCTGGTGCTGACTTATTTGAGTTTTCCAATTGGGTTTGTTGTGCTATGCTGAATACCTTTGTCATGTCGGATGATTTCTAATTATTTGTCATGTCAAAAGTTTTTAGTTTGCATTCTTAATGACATTGAGGCTATTCTTAATGAACACAGAGAATGGCATCTGACTTTCTGGAGAACTACATATTCCTGGCTGTTGGAAGGGTCGGATCAAGTACTGAGTTGATTGCCCAGAGAGTTGAGTTTGTACAGGAGGCAGATAAAAGAAGTCACTTGATGGATCTGCTCCATGCGCAAAGAGACAGTTCAGAACAAGGGAAGGTAATATTTTGACTGTCCGTTATTTTTATTATTCAATCACTTAACCTGATGTTTTGTTGTTCTTTAGTTTCTCTTAATATCAGTTGTGGAAGTACTATGGAGGTGCTCCCAACTAGAGAAAGCAGATCTTTATTCCTAGTGCTCATTTTTCTCCTGTCCTTTGCTGCAGCAAGCTCTCACACTTGTCTTTGTGGAGACCAAAAGGGGTGCTGACTCACTGGAGAACTGGTTGTGTACGAATGGATTTCCAGCGACTTCTATTCATGGTGATAGAAACCAGCAGGTTTAATCTTTATTTTTCCTTCAGAACCTCCCATTTTTGCTTGGAGCATATTTATTTCTGTTTGTTCACTGGAATGATGTAATACTCGGTCAGTTGCTGCCATCAAATAAATATTGCCAATTTACTGTTCTGTTTGGTTTGTTTGGCAGACTATTGTAGTTTTTGTACTTTCAGCTATTGCTATCACACAGCAGATACTTATTTACTGATTTGCTCCAAAATTCCTGTAGTCTTGAATCTTGTTACTTGTTGATAAATATTGGACATTTGTTCTTATGAAACTAAAGATGTTTGTCTTATCAGGGCTGTTTTTTCCTGACATATCGATGTACCGATTCTTACAGGAAAGAGAATATGCTTTGAGATCCTTCAAGAGTGGTCAAACTCCAATTCTAGTTGCAACTGATGTGGCAGCCCGGGGCCTCGACATTCCTCATGTTGCTCATGTTGTGAACTTTGATCTCCCCAATGATATTGATGACTACGTACACAGGATTGGTCGTACAGGGAGGGCAGGAAAAAGTGGAATTGCGACTGCTTTCTTCAATGACAACAACTCTTCGATGGCAAAGTCTCTAGCTGACCTAATGCAAGAATCTAATCAGGAGGTACCTGCGTGGCTAACTCGCTATGCAGCTCGCCCATCCTATGGTGGTGGTGGTGGAAGGAACAGACGTGGTGCTGGAGGTGGGAGCCGCTTTGGTGGCCGTGACTTCCGTAGGGAATCTTCTTCCTTTGGCAAGGGTGGTGGCGCCAGTGACTATGCTGGAGGCAGCAGCTACGGGGGCGGTGGCTATGGTGGTGCTGGAGCTCCCAGTGCATGGGATTAATGCTGCAGTTGTTCGCGTAGGGTCTATCAAGTTAGGTTGCTTTTACTCTACCTTCTTATTAGATATACATTTTTGGTAGGAGCTGATATACAGCGACAGTACGAGTGAACTGTGTGCTCCCCTTTTCTTCTGGTTACAACCAAGGTAGTCTTATCTTCAGATATCTGTTATGGAGAGCATCTTGAGGACTTTCAAGCACACACCGAGGTTCGCAGTTAGGAATAGGATTTGTAGAGACTGAAATTCCTTGTTAGGGGTAATAGTAGCTGGTGTTGGTAGACTGACATTTAGCGCTTAATGTGGAATTTCTCTCTTGGCATTTCCTTGGTCTGTCTCATTTTCGGTTGGTTGTAGAGCTTGCAATGAGGGTGCTTCTGTGACTTGATTTTTGTCCGAGATTTGAGTTTTGATACCCAGGATGAGGTTGGAGGATCTGTAGTCTTTGCTCCTTCAGATCCTGTTGTAATGTGTCTACTGTGAGGTCAGGCTGGAACGAATAAGAATAAGTTATCTAGTCTTTACGAGGAAGAAGGGGCATATTATGTGATGGGTTTGTTCTGACAAGATGCATGTTGTAGATTTGTTTTGGATGGATCTAAACTACCACTCCCTCTGTAAAGAAATATAAGAGCGTTTGGATCACTAATACTTTACGGGAGATTACTCCGTAGTGTGTCTTTATCCAAATGTCTCCTGTTTTTTCTTGCTGTTGATGGCACATATTTGATGCCTTGCTCGTGTTCCTGCAGTTCAGGTAAAAAAAAACTACATGTTTGCACATTTTCATGCATTAAGAAGTGAGCTGAAACAAACATTGGATTCTAATACATATATGTAATTAGGGGTCGATTAATGAGGTGCTTTTTTTATGGAATAACATCATGGCTTGCTCTATTGGTTCGGCATAATGGTTACATCGTTTGTGGGGCAAAAAAAAAAGACAGGTGGTTCATCAACTCGGTTACAAGACACTAGTTAAATGCCCGTGTGTTGCTACGGCAGATAATACACATAAAATGTGTTGCTAAGGTGGCAATGCATGTAAATAAATATAAGAGATGATTAAATGACACAAATAAATTGGTGATAAAAGTGATGGAATCATGACCTTGACCCCCACCCCTCGATCCACCTAAATAGATCTCTAACATGGTTGCACATATTTCTTTTATTTTGGGATGAATTATGCAAATGAAATATTCTAGCATGTAGTTGCAATTAGCACATAACACTAATGTCTTCCTCACTTTGCCTTCTTCCTCCCTCTCATCGACCCGACCACCTCTGTCTGTATAATCGCCCGCCACTACCAGCCCCAAAGGCACCAACACCCCCGACCAACCCTCTAAACTCCACTGCCATTTCTAATGCTGGTGACCCCGCACACTCGACGACCGGACCACCTCCACCTGCCTAATCATCTGTCTCTGCCGCCCGCCCAAGCTGCAGCCACCCTCAGCCATTCATTTAAACCCCGCCACCATCTCCAATGTCATTGACCCCGCCCACCCATCGACCCGACCACCTCCACCTTTCTAATCGTCTATCGTCGCCGCCCCGCTCAGGCCGCCGCATGTTGGGTTCTACGGTAGGGTGCGTCGGCTGCAATTAAAAAAATTCCTACGCGCAGAACAACAAAGATCATGCTAAGGGAGATGGATCATAGATCGTTACCACTATACGCGCAGTGCCGTGCAACGGAAGAAGAGTTGGGGTAGCGCGTCCGTGTGGATCGTCTCCTCCTCATTCGATCTCCCTCGAACGACCGATCATCGGATCCCACGAACAAGTTCGCCGGAGCGGCGCAAGTGCACTGCCTATAACGGTATCCGCGCATGCAGGAGGAACACCGTGCGACGGACTGCTAGGTACAATCACACAGTCGACGAAGAGTGGAGGTGGCTATTCGCAACACATGTAACCCTAGTGACATCGCCGAAGCGATCAACCAAATGAGTGTGCCGCACCCCACTATATATAGGCATCCGTCGCAGGCTCAACACTGGGGCCTCGCACGGATCCTAAAGCCCAAAGTCTGTTCGGCCTGGATCCGAGTTCGAGTAGGATCACATCCATCTCGTGGAGTCGTGTCCAGCCTCACAGGTTCCTTCCCTTAAGCGCGCGACCCCTTAGGTTCTAGTTCACTTGGTCGCGAGTCAGATCACATCCGACTCGTCTAGTCGGTAGCGGCCTCTAGCAAAGCGTGCTGACTCCAAGTGTTCGATGAAGCTGATTAGGCGAACCTATACAACGTTTCACACTTCTATTCCCTTTGCTACATGATATATGTTGTCAGGCTCAAGGCGAGTATGTCATCCTTGTGCTAGCCCGACCTCTTTCTCGTTCCTGTGATCTCGACCACAAAACGGATTATCTCATAATCCATGTCGCAAGGCCATGCTTATCTTGGTCGGATCACACGAGGGGCCCAGAGTATATCTCTCCTGGCCGGAGGGGCAAATCCCATCTTGCTCGACCATGTCTCGCAGCATGGGTCTCAACAAGCCTGAAACCTACCTTTGTAACTACCCAGTCATGGAGTAGCGTTTGGTCGGCCCAAAGTAGGTCTGTCACCATCCCGAGTACATGCGCCAGCTCAAGTCTTAGGACATAGAACGTATGTTGTACCAGAGACTCACTGATGACATATCGCCGCATCTCATAGTTGGGCATGTCTGACTCGGACCTTATCTCGACTCGGATATGACTATATCCAATCTGATCAAATCCATCCGAGTCTATATTATACGGTTAGCATCCAATGCTCCATGGCTAGTGAGACTGAGCCATCCACCATGTCATAGGATAGTCTAGTCGGCTGCGCGTCCACACATCCCTTTCGACTAGGGACCTTTTAGGACAGTCATCATACAATGCATAGTCCCCCAAACAAGTCACGTACTTGCTGATACACATAATTGATAATGTCCAAGGACTATCTTTATTCATAAACACATGGGAAATATCATCATACATGATTTCCTCTAGGGCTTATCGTCGCCTCGCTCAAGCTGCGGCAACCCCCAGCCATCCATCTAAGCTCCACCAGCATCTTCGAAATTGATGACCCCGCGCACCCCGCACTCGAACCCGTTAACCTCGAAATCTTTGCCGGGTCTTTTCAAACTCATCTTGATAAACGTCAACGACCTCAAGCCTACTAAGCTCCAACCAAATACCCATAAATCATGTTAATCATCGATGATTTTATTTAGTCAACTAAATATGTAAGTTGAGACACAATTTTACTCTAGAAGTCTTGAACTGAGAATCGAGCATTCATGTACCTTCATGAACGTATTGTATATGTATGTATACAACATTGACAAAATCATCCTTATCAACATTCACAAGAACAAAATACATATTTGATCCTCTTACATTAGATAATGAATAAGATTGCAAAAGTATATGTGCCTCATGCTCTACAGTTTGTCTATGAGCTTATCCTTGTACTCATCTTCGACTAGTATGTGTTAAGCCGCAATAACTAACTGTCCTCCATCACCTCTTGTAAATCTCACAACCTACAATCCTTGATGCACAAAACTGACTATCACCCAGACCGGTTCTTTTCCCTCATCTCCTTTATATGGTGAGGCTTCCATGGAATGTATGAAGAATGATAAATATTCCTACAATATCATCAAAGAAACACGAAATCCGAATAAGTTTATATTGCTAAATGTGGAGCACTCTAATAGTACAAAAGAATTGTTTGCACATCAAAGGACTCCCAACATATAAATCCCAAATTATTATGACAAGAAAAAAGTATACAAGTATAGTATCTATTCAGATTGTAAAAGGAAAATAGAGCAGTGCCATTTCAAAGAAGTTCCATGCCAAATATGTTGTCCTTTTGAAATTGTCATAAAACGCAGATCACAAATATCAGCACATGGACAAATATATTGGCATATAAACATGAAATATACAAGGTCAATTATGTAGATGCAACAATACAAGAAGAGTGATTCATCATTGAATTATGGTGATTGTGCTGATGGGCAACACCGAAATATAAAAAAAGCTTATTCAAAATAAACACTTAGTATGCACCCCCATCTCAGAATAAGTGTCTCAATTTTAGTATAACTTTGTATTAAAACTAGTACAAAGTTGAGACACTTATTTTGGGACGGAGGGAGTACAAAATTCATGCCCAATATGCGATCCTATCCGAGAGGAACTCGAAGGTTCCACCAAGGATAGAGCCGCATATTGAAGATGCTTTTGCAAGGTGGATATCATTACATCATACCATTACGTGATAGATGGGGATACATACAAAAGGCATACAATGCCTCATGAAAATAATAACATCATACATAAGAGCAACATCCAACTAAGGATGAAAACACAAACAGAAACTCAAACGACATCCAGCCTGCTAGCCCAGGCTGCCAACCAGGAACCTAACCCCTGATCAAAGAAGAAGAAGAAGCAGAAGATCTCCAAAACAAGCAAACATCGCTCTCACGTCATGATCATCGCATTACCTGTACCTGCAACTATGGTTGTAGTAATCCATGAGCCACGAAGACTCAGCAATCCCATTACCATGGGTATCAAGACTAGCAAAGCTTAATGGGAATGGAATGGATAAGTGGTGAGGTTGCAGCAAGCGACTAAGCATTGTATGGTGGCTAACTTATGAGTACAAGAATAAGATGAGAAGCCACGCAAACGGTCGCAAAGTAGTAATGATCAATAAGTGATCCTGAACTACTTACGTTCAAACATAAACCCACCGTGTTCTCTTCTCGAACTCACCTGAAAGAGACCATCATGGTTACACATGTAGTTGGTGTATTTTAATTCGAATCTGGTGTCAAGTTCTCTACAACCGGACATTAAAAAATTCCCATCTGCCACATAACCGTGGGCACGACTCTCGAAAGTTTAAACCCTTCATGGGTGTCCCAACTTAGCACATGACAAGCTCATGATCCGCAGAGACAATCCTCCATCATGGGACATCCGATGAGACTCGAGGTCCCGGTGCACAAGACATTTCGACTATGGTAAAACAAATACAGCAAGACCTCCTGACGTGCCGACACCCTGATAGTAGTCGCGCGTATCTCATCTCAGGCCATGGCGAATGAGCTACGCATTTAGGTGCCAAAATAACCCAGGTTGCCCCGGGGCGGCCCCACACAGTGCCCTAGTTTGGGACCAACACCATCAGCACTGGCCCCCCTGTTTATGTGGAAGGAAACCTCAGGTTCATGACACCCTATGCCAATTAATTAATTAATTCAATATTATTATGTTGGCAAATGTTAAAACCAATGTTGGGCCTTGCTGGAAGAGTTTTCTTCAAAGCGAACTATCAAGAGGGGCCCATAAACCCTCATCGTGTTAGGGACGCAAAATCAAGGAACATAACACCGATATGACAGAAACTAGGGCGGCAAGAGTGGAACAAAACACCAGGCATAAGGCCGAGCCTTCCACCCTTTACCATGTATATATGTGCATTAATTAAATAAGAGATATTGTGATATCCCAAGATATCCATGTCCTAACATAGAACAACCTGCAACTGCACCTGCAACTAGCAACGCTATAAGAGGGGTTGAGCAAAGCGGTAACATAGGCAAACAATGGTTTGCTGGGATGGTGGAAAAGGTTAGAGGCTATTTCATGGCATATAGGGAGGCTTGATAAACAAGTGGTAGGAAGCGCGGCATAGTGATAGCATCGAGACAACTAGCATAGGAATGATAGTAGTGAGATCCAGGGTAACGGTCATCTTGCCTGAAATCCCACTAGGAAGAAGAATGAGTCCATGAAGAAGACGATCGGGCGTAGACGAACCAAGCGTAGTCGAACGAATCCTCACGATCACAACAAAACAAGAACTATCAAGAAGAAGCACAACCAGAAAGAAGCAAACAACATGGTAAACACTCAACACATAAACATGGCATGATGCTCAACCAAGGATGATGCATGACAAGGCTATATGATGCTACTCATGGCAAGAGATGATGCATACAAGAACATCACACCAAATCAAGTTTAAATGAGGCCGGAAACAACATATAACAATTCCAGTAAGTCCTCATATGCAATTTTTGAAATTGGTCCAGATCTGAATAACACATCATGTTCAAGTTGTTAAACAACAAGTTAAAATGCACCATGATGGTCTACACGTCTTTCTAGTCAAGTTACATATAGAGTTCATTTATTCCGGAGCTACGACCTAGAATATACGAGCAAAACAAGTTAAACATGGCATTGATGCAAAATGCATACAAACATCAAGCACACACACTCCAAACAAGTTGAAAGGACAAACTGTCCAAAACAGCAACTAGGCATACTGAGAGCAAGAAAACAACATACTACAGGAACTATACATGGCCAACAAGGGCATAGCATCACAATACACATAAGAGCGAGCAAATAACATCAAGGCAGCATATGCATATGACTTATGGATTAGTGGGAAACAACAAGACAAGTTTGAATGTTGTAATAGTTTCAGCAAGTGTAAAACAGCAACATCATCATGGCATGTTTGCCAGCTTGGAACAGAGGTCATATGAAGTCCAAAATTAACAAACTTGACATCTGGACAAAGTATTCATAGCATAATTCAATCCATCTAATTGGAGTATCTCCAAAATAGGCATAGATTAATTACTATCTAGCTCACAACATGGCACCGTGTAGTTAACAGAAAATTGGAACATCATTTAGGCATGTTCATAGCAACAAAAGCATAAGCTACATGACTTATATAAGGCGTCAAATGGCATGGAATGATATAGCATAACATGACAATCAAAATATGTCAACTAGGCATCTCTAGATTATGCATGGATTGGATGGTAGCTTCAAGTAAACATGGCATCATGATATGGCAGATTCAGACTTAGCAGAACATTAACACCAAGTGGCCCACTTCACAAGCTTGATGCACTTATCACAGGGCATATAAAAAAAATGGATTGCACAACTGAAAATAAGGCATGATTATGCTCCTAAAACATGTTGACATGATGCTCAAAAGAAAATCACACAAAAAGATAAAAAAAGACAAAATGTCAAGTTATAACAGTTTTTAGCATTTAACATCAGCAAGCACTTCTGCAATAGGATTAATATGTCAAGATGCACCCTAACATGAACGCAAATGTAGCTATAATGTAGAGCACAGAGGAATGAACAATTTGACATATCATGCACTCCAAACGGAGAAACGAGCACAAAGTTACACCCATCACAAGAATGCAATATGATGTTGAAAAACTAGGGGGACTTGGTGAAAAACTACCTCGCAGGAAAACTGGTTCTCGCGGTGCGGGACGAGGGGATCCAGGGATGGGGAGGCGTGTTTGGATCGTGGGACGGGTGGATCTCGTCCACCCCCCGGATCCGGCGACGGCCGGCGATGACGGATGGCGGCGAGGCGACAGGCGTCAAGGGAGGCGGCCGGCGGCAACGAGGCTCGACGGGGGCGCGGGGGACGGTGAAGTGGTGATGCAGCAAGGGGCAACTCGATAGCAGGGTGAAGGGCGGTGACAGCAAGGTGCGGGGCGCGCCAGAGGCTGGTGGCGCGAGTGGCGACGCTTGACGGGGAAGCGCGACAGCGGCGGGGTCAGAGGAGCTCGCGGCGACGAGGTTGGGTGGCGGCGGTGAGGTCCGGCAAGGTCTGGCGCGGGTGGTGGCGCGCTCGGGCCCAGATGGGCTCGGGCGGGTTGGCGATGGGCTTGGCGGGCCTTGGCGGCTGGAGGGAGAGGGAGTGAGAATTTGCATGGATTTCAAAGCAGATTATGGTTAGGGGCGATTTCCCTTTCAGATTTGGACGGGGAAGGTGTTTTTATAGGCAGAGGGAGCTAGGAGTGGAGTTTTTTAGTGCGGTTTTTGCCCACATGATCGTGATCCAACGACGAAGAGAAAGGAGGGGTTCAGATGGGCTAGTGGGCTATGGTGGAGGGGTGCTGGGCTGCAAAGAGAAAGGGGCCCGGCGGTTAACGTGGTTAACCGTTGAGGCATCAAATGACCTCAAAATGGAACGAAATTTGATAGGCGGTCTACCAGTGATATACCAAGACCGCTCATCCACTCTCAGCCCATTCAGAGAATGATTTTCTCCCGCTCACGAAACAAGATCTGGAAGGTGCGACGGGCGCGTGTGAGTGTGTCTATGCTCAGAACGGACAATAGAGAGAACTGGGAAACCCGAACGGATGCAAGTTTTGAAAAACATGCAGATGAAATGCACATGATGACATGGCAAAGTGCAACACACAAGCGAATGACATGGCAACGACGACAAATAGCTGGAAGACATCTGGCGCATCGGTCCTGGGGCGTTACAAAGAGCAAGATGTATATACGTCATAAAGTTCAAGGAATCTAGTGCTGACAAAGATGCTTTGCTTGGTATAAGACAGTAGTAGCTCGAGAAGTACATGCAAGAAGTACCTGGAGAGTGGTAAAGTCATAAGTACATAACGTCCTAATAGATGGTCATTACCATAATGTGACCATGCATATTAGTACTTCATAGCAATAGTATAATCTAAATATACATGCAAATTACATTTAATTTAATTCTAGATATTATAAGAAACATATATAATGAAATGCAGTGGTACCCCTGGTTTAGCACAACAGCTATATCTTATACTCCCTCCATCCAAAAATAAGTGTCTTTGATTTAGTACAACTTTATACCACAATTATACTAAATCAAAGACACTTGATTTTGGATGGAGGGACTATATGTTTTCATCAAAAGATCGACATGCTTTAATTTCTTCTTTCTTATTAAGAAATACTAAAGGCTCTTTAAGTATTGACATATGATCACACGCCTCAATTTTCTTCTTTAAACTTTGAGCTTGGCGTTAAAGACTTGAAATATAATTATCCTTACTGATTCATATTATGCACTGTAGAAATCTAAAAAAATCACTACCTTAATTGTGTAATAACCAAGGAAAATTTTAATTAGATGTTATGATAATCCTGCTGGTACAACTATGAAAATTAGGGAATCACTTTGGTGTCTTTGATTGAAAGAAAGAAACACCAACAATCATGAGGCCCTTGAGGAATCATGACATGATCACTGATCTGATTTGCTACAAGATATCTATCCTTCCTCATATTCAGATCAAGTGCCAAAACTCCCAGCCAAACGATATACACATGAAAGAAATACCATTTTTTGGCATTTTCTTAACAATCATGGGAGTACATACATAACAGAAGATGATTTGGGGCTTCAGGGTCCAGTAGTGTAGATATTGCCTTTTGCTTACATGTTCGATGTGACAAAGCCACTGAAGAACACTACGATGGTTCTAAAGTAGGATTTGTCGGGATTGTAAGGGAGCTTTGCGTGCCTTAGTCACAAATTGAAAACCCTAGCGATCGAAATGGGGAAATTTCATCCAAAATATTACAATAATGAGAGCTAAAGCACTGGCGTAGTATTGTGTAGCTTTAAGAAGCTTGGTAGAAACAAAGGTGAAAAATATGAAGACGGGTAAAAAAGAGAGGCTACCTATAGTCTCCTTGTCTTGTCTGAATAACCTGAACAAAGGCTACATAAGGAAATATACCAGCACAACACCTATTTGCAGAAGCTTCCTACGGAGTTTCTGAAAATGCACAGCAGAAGGATAAGTAGACTGTCACATACCAAGCAACCTCTCATTAATAATTTGCATGGCAATTCAATTTTTTGAGTGGGATCTCCAATGCTTGTATAACAAAACCAGGAGGATAATATTTCAAACTTCTATACCACGCTAGATCATTTTGGTGGGCAGGGTCTGACCGTCGTGAGATCCAAAATTCTAACCCATAACTAATGAGGCCATCAACTCTCAACACATACCCACAACATCCTATGTAGAATAATTTATAGAAGGAATGCAACCTTTTCAATTTTGATGGAAGGAGATAGAAAGATCATACTTCTTATCCCGAAGCAATTAATTATTATGGTTTAAAAATAGATGTAGCACTACAAAAAAAGTCACATCCGTGACATTTTGGGCTGAACATTTTTTTCCTGTCATGCTTATGACACGTCTACGATGATAATTGTGACAAAACCACGTATCATCATAGATGTGGTGGGCTCCTACTTCTATGACAAACAACCATGATAGAAAATGAGCTTTTCGTCCTGGGCGGGCCGGGGACGCACCTGCATGACATTCGTTGGGCCGTCCATGACGGAAAAATCATGGTAGAAGCGAGGGCGAGGAAAATTTCGGTGAGTCCCCATTACGGTGGGTGATCGGGGCCAAGCGATGCAAGGAGGTTTGCGCGTTTCTCTCGTACATGTACGCTTGTGTGTGCGCGAGGTGTTGGGCTCTAACTGAACCCGAGTGAGGCGTTCGCTTAAAACCCAAGGATTGCACTAGCTACACGCGTTACTGAACCCCAACGATTCCTTTGCTACTGCTGCTAACTGAAGCCGATCGAACCAGCTGCCTCTTGATGAACAGTGACCGTTGTTGGAGCTTGGATGAACAGTTCCTCCCGGTGGGTGTTGGATGAACAAGGCCCCGTGGTAGTAGAGTCCGTTGCCGCTGGATGAACAGGACCCCGTGGAGGGCTGGTTGAACAGTAGTCAATGGAGGCTGGATGAATAGGACCCCATGGAGGGCTGGTTGAATAGTAGACGGTGGAGGCTGGATGAACAAGACCCCGTGGATGAACAATGGCTAGTGGAGGCTGGATGAACATGACCCCCGTGGATGAACAGTGGCTGGTGGACGCTAGAGGAGTTGACAGTGGATGAACAGTACTAGGTGGAGGCTGGAGGAAGTCGACGGTGGATGAACAGTAGCCCGTGGAGGCTAGAGCGAGGCACTAGACGGTAGACGAACAGTAGCCCGTAAAGTCCCATTTTGCGGCACGCCACACCCCTCCCAATGAAGAGGACACCATTTTGACCGTAGGCGCTCCAACACATGTTCGTTTCGTCCGTTTTGCGGTATGCCGGACCCCTCCCAATCAATAGGACCCCGTTTCGACCGTAGGCACTCGAATAGAAGTTCGGTCCCTTCGTTTTGCGGTATACCAGACCCTTCCCAATGAACATGACCCCGTTTCGACCATACGCGATCGAACATTAGGCCATTTCCTCCGTTCTGCGGTATGCCAGAGCTTGTTTTGGCTGTTCCGTCCAAGCCGGTTGGCTCCCGATGAACATGCAGCGCTGTTTACTCTGTTTCAACCTAGCCGGTTGGCTGCCGATGAATAGGATGACATCGCTGTACGCATTAGAGACCCCACCCGTATGTACGTACGTAGCCGTATTTACTATCTTACAGCATGGTTGTACATACATGTACACGATATAGATGGGACTGCGTGACATGCTACGTCGGTGCCTCTACTTCTACATGCGCTGCTCCTTACTCGGCCATGGTATGTCGCTGTAGAGAGACCGATCGACCACTATGTACGTGCACGTTCGTGGCAAGACAGATAATGCTACCTTCTCTTCAACCTGGTGGGTCCCAGCTATCAGGGGGTAAGAAGGCACTTCCTTCCGTGCGAAGATAAAGCCGATGGGTCCAAACTGTCAGGGGGAACATTTTTTCATGAAATACAGAGGCCCTTCTAGTGGGTCCGAGATGTCAGGTGGAGGATTCATTATTTTGCACGTAATAAGGAGGCACTTCCTTGCGTGCGTCCATGGACCCAGCTGTCAGCCTCTCCACGTACAGTCCTCTTCTGATTGGCCATTGTTCGTTGACCATGTTGACCATGCCGTACCGTCCGAGAGCACCAAGGTGGTGGACAACGGCGCGACCTAGGAAGGGAACGACCCAGAGCCGGGGAATATACAACAGTGGATGCCCACGCGGAAGGGAGTACTAGGGTTGTATCACGCCCAATATGTGACCCTATCCTAAAGGAACTCGAAGGTCCCACCAAGGATAGAAGCGCATATTGGAGACGTGATACGTCCATTTTTCATCATGCTTTTATATCAATATTTATTGCATTATGGGCTGTTATTTCACGTTATGTCACAATACTTATGGCTATTCTCTCTTATTTTACAAGGTTTACATGAAGAGGGAGAATGCCGGCAGCTGGAATTTTGGGCTGGAAAAGGAGCAAATATTGGAGGCCTATTCTGCGCAACTCCAAAAGTCCTGAAACTCCACGGAATATCTTAAAATAAATAAAGAAAAATCGTCGCCAAAGATGAAGGCCAGGGGGCCCACACCCTGCTCACGAGGGTGGGGGGCGTCCCCCCCTGGGGCGCGCCCCCTACCTTGTGGCCCCCCTGGTGGCTCTCCGACGCCCGTCTTCTCCTATATGAAGTCTTTTGATGAGAAAAAAAATAGGAGGCAACCATTCGGGACGAGACTCCGCCGCCACGAGGCGGAACCTTGGCGGAACCAATCTAGGGCTCCGGCAGAGCTGTTCTGCCGGGGACACTTCCCTCCGGGAGGGGGAAATCATCACCATCGTCATCACCAACGCTCCTCTCATCGGGAGAGGGCAATCTCCATCAACATCTTCACCAGCACCATCTCATCTCCAAACCCTAGTTCATCTCTTGTATCCAATTCTTGTCTCCAAGTCCGGGATTGGTGCTAGTAGGTTGCTAGTAGTGTTGATTACTCCTTGTAGTTGATGCTAGTTGGTTTATTTGGTGGAAGATCATATGTTCAGATCCTTTATGCATATTATTACCCCTCTGATTATGAACATGAATATGCTTTGTGAGTAGTTACGTTTGTTCCTGAGGACAAGGGAGAAGTCTTGCTATTAGTAGTCATGTGAATTTGGTATTCGTTCGATATTTTGATAAGATGTATGTTGTCTAGCCTCTAGTGGTGTTATGTGAACGTCGACTACATAACACTTCACCATTATTTGGGCCTAGAGGAAGGCATTGGGAAGTAATAAGTAGATGATGGGTTGCTAGAGTGACAGAAGCTTAAACCCTAGTTTATGCGTTGCTTCGTAAGGGGCTGATTTGGATCCATATGTTTCATGCTATGGTTAGGTTTACCTTAATACTTTTGTTGTAGTTGCGGATGCTTGCAATAGAGGTTAATCATAAGTGGGATGCTTGTTCAAGTAAGAACAGCACCCAAGCACCGGTCCACCCACATATCAAATTATCAAAGTACCGAACGCGAATCATATGAGCGTGATGAAAACTAGCTTGACGATATTCCCATGTGTCCTCGGGAGCGCTTTTCCTATTATAAGAGTTTGTCCAGGCTTGTCCTTTGCTACAAAAAGGATTGGGCCACCTTGCTGCACTTTATTTACTTTTGTTACTTGTTGCTCGTTACAATTTATCTTATCACAAAACTATCTGTTACCACTTATTTCAGTACTTGCAGAGAATACCTTGCTGAAAACCGCTTATCATTTCCTTCTGCTCCTCGTTGGGTTCGACACTCTTACTTATCGAAAGGACTACGATAGATCCCCTATACTTGTGGGTCATCAAGACTCTTTTCTGGCGCCGTTGCCGGGGAGTGTAGCGCCTTTGGTAGGTGGAATTTGGTAAGGAAAAATTTATATAGTGTGCTGAAATTTTCTGTCACTTGTTACTATGGAAAGTAATTCTCTGAGGGGCTTGTTCGGGGTATCTTCACCCCGTCCAGTAGAGCAAAGAGTTGCTCCTCAACCTACTGAACCTATTGAAAATGAAACTCCTTTTGAAATTCCTTCGGGTATGATGGAAAAACTGCTAGCTAACACTTTTACAGGAGATGGAACAAAGCATCCTGATGAACATCTACTCTATGTGGATGAAGTTTGTGGACTATTTAAGCTTGCAGGTATACCCGATGATGTTGTTAAGAAGAAGGCCTTCCCTTTATCTTTGAAGGGAGACGCATTGACATGGTACAGGCTATGTGATGATATGAGATCATGGAACTATAAAAGATTGAAATTGGAATTTCATCAAAAGTATTACCCTATGCATCTTGTTCATCGTGATCGCAATTATATATATAATTTTTGGCCTCGCGAAGGAGAAAGCATCGCTCAAGCTTGGGGGAGGCTTAAATCAATGTTATATTCATGCCCCAATCATGAGCTCCCAAGAGAAGTAATTATGCAAAGTTTTTATGCTCGGCTTTCTGATAACAATCGCACCATGCTCGATACTTCTTGTGCTGGCTCTTTTATGATGAAGACTATTGAATTTAAATGGAATTTATTGGATAGAATTAAACGCAACTCTGAAGATTGGGACCTCGACGAAGGTAAGGAGTCAGGTATGACACCTAAGTTTGATTGTGTTAAATCTTTTATGGATACCGATATTTTCCGTAAGTTTAGCACTAAATATGGACTTGACTCTGAGATAGTAGCTTCTTTCTGTGAATCTTTTGCTACCTATGTTGATCTCCCCAAGGAGAAGTGGTTTAAATATCATCCTCCCATAGAAGTAAAAGTAGCTGCACCTATTAAAGTTGAAGAAAAGACTGTCACTTATAATGATCCTATTGTTCCCACTTCTTATGTTGAGAAACCACCTTTCCCTGTTAGAATGAAGGATCATGCTAAAGCTTCAACTGTTGTTCGTAAAAGCAATATTAGAATTTATACACCTCCTGAGCAAGTCAAAGTAGATCCTAATATTGCTATTGTTAAAGATCTCTTGTCTGATAATATTGATGGGCATGTTATTCAATTCTGTGGTGAAACTGCTAGAATTGCTAAACCTTGTGCTAGAGATAAACATAGACCTGTGGTAGGCGTGCCTGTTATTTCTGTTAAAATAGGAGATCATTGTTATCATGGCTTATGTGATATGGGTGCTAGTGCTAGTGTTATACCTATTACCTTGTATGAAGAAATTATGCATCATACTGCACCTACTGAGTTAGAAGATATTGATGTTACAATTAAACTTGCCAATAGAGATACTATATCTGCAATGGGAATTGTTAGAGATGTTGAAGTCTTGTGTGGAAAAACCAAATATCCCGCTGATTTTCTTGTTCTTGGTTCTCCACAAGATAGCTTTTGTCCCATTATATTTGGTAGACCCTTCTTGAATACTGTCAATGCTAAGATAGACTGCGAAAAGAATGTTGTTACTATTGGCTTAGATGATATGGTTCATGAGTTTAATTTCTCTAAATTTAGTAAACAACATCGTGAGGAAGAATTGCCTAGTAAAGATGAAATCATTGGTCTTGCTTCTATTGCTGTACCTCCTAGTGATCCCTTAGAACACTATTTGCTAGACCATGAAAATGATATGTTCATGAATGAAAGAAGGGAAATAGATGAAGTATTCTTTAAACAGGAACCTATTCTGCAACACAATTTGCCTGTTGAAATCCTTGGGGATCCTCCTCCACCCAAGGGTGATCCCGTGTTTGAGCTTAAACCGTTGCCTGATAATCTTAAATATGCTTATCTTGATGAAAAGAAAATATATCCTGTCATTATTAGTGCTAACCTTTCAGAGCATGAAGAAGAAAGATTATTGAGAACTCTGAAGAAGCACCGTGCCGCTATTGGATATACTCTGGATGATCTTAAGGGCATCAGTCCCACTCTATGTCAACATAAAATAAATTTGGAAGCGGATGCCAAACCAGTTCGTGATCCTCAACGACGTTTGAATCCTAAAATGAAAGAAGTGGTAAGAAATGAAATACTCAAGCTTCTGGAGGCAGGTATAATTTGTCCCGTTGCTGATAGTCAGTGGGTAAGTCCTGTCCATTGTGTCCCTAAGAAGGGAGGTATTACTGTTGTCCCTAATGATAAAGATGAATTGATTCCACAAAGAATTATCACAGGTTATAGGATGGTAATTGATTTCCGCAAATTAAATAAGGCTACTAAGAAAGATCATTACCCCTTACCTTTTATTGATCAAATGCTAGAAAGATTATGCAAACATACACATTATTGCTTTCTAGATGCTTATTCTGGTTTCTCTCAAATACCTGTGTCGGCTAGAGATCAATCAAAGACTACTTTTACATGCCCTTTTGGTACTTTTGCTTATAGACGTATGCCTTTCGGTTTATGTAATGCACCTGCTACCTTTCAAAGATGCATGATGGCTATATTCTCTGATTTTTGTGAAAAAATTTGTGAGGTTTTCATGGACGATTTTTCCGTCTATGGTTCCTCTTTTGATGATTGCTTGAGCAATCTTGATCGAGTTTTGCAGAGATGTGAAGAAACTAATCTTGTCTTGAATTGGGAAAAGTGCCACTTTATGGTTAATGAAGGTATTGTCTTGGGGCACAAAGTTTCTGAAAGAGGTATTGAAGTTGATAAAGCCAAGGTTGATGCTATTGAAAAGATGCCATGTCCCAAGGACATCAAAGGTATAAGAAGTTTCCTTGGTCACGCCGGATTTTATAGGAGGTTCATTAAGGACTTCTCAAAAATTTCTCGGCCTCTGACTAATTTACTACAAAAAGATGTACCATTTGTCTTTGATGATGATTGTGTAGAAGCATTTGAAATACTTAAGAAAGCATTAGTCTCTGCACCTGTTGTTCAGCCACCTGATTGGAATTTACCCTTTGAAATTATGTGTGATGCTAGTGATTATGCTGTAGGTGCTGTTCTAGGGCAAAGAGTTGATAAGAAATTAAATGTTATCCATTATGCTAGTAAAACTCTAGACAATGCTCAAAGAAATTATGCTACTACCGAAAAGGAACTTTTAGCAGTTGTATTTGCTTGTGATAAATTCAGACCCTATATTGTTGATTCTAAAGTAACTATTCACACTGATCATGCTGCTATTAAATATCTTATGGAAAAGAAAGATGCAAAACCTAGACTTATTAGATGGGTTCTCTTGCTACAAGAATTTGATTTGCATATTGTTGATAGAAAAGTAGCTGAGAACCCCGTTGCAGACAACTTATCTAGGTTAGAGAATGTTCTTGATGACCCACTACCTATTGATGATAGCTTTCCTGATGAACAATTAAATGTCATAAGTACTTCTCGTAGCACTCCATGGTATGCTGATTATGCTAATTATATTGTTGCTAAATTTATACCACCTAGCTTCACATACCAACAAAAGAAAAAGTTTTTCTATGATTTGCGACATTACTTTTGGGATGACCCACATCTTTATAAAGAAGGAGTAGATGGTGTTATTAGACGTTGTGTACCTGAGCATGAACAGGAACAGATCCTACGCAAGTGTCACTCCGAAGCTTATGGAGGACACCACGCTGGAGATAGAACTGCACATAAGGTATTGCAATCTGGTTTTTATTGGCCTACTCTCTTCAAGGATGCCCGTAAGTTTGTTTTGTCTTGCGATGAATGTCAAAGAATTGGTAATATTAGTAGACGTCAAGAAATGCCTATGAATTATTCACTTGTTATTGAACCATTTGATGTTTGGGGCTTTGATTATATGGGACCTTTTCCTGCCTCTAATGGATATACACATATTTTAGTTGCTGTTGATTACGTTACTAAGTGGGTAGAAGCTATTCCAACTAGTAGTGCTGATCATAACACCTCTATTAAAATGCTTAAGGAAGTTATTTTTCTGAGGTTTGGAGTCCCTAGATATTTAATGACTGATGGTGGTTCACACTTTATTCATGGTGCTTTCCGTAAAATGCTTGCTAAATATGACGTTAATCATAGAATTGCATCTCCATATCACCCGCAGTCTAGTGGTCAAGTAGAATTGAGCAATAGAGAGCTCAAATTAATTTTGCAAAAGACTGTCAATAGGTCTAGAAAGAATTGGTCCAAGAAACTGAATGGAGCATTATGGGCCTATAGAACTGCATATAAGAATCCTATGGGTATGTCTCAGTATAAAATGGTTTATGGGAAAGCATGTCACTTACCTCTCGAACTAGAACATAAGGCATATTGGGCTATTAAAGAGCTCAACTATGATTTCAAACTTGCCGGTGAGAAGAGGTCATTTGATATTAACTCACTTGATGAATGGAGAACCCAAGCTTATGAAAATGCCAAGTTGTTTAAAGAAAAAGTTAAAAGATGGCATGACAAAAGGATACAAAAGCGTGAGTTTAATGTAGGTGATTATGTATTGCTATACAACTCTCGTTTAAGATTTTTTGCAGGAAAACTTCTTTCTAAATGGGAAGGTCCCTACGTTATCGAGGAGGTCTATCATTCCGGTGCCATAAAAATCAACAATTTCGAAGGCACAAATCCGAAGGTGGTAAACGGTCAAAGGATCAAACACTATATCTCAGGTAATCCTATAAATGTTGAAACCAATATTATTGAAACCGCAACCCCGGAGGAATACATAAGGGACACTTTCTAGACCGTTCCAGACTCCGAAAAGGAATAGGTATGTGGTACGGTAAGTAAACCGACTCCAAAACAATTTTTAAGGCAATATTTCTCCGTTTTGGAATATTTAGAAAAATAGAAAAATAAGTGGCAGTCCGGGAAGGACACGAGGCCTCCACGAGGGTGGAGGGCACGCCCCTACCCCTCTGGGCGCGCCCCTACCTCGTGAGCACCTCGTGTGCCCTCCGGACTCCGTTTTCTTGCATAATACGTATTTTGGTTGGTAAAAATTCATTATATATTCTCCCAAAGGTTTTGACCACCGTATCACGCAAATATCCTCTGTTTTCGTTTCGAGCTATTTCCGTTGCAGATTTAGAGCACCATGACTTCTCCCTCCTCCAATAACGAAGACAACGATGCTTGGCTATTGAAGATAGAGTTGAAAAGAGAGGAACCAGAAGAGATCAACAAGGATGAAAGGATCAAGAAGGCCATGGAGGTTCAAGCTCCGGTGGACCATATTGCTGGGCTCAAGGGCATTATCCGCAAGTTGGAGGAGCTTTTACGCTCGATGTGCGATTATTCACCGTCATCATCACCACCTACATCACCTTCTAAGATATAATCACATGGGTATGGGCACTCCCCTTGGCAATTGCCAAGCTTGGGGGAGGTGCCCTGGTATCGTATCACCATCACAACTCCTATTCTTTACCGTTTTTCTTAGTTCGATCCTTTTAGTAGTATCTTGATTTAGTAGAATAAAGTCATGGCATGATCTAGCTTTGAGTTTTGCTTTATGATCGTTCTTTGTAATCGAGTCCGTGAGCTATATAATAAAGATTAGTGTTGAGTCAAGGGCTTGATTATTTTGCCATGATCTTGGGTAAATAGAAAGAAGAAAAAGAACAAAAAGAATCAAAAAGTTCATATTGATCTTATTGAAAGTAATGACCTCACATAGAAAGAGTATGATGATTAAAAGTTGTTGGGAGTTGGCAAGTATAGCTTTGGTCATCTTTGCAATTTATAGGAAGTAATAAGGAACGAGAGGTTTCACATATAGATATATTATCATTGACATCTTTTATGATTGGGAGCACTCATTAAAATATGACATGCTAAAGAGTTGAGCTTGGACAAGGAAGACAACATAATGAGTTATGTTTTCTCACATCCGAGATAAAGTATGTTGTCATGGGTCCTCTAACGTGTTGAGCTTGCCTTTCCCCCTCATGCTAGCCAAATTCTCAGCACCAAGTAGAAATGCTACTTGTGCTTCCAAATACCCTTAAACCAGTTTTGCCAGGAGAGTCCACCATATCTACCTATGGATTGAGTAAGATCCTTCAAGTAAGTTGTCATTGGTTCAAGCAATAAAAATTGCTCTCTAAATATGCATGACTTATTAGTACAGAGAAGATAAGCTTTGTACGAACTTGTTGTGGACGTAATAAAAGCGACGGACTGCATAATAAAGGTCCACATACAAGGGGCAATATAAAGTGACGTTCTTTTGCATTAAGATTTTGTGCATTAACCCTAAACGCGCATGACAACCTCTGCTTCCCTCTGCGAAGGGCCTATCTTTTACCATTATCCTCTACCTTATGCAAGAGTCACGGTGATCTTCACCTTTCCTTTTTCATTTTATCCTTTGGCAAGCTCAGCATGTTGGAAAGAACATGATATATATATATCTAATTGGATGTAGGGGAGTATGAATTATTATTGTTGACATTACCCTTGAGGTAAAAGGTTGTGGGGCAAAACTATAAGCCCCTATCTTTCTCTGTGTCCGATTAAAACTCCGCAACCACAAGTATTGCGTGAGTGTTAGCAATTATGAAGGACTAAGTGATAGTTGAGTATGTGGACTTGCTTTTAAGCTTTGACATAGAATCTTTCCGATGTTATGATAAATTGCAATTGCTTCAATGACTAAGGTTATAATTTGTTGGTGCTCAATAAGGTTTCTAATTCATACTTTTGCATCGTGAAAAGATCATCACTTGAACATGCGTAATCATATGACAAAATCTATATATGTTGCTGTTATGGAAATAATCATGATGCCTTCATGTCCGTATTTTATTTTTATCGACGCCTCTACCTCTAAACATGAGGACATATTTATTGTTATCGGCTTTTCGCTTGAGGACAAGCGAGGTCTAAGCTTGGGGGAGTTGATACGTCCATTTTGCATCATGCTTTTATATCAATATTTATTGCATTATGGGCTGTTATTTCACGTTATGTCACAATACTTATGGCTATTCTCTCTTATTTTACAAGGTTTACATGAAGAGGGAGAATGCCGACAGCTGGAATTCTGGGCTGGAAAAGGAGCAAATATTGGAGGCCTATTCTACGTAACTCCAGAAGTCCTAAAACTCCACGGAATATCTTAAAATAAATAAAGAAAAATCGTTGCCAAAGATGAAGGCCAGGGGCCCCACACCCTGCTCACGAGTTTGGGGGGCGCCCCCCCCATGGGGCGCGCCCCCTACCTCATGGGCCCCCTGGTGGCTCTCCGACGCCCATATTCTCCTATATGAAGTCTTTTGATGAGAAAAAATAGGAGGCAACCTTTTGGGACGAGACTCCGTCACCACGAGGCAGAACCTTGGCGGAACCAATCTAGGGCTCCGGCAGAGCTGTTCTGCCGGGGACACTTCCCTCCGAGAGGGGGAAATCATCACCATCGTCATCACCAACGCTCCTCTCATAGGGAGAGGGCAATCTCCATCAACATCTTCACCAGCACCATCTCATCTCCAAACCCTAGTTCATCTCTTGTATCCAATTCTTGTCTCCAAGTCCGGGATTGGTGCTAGTAGGTTGCTAGTAGTGTTGATTACTCCTTGTAGTTGATGCTAGTTGGTTTATTTGGTGGAAGATCATATGTTCAGATACTCTATGCATATTATTACCCCTCTGATTATGAACATGAATATGCTTTGTGAGTAGTTATGTTTGTACCTGAGGACAAGGGAGAAGTCTTGCTATTAGTAGTCATGTGAATTCGGTATTCGTTTGATATTTTGATAAGATGTATGTTGTTAGCCTCTAGTGGTGTTATGTGAACATCGACTACATAACACTTCACCATTATTTGGTCCTAGAGGAAGGCATTGGGAAGTAATAAGTAGATGATGGGTTGCTAGAGTGACAGAAGCTTAAACCCTAGTTTATGCGTTGCTTCATAAGGGGCTGATTTGGATCCATATGTTTCATGCTATGGTTAGGTTTACCTTAGTACTTTTGTTGTAGTTGCGGATGCTTGCAAGAGAGGTTAATCATAAGTGGGATGCTTGTTCAAGTAAGAACAACACCCAAGCACCGATCCACCCAGATATCAAATTATCAAAGTACCGAACGTGAATCATATGAGCATGATGAAAACTAGCTTGGCGATATTCCCATGTGTCCTCGGGAGCGCTTTGACTATTATAAGAGTTTGTCCAGGCTTGTCCTTTGCTACAAAAAGGATTGGGCCACCTTGCTGCACTTTATTTACTTTTGTTACTTGTTGCTCGTTACAATTTATCTTATCACAAAACTATCTGTTACCACTTATTTCAGTACTTGCAGAGAATACCTTGCTGAAAACCGCTTATCATTTCCTTCTGCTCCTCGTTGGGTTCGACACTCTTACTTATCGAAAGGACTACGATAGATCCCCTATACTTGTGGGTTATCAAGACGCTTTTGCAAGGTGGACATCATTACATCGTACCATTACATAATATTTGAGGATACATACAAGAGGCATACAATGCCACATGAATACAACAACCTCATACATAAGGGTGACATCCGACTACGGATGAAACACAAAGAACAACTCAATGACATCCACCCTGCTAGCCCAGGCTGCCGACCAGGAACCTATCCCCTGAACGACGAAGCAGAAGAAGAACTCAAAGCAAGCAAGCATCACTCTCATGTCATGAACATCGCATTACCTGTACCTACAACTGTTGTTGTAGTAATCTATGAGCCACGAGGAATCAGCAATCCCATTACCATGGGTATCAAGACTGGCAAAGCTTAATGGGTATGGAATGGATAAGTGGTGAGGTTGCAACAAGCGACTAAGCATGATATGGTGGCTAACTTACGAGTACAAGAGTAAGATGAGAAGCTACGCAAACGTTCGCAAACTAGTAATGATCAGTAAGTGATCCTGAGCTACTTACGTTCAAACATAACCCCACCATGTTCTCTCTTGACCCTCTCGAAAAGAGACCGTCACGGTTACGCACGCGGTTGGTGTGTTTTAATTCGAATCTGGTGTCAAGTTTTCTACAACTGGACATTTAAAATTTCCATCTGCCACATAACCACGGGCACGACTTTCGAAAGTTTAAACCCTGCAGGGGTGTCCCAACTTAGCCCATTATAAGCTCACGATCCATGGAGACAATCCTCCATCACGGGACATCCGATCAGACTCGGGGTCCCGGTGCACAAGATATTTTGACAATGGTAAAACTAATCCAGCAAAGCCTGCCGGCATGTCAACACCCTGATAGCAGCCGCACGTATCTAGTCTCAGGACATGTCCGGATGAGCATAACGTACAACAACTGAGACCCGAGTTGCCCCGGGGGAAGCCGCACATGACTCTAGTTTGGACCAGCATAATCAGCACTGGCCCTCCCTGTATGTAGAAAAGAATCCTCGGGTTCATGACGCCCTATGCCAATTAATTATTTAGTTTAAGTGTTATTATGGCAAATGTTAAAACCAATGTTGGGCCTTGCTGGAAGAGTTTTATTCAAAGCGAACTGTTAAGAGGGGCCCATAAACCCACACCATGTTAGGGATGTAAAATCAAGGAACATAACACCGATATGATGGAAACTAGGCCGGTAATAGTGGAACAAAACACTAGGCATAAGGCCGAGCCTTCCACCCTTTACCAAGTATATAGATGCATTAATTAAATAAGAGATATTGTGATATCCCAACATAATCTTGTCCAACTTGGAGCAATCTTCAACTTCACCTGCAACTAACAACGTTATAAGAGGGGCTGAGCAAAAGCGGTAACATAGCCAAACAACGGTTTGCTAGGAAGGGTGAAAAGGTTAGAGGCTGACATGGCAATTTGGGAGGCTTGAAGTAAGTGATAGGTAGCCCAACATAGCGATAGAACGAAGCAACTAGCATAGCAATGATAGTAGTGACATCCAAGGTGATGGTCATCTTGCCTGAAATCCCGCAAGGAAGAAGAACGAGTCCATGAAGAAGACGAACGGATGAATATGAACCAAGTGTAGACGAACGAATCCTCACAATCGCAACGAAACAGGAACTGTCGAGAAGAAGCACAACCGGAAAGAATCAAACAACGTGGTAAACACACAACACATAAACATGACATGATGCTCAACCAAGTATGATGCATGACAAGGCTATAAGATGCTACTCATGGGAAGAGATGATGCATACAAGAACATCACATCAAAGCAAGTTTAAATGAGGCCGGAAACAACATATAACAAATCCGGTAAATCCTCATATGCAAATTTGAAAATTGGTCCAGAACTAAACAAACATTAAGTTGAAGTTGTTACACAGCAAGTTAATATGCACCAAGATGATCTACATGAAATTCTAGTCAAGTTACATATAAAGTTCATTTAGTTCGGAGCTACGACCTAGAAGATATGAGCAAAACATGTTAAACATGACATTGATGCAAAATGCGTTCAAACATCAAGAAAACACCTCAAAAAAGGGATGAAACATGACATGATGAATCTACATACAATTCTAAGCAAGTTTCATATAGAGCATGCTCAAAACGGAGCAACGGTGCAACATACACTCCAATCAAGATATAACAACAATCTGCCCAAAACAGCAGGTAGGCACTTTGCAAACATCAAAACAACATGCTACATGGATCATATGAGCATAAACTTGACATGCAATTCAAGTACAGATAACATACTTCAAATATCATTAAAGTTCAGGTTCATAGGCATCAAGATTAAACCAATATGATCAATGCAAAAAGCAACTTTATAACACAGGGGTATATGCATGAGCATAGTTAATATGATGGGAACTTGAGAGTAAGAAAGAGACAAGCTACAACAAGTAAACATAGCAACCAAGGGCATGGTATAAAGGTACACATAACAAAGAGCAAATAACATCATGGAATCATATACATACGGCTCATGGACTAGTGGGACCAACAAGACAAGATTGAATGTTGAAATAGTTTCAGTAAGTGTAAAACAACAACATTATGATAGCATGTTTGCAAGCATGGAACAGAGGCATATGACATCCAAAATTAACAACCATGGCGTGTGAACAAATTACTCATATCATACTTCAAAATATGTAATTGGAGCATCTCCAGAATAGGCATGGAACACTCAATAACAAGCTCACAACGAGTCATCATGAAGGAACATTATATAAGCATGTTCATGGCAATGAAAACATATGCTACATGACATATATGAGGCATCCAAAGGCATGGGAAGGTAGATCATAACATGGTCATCAAAACATGTCAAATAAACATCTCCACATTATGCATAGATTAATTGGTAGCATCAAGCAAACATGGCAACATGATATGACAGATTCAGTATTGACAGAAACTTAACAAGTAGCCCACTTCACAAGCTTGATGCACTCACTACAGGGCATATAAACATACATGGACTGCACCCCTGGAAAGATGGCATGAAAATTCTCCTAAAACATGTAGACATCACGCTCATAGGATGCACACACAAAATGCAACAAAAATGACAAAGCAGGAAGTTACAACAGTTTTTAGTAGTTAACAACAACATGCACTTTTACAACAGGGATTACTATGTCAAGATGCACCCTAACATGAATGCAAAGCACACCAACGTGTAGAACATAAAGAGACTTACACTTGCGTATCAAGATAATCATCATAGCATCAACAGAGACAAAGTTGTGGCACTCACAAGATGCACAAATGATGTTAAGAAATAGCAGATTTCAGCAGTTCATATCAATTAGCAGTTTTTCAATGAAGGTTAAGGCATCAAGAAGAACCCTAACATGCATGCAAGCTACTACCATGAAGAGCACTTTGAGATGAACATTTTGACATATCATACACGCAAAACGGAGAAATATGCACAAAGTTATGATGGGTCAAACATGCACACATTTTATGAGTTTTCAGGGATAGGAAAAAAACGACCTCGCGGGGAAAACTGGATGGAGGGATTCGGGGACGAGGGGATCCAGGATGGGAAGCCGGCATTTGGATCGGGGGACGGGTGGGTCTCATCCACCCCGACCCGATCCGGTGAGGAGGCGGCGAGGTCCTCCGGCGAGGTCGCCGGAGATGGCGGGGATGGGGCGCCTGCGACCGGCGAACGACGAGGAGAGGCGGGGCGAGGCGGCGACGACCCGTCAGCGGCGCTCGCTGGCGCGGCTGCCGGTGGCGGGTCGGTGGCGGGGAAGGCTATGGCGGCAGCGGACGCGGCACGGAGACGGCGACGCAGCTCCAGCAGACGACGGCGCGAAGGCGGCAATGCGGGGCGGCGAAGAAGGCGGCGATCGAGAGGCGCGATGGCGGAGGCAGGAGCTCAGGGGCGGCGCTCCTAGGTGGAGGAGAGGCGGTGGGGCAGAGCTGGCGAGCTCTGGCGGCTCGCCGGCCGGAGGCGGGGCCGGACAGCGACGGGAGGCGGCGAAGTAGCGGGAGCTCGGGGGCGAGCGGGCGGCGCGCGGGGCGGCTCAGGCCCCGCCCCAGGCCTGGCGGGCCAGCGGCGGCGCGCGGTGGCCGGGACCACGTGGTGCGAGGGAAGTGGATCAGGTCGGTGGTGCGGTTTCGTCCGGTGGGAAACGGATATGTCCGGCGGCGGAGGTAGGTGGAGGCTAGGGTTTTTGCCCAAAAATGGAGGGGAAGAGGACATTTTATAGATAGTGGGAGCTAGGAGAGTCCAAATGGGGTGCAGTTTTCGCCCACACGATCGTGATCCAACGATAGAGAGCATGGAGGGGGTTTTGCTGGGTTAGTGGGCTGATTTGGAGGGGTGTTGGGCTGCAAGACAAAAGGGGCTTTTGTGGTTACCCGGTTAACCGTTGGGGCATCAAATGACCTCCAAATGGAACAAAATTTGACGGGCGGTCTACCGGTTATATACCAAGACCACTCGGCAAATCTCTGCCCATTCCGAGAACGTTAATCTCCTGCTGACGAAACAAGGTCTGAGAGGGGCGACGGGGGCATGCGAGTGTGTCTGTGCTCAGAACGGACAATGGAGAGAACCGGGGAAACCCGAACGGATGCAAGTTTTGAAAAACATGCAGATGAAATGCAGATGCTGACATGGCAAAGTGCAACACGCAAGCAAATGACATGGCAACCACGACGAATGACTGGAAGACACCTGGGCATCAGATTCGGGGCGTTACAACTCTCCTCCACTAACAAGAGATCTCATCCCGAGATCTTAGGAATGAGACAGAAGAGAAAGAGGAAGAGATGACGTGAGAATGCAAGAGAGAAGAAGAACAGAGTCGAGAGCACTCTATAGAAAAAAGGAGTGATGAATATGATGAGAATCAAGAGCTGAAGGAATAAGATAGAGTCTGAAACCACTCCGGTTGGAACAAGATAGGAAAGGAATAAGTACGAAAGAATTTAGGCAGCACTCTGGCTGGAAATGGAAGAAATAGAATAAGAACTTCACAAGATGGAATGACACTTGACAAGATAAGCAAAGCAATGCCTCCAGGAGAATTGAAAGAATCCCACGTGGAAAGAACGAATGAGAGAATAACAACTTCCACCACGAGTGATTGATATGCTAACAAAGGAAATGGAATCTTGAACGAACCACAGTAAGAATTCGAAAATGATTGATGAAAGAGAATGAATTACCGGGAAGAATTAGTAGAACAAATGTGCTCTGAGTGGATTTAGATTGAAGAGAACGGGAAGAACTCGAGCTGATTAAAGAACACTTGAATGAAGCGCTGGGATAAAAGAGAACGACAACTGGAATGGGCCTCCGGTAAAAAGAAACAGAAAACAACTCCTGACATACTTCGGATGGGTAAGAAAAGAATATCTGACAAATGGAATAATTTGGGAGGATAACATGAAGCTAGAACCATGAATCTTCGAGAGAGCGGGCAAGATTTAGAAGGAACTCTTCTTCGATCTTCAACTGACGACGAGAAACACCACCAAAATTGTTTAGATACTCCAGGAGGTGGGAAGCGAAGAGGTTGAGCCAACAATGAAATGATTTGAAATCGATCTTGGAAAAGCATCTGACTGATGAAATTCATTCTTATGTCAAACTCCGAAACAATTATGAATGGCTCCAGAATAATTAGAAGAGTCACATAAGATCCTGGGAAAAGACCTGTGGGTTAGGGCCCACTAAAAAGAAAACACCGTTGAAAAAGGATTGAAGAGGAGATGATGCACCGGAACAATTGGAATAATTGAATGAGGTGACAACCTCAAATTATTTCAAACACAGACGAATCTCCTGAGATGTCTTGAGCACTTCGTAAGGATAAACTAGTGAGAGGCGAATGAGCAGGGAAAACACTTGATCCAAGGAAAAGAATATGATCAACCTGAAAACTTGAATTGAGTCCCCCGGAGAAGAAAGAGATGAAGAATGTTGAACAAAACGAGAATTCACCGGTTGAAATGATTGAGGAAAGAATGAAGAAGCTCCACACGAATGAAATTGATGCTCGAATAGAGACTTAGACTCCGGGAAGAAAAAGGGTGGGAGGGCAGGAAAAACAAAGGCAACTTGGAAGGGGAAAATTGATGAATAACTTGAAGAGAAAAGACTGATTAAAACAATTGAGGAAAGAATGCAAAGACTTCACACGATTAGGATGGATACTCGATTCGGGACTCCGACTCTGAGAAGAAAAGGGGTGGGCAGGTGGGAAAAGAAAACAACTGAGGTTTGATCTTGGCAAAACAAAGAGGGTCGAATCATCTTGACGAGAAATGCACCGGATGAAAGGAGCTGACATCGCAACGATCGGAAACCTAACCACGTGATCCTAAAGAAGATTTGAAGGGGAAGAGGAGTAAGTCCAAACACCTACGTCAAGATTCCTCACCAGAGCGACGAGGGACTGAGGAGTAAAAAAAAGTCCTACTCTCCGATATAACTAGACACGGAAAAACAGTTTTCTTCCAGACTCAACAACGGCCATGCTAAGAACAATCAAGGGGGCTCCTATGGTCGGTCGAGGCTCTGATACCAACTTGTCACGCCCATATTGGAGACGCTTTTGCAAGGTGGATATCATTACATCATACCATTACATAATAGTTGGGGATACATACAAGAGGCATACAATGCCACATGAATACAACAACCTCATACATAAGGGCAACATCCGACTACGGATGAAACACAAACAACAACTCAATGACATCCACCCTGCTAGCCCAGGCTGCCGACCAGGAACCTATCCCCTAAACGACGAAGCAGAAGAAGAACTCAAAACAAGCAAGCATCGCTCTCACATCATGAACATCACATTACCTGTACCTGCAACTGTTGTTGTAGTAATCTGTGAACCACGAGGACTCAGCAATCCCATTACCATGGGTATCAAGACTGGCAAAGCTTAATGGGTATGGAATGGATAAGTGGTGAGGCTGCAACAAGTGACTAAGCATGATATGGTGGCTAACTTACGAGTACAAGAGTAAGATGAGAAGCTACGCAAACGTTCGCAAACTAGTAATGATCAATAAGTGATCCTGAGCTACTTACGTTCAAACATAACCCCATCGTGTTCTCTTCTCAACCCTCTCGAAAAGAGACCATCACGGTTACACACGCGGTTGGTGTATTTTAATACGAATCTGGTGTCAAGTTTTCTACAACTGGACATTAAAAATTCCCATCCGCCACATAACCGCGGGCACGACTTTTGAAAGTTTAAACCCTGCAGGGGTGTCCCAACTTATCCCATTATAAGCTCACTTTCCGCGGAGACAATCCTCCATCGCGTGACATCCGATCAGACTCGG
This sequence comes from Triticum aestivum, assembly GCF_018294505.1. Classification (NCBI taxonomy): domain Eukaryota; kingdom Viridiplantae; phylum Streptophyta; class Magnoliopsida; order Poales; family Poaceae; genus Triticum; species Triticum aestivum. The sequence continues at coordinate 161,286,938 of NC_057804.1, read as the reverse complement.
GGTCCCGGTGCACAAGACATTTCGACAATGGTAAAACTAATCCAGCAAAGCCTCCCGACATGTCGACACCCTGATAGTAGCCGCGCGTATCTAGTCTCAGGACACATCCGGATGAGCATAGCATACAACAACTAAGACCCTAGTTGCCCTGCGGGAAGCCGCACACGACTCTAGTTTGGACCAGCACTGGCCCTCCCTGTATGTAGAAGAGAATCCTTGGGTTCATGACGCCCTATGCCAATTAATTATTTAGTTTAAGTGTTATTATGGCAAATGTTAAAACCAATGTTGGGATTTGCCAGAAGAGTTTTATTCAAAGCGAACTGTCAAGAGGGGGCCATAAACCCACATCGTGTTAGGGACACAAAATCAAGGAACATAACACCAGTATGACGGAAACTAGGGCGGCAAGAGTGGAACAGAACACCAAGCATAAGGTCGAGCCTTCCACCCTTTACCAAGTATATAGATGCATTAATTAAATAAGAGATATTGTGATATCCCAACATAATCCTGTCCAACTTGGAGCAATCTTCAAGTTCACCTGCAACTAACAACGCTATAAGAGGGGCTGAGCAAAAGCGGTAACATAGCCAAACAACGGTTTGCTAGGAAGGGTGAAAAGTTTAGAGTCTGACATGGCAATTTTGAGGCTTGAAGTAAGTGATAGGTAGCGCAAATAGCGATAGAACAAAGCAACTAGCATAGCAATGATAGTAGTGAGATCCAAGGTGACGGTCATCTTGCCTGAAATCCCGCAAGGAAGAAGAACGAGTCCATGAAGAAGACGAACGGATGAAGATGAACCAAGCATAGACGAACGAATCCTCACGATCGCAACGAAACAGGAACTGTCGAGAAGAAGCACAATCGGAAAGAAGCAAACAACATGGTAAACACACAACACATAAACATGACATGATGCTCAACCAAGTATGATGCATGACAAGGCTATAATATGCTACTCATGGCAACAGGTGATGCATACAAGAACATCACATCAAAGCAAGTTTAAATGAGGCTGAAAGCAACATATAACAAATCCGATAAGTCCTCATATGCAAATATCAAAATTGGTCCAGAACTTAACAAATATTAAGTTGAAGTTGTTAAACAACAAGTTAAGATGCACCAAGATGATCTACACGAAATTCTAGTCAAGTTACATATAAAGTTCATTTAGTTCGGAGCTACGACCTAGAAGATATGAGCAAACAAGTTAAACATGGCATTGATGCAAAAGGCATTCAAACATCAAGCAAAAACCTCAAAAAAGGGATGCAACATGACATGATGAATCTACATGCAATTCTAAGCAAGTTTCATATATAGCATGCTCAAAACGGAGCAACGGTGCAACATACACTCCAATCAAGATATAACAATAATCTGCCCAAAACAGCAGGTAGGCACTTTGCAAACATCAAAACAACATGCTACAGCGATCATATGAGCATAAACTTGACATGCACTTCAAGTACATATAACATACTTCAAATATAATTAAGGTTCAGGTTCATAGGCATCAATATTAAACCAATATGATCAATGCAAAAAGCAACTTTATAACACAGGGGTATATACATGAGCAGAGTTAATATGATGGCAACTTGAGAGTAAGAAAGAGACAAGCTACAACAAGTAAACATAGCAACCAAGGGCATGGTATCAAGTTACACATAACAAAAAGCAAATAACATCCCGGAATCATATACATATGGCTCATGGATTAGTGGGAACCAACAAGACAAGATTGAATGTTGAAACAGTTTCAGCAAGTGTAAAACAGCAACATTATGATAGCATGTTTGCAAGCATGGAACAGAGGCATCTGACATCTAAAATTAACAACCATGTCATGTTAACAAATTACTCATAGAATAATTCAAAATATGTAATTGGAGCATCTCCAGAAGAGGCATGGAACACTCAATACCAAGCTCACAACGAGGCATGATGAAGTTAACAGAAATCTGGAACATTATATAAGCATGTTCATGGCAATGAAAACATATGCTACATGACATATATGAGGCATCCAAAGGCATGGGAAGGTAGAGCATAATATGGTCATCAAAACATGTCAAATAAACATCTCCACATTGTGCATAGATTAATTGGTAGCATCAAGCAAACATGGCAACATGATATGACAGATTCAGCATTGACAGAAAGTTAACAGCAAGTAGCCCACTTCACAAGCTTGATGCAGTCACTACTGGGCATATGAAAATACATGGACTGCACCCCTGTAAATATGGCATGAAAATTCTCCTAAAACATGTAGACATTACGCTCATAGGATGCACACACAAAATGCAACAAAAATGACAAAGCAGCAAGTTACAGTAGTTTTCAGCAGTTAACAGCAACATGCATTTTCGCAACAGGGATTAATATGTCAAGATGCACCCTAACATGAATTCAAAGAACACCAACATGTATATCATAACGAGCATAACATGTGCATATCAAGATCATCATCATAGCATCAACAGAGGCAAAGTTGTGGCACTCACAAGATGCACAAATGATGTTAAGAAACAGCAGATTCCAACAGTTTATATCAATTAGCAGTTTTGCAATGAAGGTTAAGGCATCAAGAAGAATCCTCACATGCATGCAAACTACTCCATCATGAAGAGCACTCTGAGATGAACATTTTGACATATCATACACGCAAAACGGAGCAGTATGCACAAAGTTATGATGGGTCAAACATGCACACATTTTATGAGTTTTCAGGGACGGGAAAAAAATGACCTCGCGGGGAAAACTGGATGGAGGAGTTCGGGGACGAGGGGATCCAGGACAGGCAGCCGGCGTTTGGATCGGGGGACGGGTGGATCTCATCCACCCCGACCAGATCCGGCGAGGAGGCGGCGAGGTCCTCCGGAGGTGGCGGGGACGGGGCCCGGCGACCGGCGAAGGACGAGGAGAGGCGGGGCAAGGCAGCGACGAACCGGCAGCGGCGCTCGCTGGCGCGGCTGCCGGTGGCGGGACGATGGCGGGGAAGGCCATGGCGGCAGCGGACGCGGCATGGAGACGGCAACGCAGCTCCGGCAGACGGCGGCGCGAAGGCGGCGACGAGGGGCGGCGAAGAAGGCGGTGATTGGGAGGCGCGATGGCGGAGGCAGGAGCTTAGGGGCGGCGCTCCTGGGCGAAGGAGAGGCGGCGGGGCAGAGCTGGCGAGCTCCGCTGGCTCGCCGGTCGGAGGTGGGGCCGGACGACGACGGGAGGCGGCGGAGCAGCGGGAGCTCGGGGGCAAGCGGGCGACACGCGGGGCGGCTTGGGCCCCGATGGGCTCGGGAGGGCCCCGCCCCGGGCCTGGCGGGCTAACGGCGGCGCGGTGGCCGGGGCCACGTGGCGCGAGGGGAGTGGATCGGGGCGGCGGTGCGGTTTCGTCCGGTGGGAAATGAACATGTCCGGCGGCGGAGGTAGGTGGAGGCTAGGGTTTTTGCCCGAAAATGGAGGGGGAGGGGACGTTTTATAGATAGAGGGAGCTAGGAGAGTCCAAATGGGGTGCGGTTTTCGCCCACACGATCGTGATCCAACGACGGAGAGCATGGAGGGTTTTTTGCTTGGTTAGTGGGCTGATTTGGAGGGGTGTTGGGCTGCAAGACAAAAGGGGCTTTTGCGGTTACCCGGTTAACCGTTGTTGCATCAAACGACCTCCAAATGGAACGAAATTTGATGGTCGGTCCACCGGTGATATACCAAGGCCACTCGACAAATCTCTGCCCATTCCGAGAACATTTAACTCCCGCTCACGAAACAAGGTCTGAGAGGGGCGACGTAGGCATGCGAGTGTGTCTGTGCTCAGAACGGACAATGGAGAGAACCAGGGGAACCCGAATGGATGCAAGTTTTGAAAAACATGCAGATGAAATGCAGATGCTGATGTGGGAAAGTGCAACACGCAAGAAAATGACATGGCAACCATGAAAAATGACTGGAAGACACCTGGCGCATCGGATTCGGGGCGTTACAGTTTGACTGGTTCGGCTGCGGTTTGAGGCTGCCGTTGCCCAAGAATAACAGGGGGTGTGGGTGAGTAGAGGGAAGGCCTGGCTAACGGTGAGAGTAGGGTGAGGCAGTGAGGCCTGCGCGGCAGCACAGCTGGCCACTGGAGGTAGGAGCAGGCGGGCCCGCCAGCGCTAGTTTGGGCGGCTGGTGCAAGAAGATCAGAGATTGAAGAAGCAGTAGGACTGTTTGATTAAAATCCAACAGTCATTGCTACTAGAATCGTTTGTTGACTAAGTTGACAAAGACCTGCGTACGCGTCAACTTAGTAGGCATGCAGGTCAGCCTGCGAACCGGTGCGCCCTAGATGTTAGTGGGAGGAATCATTGTTTTTGCGTAATAAGGAGGGAGTTGCTTGCATGCGGCCATGGACCATGGGGGTCCCTACTGTCAGCCTCTCCACATACATCCCTATGTCGATCACCGTCGTTTGTTGAATGTTCACCACGTTGAGCACGCCGCGCCTAGAGCACCAACGCGATGGATGACGGTGAGCCTAGGAATGGAACAATCCGGAACCGGCAAAGACACAACGGTGGATGCCCACGCTGAGGGGAGTATGACGGTTGATTGGTTCGGCTATGGTGTGAGGCTGCCATCATTGAAGAATAACTGGAGGTGCGGGTGGGTAGAGGGATGGCCAGGTCAGCGGAGGGAGTAGGGTGGACCGGTGAAGTCTGTGCGGCATCACAACCGGGCACAAGAGAAGGCACCATGAAGTCCCGTCGGCGCTGGTTTAGGCGGCTGGAGCAGGAACATCAAAGAATGAAGAAGCACGTCGGCCGTTGGATGGACATCCAACAGTCACTGCTGCTAGAATCGTGTGTTGACTATAAGTTGACAAAGCCTTGCGTAAACAAGTCAGCCTCGAAATCTGTGGCGTGTACATCCCATTTGCTATCATCTTTATAATTTACAACCCATTTGCTAATTCATGTGGAATTTATTGCATCCCATTTTCCATATGTAGAATTGCTGCCCATTTTCTGGTCCGTACTAGGGTTAAAAATTTGAACTAAAAATATGCGAAATTTTAAAAGTTAGTAGCCATACTAAAACATACTTTAAAATAAAGAATATTATTTTATGTTAAAATCCAATGAAATATAAAATATCAGCGAAGAACAAAAACAAAAAAAACAAAACTAATTGCCCATTTGCTATATTTTTTTGGAATTTGCAACCCCTTTCATATTACTTTTGATATTTACTGCCAATACTCTGTGGCCAGGATGGAATGCATCCCTCTTCATCTTGAAAGATTTGCAACCCAGTAAGTCAGAGAAAACAAATAGGCCTAGCTTGGGTATTATTTAAAAGAAATATTTTTTTGACCATAAAACAATAAGGCAAAAGCCCTACTGTATGTCATTTTTCATTATAGGGAGAAAAATAGAAAGTTATACAATGGTTGTTGGGGTAGAAACCAGGGAGATAGAGTCTTCAAAAAGAAATAGTGGGCTACCTATTTTCCCAAAGAAAAAATTGCTGGGCTGGTCATGTTGTTAGATGGGCCATAGAGACCGCACAACCCAGTTTATAGCCTGCTCCTCTGAACACATCCTAAAAAAAGTGTTGTGCAATTTTGTCGCTAATTGACTATACGTTGACAATGATGTGGGTCCGAGATATCAGTAGGGTGGATTAGAGTAAAAAAATCAAGGGGTGCATCTGAGTAGTAAAGAGGTGCTTGCTTGTGTTTTGGAGTGGACCTGGTGCGTCCATACCGTCATACTCACAACTACAGTCCTCTCCCGATTAACTATGTTGATAGGGCCGGACGACGGCAAGGCCTAGAACAGGAATGAACAGGAGCCAGGGAACATGCGACAGTATGTCATAGGCGGATGGGAGTATGAGGGTTCACTGGTTCTGGTGCGGGGTAGGCCGCCGTCGCCGGAGAAGGATAGCATGTCATGGGATTAAAGGGATGGCTTGGCTAGCATTTCAGGGTACGACAGGGTGATGATGCATGCACGACAGCATCACCAGCCGTAGAAGGCAGGAACATGCGCTCCCGCTGGCGCATGTTTGGTTTTGGCGGCTAGAATGGTCAGACCCAAAAACTTGCTGGATTATAAGAATTAATTTTATATGGCTAAAACTTATTGTAAAATGCTGCAGAGCACCTTTTTCTTCTTGTGGTTTTTTGAGACAATTTTCTTCTTGAGGTGTGAAGCCGAGCACATACAGAAGCCCTGGGATAAAGTTGTGTTGCCAATGTGTTGGGCTGGGTTGGGCATTCTTATAATAATGGACCAGAACTATTTACGACATTGACTACGATTTGCATGGGTCCACTGGTTGCAGGAAGAAAATGGTGGGAGAAAAAAGACCGGTTGCTATCTTTGCCTAAGAATAATATCGACTGAATGTAACGACACTCTCATAGGAAATAATATCCTCCTGTTAAACTTTGACTTTTCAAATCGTAAATTTAAAGAACTGGTGCATGAGCCTTTAACTTTATTTATTTATGTTTAGGGGACCATGAGCATGTACCTGGGCCAGATTCATGTGAGAGCCTCCCTTCTAGTTAATTATGGGCTCCTCTATTGGGCCTTCATCACTAGGATGCATGTGATCGACAAGTGGAAGATGTGTTGTACCAAAAATAGTATGCGCTACATACGGGCACTAAAGGATCAGACCGTGCAATGACTTCCAAAACATTGTGTTTATCGTTCTAACAACACATTTATTCAAGTAACAGATGAAATATAGTACTGATTGTACATTGAAAATAGCAGCAGTAGCAACCAGGGCTGGGGGTGCAACATAAGCAGTAAGCAGGCCAGAAGAGTAAAGACGCAACTCTCTTCCAAACCAAACATCAGCCAACATTACAATGGGATATTAAAAAGAACAAGTGTATGCATCAAACTAAATAAAGATCCTACAACACAAAGTGTACGCATCTAACTAACTGGCTCAATTAGACGTTACTATTTAATAAGCTATAGAGATTGGCTGATGGCTTGAACTAGATGGGTTCCTGACAGGGGAGACTCCTGTTAGCAGGTTGAAGTCTGATACTTGCGACCCTCTCTCCTACTTTGGGCTGCAGAGCGTGGCAGCACATATCAGGGTATGGTGCATGGAGAGATGCATGGTACGATGTGTACACATAGTTTTGCCTGATGAACGAACCGCACTGCCAGCATGATCCTTGCCGTTGGTTATCTCCTAGTTAATCGGATAATTCAGTCCAAGAAACAGAGAGCATGTACCAAGGCTACTTACCAGCCTCCAGTAAAAAATTCCCGAAGGCCCAGAGAAGCAACACGTCCGATACGTGCGAACGATCATCAATCGCTCGCCGTCGGCTGATCGAGCCAAGAACCACCTGCAACTGCCATGCCACTTTTCTTTGAAAGCTTCTAAGATTAGGAAGGGTAGGGACACCAGGTGGCCTACAATATCATATCAAGTTGGAGTCAAATAAAAAAGGGCTCGTACTGTAGTCAATCTTAAGAACAACATGTTATGAGCATGAATATATTTTTAGTAAATGTTGACAGTAATATAAGCAAGCCATCATGATATTATAGGGAAGTAACATACTGATGTAACAACCCATTGTAGCGATGACTGGAGTAGGCCAGCAATACGTCTAGCCATAAAAGGAGTCCACAACATAAATGAAACCCTTGTGTTCAATGGCATCAGGGAGCCATGGAGGATGTATAATCCTATGATGGACGTGCAGATTTATCCACTTACCCCAGTGGCTTGTCAGATAGGCACGACCGGGTTGAAGAATGCAATTAGCCTGAAGTCTTTATAATTCGCATATCTTGTGGGCACTTGGCAGATTACAACCTTGAGCAAATCAAACTTGGTATCAAGTTGGCTACTATAAGATTCCGAGTATTCTGGGCCACGGTACCAAACAGTGCAGTGTTAGTCGAAGGAAGGGGGATCAATCGCCGGGTGTAGACCTCCACAAGCATCCAACTCAAGACGTGTTCATGCCAGTCAAGTACATACCATTAATGTAGTTGAGGGTGACGGGGATCGGATCGCAGTCGAGGGGGTTGATGCTCGCCACCCTACGATCATTATGCTGTGTGACATGCTGTTTCTGAAGATCAGACGACATCAGCAAGTAGGGAGCTGGCTGAAAAAGCTCTGGCCTGAGGGCTTTGAGTAAACGGTACAGCCCCGACGAGCACGCGGCGAGCGGCATGGTACTGAGATTGTCCACACGCAAAACAATGAGCTTGATTACCTCTGTGGGGAGTGAATTCCAGCCACTCTTTTGGTGGATGCTTCTAGGTTCTGCCATTGTTAGTGTTTGGGTTTCGAAAGAGGGGGGAGGCACCTAGAGGGGATGGAAGGTTGGACGATTATGTGCGGATGAGGATGGAGAAGCGAATATGTGCTGCTGGATGTGGATAGGTGATGATGACAATGTAGCAGCATCACACCGCTTGACTTACGAGACACATCCCAGCAGCGTAGGGTCATATCGATGCCGGACAACTTGCTTGAGTGATCACAGTACTAGTACAACAAACTACAGTACCTACTACTATGCCCGAGTAGTATAGTGGAGTAGGACTCTGCTCTACTACTAGCACCGGAGGAGTAGTATATTGTAAAATAGTTACAAACTTCAATCCCCGAGCATGGAACGACTATGAACTGCCATCGGTGCTAACTCCAATGCCTAGAAAACGTTCACTGGGAGAAATGGCAGTCGCAAACGCCCGCAACGTAGTTAATGTATGTGTGTAAGGGTGGCGGTTTTGTCAAATACTATGGCTTAAAAATAGGCCACCGTCGGATGGAAATCTGACGTTATGTGGGATTCGTCAGGATTGGGCTCATGACGAACAATCGCCAGATATCATTACTAAAAAAAGGTTAAAACACCCGGGGCTAGAACTTGCACCAGCTGACCACGAACAGTGATACTAACATAGTTGTAAAATGGCCAGAGAACGTGTCTACGTGGTGTTTGGAATTATATACAAACTAGCAAGATGCCCGTGCATTGCATGAAACATCAAGATGCATTTTTTTACAAAACATCTATTGTGATTAACCCATGTAGGAGTAATCCAATGTGTAAAAACTAATGATATCTTGAGAATTTCATCGAAAAATGGTATCTTGAACGTTCACTGGGAGACATGGCAGTTGCAAACGCCCGCGACGTAGGTACAGTCCGTTTGTAAGGTGGCAGTTTTGTCAAAATGAATGAGAGAGGTGCGGGTATCCTTTTGCAAAATTGCCATAGTTTGCTTTCTATCCGTCAGATATAGATCAGACGACCTGTATTGCAAGTTGGCATGCACACCATCATCACCAACTCACTTTTTTTCAAGAAGTAGAGAGTATAAATAGAGAGTAGTAGTAGATAGTAGAGACTAGTAAAAGAAACAGAGGGAGTACTAGCAAGTACACCATCTACCGCTTCGTGTGCTACTCCTGCTCTCCATGCGGCGGGCGCAACATCCCCTATGGCCACTCCCGTTTCATGGACGGCCTGGTCGATGCCTGCAAGGTGCCCTACGTCTACAAGAGTTTCGGCTAAGAGGTACGTCGACTAGCACTCACTGGGGGAGCATAGTTCCAGATGCACGCACATGCCCTTCTACTGCTATGAGTGCACGCGGTCGTTTGAGGGCTTGCCGGCGAGCCTCGTACATCACCTCACGACACCGTCCAACAATCACTACTGGCCTGCGGTGAACATCAAGTACGAGACGTGCTACCCATTCGCCATGCCGGAGTCGCTGGAGGATCACCACCGCCCGCTAGTCGCGGAGGAGGAAAGCAGCGTCTTCCTCTTGGCTGTGGGCACCGGCAAGGCCCGCACAGGCCGCCGCCCCATCTCTGTAGTGTGCGTCAGGGGCAACGCCGCTGACGCTGACACGAGGCTGCTGGACTGGTGCGCTCTCACTGTTATTGCCCCTCCGGCGTACGAGGGCGACCATGGCACCTCCGTCATGCTGAATGGGACTATGGTGAGCTGCTCCGTTACCGGCAATGTGGACATGGAAGAGGCCTGGTATCATTTTCACCCCAAGATGATGCACGGGGACTCCAAGGAGGTTCACATGGGCGTATGCATTACCAAGTTAACTATTCATCATTAGTCTTTGCTCAATGTAAGCCGCTGTCTAGTCATGTGGACACTTCTTATTTATATAGTATAGAACCTTCCATGCATGATCTTGCCCTATTAGAGTATCACACTTGAATAAAATTGTATCCGTTTATTGTTTAGTCTAGAATCTTCCATGTATGCCTTTTCCCCATTAGAGTTCTCGCTTGCCATTTATGAGACTAATTGTGAATTTTTGCTACAGTAATGGTGAAAGACTTATGATGAACCATTTCTTACATCTCCTCTTCCCCCTTCCAAGTCATCCTAATTTACATTCATGGTGGTATAGAAAAAATAAACAAAATTGATACTCAAAAAATAATTCTTCAAGATCATTTCTTGCAAAGCACAATAAGTGTTATTTCTTCAAAAGTTTTGGATGCAGGTTGAATAGTGGAACGCTTTTTTTTCGCAAAAGATACTTTTTTTATCTATTTAGCCTACATTTACTATTCACTTAGATGCTTGTGAGCTCTAGAGAAGAAATAATATCCGAAGAAACCTATCGATATTTGTTACACATGACATGACCCCCACATACTTTGTCAAAATAAACAACTCCCCGATCAATGCATTTCACTGTTCCGTGCATCGCACGGGCACCTTACTATATACAGTACGACCATAAATTTAACTAACAAAATGCTCATGCATGTCACCAAAAATTATGTCATCGAAAACTATGTTCAAACTATATATAGTACGACCATAAACTACAAGCAACCATCACATCCCTCCTGTCTTTTTTGCATTTCATCTCTCTGCATTTACTTTGTCTGGTTCATCTCGCACACTCGGTCCCTAGCTACTACTCCTAGTAGTAGTAGTAGTAGTACTACCTCCGTCCTGGTTTCTTGGTCCCCTTGCATTTTGCGCCAAGTTTTGATCTTTGATTTAACTAATAAAATGTTAATGCATGTAACAAAAAATAGTATCATTGGAAACTATGTTCAAATACGAATCCACTGATACAATTTTTGGTGACATGCATTATTATTATTTTAGTTAAATCTATGGTCAAAATTGGAATTCCAATTGCACGACACAACTTCTTAGGCACAAAATTAGGTACATGGTGTACGAAGCGGATTGGGAATTTGCATGCCTTCCCGACCAATGAGATACTCCGTGCAAAGTACGATAGAGAAAAAACCACAGAGAGAAGGAAGCTAAAGTAAACAATCAAACGAGCATTTTTGCATTTCTTTTGCATTGAATGGTTTCACAAGCTTGGCTAGTGCTGTTTTTTCTACTTTTTACGAAAACCGCATCATAATGTCAAAACGTGCATTTGCACTTGTGTATACATACACGTAGTTGTATAGTCTGCAAGCATATATAGAGAGAGATGTGTACTCGATATATACTACTAGTAGTTAAGTTTGTGCTATATGCACGTATACTTACAAATACATACAGATACAAAAGGTTTCCAAACTTTTCCTTTTACGTACTTAATTAAGGACGCTAATAATTCCCGAACATTCAGGATTTATCATTTTCGTCCCAAAACTAATGAGATCGCCTTACAACACTAAATTATTCCTAATAAAAGCCACGACGCCCCTTCTTCAGCCTTGCTACTCATGAGGTGCTGATTGGTTGCTTGCCGGCGAGCGAGCGCGATCTCACCGGTCTGGTGATCCGGTGCCAACAGGTACTCCTCCTTGCTGGAAGCATGCACCCAGTCCATGTACCGCCAAGCGTAGACGAGGCGCTTGGGTTCGACTGCACTCAGGCCTTTGGCACGGGAGTCCTCCGCCATCCTCACGGCCCTCGCACGAGCCTTCTGCCGAAGAGCCAATTGCTTGACTCTCTCGGACACAACATAGGCCTACCAGGCAGCATGCATCATGGCGCGCTTCTCCTCCCCGGCCTTCTTCTCCACCTCTATTTTGGCGCGCTCTGCCAGAGGCAAAGCCTCCCACAAGGCGACCTCCGTTTCTTTCCAAAGCTCCTCAAGGCTGGGGGGCTTGGCGGGCGGCGCGACGTTCTTCTCGTAGCAGGGAGTCGACACATCCTTCGATGCTCGTGCTGGCGAGACTGGGAACACCGACGCGTCCACCTTGAGACATCGCGGCGAGGAGTGGAACACCGACGCGTCCACCTCGATGTGTCATGGCGAGGAGCAGAACACCGATGCGTCATCCTCCACTAGTGGTAGCGAGGAACGAAACGCCGACGTGTCCTTCTTGACTAGTGGCGGCGAGGAACAGAACGGCGACTCTCCGCGTGGGGCAGCGAGGGGCGCCTAGGGCTTGGGAGGGGTGATGCCATGGTGGTTAACGTGAGTTGAAGGGGGAGGAGATAGTGATGAACATGAGTGTTCTTCTGAATGCCGTGGGAGGCGTAGTATTTATAGCGAGCAATGGCACACCTACACAATATATGTTGCGTGTTTAACATAACAGCTAGGTGGGCCTTTTTTTGTTGGGATTTTATTTCTGTGCCCCTGGTTCCTTAGCCATACTCATTCACCCCCATGCTCTTAAATTTTGCTCACTTTCCCCACTCCCTTGCCCGAAACCCTTAGAACAGGTCACAAACGGTGGATGCCGTCGGGTCAGTGCTTTGACCGTTAACTCTGACGAGTGGGGCCACGGTGACTATGTTGCCCGTTGGACCTGGTGAGTGGGGTCGCGACGGACGGTTCCGCGGCTAGCCCATTGGGCCGTGGTTAGCATTGGGCCGTGCGAGCGCTGCAATGACAGAAGCCTGTTATGCATGCATGACATGTCCAGCTAGCCTGCATGCATGCACGTAGCTAGCCTACCTGCATGCGCCTCCGCCCGCCACCATGATGCGCTGGCCGTCCTCTTTTTCATGCGAGCCGCCACAGACGCTGACCGACCTCATTTTCACGCGAGCCGCCACGAATGTAGGGACAGTTGTTGCCGCTGGTTCGTATCATCTCCCATGCGTGTCTCCTCGCATATATTGTTTCACACTTTTCAATCCACTCGCATTTATTCAAAGTGGCAATTAAAACCTGTTGGCAATTAAAGTGGCATATCGATCGACGTGGCTCGTCTGAACGTAGCAAGTCCAAAACGCGGCCGGTGCTACTCCCCTTCCCTTCCCCTTTCCATATTTAAACCACCACCCCTCCACCTATTCTCCACACATCCATTTGCGCTGCCCCCCTCACCCAAACCCACAACACTGTCAAAGCGAGGCAAGGATGCAGTACAACAGCCCCACCATCGAGCTCCCACCGACCGTGCCGGAGAGACGGTATCCGGCCGGTGTTGTCGTGGAGAGGACGCTCCGCATGTGGGCGTTCTCACACTGGAGGGGTACAAGAGGGTTTGCCGAGTGGTTCCTCCGTGCGGGCTTCGCCCACCTCCCGGCGGGCTCGCCGGTGATGTTTCGACTGGCGGAAGTGCGTCCAAACTCCAGGACTCCGCCGATAGGGCTCACCGTCACCTTTACCAACACATTTGATGCGTACTACCTCCTCGGCAAGGTGTTTTGGTGTGGATGCGAATTCATCGCATTCACAACCCACAACATCTTCACAAACTTTGACTGCATCTTCCCCACCTGCGATGGTATGCACAGCCTCCCCTACTACATCGGCCAGGACGACATGGTGAGGGAGCAGTGAAGAGAAGGCGTAGTGAAGATGGTGGTGAAGTCCCGGTCTCGATCGTGAGCTTGTCTCGCCCTAGGGTGTTAGGGATTTTTATCTTTTATACATTTCTATCTTAATTATGTCGTTGGTTGTACCGTGAACTTTTGATCTCTATCTTAATTATGTCTTGCCTATTTGATATGTCGTTGGTTATCGGTGTTTTTGCTTGCTATTTCTATCTTATTTGACATGAGATAAATCGCTAGATGGATATGGTGCTGTACACGAGCCCTTCTGCTAAATCAATCAATGATTGAGTATTCCTCAATGAAAAGTAGCAAGTTTTCGCCCATTTAGAGTAGGGTCAAGTTTTCGCCCATTTAGAATAGGGTCAAGTTTTCGAATGCGCGGATAATGGAGTAGTTGAAGTGTCAAAAAGGAAACTAAAGCTAGAAAAATGAGCCACGTTGATGTTGAAAAGAAGAAGAAAAGCTATTTTTTTGAATTGTTGGTGGCCTTATTCCGTATATTGTATGAACAAAAACAAGCTAATTTTTGAATAGTTTGTAGACTATGCTATGGTTTAAGGTACCCTATGTTTTATGTAAGAAGTATGCTATGGTTGCTACTTTTATGTTATGGATGCATGCTTGCTACGTTAGATATTGGTCGATGGATATGGTGCCGTAGCTGAGCCGTAGACAAGCTCTCTAGATAGATATGGTGCCATAGCCGAGCCTAGACATGCTCTCTAGATTGATATGCTGGCTAATGGTGCCACCAGACTTTATTTTAGACATGGTTTCAGATGGATATCATGATCTACATAATTAAGTCTGACATGTTCTTAATAAAAAAACAAAAACAAAAAATCATGTATACAATATTTTTCTTGCAACAAAAACTTGTTTATAATACCCGCAGTCAAAAAATGAAAGTGTTATGCCGTAGGCAATATACAGAAGGAAATTGCCATGATATGTACAAATAAATTTGACATGTGCAAGTGCAACAATAAATCAATTTACCATCATGCACTATTTTATTCGGCATGGCAATAAATGGATTTACCATGGTAATAATCAAGGGAAAAAATAGAGCCAGCGCGTGGGCCTTCGACACTCAACGCAATGGGACGACCCAACCAGAGCTTAGTTTCAATTTGGGCCCTAGAACTACGTTTTTTTTCTGCGGTCGGTGTTGTATGACGAAACTGAAGATACTGAAAGTGTACAAAATTGACGGGTACCCGAAACTGACATGATTCACAAATTAAGCAACACAGAGCATAGAGCACATGATCCACAAATTAAGCAACACAGAGTATAGAGCACATGATCCACAAATTTAAGCAAATCGTAGAGCACATGATCCACAAATTTAACCAAATCCTAGAGAACATGACACCACACTAATAACATCTCTAACGAGTGATGACCAGCAAGTAAGCAAATCCTAGAGCAACTACACAAAAATAAAAGGGATAAAATCCTAAAGCTATCAGATTCGCCTACTTGTTCCGTTGAATCATCTGCTTCAAGTTCTTTTTCATCTTCTTTATTTCCCGCTTTAGATCTGCATCCCCAACTGTCAGAGCAACACTTTCATAGACCAAATTCATTATTGCTGATGGCAGATTGAGCTCCCGGGTTGGGGCCCCATTGAATTGAATCCACTTAATGTAGTCATCCAGCCATTCAAAATGTGTGCATTTCTTCATGATCTGAAACGAAAACATGAACCCTAAATCCCAGATCGAAAAAGAATTAAAAGCAAATAGAAAAAGAAATCAAAGAAAAATCATGAGATCTAACCTGCCCCTCTGGCTTGCTCTCGCATTTCACGAACTCGCGCCCATAGTTGCCATTCTTGACCTCCTTCGAAGTCAACCGTATCAGTGGCACGCTGCATGGGCAGTCAGGACATCGCTCCATGGGAAGTGTACCATACTGGGTCCACGAGGGGCGGGAGGCTGAAGTGGAGCTCGACATATCGCCCAAAGTCGCCGGAGAAGAGGAAGCAGAGGAGTGGCTCCTCTCGTCGCTGGAGAAGAAGAAGCAGAGGAGGAGTGGCTCCTCTCATCATTGTAGAATAAGCACCAGAATAAAGGGGGTACCCGAAGAAAGGGGAGGCACAACCAACAAGTCTCGCGGATTGCCTCTCGCAGATCGCCCCAGGATCCAACAATGCGGAGCCGTCCATGTGATCCAACGGCGCGGAGCCTGCTCGCAGCCTGCCCTCGGAATTACTTCTAGAAGACCACATCTGAGGGTTGTCGCTTGGCACTAGGGTATGATCGGATGAATGACGTTCAGATCTAGGGTTAGGCAAAACCCCGCGGGGTTTAGAGGGGTTTTGAGCTGGTCAACGGGGTTTCAAAGGCTTTGAATGAGCAGAAATAATTTTTAAAAATCGAAAAAATATGAAACCTTCGCAGTTCATCGTTTTATAGGGCACACTAACGAGGAAAAATACTAAAGTTGGTATACGTACAATTAGGAAAAAAACCCTAGATAGCACGATCGATGTAAAATGAGCACAACTAATTAAAAAATATCAGAAAAATATAAAACCTGTGCACAATGTTGTCTTGTGTGACATGTTACCAACCAAAAATCATAAACTTTCGCTATGGACATTTTCATGAAAAAACCTTCACACATATGAGCTATCATGTACAACATTTCATAGAGACAAAGGAGAGGAGGTAGGGTTTCCCTTCGGTTTTTGAAAATTTAAAAAAATCAAAAAAATCACCATAGCTTGATTTCAAAGTGAATAATGAGGATCTGCACTTAGTTTTCCATTTTCATATTGTAAACGTGTTTTTAATGGTTTTTCTATTAAAGTATATTTTTTTGAAAAAAATGTACAAATAGAAAGATTAATTCAATAAATAGTGATTCTTCGAATCTACACTATATAGATTGATTTGGTGTTAATAAAAAATATTTGGCTCATTTGGAGTAGGTCCAAAATAAACTTGATTACAAATGGGGCTTTTTACCCTAGCTTGGGAGCTCATTTGGAGCACATTTCTCATGACTACAAGTTTTGTAGACGCAAAAGAGATCAGATTGATCACCTAACGTTTATAATAGTTCAGCAAACTGTGCAACTCACACCACAGGGGAATGGACTGAAGTGTTGGTTCAAATTCAAAGTTTGCCTAAAATTCAAAGTTTGCCTCAGTAGTTCAAATTCAAAGTTTACATATAGAATTATTACACCTTACAAGTTTTCGCAGTACTTCAAATTGACGACATAATCCTTATTACAAATCTTGAAAATTCAAAGTTTATGACTTGCATTCAAGTTGAAATTCAAATCTTTGCCTTGCTCCTTGTGTTCCGGGATGGGTTAACCGTCTTGCTTCTGGTTTCCCTGGCTGGAATATTTTGTGCTTTTGAAAGCTTTGTCTTGTTGCTTCTGATTTTCACTTCTAGTGGTGGCGATTTTGTTGAGCTTTGGCTGATCAAGCAAGTGATGACCAGTTGATGGTCATCTATGGGATCACTAAAGTTTAAAGGAACTTCAGACAAAATAACTTCCTCCTCTCTTATAGCTTCAAAACCTTCATAAGCCATGGTTTCAAATTCCGCATCAGATGATGGTTCAACCGAAGTTTCTTCCCCTCTAGGTCTTTTCTATCTTGTGCCTCTAATTATCCTAGAGCCGGGTCAAACAGAAATAAGCTTAGCCATCGATAAAAAAGAGAACAAATGCAAAAAAGCACACATAATAAGCTGCTACTTCAGTTGCTTCATTCTCTAAACTTGCTGCATTATCCTCTGCTGCTGCATTATCCCCTAAACTTGCTGCATTCTCCTCTTCTGCTGCATTATCCTCTAAACTTGCTGCATTCTCCTCTTCTGCTGCATGCTCCTCTGCATTTGTTGTTGCCCATTGTTCCTCTTCTCCAAATGATGCATCAACTGGATTGGTACAACGCCTAGCAATATGCCCTAAGATACCACATCTTTTGCACTTCGCTGTTTTTTTACATGACCCTCTTCACCAACTCTTATCCTGCCTTGGTCCTCCTGGTGGTCTAGTCAGTACAGGAGAATGGAGTTTGAACCCTGGGTCTACTATGTTTCATTGGTCTTTTCCCAAGAGCGCAGGCACATTTTCAGCATAAGCAGCCCTAAATTTGGCAACAGAGAAATATTCAGAGCAATACTGATCAACTTCACCATCTTCACCTCCAATAACACTCATGAGATGTTGGGCATGTATGCACGGCTTCCCGTGGATCTGCCATTGCCTACAACTGCATTCATTGGTTGCAAGGTTCACTGGATATCTCCATTCCCTATTTTTACTGTCAGTGTATGTCACCTTAGCCTCGTATGTCGACGGTCGAATGCATTTCATTCTTAGTCCTCTTGCCTTGGCATGCAATGCCTTAATCAGAGATGGGAGCATAAGATGGCCAACATATTGTGTTTCTGCAATTCTTTTACGAAGAGCCATCTTTACCATGATCATCTGCCTGATCTTATCAAATGCTTGCCACAACAAAAGCCCTTTTACTGACTTGAACTTTGCATTGAAACACTCAGCGAGGTTATTGGTCACATAGTCTACTTTGCAGATTTCCTTGAATTTGCTTCTTGACCACAGCTTTCCATGATGTTCATCCATGTACTCCTTCACCAAAGGATTATGAGCATACAACCCTCTCAAATGGTGCTCATGCTTCCTCAAGCTGCATGTGTATGATGTTGGCCATAGATTCTCATCATAAACTTTGCCTTTGAATTTCTTTTTAAAATTCTGCGCTAGGTGACGCATACATTCCCTATGTTCCACTCCAGGGAATACAATTTCTACTACAATTTCTAAACCCTTGCAAGCATTTGTGTGTATAACTAAACCTGAGGGTGTACCTATAATGTTGCGCAACTGCTGCAGAAACCAGACCCAACTCTCCTCATTCTCTACCTCCAACACACCAAATGCAACTGGGAATAGCCAGTTGTGTCCATCAACTGCAGAAGCTACTGCTAGCTGGCCTCTCCATCTTCCATTCAAAGCAGTCGCATCGACAGCCAAATAGGGCCTACAACCATTCAAAAACCCATGGCAGCAAGCCTTGAAACAAACAAAAGCCCTCCTGAAGCACTCGTCCATTGTCTTCCCTTTTAATTTGTACTTAACTATATGCTTGTCAATCTCTACAACACTCCCTGGACTAGCCATCTCCACTTCAGCTTTGAAGGTGTAAAGAAACTGAAAACTCTCATTCCATGGACCATTAATCCTATAAAGAGCCCTTTCCTTAGCATAGAAAATCTTCATGTATTGTACATTAATCTTGTACTTCTCAAATAGTTTCCCATGGAGTGCTGTTGGACCAATTGTTGGTGTTTCCCTCACCCAATCCAAGATTGCATCTGCCACCCACCTAGTCTTTGTAAGCTTAGATTTGTCCTTTCCCCTACCCCTCCAGGTGGGCAAGTGTGCCAGTGTGGGTTGCTTTTTATCTGAAACAAAATGAAAAATGATGTCAAATACAATTAAGAAACAATACACATGATCTGAATATAGAATGGATAAATAATCTGATAACAATATTCAGTTGTAATACCTGAATCAATTTGCTCTTTCGCATAGTGGATGCATGCAACCTCCACCTCCACCTATCATAAGGGCAATGAACAGTGAATCTTCCTGGCTCACTCCTATCAACCTCATAAGAGTTTTCAGTGAGAATGCAATATGTAGTCCCTGCATTATGATAGTCCACCAGCGATTCGAATACGGTTCCTGGAGTAAGGTCAGGATTCTCCCTGTTCCACTCAATTGTTAGCATGTCCTCACCATCATATTCTTGTAAAACTAAGGAGTCGATGTTCTCCTCCCTCTCTTCATCATTAGTGTCATCAAATCTAGCATGACTTCTAGGCTCCTCTGCATATTCGTCTTCCACTGCCTATTGACTGACTCTATCTACCAGTTCAGGGAATAGAATCTCATCCTCATCATCATGTTGAGGCACTTCCTTGTCAGGTTCTGCATCTACTTCTATATCCAGTGCATAAGGGAGAGGAGAAGTGGCAGAATTAGCGGCAGCCGACATGTTGTGGCTTTCAGAACCACTATGTTTACTTGATCTCGACCTACAAGGAGTGCGAGGACGCTCGCTATTAGCAAAGACATATGATGTCTGAACACCCTTCGAGATACATTGTTTGCGTGCCTGAAGCACACCGATATGGATTTTACTAAAACGACTGTTAGCATTCAAACTAAATAGCAATCCCAGATGCTCATCACAAGTTAATGGGAGAAATCTCTGCTCGGTACTATCGAAATATCTCAGTTCAACAACATCACCAGGGCTGCACGGATACTCACAACAGAGTGCCTCACGGAAATCTCTGAACAAAACAGTGGTTTCTACCACTTTAGGATAGAAAAATCCAGAAATCACACACGGTTTAGTTCCACGCAGCTCGCTAGTTTCCATTCTAACCGCCAGCCGAAAAGCAAGTGCAGGATCAACCCTATTCGATTGAAATAAGATAAAGGGCGCAATTAGGCCTAAAATTTTCAGATAAATTGCGCTGATGCTTGCCAACGGTGGTCAAATACAACCTAATTTATGGATCTCCTAATCAATTTGAGAGGAAAACGATGCTTACCCAGGTGGAATCCATGAATTATCAGCCTTTGATTTGACCCAATCATCTCCACGGTCGATGGGCCGGACGGGGTGCCCCCCCGACATTGCTTCCTAATCCTAGATGGGGAGAGAGGGTAGATGCGGCGGAGGCGGCACGATGGCGGCAAAGGCCGCACGACAGCGGCGGAGGGGGCGGTGCGGAAGCGACTGGATCTGATTCAGGTTTTAGTGAGTGTCAGTTTCACGGCCCCACTGGATACCACGTAACGGTCAAAATGTGCACTCCACCCTATGCGGCCCACTAGTCAGAGTTAACGGTCAAGCTATTGACCTGACGGCACTGTCTGTTGTGACCAGTTCTGAGGGTTGTGGGCAAGGGAGTGGGGAAAAGTGAGCAAAAGTTAAGAGCGTGGGGATGAATGTAGAAATAACGAACCAGGGGCACAGAAATAAAAATCCCTTTTTTGTTGGAGTAAATTATGGGGGAGGGAAGGGGTGGAAATATTGCCGGTCACAATGGATTGGACGAGCGGGGGGGGGGGGAGGAGAGTCATGCATGCAGATTGTTTTCACACGGGGTGAAGTGATGGGACTGCCAGAGGGAGAAGGAGAGTCAAGCAGGCAGATTGTTTTCACGCACGGAGAGAAAAAGATTTGGAGACGAACGGGCTTCCTGTAGGTATGGGAAACGGTGCATAATAAATCATCTTACATGCAATGAACTGACCATTGCATGCGGGGCTAGGTATAGTCTCAAGTCATTAAAAACATACATGCCCCATACATATTCAGATTTCAAGGTGCACTAAATTATTGCATGCAATGATTAAGTCTGGCCATAGTAGTGGTATCTTAGCTGGTATCATGCACTCGGGAATAGCAAACATGCTGATGTGGCAAAGAATTAAAGAAAAGAGGGGGGGGGTTAGAGTAACATAGGTAGATACCGTATCATGTTAAATGCTATGCTACTTTGTGTCATGCATGGCACTATAAAGATAGTATCATACACTAGTATTATGCACATGATACTAGTATATGATACTTTCCACTATGAGTAGCCTAAAAATAATATTGACTAATGCATGTAAAAATTCTTTGTCATTTAGTGTTCATGCATGCATGCAATGCAATAATGCATTAGTAAACACATTTTTTTGTGAAGAGCCAGATCATTAATTGAGTACTTTTGCTGACTACAAAAACTATTCCACCGCCTCTATCTTGGTAAGAGTAGGTGAAATTTTTGAATCGAGCCCTTTAAACTAGAAGGGAGGTAGTAGTACTCTTAAAGCTAACCTTGTTGTGATGACTATATAAGACATGGCACGCACCTGGACAGAGGAACTAGTCTACATTGTGTGTATAAGTTTTGTCTGAAGTCAATGTACCTCTACTTTGACCAAACTTATAGAAAAATGTATCAACATTCACAATGTCAAATCAATATTTTTATACTCATTATGAAATGTAGTTCCATAAAATATATATTTGGTATTGTAGATATTGATATTTTTAATATAAATTTTGTCGAACTTTGAAAACTTTGACTTGACACAAATCTTACACAGAGTAAAAAGGACCAGAGGGAGTATCATGCATCCTGAGTAGGATTTTTTTCCTCATTTATAGCCGTCCGAAGTCTCAAAGGGCGCGACCGCGCGAGGCAGGCGAATGTCGCAGGAGGCACGACGATTGACGGATTTAAGTGAAAGTTACATGCATGCGCCGGCATGGCATGCGAACATGCAGAAGCTATACCGTCAGGCCTATGATGTGGGTCTAGTAGACATAACATCTAGTGGCCCCCCATAGTACTCGATAACTCTTTGGGGGCATGTTGCCGTTTATCCACTGGGCAAACCACCACCCTACGCTGTTCACACGCCCAACTCGTCCCCATCTTCTACCTCACAATAGTTTGCTCCCAGTCGTCCTGTCCTTTCACATTGCACCAGTTTCACTTCTCCTAACATGCCTCCAAAATACATGGCCTCCCAAATCTCCATGATTGGCGGTGAGTACCAGGTTAGAACCATCACCGGCGACGAGTTCATCGTCATCTACACCCGTACATCCGCAACGGTGGAAGCATGCCTTGGTTGCTTCCTACACATGTTCAAAAGTTCAAATGATGAGTGGGTCGTTGGGCTAGATGTTGAGTACACCTTAGTCCTAGAAAAGGAGAAGATTCTAAAGGAGGAAGAGATGAAGAAGCCCGCCGTGATCCAGGTTTGCGTATATAACGTGTGCTTGGTCTACCACATATGCCATGCCAATGTTAGGTGCCATGATTTTGAGGCCTTCATCATGGACAAAAGAGTGAAATTCGTTACTGTAGGCTTTACAAATGACAGGAGAGCCCTCGGTCGGATAGGCCTCGTTGTAGGTCGGGCATTCGATCTCCAGAAGGAAAGCCTGGTGTACTCCTCTCAGCCTTCAGTGCTGACCCTGGAAGTAGCCTTGATTGATCCTTCGTATGATGAGCTAAAGAAACCTCACCCCATGTTTCATCATGCATGGGAGTCAAAGATACTAGATGAACATCACATCGTGTATGCAGCTATAGATGCCTACCTTTGTTTAAATATCTATAAGGGTTGGATGAAGAAGCAGAGCCTAGTGTTCGGTTCAAGCAAAGAAGTGTCGGCAAAAAGGGAGAGGAAGGGATGAGGACGAAGCCGAGGACGTGGACGAGGACTCCGAGTAAGGTGACAGTGTTGTTGCCCATGTTGGTTCTACCGTAGTGTCAAGCAGACTAGTTGCTTAGTTTTATTTCAGGGGTGTTTGTGCTGAGCCTCTAACAGAACTATGTTATGTTCTTTCTCGTTATTTGTACTCTTTAGTAGTATGTACTTGTATGTCTTACTACTGTTCTTCTTGTAGTTGGTATTACTACTCGTTTCTTTGCGTTCCTACTATACTTAATATGTACTAGTAGTATAATTTGGGTTAGTCAATTTGTGAAAGAAGAAGTTTGTCGGAGCGAAGGAAGAAGACGGTAGAGAAGCTACCCCAGTATGTATATTAGGGTGCCAGGGTTCCCATGATCTATCTTATGAGTGTTGGGTGTGGAATGCAGTTCACCGGAAAAAATGGATCATGCCCAAGGTTAAATGGATGGCAGGGGTGGGGGGATCATGGCGGCGGCAGGCGGCTCAGGGGACGGTGGGGTGGCGGCGGCAGGCGGTTAGGCCTATGGCGGGCTGGTGGCTTGATGGTTGAGAGAGAAGATGAACAGTGCATCATTTGTGGAGGTTGAAGAAGCCCTTTTAGCCGTCCATGTTGCATCGAATGGCTCACAAGAGTTGACTAACCCAATTGTTCCTTTAGATTGCATGATCCACGTGGCATTCAAGCTCTCGAAGGTAGATTCCATGTCCGCGCCTGGTTTGCCGGCTCAGTGCAGGCACGACCGGCTTCTACCGCGACGGCCACCGCCTCCTTCGGGCGGGCAAAGACGACAATGACACGCTAGTTTGTCCTCGATGCATGCTGGAGCACGCGCTCGACCTCCTCCTCTTTGTACACTGTGGGCATAGACGCGGCTTGACCCGCTCTCATGCGTGGCAGCACGGCATGATCGCAAGGAGGGACTACAGACGATGTGAGCGCGCGAGGGGTTGAGATCCTCTACAGTACCCTACGGTGCTGTAGTGCACCGTACAGTACTGCACCGTACAGTACTGCAGCGACTGTACACATGCACAACGACGGTGGCATACTGATGAGTGCGCTTATGGGAACTTGGTTATAGGGTCAGTCAAACTTAAATGAACACCATACTAAGTACACGTAATCATGTGCAGGCGCGTGCATCACAGCCGCGATTATACACCACAATAGTTAGCACAACATTGATACGGAATCTTGTGCAAGCGCATGCACCGTGGCCGCGCCGTCGATCAAAAGGTGCGTCACGGTGTCGCGCTGGAAGGACATCGACCGAACCTTTTTGTGTGTGTGAAAACAATCTCTGAATATTACTCTATTTTTTTGTTAGGAAAAGTTCCTCACGCTACAATATTTCAATATATTTGTATTTAGCTTCAGTTCGTGATTATTTGGATTTGGATATTTTAGGTGCCCCCTATAAAAAATATTAATAGAGATTCTATCTCTGTAACGGAGAGAGAAGTGTGTATGTGTCTACATGTGTGTTGTGGCGGAAGGGCAATGTGGAGATGGTGTGTGTGTGTGTGTGAGATCGTCATGGAGAGGTGTGAATGTGCAAATGATCATGTATGAGTGAGACATAGAGATATACCGAGATGTTGTGTATACATGAGAGAACGGTCTTCTATTTGTGTTTTTGTGCGTGCGTGTAAGACAGAGAGAGGAGCATCCGTAACACAACAACCATCTCTCTCTCTCTCTCTCTCTCTCAATTCGACTGTCCCTCAAAGAATCGCATGTAACACATGCATCAACGCACACATTTTGACACCCTCACCCAGCCCCTGCCTGCCTCAAGGCCCCTACATCGCTCTCTATCTCGCACACACAATCTCTTCATGAAAAACACCATTTGGCATGCATGTACCTCTTTGTCACATACATACCATGTACTACACACACACATTTATCTCTCGTTGTGTCTCCTTGCCTAGCAAACAAACTCCCCATAATCCTATCTTTGTATCCCACACAGGATGTCTCTATATTGCTTAAACATTGACACACACGATGTATCTGTCTCACACCTTTAGCCTCACTCGCATGCTCACTATGCACACACATTCTCTCCATAGGTTTGATTTATCTTAATATTTGACACACACACACACAACCCCCCCACCACCATACTATCCATCCCCATCCAAGGTTATATAGTGACCACTATCGCTTGTGCTTATCTGCACCCTCACATGCACACCACCTTGATCTTCAAGGAGCGCACCGGGAAGAATGAAGACGGCGACCATACCGCACTAGAGACCGAGTGGACTTTTGGAAGCATGATAACATGGCGACGACTGGCGTGCTTCTTGTTGCCCCCTCCGGGGAGCACTTGAAGTACGTCATCCAGATGCATTTTGCACGGGAAGAGGCTACCAGCAATACATCAGAGTATGAAGGGCTCCTTGCCAGGCTCAGAATTGCAGCTGAATTGGGAATTAAGAAGCTAATCATTTGATGAGACTCACAGTTGGTGGTGAGGCAAGTTAACAAGGATTATCAAAGTCCATTAATGGAGGCATACGTCGAGGAAGTGAGAAGATTGTAGGAGCACTTTGACAGGTTACAAACAAAGCACGTACCTCGTGCGGAAAATAGCATAGTTGATCATTTGTCAAAGTGTGCTGCGCAGAAGCTTTCTGGAGAATCAGGGACTTCTGTTCTCCGTCTTACTCAGCCCTTCGTATCCCCAGCAATAATGGCCCGAAAGAGGAGAAAGTTGGACACCGGAAAGCCTCTCCCGGTAGAGCCGTCCGCTCCCGGCAGAGACCCTACCGGAAACAACTCCTCGCAGCCTACCGGAGCACCCCTCCTGCCAGGTCCATGGACTCCATGCACGAGGCCAGTGCTCCCGCAGTAGAGGAGGTGCCGCTAGCCCTCGTTGCCGAGCCACAGGCTCCAACTTGGGCAAGGCACATTGTCCGCTTCCTCCAACCGGAGAGCTTCCCAACAATCAAGACGAAGCTGAAAGAGTAGCCCGGAGGGCCAGTATGTATCAGTTTGTCGATGACACTCTGTACAAAAGGAGGGCCAATGGTGTGAAATTGAAGTGTGTCTTCGGGAAGATGGAAAGGAACTGCTGGCTGAGATACACAATGGAATGTGCGGCTCCGACATTGGATCAAGGGAATTAATTGGGAAAGCATTCCGGCAAGGATTCTATTGGCCCACAACCCTCCAAGATGCGGTCGAGCTAGTCACTAGCTAAGTGTGAAGCCTGCCAGTTTGATTCCAAGAAAACCCACTTGCCTGCCCAAGCGCTTCAGACAATCCCTCTATCATGGCCATTTTCGGTTCGGGGGCTCGATATCATCGGCCCCTTCCCCCGAGTAATCGGGGGCTTTGAATTCTTGTTCGTTGCCATCGACAAGTTTACAAAGTGGCTGGAAGTGACTGCCGTGAGAAAGGTGACTGCTTAGTCAGCTATTAAGTTCTTGAAAGATTTGGTGTGTCATTTTGGGGTTTCATCAAGGATCATCACCGACAACGACACCCAGTTCACGAGCCGCGCCTTCATGCAATATGTTCATGCCCTCGAATGCAAGGTTTCATTCGCCTCTGTGGCCCACCCTCGGAGCAATGGACAAGCTGAGAGGGCGAACGCTGAAGTGCTACGCGGACTCAAGAAAAGAACCTTCAATAAGTTGTAGAAGCACGGCAGGCGGTGGATCAAGGAGCTGCCGGTAGTTCTCTGGTCCATCAGAACGACACCAAACCGAGCTACCGGGCAGACTCCGTTCTTCCCGGTCTATGGGGCAGAAGCAGTTATCCCCATGGAACTCATCTACGAGTCACCTCAAGTACTTGCTTACGACGGGATTGTGCAAGATCAGCACCGGCATGACGATGCTGTGCTACACGAGGAGAACCATCTCCGGGCTGCTACGCGTGCTGCATGCTATTAGCAAGACCTGCGCCGCTATCATAGACGTAGGGTTCATGCCCGGAGTTCTGAGGAAGGTGACCTTGTCCTTAGGCATGCTTAGTCCGCCAAGGGTACACACAAGCTGTCACCAAAGTGGGAAGGCCCTTACCGGGTAGTATGAGTCACCAGACCTGGCGCAGTCCGTCTGGAGACCGGAGATGGCACTCCATTGCAAAACTCATGGAATATTGATCATCTCTGCAAGTTCTACCCATAAGGCGCGAGGCTGCCGGGCCCTGCCGTTGCACAGGCCTTGTACCCACTTGTACCAAGCCGGGGCGATGACCGCATGCAAGAGAAAATAAGAAGCACTGTAGAGGGGCCCCAACCTAGATTGCATGCATGCATGAGCATTTTAGATTACTGCATAAGCATTTTCATGAGCATCTGCATATGCATATAGATAGGATTGCATCTGGCACTCATTCTCATCTACATGAAGTTACAGGTTCTCACTATGGACTTGGCTTCGACAAAGGAGTGAGAAGATTGCCCGACACTGCGATCCCGACAACACTACTGGAATCAGGAACTTTGCCATCAGCTATTTCTTTGACGTCTGCTAACTGATGGCAAAGACGGTCTTTGGCATCAACTTGATGAAAACGGACGACAAAGAAGCAGCTGACGGCAAAGAAATTGTTTGTCGTCTGCAATATATTTGCCGTCAGCTAGCTGATGGCATAGAACCTTTGCCGTCCGCTAGCAGACGACAAAGAGGCAGGGTGGACCGCTGGCGAGAGCCACCTAACGGCCACTTTATTTGCCGTTTGCTAGTAGACGGCAAAGAAAGTGGCCAAACTAACGTTCGTTAGCAAGGCTCTTTGTCGTCTGCTAGCGGACGACAAAGAGTAGTGCCCTATCAAACAAAATGCCCGGCCCTGCCCCTCTTTCCCCACGTCTCTCTCCCTCCCCGTCCCAACCCCAGGACGCCGCCCCGCCTCATCCCAACCCGTGCCGCTGCCCCGCCCCGCCTCACCGCCCCGGGTCGCCTCGCCGCCCCGGCCACCCCGGCCAGCCTCGCCACCCCGCGGCGCCGCCTTGTCCGCGCCCGCCCGCCTCGCCGCCCCGCCACACCGGGCCGCGGTGCTGCCCCGTCTGTGCTGGTTTGGGTTGCCTTGCCGCCCTGGCCCAGCCCCTCCACGCCGTCCCGCCCCACCCTGGACGCCCCGCCGCTCCGGCCCGCTGACCCGCCTCGCCGCCCTGGCCGCTCCGCCCCGCCGCCCCGCCTCGTCCCAAGGTGAGTTTTTTTCCTGTTTTTTAAAATTTAGATTAATTAGGTTTATTCTAATTTAGTTTAGGTTTTGTTTAGCTTAGTTTGTTAAGTTTTGGTTTAGTTTAGTTTAATTTAGGTTAAGTTTTTGGTTTAGTTTAGGTTTTGTTTAGTTAGTTTGGTTTAGTTTTAGTTTAGTTTAGTTTAGTTTAGTTTAGGTTTACTTTAGTTTTGTTAGTTTAGTTTAGGTTTAGATTATTTTAGTTTAAGTTAAGTTTCTCGTTGATTTTGAACATGTGAAATTTGCTGTTAGTGTTTTAGTTAAAGCATTTATTCCCGCATCAATGTCGATGATGCCTATTCCGTATCCTCTCCATCAACTCGGCGGAGGAGGCCTTGATCAGAGGGGCCATGTTCGAGACTGGGCTCCCCCGGGCCGGTACTGGGTGGTACTACCTTCTGGGGGGCGCAACTTGGTGAGGAGCTAGCTCGTCATTGACCCGAACCTTGTTTGGTGGTTGTCGCGTGGGCCAGTGATGATGCTGAGGCTTTCAGACACCGCTGAGGTGGTACGTCACCATGTCAGCGAGGAGGACGAGCACGTCTGTCGCTACATGGTTGCGTTGGAGGGCAGGTTCGATAATACCTGGCAGGTTCTTCAGGGACCTCACTGGAGCTATGATCCTGTGATGGTTCCTTCTCTTTGGGTGTCCACCGCCCGCGACGATACCCATCGTTCGCTACAGTTCTAGTTGTATAAGCGATGCTATATGTATGATATTATTCGAGATGTATTAGTGATAATATTCGATGATGTACGGATGCAACAGATGATGTAGTTTTGCTTATTGAATGCATGCTAATTTAGTTTACCCGGGGACGAGCGGGTTAGGGGGTTCCTCGGTGTCGATGGTACCCTAAATAGCAAGTATCGTCAGTGCGAGATACATGTGGCCGTCAGTGTCGAATACTACATCCATGTCCCACAAGTGGCAAAACATGTCCTGCGCCCGCAGCAATAGTTCTCGGTGTCGATGACGGTCGAACACCATCGCGAATTTGTCTGGCAGCCGCTGAGATGATGATTGAAAGCTAAGTGTTGAAACTTGAAACACCCAAACTGACTCAACTTGGTTTGGTTGTTTGAACATTCAAAACTTGGCTTTAATCCTCATTGCAAAGGCTGCCAGACAAATTTGCTAAGGTGTTCGACCGTCAATGGCCACCAGAACTATTGTTGCGAGACGCCGGGCGCCGGGGTGTAACATCCCAAATTTTCAATTTGGAATGTTATACATTAGATCATCATTGCATATCATATTTTGTTGCATTTGGCTTGATCCTAGAAATTCTACGCAACTCAAGGACCCACAGAGAGAGTTGGGGATTTCACTATTTTCATATTTGAGTTTTTCTCAAAATTTTGGAAAGAGGATCTTTTGATTTTAATTATTTTATCTTCATATATTTCTTTTATAAAAATAAGAGAGAGGGAATAAAATGACTTTCCCAAAATAAAGAAATATCGGAGATTTAATAATAAAATCAAATAAGATTTTATTTCGGAGTTTTATCGTTATTTTATTTGAATTAGGAAAAATACACGTTTTTCAAAATTGCATTTTAGGCCCAAATAAATGTTCACCTTGTCCGGCTTATTTTTAGAGGATGGGGAAAATTTATTTCGTGATTTTTGGAGTCGGTTTAGTATTTCTTTTTTTTCTGCATGTCGGAATTATTTAAAAAAAAAGGAAACCGACTTCGGGCCGTACCCGGCCAGGACACCTTGGGCCGACCCCTTATAAGCCGCGACCCCGGCGCCCTGCCAGCCTAGCCGCCTGCGCCCCCGAACCCTAACCTAAGCCGCCACCGCCGCCGCCGTCGATTGCCACCGCCGCCGGTTGCCGCCGCCATCGCCGCCCCATGCCACCGTCGCCCCGCCGCCCGCCGCCGCCGCCGCCGACCCCGCCGCCCGATGCCGCCATCGCCTTGCCCCGCTGCTGACGCCACTGTCCGCCGCCACCACCTCGCCGGACCCCGCCGCCGCCGGAGGTAGCCACGCCACCGCCGCGGTTTTCCTCGGAAAACCATACTGTTTTTTAGAAACCCCGATTTATTTTTTTAGATTGGTTTGTCGGTTTTTCTCGGTTTAGTTTATTTAGCGGACGTTCGTCCATATGTTCGTTTTAACAAACGGTTTTCACCGTTTAGCCACAGACAGCGAACGTTCGTTCGTTAGCCGGTTCGTTAGTTTTTCTTTTTCTCGAGTTTTTCGCGATTATTTTCAATCACGATTTTTGATCCGATTTTCGTTTTAGTTTATCTTTTTGCTTGTTTATCAGAATCAGGTGATTCAAGCGCCTACAGTTTCGTCTCAAAACCCTCTTTCTGTTTAACCAACATAAACAAGTTTTTGCTATTGTAAAATTTGACTTAGGTCCAGATTAGTAGATGAAGCTTGTTTCGTTCGCCGTTTGAGTTTTGTTGCTTCATTTGATTTGTTTCTTTTTGCAAACCGGAGTTCTTAAGTTGAACTTTCTGGTTAGATCTCTTATTTGAGTTTTACCCGTGCATTAGATGAGTGCTTATTGTATGCTTGTTTGTTTGCGATAGAGTACCTGGAGTGCGCAGCGTGCTACTTCGAGTCTCTAGGTTTCACGGATCATCAGCAAGGCAAGTAACACTTTGATCATACCTCTTTATTACCCAGTTTTATTGCATTAGATCAATCCTCAAACAATTGCATGGTTAGGATCTGATTAATATGTGGGTTTTGGGAAGTAGATGAGGTAGAACCTATTGTCCTGTTTATTATCAAACCTTTGGGAGTTACTTCTACGTTTGCTTATATTGCTATGCTATGCTTGTGGACGTGGATTGGGTGAGTGTATCCATGACAGATGTGAGTATTGTTAATTAATGGACAGCCACCCAGGCTCAAAGGGATCATGAGATTATTCATGCTAGAAACTTCCGTGTGCAGCGCAAGTTACTATGGGCTCTAGCATAGTTGAGTATGTTGCGTGACTTCTTTCAGCGGTAGACTAGCAGATGTAGGGGATGTAGGTTGGTACTGTCTACCCAGAGTAAAGAGTTAATGCTTCTGAAAGACTATGTCTCGGTCATCCGTTTCTCAAACACCATGTAGTGCGAGAAATCCAACTGAGGAGATCGAGTCTTGCGGGGAAAAGTGAGCAAACCTCTGCAGAGTGTATAAACTAATCATGGTTAGCCGTGTCCCCGGTTATGGACGTTTTGAGTATCTAGTACATGGATTATCATGTGAATCTCATCATGTTGCTTAATTTAAATTGTTGGGTTTAATGTTGAACCTTAGTTGGGATTGAGTTGGAGGAACCTTCTCAATGTTTAACAACCACCATGATAGTTAAATGAAATTTATTCCTTTGTTGTAGGGAAAAATTGGCTTTATGCAAAACTGTAACCATAGAACTTTCCACCAGCCATATATGCATGTAGTGGTAGCATTATTCTGTTCATTACTCTCTATGTGTTACATTGCCAGCATATTCCATGTGCTGACCCGTTTTCGGGCTGCAACGTTCATGTTGCAGACTTTTCAGATGATGAGTAAGATGCCTTAGGTCGTTATCTTTCACTTAGTGATGCCGTTGGAGTTTATGGACTCGCTTTATCTTCCAAGCCTTCCGCTGTTATCGTTATTAGATGGCCTTAAGCCATATTTATTGTAATAAGTTCTCTTTTGAGACATTCGATGTAATAAGTGTGTGATTGCTACTCTGTTATAAATCCTTCAAGTACTGTGTGTGTCAGCATTCCCGATCCAGGGATGACACTGATGCACAGAGATCAAACTGTTCAAGGTCTGGTTGCTATAAGATGGTATCAGAGCACACGCTGACTGTAGGACACGACCATTAAGCTAAAGCCCTAGATCACTACTCTCTTCTCATTTCTAACTCCTCTCCCCTTTTCTAATCTTTAGGATGGCGGATGCAAGGAACAAGTTCGCGCAACCGGATGAAGATACACCTTTTGGATGCCACTAGAAGAAAGTCACTAAATACCTGAACATCAGAGTACCGAGCTTCACCGGGACCTACATCGCCACCTTGCCAGAAGCATTGGATGATTCAAGTTCAAGTTCTAGGAAGGACATTCATTGTGACGCCCCCGATTCAATCGTACACTAATCATACACGCAAATGTGTATAATCAAGATCAGGGACTCACGGGAAGATATCACAACACAACTCTAGACACAAATTAAAATAATACAAGCTTTATATTACAAGCCAGGGGTCTCGAGGGCTCGAATACATAAGCTCGATTACACAAGAGTCAGCGGAAGAAACAATATCTGAGTACAGACATAAGTTAGACAAGTTTGCCTTAAGAAGGCTAGCACAAAAGCATCTACGATCAAAAAGGCAAGGCCTCCTGCCTGGGAGCCTCCTAACTACTCTTGGTCGTCAGCGGTCTCCACGTAGTAGTAGGCACTGACGGTGGCATCTGGCTCCTGGGGTCCTACATCTGGTTGCATCAACCGGAAAGAAAAATAAAAAGGGGGGGAGGGGAAGCAAAGCAACCGTGATTACTCATCCAAAGTACTCGCCAACAAGGATCTACACTACCTATGCAACATTATCAAAGGGAAGGGTGTATATGTGGACTGGGCTGCAGAAATGCTAGAATAGAGAGAAGGCCTAATCCTATCGAAGACTAGCATCTTCTAGAAACCACCATCTTGTAGCAACAGGAGGGAGTAGAGTAGCATAAAGTAAAGTAGTAGAAGTGTTATCAACCTCGGCCAGAGATCCCTTCTCGACTCCCTGCGAGAAAGCAATCCCAGAGCCATACTATCCATTTCCCATCACAATCCAGTTCTCATCACAAGTATCCAGTTCTAGTTGTATCGATCGAGATACAACTCCAAGTGTCCATTACTGTAGGACAGGCTATCGATAGATGTTTTCTTCCCTGCAGGGGTGCACCAACTTACGCACCATGCTCTATTAACTCCGGCCGGACACACTTTCCTGGGTCATGCCCGGCCTCGGCAAAACAATACGCCGCAACCCGACCTAGGCTTAATAGAGAGGTCAACACGCCGGACTAAACCTATGCCCCCAGGGTCATGTGCCATCTCCCCGAGAACTCCTGCATGTTGCGTACGCGGCCGGTGAGTAGACCTAGCTACCTCCTTCAAAAAGGCAGGTGCTTACCAGTCCAACCCGGCGCGTGCCGCTCAGTCACTGACATCTATTAAGCTTTGACTGTTGTATACGACGCAGACCGCCCATACTATGCCCATGTGATGGTTAGTGCTATCAGGCCAGAGGCCCCTCGGATCAAATATCCAAATCGTAGTGGATTAGGAACACGTGGTAACAATCAGAGACTCACGAAAGATGTGACCCCGTTGCCCCGTCTCGAGGACTTGCGGCAAGGGCTAAGAATTCCCGGCCATGCCTCGTAATTATCTCGCGGGCACCTTCCAGGTCAACCCCGACTCCACATCACTCACAATTATGCTCATGTGGGTACCCCTCAGGGTCGACCCGTCTTTAGTAACATGGTTCAGTGTAAAGTCATAGTAATCATAGTAACAGTGTGTCTAAACATCAAGGGGAAAACCCGTGGAATCACCCCCGGCGAATTCCACTCGATGTAATCATCAAGGTGAACGTAAGAGGAATCACCCCCGAGGTTCACACTTGAGGGGTTGCATGAAAGAGTCGTATCGGAAGTGGTTAAGGCAGAATCACCCTTGATGACCACGACCGAATAGATACACTAAAGGGTTAATATCATAAGTGATGTAGAGGTCTCACCCTCGGCACTCGATAGTAACCCAGCAGTGTCGAGCAACTAAGGGGAAAGTGATGTGCGGTGTCGGGGCCTGGTCTTCGATCCCGTTGATCGGGTCTTCGATGATGAAGCAGGGGCAACAAGGACAAGGTGGGGGTCACTGATGGATCACTAACCAACCTATACTAAGCAGTTTAGGATAAGAAGGTAAGGTAACAATAAGCAGGTTACAAAATCAGGCTATGCATCAGAATAGGAGCAAACAATAACAATAGCAAAATCTAATGCAAGCATGAGAGAATGGAATGGGCAATATCGGGATGATCAAAGGGGGGCTTGCCTGGTTGCTCTGGCAAGGAGGGGTCATTATCGAAATAGTTGATCACAGGGGCAACATCGTTCTCGGGGTCTACCGGAGAGAAGAGGGGGAAGAAACAGTAAATATAAAGCAAACATAGCGTCACAAAGCATAACATGGCAATAAGCTGTGCGGGGTGTGACCTAACGTATGGCTACACGATATAGGTGAAGGGGGAATTCAACGGAGAATGTATTCCCGGTTCCGGACCTGTGTCAGACAGATGACTGGAGGGGGAATGTTCCATGTTCAGCCTACTATGGGCATGTGACAGATGAACAGACCCTGTATTCGGATTCGTCTTGTTTTTCTGAGCAACTTTCATGTAGAAAACATTTTCATCCGAGTTATGGCTTATTTTATATGATTTATCAAAGTTTTAAAGATTTCTGAAATTAATTTAATTACTTAAATTGAACATTATCCAAAACAGTGAAAGGTGATGGCGAGCCTCCTGGTCCTGCTAGCGAGGCGCGGGGTGGGCGGTGGCCGCAGCTACGATACAGCCATGGCAATGGCGGCACTTGGTTTCGGAGAGGAGGGGATCCGGAGAGCGAGGGAGAGAGCGAAGAGGGCGAGGGGAGTGGCTGGAGGTAGGTGGGGGAGAACCCGAGGAGCCGGAGGAGGGGGGGCTCTTATCCACCCGTGGCATTGCCGGCGAGGTGGTCGGGCGGCGACGAGCCGCTGTAGCGGCGCACATCGAGGGAACAGGAAGGAGGGGAGAGCGACCGGGGAGGGGGCATGGGCCGGCCTAGCTGGGCCAGCTAGCGCGGGTGGGACGAAGCCCAAGTGGGGAGGGGCTTTCTCTCCCCTCGGCTTTCCCTTTTCTCCTTTTCTTTGCTTTTCTCTTTTTTTGCAGCTTTTGCATTTGCTTTTTAGACACTAAGGACTTTGCAAAGTTATGCCACTGGCCAAGATAATTTCAAAGAATTATTGTGCACTGCCACAAAAAGGTTGTGAGAGTTTAGAAGTAGTTTGCAATTTTTATAATTTAATAGGCATTTAAATCATTGCTTAGGTCATTGTGATAAGTAGTTTAGGCCACTTAAACACTTTGCAAAAATGTTGGTTCACCACCAATATTAGTTGTGGATTATTTGGCACATGATGAACATTTTAGTTTTCATGTTTGAGCAATTTTGAATTTCTCTCAGAAATTGAAATTGAATTCAACTGGAATTTGAAATGGAATATTGAATAAAGTGACTAAGCTTTTTTATAGAAAAATGATTAGCTTGATCTCAGGGATTATTGTGCATCATCACACCGGGGTGTTACAACTCTCCTCCACTACAAGAAATCTCGTCCCGAGATTTAAGGGGTGGAGTAAGGAGGAAAGACTCGTGAAGGACGAAGC
This sequence comes from Triticum aestivum, assembly GCF_018294505.1. Lineage (NCBI taxonomy): Eukaryota > Viridiplantae > Streptophyta > Magnoliopsida > Poales > Poaceae > Triticum > Triticum aestivum. Next base: position 161,251,267 of record NC_057804.1, on the reverse strand, counting down.
TCAACACAAGATATGTACCTGGGGGCTATCTTAGTGAACGTGTCATAGAGGCACCTCCCGAGTTGAAATTCAAGAAAGACATCAGGAGTAAGGTAAGGAGGAGCAATAAGAAGCTTCAACCGGGTAGGCAACCGTTCGTTGCCGGAAACATAGGGTGAAAGAGGTTCGGAGCTATGGGAATAAGTATTGCGTCTGATACCAGAATAGATCGTCTCTCGAAAGGTGGCTCGTGATTTACATACGAAGCCAAGCGCGAGCGACAACTTTGGAAATAGGGATGTACAGGAGTCAGGTTTCAATCATGTGGAATTGTGGGTTATGGGCCCACCATGTGGGTTAAAAGTAGAAAGGAGGCCGATAGCAAGGCACGTCAGATGATAGACTGTCAGTTATGTTGTCAACAATGTTGGTACCAAGGGCGAGGGATGGAGAGAACTATTTTCCTTCTCGTTGAACGAGGCAGACCAATAGGCAAAGTTCTCATCCATCGGTGGCTACCGGAATGTCATCAACAATAGTAACAAGGTCTCACTGACAAGGTTGTACATCGGGGTGTTTTATAAGCAGGGAATTATTTCTGCATATATCATATAGATCACAAGAAGGTTAAACAAACCAATGGAAAGGAAAATGAAATTATCGGATTAATAAGACCAATTGAAAGGAAAATGTGTTTACACACAAGAATTAGGAGTATATCCTTCCCAAGGGGAAGCGGAGCAGGATATACATGATATGACAGCAAGTTCAAAAGCATTTAGATAAAGGGGGCGAGGGAAGAATCATGATATTACCCATACAACGGTGTTTGGATAATAGATCAAGAAACATTCGGCAATGTGCTTCCAATGTTCTTGTTGATATTCGGAATACCTCAGTCATGCTTCGAGGTAGCATTAACATGGTGTTCCAAGTAGGGGCTGGAGTTGAAGATCACAAGAAATAGTCAAGGAACAATAGCAGGAATAGCGAGGAGTCCAAGGTATAACCAAGACATGATCAAACATGTGTTGGAAAGAAGACAAGGGGGTTGTCGATGATAACTCAAATCATCGAAGGTCAAGGATGGTATTTCTCATCATGAATTTAATTAATATCCTGGAAGAGCTCAGGATGTTGATGATGATCACGATACATTATTTGTCAAGAAATTTCATGAAGATGTAATTGATCGGCGATGACATCAAGTCAAAGGAATGATGAAGCAAAAGGTTATTGGAACCACAGGTACGACACAAACTCGAAAACAAGCTTGTTGTTCAAGGCGAAATGATATGATGAGGAAGAGCAACGTATGCTTAGCTTATCGTCGAAAATTGTGCTCCGGGAAGAAGAACCAGGTAGCACAATTAAAATTTGGCATGATAATGATATAGCCGACCAGGCTAGGATTGACTAGAAGGATTACTAAACTCGTAAGCAACGAAAATTACTTAGGGTTATTGAATCAGAGTGCGGAATCGATTCACTTATCGGTGTTCTCAGTTGATAAACAACCCAGAACCCTTGAAGTGACAAAGACAGGGGTAAGGTAGTACTCCATCAAAAGTTCATAAGATGTACTGCAATGGGATGATATCCTCGAGATACCAGGGGTAATACTCGGAGGTAGATCATAATAGAGGTTGGGCAGGCGTGTTGACCTGCAGAAGACAAGTGATTTAACTTGTCCAAGAAATGGGACCAAAGAAGGACAATCATGGTCGGAACCACGGTTGCGAAGGATCAATTCACTGATACCAGATGAACTTATAACAAGGGGTAATTATTTTTACGAGCAGCTTCCATGATAAGTTCTACATTGGGTCCATGGGCATGAACACAAAGGTTGAAGGTCGACTCCCACTTCTTCAATGCATAACCTTTCATTCACTCCTCGTTTTCGAAGAATTTGTAGTGCGAAAGATTTATCTGGTGATGCACCAGAAGAGTATGACTCACATCTCTTTTGAGTTCACACGGATTAGGGAAGGCATAAGTTCAACCCGTAGGGGTATCTTAGGAACATATACCACTAAGTTCCAGAGCATATAACATCAGCTCAATAGCAGAGCATGGTTGAAAATAAGCAGAGGATACAATTTATCAAAGGCATTATGTATCAGGGGAAGAACTCAAGGATTTGAGAATAGGCAGGAACAGTCAGACAATAATCCACCAAAGGATATGGTGGACCACAAAGAATTTGATGTGAGTATCAATGCTCAACCAGAAGAAGAAATAGTGCAAAGGCATCGGATTATAGAAGCGGCTGAATAATTCGATGTTCAAGTTGAAGGGAACTAGGTGGATAATCAATTACAACATGCTTGGCCGAGATCCAACTCATGTCCAGAATGACATATGAGCAGGAAGGTCAAATTTCAGGGTTCGACTGATGATTGCGAGCAATCGCAACATAATGAATCAATAGGCTCGGGATGACAATGACAAATGGTGTTAATGAATATTACCGGACATATGGATTTAACCATAATGCAGGCAGACAAGATTTTCGGGAGCACTAGGCTGGAGAGGATCTTCGGGAGATTGAATTGCATTCGAAGAATTTTGTGAGACATATAATCAACTGGGGATGAACGAATCCCCAATAAGTGTGAGGAATTATTCATAGGGTTATTCAGGTAGAAAAGAGCCGCAAGGCAGTAAAAAAAGGATTCTCAAAAGTCGAAGAATACTTTCAGGTATCTTGTAATAACAAGAACAACTAGGGAATGATTGTATGAACGGCAAGTGTATTTAGTTATCCATAGGAATTTATCAATGTAAGGGAATTGCAAAAGCGATGGACACAAGGGTCTTGGAACAACATCGAAAAGTATCTTTGGGGTCTTCTGATGAACCAAACCATCATTTGGAATAAAGGGGCTCTCCGGGAGGAAGTAGTTACGAGATCCTAGTGTTAGAGTTAGCAAAATCATTTAACCCGAATAGAAGAGAGATCAGAGTCCCAGAGTAAAGACGAGGAATAAAAGATCCTAATACCACCCGATTGTGATGTGGGCCCGTAAGCCACACAACAATGTTAGTAAAATAGTTTTCAAAGACTAGACTCAACTTCGGCCAAGGAGTTGGAAGGGGGGCTACCTACAGGCAGCCAACTCTTATTCCAACTTGTGACGCCCCCAATTCAATCGTACACTAATCATACACGCAAATGTGTACGATCAAGATCATGGACTCACGGGAAGATATCACAACACAACTCTGTACACAAATTAAAATAATACAAGCTTTATATTACAAGCCAGGGGCCTCGAGGGCTCGAATACATAAGCTCGAATACACAAGAGTCAATGGAAGGAACAATATCTGAGTACAGACATAAGTTAGACAAGTTTGTATTAAGAAGGCTAGCACAAAAGCATCTATGATCGAAAAGGCAAGGCCTCCTGCCTGGGAGCCTCCTAACTACTCCTGGTCGTCAGTGGTCTCCACGTAGTAGTAGGCACCGGCGGTGGCATCTGGCTCCTTGGCTCCGACATCTGGTTGCATCAACCGGAAAGAAAAAGAAAGGGGGGGAGGGGAAGCAAAGCAACCGTGAGTACTCATCCAAAGTACTCGCAAGCAAGGATCTACACTACCTATGCAACATTATCAAAGGGAAGGGTGTATATGTGGACTGGGCTGCAGAAATGCTAGAATAGAGAGAAGGCCTAGTCCCATCGAAGACTAGCATCTTCTAGAAACCAACATCTTGTAGCAACAGGAGGGAGTAGAGTAGCATAAAGTAAAGTAGTAGAAGTGTTATCAACCTCGGCCAGAGATCCCTTCTCGACTCCCTGCGAGAAAGCAATCCCAGAGCCATACTATCCATTTCTCATCACAATCCAATTCTCATCACAAGTATCCAGTTCTAGTTGTATCGATCGGGATACAACTCCAAGTGTCTGTTACTGTAGGACAGGCTATCGATAGATGTTTTCTTCCCTGCAGGGGTGCACCAACTTACCCACCACGCTCTATTAACTCCGGTCGGACACACTTTCCTGGGTCATGCCTGGCCTCGGCCAAACAATACGCCGCAACCCGACCTAGGCTTAATAGAGAGGTCAACACGCCGGACTAAACCTATGCCCCAGGGTCATGGGCCATCTCCCCGAGAACTCCTGCATGTTGCGTACGCGGCCGGTGAGTAGACCTAGCTACCTCCTTCAAAAAGGCAGGTGCTTACCAGTCCAACCCGGCGTGCGCCGCTCAGTCGCTAACGTCTATAAAGCTTCAACTGTTGTATATGATGCAGAACGCCCATACTATGCCCATGTGATGGTTAGTGCTATCAGGCCAGAGGCCCCTCGGATCAAATATCCAAATCGTAGTGGATTAGGAACGTGCGGTAACAATCAGAGACTCACGAAAGATGTGACCCCGTTGCCCCGTCTCGAGGACTTGCGGCAAGGGCTAAGAATGCCCGACCACGCCTCATAATTATCTCGCGGGCACCTTCCAGGTCAATCAGACTCCACATCACTCGCAATTATGCTCACGCGGGTACCCCTCAGGGTCGACCCGTCTTTAGTAACATGGTTCAGTGTAAAGTCATAGTAATCATAGCAACTGTGTGTGTAAACATCAAGGGGAAAACCCGAGGAATCACCCCCGATGAATTCCACTCGATGTAATCATCAAGGTGAACGTAAGAGGAATCACCCCCGAGGTTCACACTTGAGGGGTTGCACGACAGAGTCGTGTCGGAAGAGGTTAAGGCGGAATCACCCTCGACGACCACGACCGAATAGCTACACTACAGGGTTAACATCAGAAGTGTTGTAGAGGACTCACCCTCGGCACTCGATAGTAACCCAGCAGTGTCGAGCAACTAAGGGGAAACTGATGTGCGGTGCCGCGGCCTGGTCTTCGAACCCATTGATCGGGTCTTCAATGATGAAGTAGGGGAAACAAGGACAAGGTGGGGGTCACTGATGGATCACTAACCAACCTATACTAAGCAGTTTAGGATAAGAAGGTAAGGTAACAATAAGCAGGTTACAAAAGCAGGCTATGCATCAGAATAGGAGCAAACAATAACAATAGCAAAATCTAATGCAAGCATGAGAGAATGGAATGGGCGATATTGGGATGATCAAAGGGGGGCTTGCCTGGTTGCTCTGGAAAGGAGGGGTCATCATCGACGTAGTCGATCACAGGGGTAGCATGGATCTCGGGGTCTACCAGAGAGAAGAGGGGGAAGAAACAGTAAATATAAAGCAAACATAGCATCACAAAGCATAACGTGGCAATAAGCTGTGCGGGGTGTGACCTAACGTATGGCTACATGATATAGGTGAAGGGGGAATTCAACCAGGAATGTATTCCCGGTTCTGGACCTGTGTCAGACAGATGACCGGAGGGGGAATGTTCCATGTTCAGCCTACTAGGGACATGTGACAGATGAACGGATTGCGTATTCAGATTCGTCTCATTTTTCTAAGCAACTTTCATGTAGAAAACATTTTCATCCGAGTTATGGTTTATTTTATATGATTTATCAAAGTTTTAAAGATTTCTGAAATTAATTTAATTACTTAAATTGAACATTATCCAGAACAGTGAAAGGTGATGTCAGCATGACATCACCATGACGTCAGCAGGTCAAACCTGGCCTGTGGGTCCAGCGGGACCCACCTGTCATAGACTAAGGCTAACTAAACAGGGTTAATTAGATTAGTTAATTGATTAGGTTAATTAAACACAATTAATTAAGTTAATTAATTTATTTGAAAAATCCTTTTTTAAGGGGGCATGGGGCCTCAATGACAGTGGCACACGAGTGCCCATTCAACTGTTTACTTGGTCAAACTAGTCAAGAGGGGCCCGCGGGGCCCACTGGCAGTAACCCTGGGGTGGCCCCAGGTGTGCCACGTCGACGGTGGCCGGAGGCTTGATGTCGGTGATGCCAAAACACTACGGAGGGCCTCGGGCCTCATCGGATTTCGCCTACGGGCAACCGTTTCTCGCGCGCGAGGGCGCGTTCGAACAAGCGGAGCAGCGCCCGTCGATCTGCGGCGGCGGTTTGGCCGAAAACGGCCGGAGACAGCGACGACGAGCGGCGGAGCGGACACCGGAGTTCGTGCGTCGATGGTTTTGGCGCTACGGGTCACCGCTGAGGGTGTTCTTGGGCTCTACGAGACGCTGACAATGCGCCGCGTCCAATGGTGCCACCCACGCAAACCGAAGTGGTCGGAGTTGACCGCCACGATGACGGCAGGCGGCTGCCGGAGTGGGATCTCGACAGGACCAGTGCTAGGGACTACTAGAGGGAGAGAGGGAGGGCGCCTCAGGCACGGTGGCTCAAAGTGAAGCCATAGGGGGGATGGCAGTGGGCTCGAGGGAGGTCGGGGCGGTGCTGGGGGCGACGAATCGCTGATGAGTGGTGGCAGGGACCGTTGGGGAAGACGGGGTGATGGCGACGCTGATGGGGCTTCTCTGCCTCGTTCCGGTGAGGTAGTCGACGAAGGCATCGGCGATGAGCCTCCTGGACCTACTGGCGAGGCGCGGGGTGGGCGGTGGCCGCGACTATGATACAACCATGGCGACGGCGGTGCTCGGTTGAGGAGAGGAGGGGATCTGGAGAGCGAGGGAGAGAGCGGAGAGGGCGAGGGGAGTGGGTGGAGGTAAGTGGGGGAGAACCCAAGGAGCCGGAGAGGGGCTCTTATCCACCCACGGTGTTGCCGGCGAGGTGGTCGGGCGGCGGCGAGCCGCTGTAGCGGTGCGCACCGAGGGAACAGGAAGGAGGAGAGAGCGAGCGGGGAGGGGGCGTGGGCCGGCCTAGCTGGGCCAGCTGGCGCGGGTGGGCTGAAGCCCAAGTGGGGCAGGGGATTTCTTTCCCCTCTACTTTCCTTTTTCTCCATTTCTTTGCTTTTCTCTTTCTATTGCAGCTTTCATCCAGGAGTTAAACCAGCACATTCGACGCCGGGAGAACCAAATGTGCACAGGCATGATAGATCTGAAGAAGGCAATGACCAGGATCACGGAACTGGAACAAGAACTCAAGTCTACATGCGATGGATATGAAGAAGAAATCACGACACTCGTGGAGAAGAATGATGATCTGAAGAAGCTAAAAGTATTCATGGGATACCCCGTGCCATGAGGAGATGACGACGATTTCACTTGCCCGGAGAACTACATCATCATCGACGACACCGACTCAGACCCCGACGATAGCGATGATAATTTTGTTGATGAAGTTGGAGCAGATATCCTGGAGTCTTCGACCGATCATTTTTTCTAGATGACCACCATAACAGTAGTAGTATTCCCCCATGTATATAGTATAGTCCGAGCACTTTTGTAACGATAGTTAGACCGTTTTATGCCCTTGTTTGAATTGATTGAAGTGATATGTTTGTGTTTGTCTCATGTGCATATGGGTAGAGTTTTCTCTCTAGACCTCAATCTATTCTATTTTCTCATCTTTTCTAAACCCTCAGATGCCTCCGAGACGTGACAATGGATTTACCTTCCCACCGGAGCTCACTCAGTTGATCCAGCAGCAAAATGCATTGATGCAAATACTAGTCCAGAATCAAAATCAGGGGAACAACAACAACAACAACAACCCACCACCACCACCTGTTGATCACTTAGACCGTTTCTTGAGGCTTAATCCGCTAGTGTTCTCCAGTAGCACCGATCCGATAGTTGCAGATGATTGGCTCCGCAAGATTGGAAGGGAGTTGACCACTGTAGGATACACAGATGCGGAGAGAGTGTGATTTTCCGCACATCAGCTTGATGGACCCGCAGCATCATGATGGGAGAATTTCACAACCACTTACCCCATCGACACTGTCACTTGGGATCAGTTTCAGCAGGCTTTCCGTACTTCTCATGTTTCAGTAGGAGCTATGGCCACGAAGAAGCGTGTGTTTCGCAACTTGCTCCAAGGAGGACGTACAGTTGGCCAGTATGTGGATGATTTTAGTAAGCTAGCACGTTATGCCCCAGATGACGTTGCTACGGATGCAACTAAGCAGGAGAAGTTTCTGGAAGGACTGAATGATGAGCTGAGCATGCAGTTGATGGTGGCAACCTTCAACAACTACCATGAGTTGGTAGATCGAGCTCTCATGATTGAAGGGAAGCAACAGCAGATTGACAGCCGCAAGAGGAAGTATGGACAAGGAAAGTACAATTCTGGAGCTTAGTAGAAGCCTCGTTTTACCCCGAACTCGGGAGGACCTTTTCAGCATACCCATGGAGGTCACAATCACAATGGAGGGAGTTCGCACAACCATAGTGGACCCAAAAATGGCAATGGGAATGGAGGAAGCAACGGTCAGAACCGTACCAACCCATCAACACCAGCCAAGAGGGATCTAAGCCACATTACTTGCTACAAGTGCCAGAAGACTGGACGTTATGCCACTGAATGTCCTGAAGCTAAGAATGGAAATGGCAATGGAAGCTCTGGGAAGAAGCCTAACCCTTTCAACAGGGGACAGGTGAACCACGTTAACGTGGAGGAGGTTGAAGCCCAACCAGATGCAGTAATAGGTAAGTTTTTGGTTAAGTCATTTACTGCAATCGTTGTTTTTGATACTGGTGCATCGCATTCATACATATCAAGGGGATTTGTGGATAAGTATAAACTGCCAACCCAAGCCCTTAGGTCACCCATGTTAGTAACCTCGCCAGGAGCTGAGTTTATGGCTAATACCATTAAGGATTGGTAACTACGTGTTTCCCTCAGACCTAATAGTATTGGAGTCACAAGGACTGGATGTGATATTAGGCATGGATTGGTTATCGAAGTATGGAGGGAACATTGATTGCGCTAGTAAGTCGATTTTGCTTACCACCCCAGAAGGAATAAGGATCAAGTATGTGTCCCGGCATGTGCCGAAGAGGACTCAAGTGAATTCCTTATCAGGAGTTGTACAGGAGGAGGTGCCAGTGATGAAGGATTTCCCTGATGTATTTCCAGAAGAGTTGCCAGGCATGCCACCGGATAAAGACATTGAGTTTTTGATTGAGCTTTTGCCAGGCACTGGGCCAATATCTAAGAGACCGTACAGGATGCCCGCAAAGGATCTGGAGGAAATTAAGAAGCAGATTAAGGAGTTACTTGATAAAGGCTATATTCGCCCAAGTTCGTCACCTTGGGGATCACCAGTGCTTCTAGTGGCGAAGAAGGATGTATCGTTGAGGATGGTTGTTGATTATCGAGGATTGAATGAAGTAACAATCAAGAACAAGTACCCACTACCGATGATCAACGATTTGTTTGACCAGTTGCAAGGAGCTAAGGTATTTTCCAAAATCGATTTGCCATCAGGATACCACCAGCTGAAGATTCAAGAACATGATATACCTAATTCAGCTTTTACCACAAGGTACGGGCTATATGAGTATACCGTTATGTCATTTGGTCTGACTAACGCACCTGCCTATTTTATGAACATGATGAACAAGGTGTTTATGGAGTTTCTAGATAAGTTTGTCGTGGTGTTCATTGATGATATTTTGGTCTACTCGAAGAATGAATTGGAGCATAAGGAGCATTTGCGTTTGGTACTTGGGAAGCTCGGAGAACATCTGGTATACGCCAAATTCAACAAGTGTGAGTTTTTGTTGAAGGAAGTTGGATTCGTCAGACATGTTATATCCGGAGAAGGAATAGCAGTAGACCCCACCAAAGTTGTCACTGTGACAAATTGGGAAGCCCCCACATCAGTTGGAGAGATCCGGAGTTTTCTTGGACTCACAGGATACTACCAGAGGTTCATTGAGAATTTCTCGAAGATTGCAAAACCCATGACGTAGTTGTTGAAAAAGGACACAAAATTCAAATGGACTAAGGAATGTGAGGCTAGTTTTCAGGAGTTGAAGAAACGTTTGGTTACATCACCGGTGTTGATTCTGCCAAATCAGCGCAAGGATTATGAAGTATATTGCGACGCTTCACGTCGAGGAATTAGAGTAGTGCTTATGCAGGAGGGAAGAGTTGTATCATATGCCTCCCGACAACTTAAGCCCCATGAGTTGAATTAGGCTACACATGATTTGGAGGTAGCAACCATAGTGCATGCATTGAAGACATGGAGACATTTTCTCATCGGAAACCATTGTGAGGTGTACACGGATCACAAGAGTTTGAAATACATTTTCACACAGAAGGAGTTGAATCTCAGGCAAAGGAGATGGCTGGAGCTCATTAAGGATTATGATATGAGATTGCATTATCACCCAGGAAAGGCTAACGTAGTAGACGATGCGTTGAGCCGCAAGAGCCATGTCAACACACTCATGACCGGAGAGTTACCCAAGGAGTTAGCCGAGGATCTTCGCGAGCTATGTTTGGAGATAGTTCTGAGAGGCTATGTAGCAGCTTTAGAGATTCAGTCTATGTTGATGGATAAGATCAGAGAAGCTCAAAAGACCGACAAGGAGATTGCTGGGATAAAGGAGAAGACGAGCAAAGGAAAAGCTAAGGGTTTTCATGAGGATGAGCACGATACCTTATGGTTTGAGGACCGCGTTTATGTGCGTAATGACCCGGAGATCAGGAAGTTGATTCTGCAAGAGGCCCATGATTCACCATATTCGATTCACCCAGGAAATACCAAGATGTATCTGGATTTGAAAGACACTTTCTGGTGGACCAGAGTGAAGAAGGATATTGCAGAGTATGTAGCAGTTTGTGATGTATGTCAGAGAGTGAAGGCAGAGCATCAGAAGCCAGCAGGATTGCTACAACCATTGCTGATACCCGAATGGAAGTGGGATAAGCTAGGCATGGATTTTATCATGGGATTGCCCAGGACACGTTCAGGCTATGACTCGATATGGGTTGTAGTTGATCGTTTGACGAAGGTAGCTCATTTCATCCCAGTGAAGACTACTTATACCAGTGCTAAGTTGGCAAAGATATACATGACCGGGATCGTATGTCTGCATGGAGTTCCGAGGACCATTGTATCAGATAGAGGAACCCAGTTTACCTCAAAGTTCTGAAATCAGTTGCACAAAACTTTGGGTACCAGGCTAGAGTTCAGTACAACCTTTCATCCACAGACAGATGGACAGACCGAGAGAGTCAATCAGATTCTGGAGGACATGCTGAGAGCTTGTGCGCTAGATTATGGATCTAGTTGGGACGACAATTTGCCATATGCAGAGTTCTCTTACAACAATAGTTATCAATCCATTTTGAAGATGGCCCCTTTCAAAGCTTTGTACGGAAGGAGGTGCAGGACACCGTTGTTGTGGGATGAAGTTGGAGACCGCCAATTGTTTGGACCAGATTTGATTAAGGAGTCTGAAGAGAAGGTTAAGCTGATTCGTGATAGGCTCAAGGTAGCCCAGTCCAGGCAGAAGAGTTATGCAGATTCTAAATGCAAGGAGACAGTTTAGGAAGTTGGAGATAGAGTTTATCTTCGTGTATCCCCACTTCGAGGAGTTAAGCGTTTTGGAGTTAAGGGAAATTAGCACCACGTTTTGTGGGACCATACAAAGTTTTGGAACGTATGGGAGAAGTTGCTTACAAGCTGGAGTTGCCTGAAGGATTGTCAGGAGTTCACAATGTGTTCCACGTTTCCCAGTTGAAGAAGTGCCACACAGAGATGGCTGATATTCCTCTGAGAGATACAGTGCCACTGGAAGTGATTCAGTTGGATAGCGATTTGACCTATGAGGGGAAACCAGTCAAGATTCTCGAGTTTGCCAGCCGAGTCACGCGCAACAAGGTTATCAAGTTCTGCAAAGTTCAGTTGAGCCACCATACCGAGGATGAAGCCACCTGGGAGCGAGAAGAAGACATATGGAAGGACCACCCTCACCTATTTTCTAGCCAACCCGAATCTCGAGGGCGAGATTCATCTTAAGGGGGGTAGGTTTGTAACATCCCAAATTTTCAATTTGGAATGTTATACATTAGATCATCATTGCATATCATATTTTGTTGCATTTGGCTTGATCCTACAAATTCTACGCAACTCAAGGACCCACGGAGAGAGTTGGGCATTTCGTTATTTTCATATTTGAGTTTTTCTCAAATTTTGAAAAGAGGATCTTTTGATTCTAATTATTTTATCTTCGTATATTTCTTTTATAAAAATAAGAGAGAGGGAATAAAATGACTTTCCCAAAATAAAGAAATATTTGAGATTTAATAAGAAAATCAAATAAGATTTTACTTCGGAGTTTTATCACTATTTTATTTGAATTAGGAAAAATACACGTTTTTCAAAATTGCATTTTAGGCCCAAATAAATGTTCACCTTGTCCAGCTTATTTTTAGGGGACGGGGAAAACTTATTTCAGGATTTTTGGAGTCTGTTTAGTATTTTTTTTTCTGCACGTCATAATTATCTAAAAAGAAAAAAGGAAACCGACTTCGGGTCGTACCCGGCCAGGACAGCTCGGGCCGTCCCTTATAAGCCACGGCACCGGTGCCCCGCCAGCCCAGCCGCCCGCGCCCTAGAACCCTAACCCTAAGCCGCCGCCGCCACCGCCGGTTGCCGCCGTCGCCGCCCCGCGCCGACGTCGCCCCGTCGCCCGACGCCGCCGCCACCAACTCCGCCGCCCAACGCCGCCCTCGCCTCGCCCCACCGGCGCCGCCGCCGTCCGCCACCACCACCTCGCCGGCCGCTGCCGCCGCCGGAGGTAGCCCCGCCGCTGCCGCGGTTTTCCTCGGAAAACCGTATATTTTTTTAGAAACCCCGGTTTATTTTTTTAGATCGGTTCGTCGGTTTTTCTCGGTTTAGTTTATTTAGCGGATGTTCGTCCGTATGTTTGTTTTATTTCACCGTTTAGCCACAGATAGCGAACGTTCGTTCGTTACCCTGTTTGCTAGTTTTTCTTTTTCTCGGGTTTTTCACAATTATTTTCGATCACGATTTCTGATCCGATTTTTGTTTTAGTTTATCTTTTCGCTCATTTATTGGAATTAGGCGATTCAAGCGCCTAGAGTTTCGTCTCAAAACCCTCTTTCCGTTTAACCAACTTAAACAAGTTTTTGCTACAGTAAAATTTGACTTAGGTCCAGATTAGTAGACAAAGCTTGTTTCTTTCGCCTTTTGAGTTTCGTTGCTTCGTTTGATTTGATTCTTTTTGCAAACCGGAGTTCTTAAGTTGAACTTTCTGGTTAGATCTCTTATTTGAGTTTTACCCGTGCATTAGATGAGTGCTTATTGTATGTTTGTTTGTTTGTGATAGAGTACCTGGAGTGCGCAGCGTGCACTTCGAGTCTCTAGGTTTCACGGATCATTAGCAAGGCAAGTAACACTTTGATCATACCTATTTACTACCCAATTTTATTGCATTAGATCAATACTCAAACAATTGCATGGTTAGGCTCTGATTAATATGTGGGTTTTGGGAAGTAGATGAGGTAGAACCTATTGTCATGTTTATTATCAAACCTTTGGGAGTTACTTCTACGTTTGCTTATATTGCTATGCTATGCTTGTAGACGTGGATTGGGTGAGTGTATCCATGACAGATGTGAGTATTGTTAATTAATGGTTAACTTAAGGTGGCAACTTTAATTTACATCTAGGTGGATTGAGGCACCTGGGGAACCTAGTGTTGCCTATATTTTTGGAAATCCCTGGGTACCGTGTGATTCTCCTATGGACTGCCACCCAGGCTCAAAGGGATCAGAGATTATTCATGCTAGAAAATTCCGTGTGCAGCTGCAAGCTACTATGGGCTCTAGCATAGTTCAGTATGTTGCGTGACTTCTTTCAGTGGTAGACTAGCAGATGTAGGGGATGTAGGTTGGTACTGTCTACCCAGAGTAAAGAGTTAATGCTTCTGAAAGACTGTGTCTCGGTCATCCGTTTCTCAAACACCATGTAGTGCGAGAAATCCAACGGAGGAGATCGAGTCTTGCGGGGAAAAGTGCGCAAACCTCTGCAGAGTGTATAAACTAATCATGGTTAGCCGTGTCCCCGGTTATCGATGTTTTGAGTATCTAGTACTTGGATTATCATGTGAATCTCATCATGTTACTTAATTTAAATTATTGGGTTTAATGTTGAAGCTTAATTGGGATTGAGTTGGAGGAACCTTCTCAATGTTTAACAACCACCATGATAGTTAAATGAAATTTATTCCTTTGTGGTAGGAAAAAATTGGCTTTATGCAAAACTGTAACCATAGAACTTTCCACCAGCCATATATACATGTAGTGGTAGCATTATTCTGTTCATTACTCTCTATGTGTTACATTGCCAGCATATTCCATGTGCTGACCCGTTTTCGGGCTGCAACGTTCATGTTGCAGACTTTTCAGACGACGAGTAAGATGCCTTAGGTCGTGATGTTTCACTTAGTGATGTCATTGGAGTTTATGGACTCGCTTTATCTTCCAAGCCTTCCGATGTTATCGTTATTAGATGGCCTTAAGCCATATTTATTTTAATAAGTTCTCTTTTGAGACATTCGATGTAATAAGTGTGTGATTGCTACTCTGTTATAAATCCTTCAAGTACTGTGCGTGTCAGCATTACCGATCTAGGGATGACACTGATGCACAGAGATCAGACTGTTTGAGGTCTGGTTGCTACACGGGGTCACTTGTGGGAGGTGGATCTAGTGTTCAACACCGAGCGCCTCATGTATCTTGCACCAATGATACTTTCTATTTAGGGTTCTATCGACGCCGAGGAACCCCTAACTCGCTCGTCCTGTTGTAAATATTTAGTTAGGTTGACGGAGAAAACAATATTGCTATGAAACTCATCTTTTGATTTAAATGTGCAGTTTTTTGTCGCTGTGAGGGTCTAGTGTTCGACGAGCTCCGCCCCTACTTTCGTGGGTTAGCACAAATGACATCTCCTTCCCCCCTTGATTTGCTCTGTTCCGGTCTTCGTGCCGATGAAACTTGGTAGCTATAGGTGTCTGCAATCATCAGTATGCATGACCACTATGCGTCTCCCATTCGAAAGGGTTACATCTATAAATATGCATGCATTTGCATATTTATAACCGCGATTCTTTCGAATTGTCCAACGTTATCCATGGACAACCCGAGTATGTGTAGATTGGGTTTGTTTTCCCATATGCTCTGCTCTGGATCCAATGAAGAATTTCATCAGTGCCTCCTTGTTGTTCTCCGGGTACACATCCTCTCTGCTTATTGCCGAGACGTGTATCAGGAGAACAACGGGGAGGTGCTGCCGAAATTTTGTGTCGGATCCGGAGCAGAGCATGGGAAAAGGAATCCAATCTACACATACTCGGGTGGGATTAGGACCTATCTTTACCTATTAGCGTCTAGGTTGCATGGACGTAATAAAAGTGACAAACTCCATTAACTGATGAATATATACATGCTAATTAATTTATATATATTTCTTATGTGTCTAGTAG
Source organism: Triticum aestivum (assembly GCF_018294505.1). Taxonomy (NCBI): domain Eukaryota; kingdom Viridiplantae; phylum Streptophyta; class Magnoliopsida; order Poales; family Poaceae; genus Triticum; species Triticum aestivum. The sequence goes on along the minus strand of NC_057804.1, from coordinate 161,235,946 downwards.
CTAGGCAAGATGAGTGATTGTGCGTGGATGTATACCGGTCACACTAGTCAGAAAAACATGACAACTGAATGGTTAACAAAAACCAAGGGGTTTCTGAGAACCGCATTTGCAAATGGCCAGAGGACAACCTGGTGCCGCTTTGCAGGGTGCAACAATTGGCACAAGAGGACAGAGGATGAAATGGGCAAACACTTGCAGAAGAGGGGTTTTGGGCCAGATTATACATCATGTACATTTCATGGCGAGTCTGACCAACACGCCGGAGCTGAGGTGCTTCGTCGTCACACCGACGAGCATGGTACCGGGATGCAAGACATGGTGCAAGACTTTGATGATGCTCGGGACTCGGACGATGAGATGGAGGAATCTTCAAAGGCCTTCAATGAAATGTTGGAGTCTTCAAAATGTCTGCTAGATGCCATCTCACAAATAATGGCTCTGAAGGCTCAATTCAACTTGGGTAGAGAATGCTACGACGCGATGATGACAATATTTGGACGTTTTCTACCCAAAGGCCACGTACTACCTGCAAACCTGTACCAGTCAGACAAAATCCTCCATGCTCTTAAGATGCCCTATGAGAAGATACATGCCTATGAGAATGGATGTGCCTTATTTAGGCTTTAGTATGCGGACTTGAACTATTGTCCCATTTGCGAGTTATCTAGGTATGTTGTAGTAGACAATGGTATGGGTGACAAGACGCAGACCAAAATCCCTATTAATGTTCTTCGGCATATGCCAATCGTACCAAGACTTCAACGTCTTTTCATGGTTGAAGAGACGGCAAGACATATGACATGGCACAAAACGGGCAAAAGAACCCAACTAGATGCAGATGGGAAGCTGATGATGGTGCACACATTAGACGGTGAAGCGTGGAAGCGCTTTGATGCACTACATGATGACAAAGTGGCAGATCCGAGGCATCCTCGAGTTGCCATCAACACGGATGTGTTCAGTGTGTTTGGTATGATGGCAACCCAATACAGTTCTTGGCCTGTATTTTTCATTCCACTGAATCTCCCCCCGGATAGATTATGCAAAGAAAGAACATTTTCCTGACATTGATAATTCAAGGGCCGAACTATCTGGGGAAGAATATGAATGTGTACATGCAGCCACTGAAGGACGAATTGTAAGAAGCCTGGGATAATGGTTCAAGACATACGATGCCTTTAGCAAAAAAAACTTCATAATGCGTGTGTGGTACATGTACTCGACACATGACTGGCCGGTGTATGCGCTATTCGTTGGCTGGTGTGTGCATGGAAGGTTCCCGTGCCCCACATGCAAGGGAGCTCTTCAGTTTCGTTGGATTGAGGCCGTCGCAAGTTTTCTTGCTTCGACGTGCATAGAACATTCCTGCATCCACGCCATAAGTTCAGGAAAGACAAGCAAAACTTCATCAAAGGTAGAGTTGTGAAAGACTCTACACCACCTCCGTTGACAGGCCAAGAGATCCTGGATCAGTTAAACGCTCCTGGGCCAGATCCAGAGCGCCTAGGGTATTTCAAGGGGTATAATTCGCAGCACACCTGGACTCACAAGACATGCTTGTGGGATCTTCCTTACTTCAAAGACCTCCTTTGCCCACACAACATCGACGTGATGCACACTAAGAAGAATATCACCAAAGCACTTTTTGGTACATTGTTTGGCAGAGATGGGAAGTCAAAGCATAATCCTAAGGCAAGAGTCGACCAGGAGGCGCTATGTCATAGACCGTTACAAAACATGCAACCACCAAAAGGAAAGAAGTACTGGACAAAGCCAAAGGCATGGTTCAATCTTGGAAAGCCAGCTATGAGGGAAATTATCTTGTGGGTGAAAAGGCAGTTGATGTTCCCCGATGGGTATGCAGCGAATCTAAAGAGGGGAGCGAGTCTTGATAAATAGAAGATATTTGGTCTCAAGAGTCATGATTGGCACATATGGATTGAGCAGGTAATGTAGGTGATGTTGCATGGATTCATCCCTGAGGATGAATGGCTAGTACTGGCAGAGCTGAGATATTTCTTCCGTGTTCTTTGTGCTAAAGAACTATCGCTGACTTGGTATAAGAAATGGAAGATTTGGCGCCGGAGTTGATCTGCAAGTTAGGGAAGATATTTCCGTCGGGCTTCTTTAATCCAATGCAACACTTGATTTTGCATCTCCCAATGGAGGCAAGATTGGGGGGGGGGCCTGTGCAGAATCATTGGTGCTACGCAACTGAGAGGTTGCAGAAGACACTTCGAGCAAAATGTAAAAATAAACATAGAATTGAAGCATCGATGGCTGATGCATTCATTACTGAGGAGGCGGCAAACTTCATGACAGCACACTATGAAGCCAAAAAATCGTCATTTGCATAATCCGAAGCCTTGGTACAATGCCGGTGACCCTAAAAAGGGTTGATCCAACCTCAGCCTATTCAAAGGGGATCTAGCACCAGATGGTGCTTCTATTTCCTTACGTTGGATTTAGAAGAATGGCAGACCATTTCATTGTAAATCTTCAACAACCTAACAGAAGTGCGGCCGTACATCGAGTAAGTTCTCGGTACATTGTTTCGCAACTTCTAATACTTTTGAACTACTCTTATTGCTGGATAATTTGATACAGTCGATACGTCGCCAAATTCTCGTATGGAGCGGTGATCCAAAAGGATTCCGTCGAAGTGTATGAGCTTCTGGCAAAGCATGGAGGCGACTATCCCGGTTTCATCTCTTGGTTCAAACAACGGTAATTTCCATTAAACCATTTCATTTCTTCATCTAATTTGGGGCTAATGCAACAATCCCTTCTGTATTAAACTTGTAGGCTAATTCAGAGCTTATGGACGCTGAATTGAGACAAGTCGCTAATGGTTTTGACTATAAGGTCCGTTCAATTGACAAATACGACATCAACGAGTATCACTTTCGTACCTATGGCAAAGAGCTATCTATGGCCCACTAAAAGTCTACAAATTGGTGTGTCTCTGCTATCGGCGAAGGAGATACCGAGTATTATGGAAGAGTTGAAACAATTTATGAACTTCAATTCTATGGTGCAAACCCACCAAACGTCATAGTCTTCAAATGTTATTGGTTCCAGTCGAAGGAGACTAGAAGGACTCATGAACATATAACGCTAGTGGAAATCAATCAAAGAACCCATTTGGATGTTCCCAATGTCTATGTTATGGCTCAACAGGCAACCCAAGTTTTCTATCTACCGTGGGCCTTTCAAAGTGATCCTAATCTCAAAGGTTGGGATGTCGTTTATGAAGTGCTAATACGTCCATTTTGCATCATGCTTTTATATCTATTATTTATTGCATTATGGGCTGTTATTACATGTTATGTCACAATACTTATGGCTATTCTCTCTTATTTTACAAGGTTTATCATGAAGAGGGAGAATGCCGACAGCTGGAATTCTCGCGGGAAAAGGAGCAAATATTGGAAACCTATTCCGCACAGCTCCAAAAATCCTGAAACTCCACGAAAGTCAGTTTTGGAATTAATAAGAATTATTGAGCAAAGAAAGTACCAGAGGGGGCCCACACCCTGGCCACAAGGGTGGGAGGCGCGCCCCTCTACTGGGTGTGCCCCTGTCTCGTGGGCCCCCGGGTGGCCCTCCGGTGCCCATCTTCCACTATAGGAAGGCTTTTACCCTTAAAAAAATCATAAGCAAGCTTACGGGACGAAACTCCACCGCCACGAGGCAGAACCTTGGCAGAACCAATCTAGGGCTCCGGCGGAGCTGTTCTGCCGGGGAAACTTCCCTCCGGGAATGGGAAATCATCACCATCATCATCACCAACGATCCTCTCATCGGGAGGGGTCAATCTCCATCAACATCTTCACCAGCACCATCTCCTCTCAAAACCCTAGTTCATCTCGTGTATCCAATCTTGTATCAAAACCACAAATTGGTACCTGTGGGTTGCTAGTAGTGTTGATTACTCCTTGTAGTTGATGCTAATTGGTTTACTTGGTGGAAGATCATATGTTCAGATCCTTAATGCATATTAATACTCATCTGATCATGAACATGAATATGCTTTGTGAGTAGTTACGTTTGTTCCTGAGGACATGGGTGAAGTCTTGCTATTAGTAGTCATGTGAATTTGGTATTCGTTCGATATTTTGATGAGATGTATGTTGTCTCTCCTCTAGTGGTGTTATGTGAACGTCGACTACATGACAATTCACCATTATTTGGGCCTAGAGGAAGGCATTGGGAAGTAATAAGTAGATGATGGGTTGCTAGAGTGGCAGAAGCTTAAACCCTAGTTTATGCGTTGCTTCGTAAGGGGCTGATTTGGATCCACTAGTTTCATGCTATGGTTAGGTTTACCTTAATACTTCTTTTGTAGTTGCAGATGCTTGCAGTAGGGGTTAATCATAAGTGGGATGCTTGTCCAAGAAAGGGTAGTACCCAAGCACCGGTCCACCCACATATGAAATTATCAAAGTACCGAATGCGAATCATATGAGCGTGATGAAAACTAGCTTGACGATAATTCCCATGTGTCCTCGGGAGCGCTTTTCTCATTATAAGAAATTGTCCTGGCTTGTTCTTTGCTACAAAATGGATTGGGACACCTTGCCGCACCTTATTTACTTTCATTGCTTGTTACCCGTTACAAATTATCTTATCACAAAACTATTTGTTACCCACAATTTCAGTGCCTGCAGAGACTACCTTACTGAAAACCGCTTATCATTTCCTTCTGCTCCTCATTGGGTTCGACACTCTTACTTATTGAAAGGACTAAGATAGATCCCCTATACTTCTGGGTCATCAAGACTCTTTTCTGGCGCCGTTGCCGGGGAGTGAAGCGCCTTTGGTGAGTGGAACTTGGTAAGGAAACATTTATATAGTGTGCTGAAATTTTCTGTCACTTGTTACTATGGAAACTAATCCTTTGAGGGGCTTGTTCGGGGCATCTTCGCCTTGACCAGTAGAGCAAAGAGTTGATCCTCAACCTACTGAACCTATTAAAAATGTTTACTTTGAGATTCCTTCGGGTATGATAGAGAAACTGCTAGCTAATCCCTTTGCAGGAGATGGAACATTGCATCCCGATTTACACCTTATCTATGTGGATGAAGTTTTTGGATTATTTAAGCTTGCAGGTATTCCTGATGATGTTGTCAAAAGGAAGGTCTTCCCTTTATATTTGAAGGGAGATGCATTGACATGGTATAGGCTATGTGATGATACGGGATCTTGGAACTATAAACGATTGAAATTGGAATTTCACTAGAAGTTCTATCCTATGCATCTTGTTCATCGTGATCGTAATTACATATATAATTTCTGGCCTCGCGAAGGAGAAAGCATCGCTCAAGCTTGGGGGAGGCTTAAGTCAATGTTATATTCATGCCCCAATCATGAGCTCTCAAGAGAAATGATTATTAAAAAAATTTATGCCCGGCTTTCTCTCAATGATCGCACCATGCTTGATACTTCCTGTGCTGGTTCTTATATGCTGAAGACTACTGAATTCAAATGGGATTTACTGGAAAGAATTAAACACAACTCTGAAGATTGGGGTTCCGACGATGGTAAAGAGTCAGGTATGACACCTAAGTTTGATTGTGTTAAATCTTTTATGGATACCGATGCTTTTCGTGGATTTAGCGCTAAATATGGACTTGACTCTGAGATAGTAGCTTCTTTCTGTGAATCTTTTGCTACTCACGTTGATCTCCCTAAGGAGAATTGGTTTAAATATAATCCTCCCATTGAAGTAAAAGTAGTTGCACCTATTACAGTTGAAGAAAAGACTATTACTTATAATGATCCTATTGTTCCTACTACTTATGTTGAGAAACCACCTTTTCCTGTTAGAATAAAGGATCATGCTAAAGCTTCCACTGTGGTTCGTAAGAGTAATACTAGAACATATACACCTCCGAAGCAAATTAAAGTTGAACCTAGTATTGCTATGGTTAAAGATCTCTTGGATGATCATATAGATGGGCATGTTATTTACTTCTGTGAACAGGCTGCTAATATTGCTAGACCAGATTCTAAGATACATAGACCTGTTGTAGGCATGCATGTTATTTCTGTTAAAATAGGAGATCATTGTTATCATGGCTTATGTGATATGGGTTCTAGTGCTAGTGCAATACCTCATTCCTTATATGAAGAAATTATGCATGATATCGCACCCGCTGAAATAGAAGGTATTGATGTTACTATTAAGCTTGCCAATAGAGATACTATTTCACCAGTTGGGATTGTTAGAGATGTTGAAGTCTTGTGTGGGAAAGTTAAATATCCTGCTAATTTTATTTTTCTTGGTTCCCCACAAGATGACTTTTGTCCCATTATATTTGGCAGACCCTTCTTGAATACTGTTAATGCTAGGATTGATTGCAAAAAGGATGTTGTTACAATTGGCTTAGGGGATATGTCTCATGAGTTTAATTTTGCTAAGTTTCATAGGCTATGTCCATGATAAAGAATTACCTAGTAAGGATGAAATTATTAGTCTTGCTTCTATTGCTGTGCCCCCTACTGATCCGTTAGAACAATATTTGCTAGACCATGAAAATGATATGTTTATGAATTAAAGAAGGGAAATAGATGAAGTATTCCAAGGAACTTCCCTCCCGGAGCGGGAAATCATCGTCATCATCATCACCAACAACTCTCCCATCTTGGGGAGGGAAATCTCCATCAACATCTTCAACAACACCATCTCCTCTCAAACCATAGTTCATCTCTTGTGTTCAATATTTGTACCGGAGCTACAGATTGGTGCTTATGGGTGACTATAGTGTTGATTACATCTTGTAGTTGGTTACTATATGGTTTATTTGGTGGAAGATTATATGTTCAGATCCATTATGCTATTTAATACCCCTCTGATCTTGAGCATGATTATCATTTGTGTTGTTAATTTTGTTCTTGAGGTCACGAGAGAAATCTTGTTGCAAGTAATCATGTGGACTTGATATGTGTTCGATATTTTGATGGTATGTATGTTGTGATTCCCTTAGTGGTGTCATGTGAATGTCGACTACATGACACTTCACCATACTTGGTCCTAAGGTAATGCATTGGGGAGTAGTTATTAGATGATGGGTTGCGAGAGTGACAGAAGCTTAAACCCTAATTTATGCACTATTCCGTAAGGGGCCGATTTGGATCCAAAAGTTTAATGCTACGGTTATATTTATTATTAATAATTTTCTCTTAGTTGCAGATGCTTGCGAGGGGGTTAATCATAAGTAGGAGGTTTGTTCAAGTAAGAACAACACCTAAGCACTGGTCCACCCACATATCAAATTATCAAAGTAGCGAACACAAATCAAACAAACATGATAAAAGTGACTGGATGAAATTCCCATGTACCCTGAAGAATACTTTGCTTATCATAAGAGACTGTTTTGGCCCGTCCTTTGCCTCAAAAGGATTGGGCTACCATGCTGCACTTTGTTACCATTACCGTTACCGTTACTTGCTCGTTACAAATTACCGTGCTATCAAACTACTCATTACTTATTATTTCAGTGCTTGCAGACATTACCTTGCTGAAAACCGCTTGTCATTTCCTTCTGCTCCCCATTGGGTTTGACACTCTTACGTATCAAAAGGACTAGGATTGATCCCCTATACTTGTGTTTCATCAAGGCTCTTTTCTGGCGCCGCCGCCGGGGAGTTAAGCGCTCTTGGTAAGTGGAAATCAGTAAGGAAAAATTATTACTACGTACTGAAATTTATTGTCACTTGTTACTATGGTGAACAATCCTTTGAGGGGTTTATTTGGGGTATCTTCACCTCGACCAGAACCACAATTAGTTGCCCCTCAACCTATTGCACCTACTGAACATATTGGTTATGAAATTCCTTTGGGTATGATAAAACAACTGCTAGCTAATCCTTATGCAGGAGATGGAACCGAACTTCCTAATATGCACTTGATATATGTGGATGAAATTTGTGGATTATTTAAGCTTGCAGGTTTACCCGGAGATGAAGCTAAGAAGAAGGTTTTCCCTTTATCTTTGAAGGGAAACACAATGGCATGGTATAGGCTATGCGATGATATTGGATCTTGGAATTGGAATAAATTGAAATTGGAATTTCACCAAATTTTTTATCCTATGCATCTAGTTCACCGTGATTGGAATTATATATATAATTTTTGGCCTCGTGAAGAATAAAGTATCTCTCTAGCTTGGGGGAGGCTTAAGTCAATTCTATATTCATGCCCCAATAATGAGCTCTCAAGAGAAATTATCATTCAGAATTTTTATGCTTGGCTTTCTCGTAATGATCAATCCATGCTTGATACTTCTTGTACTGGTTCTTTTATGAAGAAGACTATTGAATTCAGGTGGGATCTTTTAGAAAGGATTAAATGCAGCTCTGAAGATTGGGAACTCGATGAAGGTAAGGAGTCAGGTATTAAGCTTAAGTATGACTGTGTTAAATCTTTTATGAATATCGATGCTTTTCAAAAGTTTAGCACCAAATATGGACTTAACTCTGAGATAGTAGCCTACTTTTGTGAATCTTTGATACTCATGTTGATCTCCCTGAGGAGAAGTGGTTTAAATATCACCCACCTATTAAAGAAGAAATTAATGAACTGGTTGTGGTTAAAGATGAAACTATTATCTATAATGTTGATCCAGTTGTTCTTACTGCTTATATTGAAAAAACACCTTTCCCTGTTAAGATTAAGGAACATGCTAGAGTTTCAACTGTGGTCAATAAAAGCTATATTAATAGACCCAAGCCTGCTGAACACATCAAGGTAGAACCTAGTGTTTCTATGGTTAAAGATCTCCTGGTAGAAAATATAGATGGGCATGTTATTACTTCTGTGATGAAGCTGCTAGAATTTCCAAACCCGATGAAAAGGATAAACATAGACCCATTATAGGCATGCTTGTTGTCTCGGTCAAAATAGGAGATCACTATTATCATCGTTTATGTGACTTAGGTGCTAGCGTGAGTGCTATTCCTTTTACCTTATATCAAGAAATTATGAATGATATAGCACCTGCTGAAATAGAAGAGATAGATGTTACTATTAAACTTACTAATAGGGACACTATCACAACACTTGGGATTGTTAGAGGTGTTGAAGTCTTGTGTGGGAAACTAAAATAGCCTACTGATTTTCTTGTTCTTGGTTCCCCACAAGATAACTTTTGTCCCATTATCTTTGGTAGACCTTTCTTGAATACCATTAATGCTAAAATAAATTGTGAGAAACAAACCGTCGGTGTAAGTTTTGGTGATAAGTCTCATGAGTTTCATTTTTCCAAGTTTAGTAGAAAGCATCATAAGAAAGAGTTGCCTAGTAAGGATGAAATAATTGGTATTGGTTCTATTGCCATGCCTCCTACTGATCCGCTAGAACAATATTTGCTAGACGATGAAACTGATATGCATCTGCATGAAAGAAATGAAATAGATAAAAATTTCTTCAAACAACGACCTCTGCTTAAACACAATTTTCCTATTGAAACTCTAGGAGGTCCTCCTCCACCTAAAGGTGATCCTGTGTTTGAATTAAAACAATTGCCACACACTTAAAAATATGCTTGTCTTGATGAGAAAAAGATATATCCTGTTGTTATTAGTGCTAACCCTTTCAGAACATGAAGAAGAAAGATTATTGAAGGTTATAAAGAAGCACCGAGCTGCCATTGGATATACTCTTGATGATCTTAAGGGCATTAGTCTCACTCTCTGTCAGCACAACATTAATAAGGAACCTGATGCTAAACCAATTGTTGATCATCAACGATGTTTAAATCCCAAAATGAAAGAAGTGGTAAGAACAGAAATACTGAAGCTTATGGAAGCAGGTATAATCTATCATGTCGTGGTTTTGTCATGGCAGATGTCCTTAGTGTCAAGACTTAGTCGCGAGGACAATGCATCTATGTGATAGCTTGAGAGGGGTTGAGAGGAATCGAGAGACGCAACACAAGACAAGGATTTAGATAGCTTCGGGCCCCGGAAAACATCATCCGGTAATAGCCCTACATGCTATTTGTGGCTAGATCTCATTATGATCATGAGGGAGTCACCGTAAACCGGCTCTCTATGTCTAGCCCTAGAGATTGTTTCTTCTTCCTTGCCCCTCTTTGGGGAGCCCTGCCCCTCTTTATATAAGTTAGAGGGGCGGGTTACATGTGGAGTCCTAGTAGGACTAGGACTAGCCTATCTTCTACTACAAGCCGGATACAAGTCCGGGTCTTAATTCCTTGTAAGGGAAATATTCCTCACACCTTTCTTCTTAAGTCGTCCCACCATCACATGAACCGGCCTACTGGGCCTTGGGCCTTGTCGTCCAGTTGACCCGCCATCAGGGCCATCCATGAGTCGCCAGGCTCGTGAGTCGTCAGACCAGTGAGCCACCAGACTCGTAAGTCGCCAAACCTCCAGGGGGTTACCAGTGAAACGCTAAGTCCCAGCCGGGTCATCCATCCGGCCGGGTCATAACGCGGGGTATATCCCCGACATTAGCCCCCAGTTTAATTTGGATTTATCCTTGTTAAACTGATCCTGCAAAATAACTCAAGAACAAATTTGACAGGTTGTGCTCCGGGTTAAATACTCTTGTAAGCCGGTCACCTGAACATCTTTAAGTCCTTGTCATTTCCTTGTTGATATAAATATGTCCATAACATCATAGAAAAATCTTCTTTAACAGTTATGCTTCAACTTTGTCAATGCAAAAGATCCAGATATTTCTTTTGAAAAATCCGGGTTAATAGGCCAGCTTCAGAATCAATTTGCTGACATGATCTTCTTGTAGAGAAATATTGTAAGAAATAATCCACTTGAGTCGGCTTCCAAAACAACGGCTTAAAAAATATTAATCTTGAAATACTCATCTGACTTTCAACCAGCTTAAAGATGTAGATCTTGCCGATTTATGATTGCCAAAATTGTTGGGTAAACAAATGATACCGGGTCATATAATTGTTGCTGATGCCGGGTTAATCTTATGATGACGCCGGGTCATAAACTTTGCAGATTTCTTCGATAATAATATAATACCCAATTTACTCAAAACTGAGGATTTGAAGTTATTCCTCCCTTATATGCATATCACCTATAGCCCCCAAGTGCCGGGTTGTCATGCTTGCAGCAACCTAGGACTTGTAATTGCCTTATGCTCATAAAACTTCAACCAGTGTAGCCCCCAAGGGCCGGGTCATTATGCAATAATGAGTAGGGACTTTGTAAATATTATCATGTAAACTGGAGCAGCAACGTCCAGCCCCCAAGGGCCGACTCAGTAAGATATTACTGAGCTGGGACTTTGTATATAATTCATTGATAATAACATCATATGATGTAATCTCCACCATGGGGCTTGAACCCACGTCCACAAGGTTAAGAGCTTTGTGCTTTACCAACTGGGTAATGAATCCGTCAATATAATGGATTAAGACTTGTGTACCTTGAAGTGTTGACAGGAGCAATTGGTAGCCCCCAAGGGCCGACTCATTAAGATGTGATGAGTCGGGTCTTCAATGAGGTGAGCAAAAAATGACTTTGCATTAGCCCCCAAGTGTCATGGTGCATGCTTGCAGCGACATGAGACTTGCATATCTGATGTAACCTCAGTTTGAATAATGTAGCCCCCAAGCGCCGTGTCGTAAGCCTGCAGCGACTCGGGACTATTCCTTCCATTGTATAATAAATCATATCCATTAATAAAATAATAACCATTGCACCAAAGAGACTTTGAATACCTCGTCTGTTGATAAGTAAATCCGGAGTTTAAATACCCGGCGGCTCTTGGCCGATGGCAATTTAATACACCTCCATTGTAAGCCGGAATTTTTAAACCCGGCGGCTTATAGCTTTTGAGAAAAATCCAGAACGGATAATCATTTTGAAGCATCAACTTTGGTAATGAGCTTGAACTTAATCATTTACATGCCATATTTCTGCAAATCCTGCAAAGAGTTTAAACAACATATGCCCTGGCGACTTAGCGTCAAAGCCAGGGTGGGTCATAATATCTCACATATAACCACTATAATATTGAATTTGTACTGCCGGTTCACATGACCTGTGCAGTAAGGGTGATAACCCAATCCTTAGAAGCCAATGCTTCCACATAAATGATGATTTTCATAAGCTGGCGACTTATAGTCAAAAGTCAAGTCGGGTTAAGCATAAAACACTTATATACATTTGAGATATAGCCTAAAAAAGGTCTCAAGTCAAACCCAAAATTGTTTGCAAAAAAGACTTAAAAAGTTTAAGGCTTCTGATTCGTATACGATCAGAAAACCGTTCCAAAGGGGTTGAGCTAAGATTCGAATACAATCATATATCCCCTAGTGGCTCTGGCGTTGCCAATCAAGAGGGTACCGACAGCTATGTTCTCTTTGGTTCGAATACGACCTATGTTTGAACAGGAAGCCCCCAAATGACCTAGAGAGTTGTTTAACGACGCTGATTCGAATATGATCCACGTCAGACCCAAAAGAGGTTAAGCTATGATTCGGATACGATCAAGAAGCCCCCTAGTGAGTTTGGTAGTGTGCCGATCAAAAGGGTTTCGACAGCTATGTTCTCTTTGGTTCGAATACGACCTATGTTTGAACAGGAAGCCCCCAAGTGACCATACATTAGCATTGCACCGATCAAGAGGGTACCGACAGCTATGCTCGATGAGCAGGAAGCTCTCAAGTGACCATAATAAGATAAGTCGTAAGGCAGGATACCTATGTTTGAACCGCGCATCATGGCAGCAAGTTCTTTTTGGCAACCTTTATTTTTTCTTAGAACTCGAACTTGCGAGAGATTAATTCTTTTTGAACCGGAACTTTAAACCGAATTTGAAAGCTTCAAAAATTTGTGAGGGACAAATTTACCTTGAGCCGTATATTGAACCGGATTTGAGAGCTTCAAAAATTTGTGAGGGACAAATTTACCCTGGGCCGGATTTTGAATCGGATTTGAGAGTTTAAGTGCTTTGTGGGAGAAAGATGTCTCTTGAACTGGATTTTAAACCAGAGTCCTTATTTTGAGCCGGAAATCTTCTGACGGCTTTTAAATTTTCATCGATCTAGCAGTAATCTCCGGGGGCCAGGTTATTTTTCCCTTCAATGACCCGGAGTTCTTGAATTTATTGAAACCGGCTAGTTTTGCCGAGTCATACCATTGTAGCCCCCGAGTCTCAAGGCGACTCGAGGAGTTGGCTTGAGATTCTCCATTTTTGACCATAGCAGGAGGTGTATATCATTGGTGGTGATAGCGTGATGTGAACCTACAGAAGGTTGAGGTGACTGCAGCGGGTTATAAATGATCTCGTATGAGTCGTGTCAGCAACTCGGCCAATGGCTCCTTCCAACTGGCTATTTGAAGTTAACCAAACTGTAGTGGCAGCGACTTGTGCGCTTGCCCATTGAACCATCCAGTGCAGACGGCGGCTGATAATATATGATAATTTGCCTCCAATTTGTTGGAAGAGAAACCGGGCTTCCCAAGTAGTGACTTGTTCATACTCAATGAACATCTCACATGGATAGGCGCGGCCCGGTATGTTGATGTAGACCAGGCCGTGAGAGACGGACGATAAAGACGACGCAGCATCAAAGGTGGCTTGGATAGATGAGTCGGCCGCGGTGTTGTAAGCTGGTGCGGACGGGAAAGTTGTCCTCCTCATTGTAAGCCAGCGTGGTCGCAAAAGACGGCCACGTCATTGTAAACTGGCACGGTCGCGAGAGACGGCCACGGCTTTGTAAACCGGCACGATCGCGAGAGACAGCCACGGCTTTGTAAGCCGGTGCGGAAGTCCGTTGAGTAACGACGACCACCTGTGCCAAAAGATGTTGGCGTGCCTCCATCTCCGCGGTATAATATCACTTTTTGTCATAAATAATTGCCCTGATTTGTTTGGATGAGGATGATCCGTTTATCGCGATAGAGGTGGCTCAGGTAGACCAGCGACTTAATATAGTTCCGGTGGCTCAGGCAGACCGGCGACTTAATATAACCCCGGCGGCTCAAAGCGGTAAGGGCGGCTCAACGCGGCTCCGGCGACTCAGCACAGCGGGGGCGGCTCACATATGTCCATTGGACAGCTTGTGTGAGCAGACGTGGCTCTGATTTGTTGATATATATGTTGGAGCCAACCACGACATTTAGAAGACAGAGCGGAGGCGTGAGTCGGCCGCGGCATTGTAAGCTGTGCGCACAGATGAGTCGGTCATGGGCGCGGACGGTTGAGTTGGCGCGGGCACAGTCAAATGAACCGACTGCAGGCGCGGTCCCGGTGAGTTGATGTAGACCGGACCGCTGAGGCGGCGATTGGCGCACATCCGGTAAGCAATTTGACATAGCGCAGATGTAAACACGACCTCCAATGATAGCATGCGAGAACCGGATCATACTTTAACCATGAGGTAATTGACCTGTGTATACAATAGCATACCTCAAAAAAAATCTTTTGATGATATTTAATTATACCAAAGAAGATCTTTAGAAAAATAGCACCTGATTGTGGTAGGGCCGGCTTGGGATCGGAATGGCAGCGGCGAATGGCGAATCAGCGGTCGTGATTAGCGCAAAGTGACCAGGTCGGCAACTCAAAGGCCACCGCGGCAGTTTAAGCAACAGCGCACCACAACAGCAGCTTAGAAGGAGGCTGCAACATAGGGCGGCTCAGATCAGGCTAGCTCCCTGATAAATTAGGCAAAGACAACAGCGTTTTGGAGCAGTAACTTGAAGCAGAGGCCATGGTGTGGCGGTCGGCGATGGCTCGGAAACCGCCGGGGCGTACCCGAAACAGCAAAGGCGGGCGCCTCGAAACGAGATCGCAGGCGCAAGAGGAATCCGGATCATGGCCGGCTCCATTTCCTGGTTGTGGCCATATTCTTTTTTGTTGTCCGCATCTGGTCAATCCATCAATAATTTCTTCTTTCCTTGGAACTTGAGCCATCTAGGATAGGTTCCCGTACATGGCGTGACAATTGCATGAAAGGCATCTCTTTTAATTAGACTCTGGTCTTCCTTTGTCTTGTACATAGACTCATGTGTGTTGCTCCTTTTTGGAATTCCTTCCATGACATATTAGTACTAGTCTGGACAGTCTATGTCTTCAAGCATCATCTGTGTTTGATTAATTTGTAGTCCACACGAAGCGATGCTCCACGTCAGCAGTACGTGCAATATCTTTTCATCTGCCTATTTTGTGAATCAACTGAGTAGTTTTTTTGCGTCTGCTGTATAGTGTGTAGTAGCAGCAACACGGTAGCAACCTCGGGACTTGAAGCGAATCTGCATATGTCGACCGCCGCGGATGCAATTTTCTTCACGCGCACCGGCTCTCGTAGTATAAAACGGCAATTGAAATAGCGGAGTACTCTGAGTCGGTCTCGGTTTCACCGGATCGTGCTAACTGTTTTGACGGAAATCAAACCCACTTCGGTGGGCGGATCGTCAGGCCGCGTGCGACAACACGCACGGAACCCTAGCTTCTTTCGATCTCAAACCTTATACTGCCGACTCCAAAGTTTAATCTTCTTGTGATCATAAAACAACAATATTGCTGGTTCTTCCTCATCTGACGAAATCACGAGCTTGTCGATCCCTAGATGAGATCCCTTCAAGAACTCAACACCACCAAGCGCAAGCCCCACAGTGGGCGCCAACTATCGTGGTTTTGTCACGGCAGATGTCCTTAGTGTCAGGACTTAGTCGCGAGGCCAACGCATCTATGTGGTAGCTTGAGAGGGGTTGAGCAGAATCGAGAGATGCAACACAAGACAAGGATTTAGACAGCTTCGGGCCCCGGGAAACATCATCTGGTAATAGCCCTACATGCTGTTTATGGCTAGATCTCATTATGATCATGAGGGAGTCGCCGTAAACTGGCTCTTTGTGTCTAGCCCTAGAGATTGTTTCTTCTTCCTTGCCCCTCTTTGGGGAGCCCTGCCCCTCTTTATATAAGTTAGAGGGGCGGGTTACATGTGGAGTCCTAGTAGGACTAGGACTAGCCTATCTTCTACTACAAGCCGGATACAAGTCCGGGTCTTGATTCCTTGTAAGATAAATATTCCTCACACCTTTCTTCTTAAGTCGGCCCACCATCACATGAACCGGCCTACTGGGCCTTGGGCCTTGTCGTCCATTTGACCCGCCATCGGGGCCATCCGTGAGTCGCCTGGCTCGTGAGTCGTCAGACTAGTGAGCCGCCAGACTCGTAAGTCGCCAAACCTCCGGCGGGTTACCAGTGAAACGCTAAGTCCCAGCCGGGTCATCCATCCGGCCGGGTCATACCGTGGGGTATATCCCCGACATATCCCATAGCTGATAGTAGATGGGTAAGTCCCATTCATTGTGTCCCTAAAAAAGGAGGTATTACCGTTGCTCCTAATGACAAGAATGAACTTATTCCACAAAGATTTGTTACTGGCTATAGGATGGTAATAGATTTTAGAAAATTAAATAAAGCTACTAGAAAAGATCATTACCCTCTGCCTTTTATTGATCAAATGCTAGAAAGACTATCAAAGAACACACATTTTTGTTTCCTTGATGGATATTCTGGTTTTTCTCAAATACCCGTCTCACAACCTGATCAAGAGAAAACCTCCTTCACTTTCACTTTTGGAACTTATGTTTATAGACGTATGCCTTTTGGTTTATGCAATGCACATGCTACCTTTCAAAGATGTATGATTGCTATATTCTCTGATTTTGGTGAAAAGATTGTTGAGGTTTTCGTGGATGACTTTTCCGTTTATGGAACTTCTTTTGATGATTTCTTGAGCAATCTTGATCAAGTTTTGCAGAGATGTGAGCAAACTAATCTTGTCTTGAATTGGGAGAAGTGCCACTTTATGGTTAATGAAGGTACTGTCTTGGGGCATAAAATTTCTGAATGAGGTATTGAGGTCGATAAAGCTATAGTCGATGCAATTGAGAAAATGCCATGTCCTAAAGATATCAAAGGTACTCGTAGTTTCCTTGGTCATGCTGGTTTCTATAGGAGGTTTATCAAAGACTACTCTAAAATGTCTAGGCCTCTTACAAATATTTTACAAAATAATGTTCCATTTTTTTGATGATGATTGTGTAGAAGCCTTTGAAACACTTTGAAAGTGCAACTATCCCTAGGTGGTTTTGGTAATTCATAACAACATATAGCTCATTGAGCTAATGCTATTCCAAGATAAATATTTCAAGAAAGCTCAATGAATGGCATGGCATGGATGATGAAAGTGGATCCCTCAAAATATTAAGGACAAAGGATTGGCTCAAGCTCAAAAGCTCAAGACTCTACATTTTACATTTTAGTGATCCAAGATCACATTGAGTCTATAGGAAAAGCCAATACTATCAAGGAGGGATGAGGTGTTGCTTAATGAGCCTCTTGCTTCAAGTGCTTAGTGATATTCTCCAAAACCCTCAACTACTTTCACACATCCACATATGACCTAAACCTAAAATCAAACTCGGCCCTAGTGATTCTTTCTATCCGGTGCCACCGAGTTCAAATGTCATAGCCACTGCCACAAAACCCACGCAAATCGGTCTTACTGATAGGGATCTCAGTCTCACCGAGATGGGATTGTAATCTCTCTGTTTCCCTTCGTAATATTTCGGTCTAACCGAAGTGAGCGATCGGTCCCACCGAGATTACAACGTAAGCTCTCTGTTTCCCTTTCGTAACCTTTCGGTCTCACCGAAAAGAGTGAATCGGTCCCACCGAGTTTACCTGACCAACTCTCTGGTTAGCTAATTACCAGAATCGGTCTCACTGAGTTCCTGTAATCGGCCTCACCGAGATTACGTTATGCCCTAACCCTAACCATATCGGTCTCACTGAGTTGCATGTCGGTCCCACCGAAATCACTAACAGTCACTAGGTTTACTGAATCGGTCAGACCGAGTTTGTTGATTCGGTCCCACCGAGATTGGTAAATTGTGTGTAACGGTTAGATTTATTGTGGAGGCTATATATACCCCTCCACCTCCTCTTCATTCATGGAGAGAGCCATCAGAACAAACCTACACTTCCAACCTACCAGTTCCGAGAGAGAACCACCTACTCATGTGTTGAGCCAAGATATTCCATTCCTACCATATGAATCTTGATCTATAGCCTTCCCCAAGTTGCTTTCCACTCAAATCTTATTTCCACCAGATCCAAATCCTATAAGAGAGAGTTGAGTGTTGGGGAGACTATCATTTGAAGCACAAGAGCAAGGAGTTCATCATCAACGCACCATTTGTTACTTCTTGGAGAGTGGTGTCTCCTAGATTGGCTAGGTGTCACTTGGGAGCCTCCGACAAGATTGTGGAGTTGAACCAAGGAGTTTGTAAGGGCAAGGAGATCGCCTACTTCGTGAAGATCTACCGCTAGTGAGGCAAGTCCTTCGTGGGCGACGGCCATGGTGGGATAGACAAGGTTGCTTCTTCGCGGACCCTTCGTGGGTGGAGCCCTCCGTGGACTCGCGCAACCGTTACCCTTCGTGGGTTGAAGTCTCCATCAACGTGGATGTACGATAGCACCACCTATCAGAACTATGACAAAAACATCCGTGTCTCCAATTCCGTTTGAATCCTCCAAACCCTTCCCTTTACATTCTTGCAAGTTTCATGCTTTAAATTCCGCTGCTCATATACTCTTTGCATGCTTGCTTGAATTGTGTGAAGATTGCTTGACTTGTGCAAAGATAGCTAAAATCTGCCAAAGTCTAAAATTGGGAAAAGGTTAAGTTTTTAATTGGTCAAGTAGTCTAATCACCGCCCCTCTAGACATACTTCAAGGTCCTACAAGTGGTATCAGAGCTTTGGTCTCCATTTGCTTTGATTTCCATATCTTTTGGTGGTCATAGCCTTGGTTTCACAACCTAGGAGAGTATGGCGTCTAGTAGGGAAATTATCACCATAGAGGTCCTTACTTTGATGGCACTAATTTTGCTAGTTGAAAGCATAAGATGAAAATGCATATTCTCGGACATAACCCCACCGTTTGGGCTATTGTGTGTATTGGCTTGCAAGGTGAATTCTTTGATGGGAGAGAACCGAACTGTGAAGCTAGCGCGGATGAATTGAAGATGCTGCAATATAATGCTCAAGCTTGTGATATCCTCTTCAATGGCTTGTGCCCCGAAGAATTCAACAAAATCAGTCGTCTTGAGAATGCAAAGGAAATTTGGGATACTTTGATTGATATGCATGAAGGTACCGACTCCGTCAAGGAATCCAAGTTGGATGTGCTCCAAAGTCAGCTTGACAAGTTCAAAATGAAGGATGGTAAAGGTGTCGCTGAAATGTACTCTAGGCTTGCTCTTATCACAAATGAGATTGCCGGCTTAGGAAGTGAAGAGATGAACGACAGATTCATCATCAAGAAGATCCTAAGAGCATTGGATGGAAAATATGATACCGTGTGCACATTGATCCAAATGATGCCAAATTACAAAGATCTCAAGCCAACGGAAGTCATTGGAAGAATTGTTGCTCATGAGATGTCACTCAAGGATAAGGAGGAACTTCACAACAAGTCAAGTGATGCTTCAAAGCCTCATGTGAAGCCCCCACATCATCAAGTGAGAAACAAACCTTCAATGAAGAATTGAGCTTAATGGTGAAGAACTTCAACAAATTCTACAAGAGTAGAAGCAAAGAAAGAAGCTCTAAGTCAAGGTCCTACAACAACAAAAGATCTTCTAGTCGAGAGCGCAATTGCTACAATTGTGGGAGACCCGAACACTATTCCAATGAGTGTACGACACCCTACAAAAGAAGAGAAGATTCTCCAAAAAGAAGAAGTAGAAGAGAAGAATCACCACCAAGAGAGAGAAGGAGTAGAGATGATCGTTATGAACGAAGACCCTCACGGAGAAGCAAGGATTCGGAAAGGAAGGACAAGTCATCAAAGAGCTACACAAAACGAAGACATCAAGCTCATGTTGGTGAATGGGTATCCGGCTCCGACTCCGACAATCACTCCAAGAGAAGCTATCACTCCGACTCCGAATATACTCAAGATGAAGGTGTTGCCGGTCTAGCACTTGTGTCAACCAACTCCTACGACATATTTGATTCACCAAATGAAGGAATTGGAAGATGCTTCATGGCCAAAGGTCCTAAGGTAACACACCCCGAGTATGTTGATTTTAATAGTGATGAAGATGACTTGTTAGGTGATGATGATTTACTTATTGACAATTCTAGTAATGAATACTATTATGAAACGTCAATTAATCATGCTAATCAAGATAAAACGAATGACAATGATAAGGAGAAGATTGAGCTTCTAACTAAAGAACTAAACACTCTTAAGTTAGCTCATGAAACTATCTTCTAAGATCATCGAGAACTTTTAAGGGCTCATGAGAAGTTACGCTTTGAAAAGATCAATATTGAGCAAGAGCTTGAGTTCTTAAAGGCAATCAATGATGATCTCCGTAAGAAAAGTTCTTCTTACATTGCCAAGCGTTTACTCTTATCTACTTACATGCGTCAAGTCAAGTCTAGTAACAAGAACAAGAAACATTCTTCCTCTAGTAGTAACAATGATAATGCCAAATCCAATATTGTTGCTTCTAGTAGTTCTCTTGATTCCACTAATGATTCTCTTAGCCAAGTTACACTTGAGCAAGAAAATAGCTTATTGAAGGGAATTATAGAGAAAGGTGTATACAAGAGCCTTGCCGAAAGTAAGCAATTCGAGGAAATTGTATGCAAGCAAGGAAGGCACCGGAAGAATCAAGGTGTTGGTTTTGAACGAAAGTTCAATGCCAATGGAGTTGAGTGGGAAGAAGATCAATACCCCAAGACGAAGTTTGTTCCTCAACAAGAGAAGTATGATCCTACTTCCTTCAAGGGAACACAAGCACAAGATGATCTCCCACCACAAGACCACAATAACAAAGTCAAGGAAAAGCTTCAAGAGGAGATTGATGCATTTGAAGAAGCACCTAAGGCCTTGGTCAAGTGGGTTCCCAAGACTACGTCAAGTTCTACTTCATCAAGTACAACTACAACTCCAAGGATTCCCATCAAGATGATGTGGATCCCGAAGAAGAAGAACTAGAGAGTTCTTGAGGGTGACTCCGCCAACATTCTTCAGTCATATCATTATGGCAAGGACAAGTGCAATCAACTTCCATATCTTGCACTAGTTCAAGGAGTCACAAACCCTCATGCTGGTAAGGCAAGGGACAAGGTAACCTAATGTTTTCATGGACATCATCTTGTGTGTGCATCACTCTATGTCTATGGATATTCTTGTTTGTTCCTTGTGGGACTAACCCATGTAGGTATTGAAAGTGCAACTCACTCCAAAGGATTGCTCCAAATGATCTACATCAACGTTGAGCATCCACATCATCAACACCTACATGAAGTCCTCATCGACAAAACCCAAGGTTAGTTCATCCCTCTACGGGGGGATCACATCTAGGGGGAGCTTAACTCTAAGAATTGAGTCAAAGCAACTCTAATGATGTGAACACATCAATGCATTATGTAAAAGTGGTAACCCCACTTGAGCTTAAACGATGAGTATGACCTATGATCAAATGTTCTCATTTGACTCCTAAGTCAATACACTCATATATAGATGACCTAGTCATCGCCAATTGTTTGATAGTTGCTAGAATTGGTTGTGCATGCTTTGCCACATATTTTGTTTGCCATTTTATTGTGTGAGCATGTTGGTTGCATGTTTTACTCATTCGAGGACATCCACTTGTTATTTTGATTGATTGACTTCTTTTTTCTTTTGCCAAGTGGATGAACAAGAATGCCTAAGAACCTTCTCTAGCTATCTATGCTTTTCTCGTCTCAAACTCTATTCATGCTACATCACAAAATTTGATCAAGTCAGATTCGAACCACTCTATGTGAGGAGCACTCGGAGTCCCCGATTCGTCATAGACTTAAACTTCCAAAACTTCTTTGTGCTTTTTGGTCTGACCGATTCTTCCATTTCGGTCATACCGAGATCACTAAGTCGATCTAGGTTTTCAATCTCGATGCAACCAATTTGAACTTTTTGGTCACACCGAGTTGCTGTAACTATCAACAGTTATGCATCTCGGTGCCACCGAGTCATTCCACTTGGCCACACCGACAGTATCGGGCTATATATTCACACGGGCAAAAATTTGGAAAACTTTCTCCAAACCTCTTCGCCCGCGCATAGCTCGCTCTGCCTTCTAGGTCTCCGGATCGTCGACTTCATCGCCAGCCGCCTCCTGTCGCTAGTCTCCGTCACCGTCAACGGATTTCATCTCCGTCGCTGCTGCCGTAGCGAGTTCATCGCTGAACTAGGGTATGAACTTGATCACAGTGCTATCCTCGTCTGATTCTCAGCACATTGTGTTCATTATGATTCTTGCCATGATTGAAACACCTCTATCCAGTCAAAACAATCCTTAGAATAGATGCGATTTGAAAATTTAGGGTTAGGTTTCCGCCGAAACCATCTCGGACCCACCGAGTTGAAAAACTCGGTCCCACCGATTCAGCTAACGCCATTGCACTAGTAACTCTCGGTCTGACTGATAATTGCTAATCGGTGTGACCGATTTTAGAACTTTGTGAAACCCTAGCAGTCTCGGTGCCACCGAACTGTGACTCGTTCTGACCGAGTTCACTAGTTTAGGTTCCAAAACTGCTTCGGTATCACCGAGCTTGAAAATCGGTTGATCCGAAATGCTTTCTATGGAAAACTAAAACTAAGTTTTTGAATTATTCTTTTGCAAAAATCTCTGCATTTTGTGATGCTCATCCACTCTATCTCATCTACAACTATTCACAGGGTCAGCAGTCAGTGTATTCAACATGTCAGACCAAAGTGACAGCCAGAACAAGTCAGAAGAGCAGATTCACATGAGTGAGGGCACTAGTCCCTCTAGCACTTCAGATGATGGCAGCAGAACCACTCCCAGCAATTTGCCCAAAGCTGCCACCAGGACAAGGAAGAAAAGAACCTCAGACTCCGAGGATGAGCATTATGTGGCAGTAGAGGATGAGGCCACTTCTAAAAAGAAAGTGCTCAGAAAGGTGTATGGCACAGCTACAACAATCAAGCCTGGCATGAAGATCAAGGTGCCTGCTAAGAGGACTCCCATGTCCAAAGCTAGAGCCTCCACTCAAGCATCTTTGTAATCCCAACCCAAAGAGCCTGCTGCAGAAGGAAAGAAGAGGAAGGAAAGGGTCAAAAAGACCATGGCCAGAGTTGTTGGACAACCTTCCATGATGGAAGAGGAAGAGGAAGAAGAGGTTGCTGCACGAGCACCCAAGGCACAAAAGCTAATGGGTGATGCTATAAGATCAGGGGCTGCATCATCAAAGCCCAAAGAAGCAGCCAAAGCTGCCTCCAAGCCCAAGATTGCACCAAAGAGGAGTACTAGAAACATACCAGCTGCGGAGAAGAACAAGGCCCTAGTGCCTGAAACTGTTGCTGAGGAAGAAGAAGATGAAGAACATGTGTTGAGAAAGCTGAAGCCAAAGATTCCAGACCACAATGATGCTCATCCTGTGGCTGAGAACATGAAGCTGAGAAAGGATGCTGGACTCAGACAGTGTCTGATCCCTAGGCTATCAGGAGAAGGAATGTTGTTGACTACAAGTTCCACACTAAGGAACAACATGATTTTTATGAGACAGTGTTGTTGGACAAGAAGCCTAAAGTTTGTGACATGAGGTGGGTCGACTGGACCTACATGAAGGAGAATGAGGAACACTATCCTAGAGTGCAAGACAGTTTCATTGCTTGTGGAGTTGAAGACTTTGTTGGGCAGAAGCTCACAAAGTGGAATAATGAGCTCATAATGCAATTCTACTCCACAGCACACTTCTACCCAGATGGCAGGATAGTATGGATGTCTGAAGGTACAAGGTACCAATCAACTATTGAGGAATGGGCAAATCTGATAAATGCACCCAAGGAGCTGGAAGATGACTTGGATGTCTATGCCAAGAAGAAGATGGATCACAATTCCATGGCTCATATGTACAAGGAGATCCCAGATGCTGTAGTTGAGACACATAAATTTGGATCTGTACATTATCTTCTGTCAGGACTCCCAACGATCAACTGGATCCTCAGGCATACTCTATTGCCCAAGTCAGGTGACCACAACATGATAAGAGGCCATGCTATAAACTTGCTACACTTGTTTGATGTGCCACAGAAATTCAAGGTCATGAGCCTCATTGTTGAGACTATCAAGAGGACAGCAGTAGACCAGAAGAGAAGTTGTGGGTATGCCCACAGATTCAGGAGCTGATTAACTCCAAGATGGGCACGGGCACATACTTACTGGACAAGGAACATTTTGCTATCTATCCAGAATTTGAGGACAACCAAGTGGTTATGAATGAAGATGAACCATCTTCTGTGCATGCTCAAGCCAAGAAAGAGAAGGCAAGGACAGAAAAGGCTACCAAGATGCCAACAATGGAAGAGGCATCTCAGTACTTTCTGAAAAGCAAACAAGATCAACTAGAATACTTGATTGCATCCACTCTGAGGATTGAGAAGGGGCTGGCCACCTTGACTCAAAACCAGGAGAGCCTGGAGAGGATCATGGAGCAGAAGTTCTACAATTCAGATGTGAAAGTGTCTAAGATCCAATCTGTTGTTGAGCAGCTTCAGGATGACATGGAGGAGAGGAAAGGCAGGACAACCACAGATGCATTTGCCAGAGTGCCTAGAGCTCAGAGATCAGCTGCAGTGCCAGTGACAGACACCAGAGCCACATCATCTACACCAGCTACAACTCCTACAGCTCTAGTGCAACCAGCTTCAGCACCCACACCTCCAGCTCCATCTACATCAACTGATGCTTTCTTCCTTGGTGTTCTATCTACACCACCACCTGAGGATGAAGGCTGAGAGTCGATCTAGTACTATGCATTTTCTATGAACTTTTTGGTAACTTGTTGCCAAAGGGGGAGAAAAATGTATAGATCATAGGCTTCGAGAGAGAGTGTTGCTTTTTGTTCTCTCTTGCTTTGGTGGTTAAACTTTATTTGCTTGTTTGAGATACTCTATGTCCGTGTGATACTTGATGATCATGTATTTGATCATATGCTACATTTATGCTTGTTGGATGACATTATCTTACTTATCCTTATATGATCATTCAATTTGCTTGGTGATGAGTGCATGTATTCAATCTTTATTATTTTGAGCGCTCCACCAAGACATATGTGACATGGAAGAGTAACCCATGAGCCTAATTCCTTGTGCATTTACAGTCCAAACCAAACCTTAAACTATGCACAAATTTAGGGGGAGCTCTTGCTTATCACATACTTCTCAAAGCGACGATGTTTTTCAATCTTATTATCATTTGTCTAAGCTTTGATCTATATGTTGTCATCAATTACCAAAAAGGGGGAGATTGAAAGTGCAACTATCCCTACGTGGTTTTGGTAATTCATAACAACATATAGCTCATTGAGCTAATTCTATTCCAAGACAAATATTTCAAGAAAGCTCAATGAATGGCATGGGATGGATGATGAAAGTGGATCCCTCAAAATATTAAGGACAAAGGATTGGCTCAAGCTCAAAAGCTCAAGACTCTACATTTTACATTTTAGTGATCCAAGACCACATTGAGTCTATAGGAAAAGCCAATACTATCAAGGAGGGATGAGGTGTTGCTTAATGAGCCTCTTTCTTCAAGTGCTTAGTGATATGCTCCAAAAACCCTCAACTACTTTCTCACATCCACATATGACCTAAACCTAAAGTTAAACTCGGCCCCACCGATTCTTTCTATCCGGCGCCACCGAGTTCAAATGCCATAGCCACTGCCACAAACCCCAGGCAAATCGGTCTTACCGATAGGGATCTCGGTCTCACCGAGATGGGATTGTAATCTCTCTGTTTCCCTTCATAACATTTCGGTCTAACCAAAGTGAGCGATCGGTCCCACCGAGATTACAATGTAAGCTCTCTGTTTCCCTTTCGTAGCATTTTGGTCTCACCGAAAAGAGCAAATCGGTCCCACCGAGTTTACCTGACCAACTCTCTGGTTAGCTAATTACCAAAATCGGCATCACCGAGTTTGTGTAATTGGTCTCACCGAGATTACGTTATGCCCTAACCCTAACCATATCGGTCTCACCGAGTTGCATGTCGGTCCCACCGAAATCACTAACGGTCACTAGGTTTACTGAATCGGTCAGACCGAGTTTGTTGATTCGGTCCCGTCGAGATTGGTAAATTGTGTGTAACGGTTAGATTTTGTGTGGAGGCTATATATACCCCTCCACCTCCTCTTCATTCGTGGAGAGAACCATCAGAACAAACCTACAGTTCCAACCTACCAGTTCTGAGAGAGAACCACCTACTCATGCGTTGAGGCCAAGATATTCCATTCCTACCATATGAATCTTGATCTCTAGCCTTCCCCAAGTTGCTTTCCACTCAAATCTTCTTTCCACCAGATCCAAATCCTATGAGAGAGAGTTGAGTGTTGGGGAGACTATCATTTGAATAACAAGAGCAAGGAGTTCATCATCAACGCACCATTTGTTACTTCTTGGAGAGTGGTGTCTCCTAGATTGGCTAGGTGTCACTTGGGAGCCTCCGACAAGATTGTGGAGTTGAACCAAGGAGTTTGTAAGGGCAAGGAGATCGCCTACTTTGCGAAGATCTACTGCTAGTGAGGCAAGTCCTTCGTGGGAGACGACCATGGTGGGATAGATAAGGTTGCTTCTTTGTGGACCCTTCGTGGGTGGAGCCCTCCGTGGACTCGCGCAACCGTTACCCTTCGTGGGTTGAAGTCTCCATCAACGTGGATGTACGATAGCACCACCTATCGGAACCACGACCAAAAACATCCGTGTCTCCAATTGTGATTGAATCCTCCAAACCCTTCCCTTTACATTCTTGCAAGTTGCATGCTTTAAATTTCGCTGCTCATATACTCTTTGCATGCTTGCTTGAATTGTGTGAAGATTGCTTGACTTGTGCAAAGATAGCTAAAATCTGCCAAAGTCTAAAATTGGGAAAAGGTTAAGTTTTTAATTGGTCAAGTAGTCTAATCACCCCCCCTCTAGACATACTTCAAGGTCCTACACACTTAAGAAAGCATTGATTTCTGCACCTATTTTTCAACCACCTGATTGGAACTTGCCTTTTGAAATTATGTGTGATGCTGGTGATTATGCTGTTGGTGCTGTTCTAGGACAAAGAGTTGATAATAAATTAAATGATATTCATTATGTTAGTAAAACTCTAGACAGTGCCCAACGCAATTGTGCTACCACTAAAAAAGAATTCTTAGCAGTGGTGTTTGCTTGTGATAAATTTAGATCTTACATTGTTGATTCTAAAGCTACTGTTCACACCGATCACGGTGCTATAAAATATCTTATGGAAAATAAAGATGCTAAACCTAGACTCATTAGGTGGGTTCTCTTGCTACAAGAATTTGATTTACATATCATTGATAGAAAAGGAGCTGAGAACCCCGTAGCTGATAACTCGTCTAGGCTAGAAAATATTCTTGATGACCCACAACCTATGACTGATAGTTGTCCTGATGAACAATTAGCTGCAATAAATGTTTCTCATAACACTCCTTGGTATACTCACTATGCTAATTATATTGTTGCTAAATATATACTATCTAGCTTCACATACCAACAAAAGAAAAAATGTTCTATGATTTAAGACATTACTTTCGGGATGATCCACATCTTTATAAAGGAGTAGATTGTATTATTAGATGTTGTGTACCTGAGCTTGCAGGGACAAATATTATGGAAATGTCACTCCGAAGCTTATGGAGGGCATCATGCGGGAGATAGAATTGCTCACAAGGTATTGCAATCTGGCTTTTGTTGGCCTACTCTCTTCAAGGATGCCCGTAAGTTTGTTTATCTTGTGATGAATGTCAAAGAATTGGTAATATTGGTAAGCATGAGGAAATGCCTATGAATTATTCTCTTGCTGTTGAACCATTTGATGTTTGGGGATTTGACTACATGGGACCTTTTCCTTCCTCTAATGGGTTTACACATATTTTGGTTGTTGTTGATTATGTTTAAGTGGGTAGAAGCTATTCCAACCAGTAGTGTTGATCACAACACCTCTATTAAAATGCTTAAGGAAGTAATTTTCCCAAGGTTTGGAGTCCCTAGATATTTAATGACTGATGGTGGTTCACATTTTATTCATGGTGCTTTCCATAAAATGCTTGCTAAATATGATGTCAACCATAGAATTGCGTCACCCTATCATCCTCAGTCTAGCGGTCAAGTTGAACTTATCAATAGAGAAATACATTTAATATTACAAAAAACTGTCAATAGGTCCTGTAAGAATTGGTCTAAGAAATTATATGATGCACTTTGGGCTTATAGAACAACATATAAAAAATCCTATGGGCATGTCTCCTTATAAAATGGTTTATGGAAAAGCATGTCATTTGCCTCTTGATTTAGAACATAAAGCATATTGGGCAATTAAAGAACTCAACTATGATTTCAAACTTGCCGGTGAAAAGAGGTTATTTTAGATCAGCTCACTAGATGAATGGAGAACCCAAGCCTAAGAAAATGCCAAGTTATTTATAGAAAATTTAAAAGATGGCATGATAAGAGAATTCAGAAGTGCGAGTTTAAGGTTGGAGAATATGTTCTTTTGTGCAACTCTCATTTCAGATTCTTTGCAGGCAAACTTCTCTCCAAATGGGAAGGACCATATGTTATCGAGGAGGTTTATCTCTCCAAAGCCATCAAACTAAATAATGTCGAAGGTACTAACCCGAAATTTTTCAACGGGAAAATAATAAAACATTATATCTCAGGGACGTCCATTCATGTTGAAAGCAATATTATCCAAACTATGACACCGGAAGAACACATAAAGGAAAACTTCTGGAATACCCCAAAATCATGAAAAAAGAGGAGGTACGTGATATGGTAAGTAAACAGACTCCAACAAATCTACAAAAATATTTTCTGTCAGTTTTGGAATATATTAAAAATTAGGAAAATAAGAAACAACTAGGAAGGCACCCCTGGTGGGCACAAGAGACCAAGGCGCGCCTGGCTTGCCAAACGCGCCTAGGTGGGTTGTGCCCACCTCGGGTACCTTCCGGACTCCGTTTTTCTTCCGTTTTCTTGTTTCCCAAGATAAAAATTCTTCATATACCTCTGAACCTATTGACCTCCATATAGCGGAGAAATCTTCTGTTCTTCTTTCTTGCTGTTTTCTGTCAGATCTGTTAAGCCAGGCATCATGTCTACTCCCTCCTCCTACAATGTAGAAGAGGATGCTTGGCTCATGAAGGTTGCATTGAAGAGAGAAGATCCCTAAGAAGCCTTCAAGGGGGACAAGAGCAAAGGAAGCTACTAGAGATCAAGACCCGGTGGTTGAGCAAGCCCTGCCCGCCGAGGAGGAAGAAGAAGATATCCTTAAACCTTACTATGATCATCTTACACCCACTGAGATTGAAGCTTTAAGGATCATCGAAATGGTTCGTGTGCAAAATAAATATCTTACTCATGAAAATATTCTATTGAAAGAGCACATCACCGCCCTCCAGAGCGTCATCCATAGATTGGAGTATCTTTTGGGCCTCAAGGATAAGATCGCTACTACTTCATCACCACCACCTCCTTCTTCATCACCAAAGGAGACTTGAGTATCGGGTATTGGAACTCCTCTTGGCTTGTGCTAAGCTTGGGGGAGGTGACACCATATCGTATCACCTCCGCTATCTTTTACCTTTACTTATATTAGATCAATCCATAGTTACCTTTTGCTTCACATGAATAAAAGTTTAGTTCGATCCTTTCTTTTCGAGTGTTCCATCCTTGTAATCGTGTGCGAGATATATAATAAAGTTTAGTTTGAGTTTTGTTTTCTTTACTTCCATGCTTAGTAAAAAGAAAGGGAATAAATGAAAAAGATCATATGCTAATCTTATGGTCAGTAATGACACCACATAAGGAAGAGTATAAGTAGAAAATTTTATTGGAGATTGACAAACATAACATTGGTCAATGATGCAATTCATGAAAGAATTAATAAGGTAAGAGAAGATTCACATGCAAATATACTATCTTCGACATCTTTTGTGATTTTGAGCCCCCATCAAAATATTATATGCCAAAATTGTTGATGTTGGACAAGGAAGACAACATAATGATTCATCTTTGTTCATACTCACATAGAAGGTATATTGTCATAGATCCTTTAACATGTGGTGCTTGCCCCCATCTTTGCTAGCCAAAAATTCTGCACTAAGTAGAGATACTACTTGTGCATCCAAAAACCCGTAAACCCACATCTTGTTTTGAGAGTCAACCATACCTACATATGGATTGAGTAAGATCCTTCAAGGAAGTTGTCATCGGTGCAATAAGGCAATAAAAATTACTTCTAAAAGTGTTGGATCATTTAGTGTAAGGGAAAATTGAGCGTTGTACAAACTTGTGATGGCAAAGAATAAAAGCGACAAACTGTATAATAAAGGTTGCTATCATAAGGGGCAATATAACGTGATGTTATTTTGCACTAAGAGATTGAGCATACAAACAAAAAGCGCATGGCAACCTCTGCTTCCCTCTGCGAAGGGCCTATCTTTTATTTTTATGTATTTACTTTTATGCAATAGTCAAAGTATTTCCGTCTATTCCTTCTTATTTTCTCTTTTGGAAAGCATCATGCGGTGAGGAAAGATTTAGGCACATATATCCAGTTGGATATGGGTGGCATGATATATTATTGTTGACATCACCCGTGAGGTGAATACGTTGGGAGGCGAAACTATAAGCCCCTATCTTTCTATGTGTCCGGTTGAAACTTTTTGCCCATGTGTATGCGCTGAGTGTTAGTAATCGTAGAAGGCTATATGATAGTTGCGTATGTGGACTTGCCAAAAGGCTCCGATAGATGACTCTTCCCTGAAAAGATGATGAATTGTAGTTGCAAAGTTGACTGAGATCATAGTTTGTTGGTTTTCAATAGAGTTTATACTTTATACTTCGATGTTGTGATGAATTGTTAATTATTCATGAGAATACATATGATAGAAGTTCTATGATAAAGTTTTATGTTAAAGCTTGTTGTTGTTATAATAATATACATGATGGTTCTATGTCTGTATTTTGTCTTATCGACACTATCTCTCTAAGCACGTGGACATGTTTTTCGATTTCGGTTTTTGCTTGAGGACAAGCGAGATCTAAGCTTGGGGGAGTTGATACGTCCATTTTGCATCATGTTTTCGTACTGTTATTTATAATGTTTTTATGCATAATAATTCTTTTTGGAGTAATTCTCATGCCTTTTCTCTCATAATATGCTAGGTTCACATAAAGAGGGAGAATACCGGCAGCTGAAATTCTAGACCTGAAAAAGCTACATCAGGCCACCTATTCTGCACAAGTCCAAATGAGCTAAAACTTCATGGAGATTTTTTTATGGAATAAATAAGAATTATTGGAGCAAATAACCACCAGAGGGGACCCATCAGGTGGGCACAACCCACCTGGGCACGCTAGGCCCCCCAAGCGCACCCTGGTGGGTTGTGCCCTCCTCGGCCCACCTCCGGTGCCCATCTTCTAGTATATAAGTTATTTTGACCTAGAAAAAATTGAAGAGAGGACTTTCGGGACAAAGTGCCGCCGCCTCGAGGTGGATCTTGGGCAGGAGCACTTTTGCCCTCCGGCGGAGCGATTCCGCTGGGGGAACTTCCCTCTCGGAGGGCGAAATCATCATCATCATCACCAACAACTCCCCCGTATTAGGGAGGGCAATCTCCATCAAGATCTTCAACAAAACCATCTCCTCTCAAACCCTAGTTCATCTCTTGTGTTCAATCTTTGTACCGGAACTATAGATTGGTGCTTTTGGGTGACTAGTAGTGTTGTTTACACCTTGTATTGATTAATATATGGTTTATTTGGTGGAAGATTATATGTTCAGATCCATTATGCTATTTAATACCCCTCTGATATTGAGCATGATTATCATTTGTGAGTAGTTACTTTTGTTCTTGAGGTCACGGGAGAAATCTTGTTGCAAGTAATCATGTGAACTTGATATGTGTTCGATCTTTTGATGGCATGTATGTTGTGATTCCCTTAGTGGTGTCGTGTGAATGTAGACTACATGACACTTCACCATACTTGGTCCTAAGGGAATGCATTGTGGAGTAGTTATTAGATGACGGGTTCTGAGAGTGATAGAATCTTAAACCCTAGTGTTGGGAATGTAAGTACCGGGTATGAGCCGCCCAAGAGGGGCCGGGTCATACTACTAGTGATAACCCATGAAGAGGGCTGGTCATAAGAAGCCCGCTGACGGTCCAAGACCCAGAGGCGACTTAGGGCCCAAAAGGATGAACCGCCATGAGGATAAACTTGTATTGTAAGGCAGGCGTAGTTAGTCACTGAGCCAGACACGTTGTCTATGAGCCGGCCGGGACTCTGTAAGCCGTCGGACGTAACCTATGTATATAAAGGGGCAACCCGGCGGCGAGTTAGGGCAGGAAAGAAATAGATTGAGAACTAGGTGAAGCATATTCGCTCCCTGGTAATCGAAGCACAAGCAATAACCGCCCTACACTGGATTAGGCCGTTACCTCCGCCGCGAGGGGCCGAACCAGTATAAACTCTCCGTGTCCCTTGTCCCGTTTAACCCCTTCAAGCTAACTACGTTGCGATGGCTCCACACCTAAGTCCTTATGCTAGGACATCTGACGTGATAATTCCATGACAGTTGGCGCCCACCATGGGGCCAGTGCATGGTGGTTTCAAGTTCTTGAAGGGCAGCTTCGCAGGGCTCAAGGGGCACACTGTGGGCCGGATGACCAAGATTCATCGCAGCAAGCTCTACATCAACGACGAGGGCTGGGGCCCCGAGGCCGACTCAATCGAGTATGGGTACCTGATAACCCACAAGAATAGGGGATCGCAATAGTTTTCGAGGGTAGAGTATTCAACCCAAATTTATTGATTCGACACATGGGGAGCCAAAGAATATTCTCAAGTATTAGCAGTTGAGTTGTCAATTCAACCACACCTGGATAACTAAGTATCTGCAGCAAATTATTTAGTAGCAAACTAGTATGGAAGTAACGATAATAGTGGCAAAAGTAACGGTAGCAGTTTTGTAGTAATTGTAACAGTAGCAATGGTAAAGTAAATAAGCAAAGCACAATATGTGAAAAGCTCGTAGGCATTGGATCAGTGATGGATAATTATGTCGGATGCGATTCCTCATGTAATAGTTATAACATTGGGTGACATAGAACTAGCTCTAGTTCATCAATGTAATGTAGGCATGTATTCCGAATATAGTCATACGTGCTTATGGAAAAGAACTTGCATGACATCTTTTGTCCTACCCTCCCGTGGCAGCGGGGTCCTAGTGGAAATTAAGGGATATTAAGGCCTCCTTTTAATAGAGTAGCGGACCAAAGCATTAACACATAGTGAATACATAAACTCCTCAAACTATGGTCATCACCGAGAAGTATCCCGATGATTGTCACTTCAGGGTTGTCGGATCATAACACATAATAGGTGACTATAGACTTGCAAGATAGGATCAAGAACTCACATATATTCATGAAAACATAATAGGTTCAGATCTGAAATCATGGCACTCAGGCCCTAGTGACAATCATTAAGCATAGCAAAGTCGTAGCAACATCAATCTCAAAACATAGTGGATACTAGGGATCAAACCCTAACAAAACTAACTTGATTACATGGTATATCTCATCCAACCCATCACCTTCCAGCAAGCCTACGATGGAATTACTCACGCACGGCGGTGAGCATCATGAAATTGGTGATGGAGGATGGTTGATGATGACGACGGTGATGAATCCCCCTCTCCGGATCCCCGAACGGACTCCAGATCAGCCCTCCCAAGAGAGATTAGGGCTTGGCGGCGGCTCTGTATCGTAAAACGCGATGAAACTTTCTCTGATTTTTTTCTCCGCGAAAGCAAATATATGGAGTTGGAGTTGAGGTCCGTGGACGTCTAGGGGGGCCACGAGGCTGGGGGCATGCCCTAGGGGAGGGGGCGCGCCCTCCACCCTTAGGGACAGGGTGTGGGCCCCCTGATGCTGATTCTTTCGCCAATATTTTTTATTAATTCTAAAAAGTTGCTCCGCGGATTTTCAGGTCATTCCGAGAACTTTTATTTCTGCACAAAAATAACACCATGGCAGTTCTGCTGAAAACAGCGTCAGTCCGGGTTAGCTCCATTCAAATCATGCAAGTTAGAGTCCAAAACAAGGGCAAAAGTGTTTGGAAAAGTAGATACGACGGAGATGTATCAACTCCCCCAAGCTTAAACATTTGCTTGTCCTCACGCAATTTAGTTGATAAACTGAAAATGATAAAGAAAAACTTTTACAAACTCTTTTTGCTCTTGTTGTTGCAAATATGTAAAGCCAGCATTCAAGTTTTCAGCAAATATTATGAACTAACCATATTCACAATAACACTTAGGTCTCATGTTTACTCATATCAATGGCATAATCAACTAGCGAGCAATAATAATATATCTCGGATGACAACACTTTCTCAAAATAATCATAATATGATATAACATGATGGTATCTCGCTAGCCCTTTCTGAGACTGCAAAACATAAATGCAGAGCACCTTTAAAGATCAAGGACTGACTAAACATTGTAATTTATGGTAAAAGAGATCCATAGTCATACCCAATATAAACTAATAGTAATGCATGCAAATGATAGCGGTGCTCTCCAGCGTGTGCTTTTTAATAAGAGGGTGATGACTCAACATAAAAGTAAATAGATAGGCCCTTCGTAGAGGGAAGCAGGGATTTGTAGAGGTGCCAGAGCTCGATTTTGAAATAGAGATAAATAACATTTTGAGCGGTATACTATGACTGTCAACATAACAACTATGAGATCTCGATATCTTCCATGCCACACACATTATAGGCGGTTCCCAAACAGAATGGTAAAGTTTATACTCCCCCACCACCAACAAGCATCAATCCATGGCTTGCCCGAAACAACGGGTGCCTCCAACTAGCAACAATCCGGGGGAGTTTCTTTTAATTATTTTGATTTGATTTGAGCATGGGACTGGGCATCCCGGTTACCATCCATTTTCTCGTGAATGAGGAGTGGAGTCCACTCCTCTTGAGAATAACCCACCTAGCATGGAAGATACAGACATCCCTAGTTGATACATGAGCTGCTCGAGCATACAAAACAGAATTTCATTTGAAGGTTTGGAGTTTGGCACATACAAATTAACTTCGAAGGAAGGTAGATACCGCATATAGGAAGGTATGGTGGACTTATATGGAATAACTTTGGGGTTTATGGAGTTTGGTTGCACAAGCAATATTCCCGCTTAGTACAAGTGAAGGCTAGCAAGAGACTGGGAAGCGACCAACTGAGAGAGCGACAACAGTCATGAACATGCATTAAAATTAATCAGCACCGAGTGCAAGCATGACTAGGATATAATCCACCATGAACATAAATATCGTGAAATTTATGTTGATTTTGTTTCAACTACATGCGTGAACATGTGCCAAGTCAAGTCACTCAATTCATTCAACGGAGGATACCACCCTATCATACCACATCGCAACCATTTATAGCATGTTGGCACGGGAGGTAAACCATTATAAACTCCTAGCTAATTTAGCATGGCATAAGCAACTATAATCTCTAATTTTCATTGCAAACATGTTTATTCATAATAGGCTGAATCAGGAACGATGAACTAATCATATTTACAAAAACAACAGAGGTCGAGTTCATACCAGCTTCTCTCATCACAATCAGTCCATCATATATCGTCATTATTGCCTTTCACTTGCATGACCGAACGATGTGGATAATAATAATAGTGCACGTGCATTGGACTAAGATGGAATCTACAAGCATTCAATTCAAGGGAGAAGACAAGGTAATATGGGCTCTTGATTAAATCAACAATCATGCATATGAGAGCCACTAAACATTTTCATTATGGTCTTCTCCTCTCGACCCCCAAAGAAAAGAAAAGAAATAAAACTATTTACACGGGAAAGCCCCCAACAAGAAAAAGAAGAATGAGAAATCTTTTTAGGTTTTCTTTTAATTAATACTACAAGCATGGAAAGTAAACTAACTAATTTTTTTGGTTTTTCTTAAGGTTTATCAAACACACAAGAAGAAAGCTAGAAAAAGAAATTAAACTAGCATGGATAGTACAATGAAAAAGTATGATCACCGACAACTAGAATGAGTGTGTGAACATGAATGTAATCTCGGTGAGAAATACGTACTGCCCCAAGATTAGGATTTTGGCCTAAGTTGGTCTATGCCCATGGATCATGGCTACTCTCTACGGTGTACTGAGGAGTGTCATCATATTTCCACTGGCTGGCTATCTCCTCCGGATCCCACTGATAAGATGATGGATGATAAGGGTCAAGTGGCAGTTCCGGCTCGGGCTCTGGGGCTGATGTCTGGCCCCGGTACGCGTAAACGGCCGTCGGCAAGACGAGGTAATGGCCTGCAGTTAAATCAAACAAAGAGGGCGCAGACAAAATAATAGTCTTACTATGTTTCTTATTAAATCTCAGATTATACAAAAGCATCTTATCATCATTATTAACAATAAACTCATGTGCTACCATGCACAGACAAAGTAGGGGGCAACAACTTTTGCTCCTTCTCAAAATGCCTAATGGGTATCCTGAAATGTTTAGCAAGGCGTGCAGCATAGATACCTCCAAAGATGGGGCCCTTTGTACGGTTCAAGCTTAATCGTTTAGCAATAATAGCACCCATACTAACAGAGTTATCACGGAATAAAGCATGGAAAATAATAATAATAT
The DNA here is from genome assembly GCF_018294505.1 of Triticum aestivum. Taxonomy (NCBI): domain Eukaryota; kingdom Viridiplantae; phylum Streptophyta; class Magnoliopsida; order Poales; family Poaceae; genus Triticum; species Triticum aestivum. The sequence continues at coordinate 161,199,136 of NC_057804.1, read as the reverse complement.
CAAGAACACTAAGGTTTCCATAGTTTCCGCGACCAATTAAGCATCGACTAGCAAATATGGAAAAGTAGCGTAAAACAGGAAAATGTATGCTAGTAATTCTTGCATCGGAAACCTTCCTTGATTCCCCTATAGTAATAGTATCAATAAAACCATCCACATCTTTACTATGCGGTTCCTCTAAGCTGCCCTCGAAGGATATTTTGCAAACCGCGCAAAAATCATGTAATGACATCTCCCTAGCCACATCATATAAATGAAAAGCTACTAAAGGAGGTGGTTTCTTAGGATAATAGTAGAATTTTTGCACGAAAGTATTGGTGAGTAAGAAATACTGTTCGATCCGGTCGTGGAGGAAGTCGGTGAGGCCCGCATTATCAACCAAAGAATAAAAGTCATCATAAATCCTGGCTGCTCTCAAGAAATCATCACAAGGCCATTCACACGGCCGTACTTCCATCACACAAGGAAGATTATACTTGGCCTTTTCATTCTCCTTAGTTCGTTTATCCTTAGAGCCTTAGCTAGAAGAGCCCCTCAAGAACAATCTCTTCATCTTTTTCTGAAGATTTCTGAAATTTTTAGCAACTCAAAATAAAAGTGAATCAAACTCAACAAAACTGATAGCAACTACTCCCACAAGTGCCTAGAGCCTATATCATGCATTAGAATTACTTGGGAGCTCATAAATTTGACATGCAAGCTCAAGAACAGGGTCGCCAAGGCAGCAAATTTGCAATGAATAAAGCACTAGAACAAAAACTGATTGGACCATTGGAGGAGTCACATACCAAGGAACAATCTCCCAAAGCAGTTTTCTGAATGGAGCTTTGAGCAAGGAGATCGAAAATGGCAGCAAAGTGAGCTAGAACTCGTGCTTGAGCTGGATGGTGATTTTTTTGGGAGGAAGATGGAGTGTGTGGGTGCATGAATAAGTAGAGGGGAGCCACCATGGGCCCACGAGGCAGGGGGCGCTCCCTGTAGGGGTGGGCACGCCCTGGGCCCTCGTAGCTAGGTGCCAGCTCTCCCTACTGTGTTCTCAGTGCGAGATATTCTCAAATATTCCAGAAAAAATCATATTAAATTTGAAGGGCATTTGTAGAACTTTTATTTTCGGGAATTTTTTTATTGCATGGATAATTCAGAAAACAGACAGACGATACTATTTTTACTTTATTTATTCTAAATAACAGAAAGTAAAAGAAGGTGCAGAAGGTTGTGCCTTCTAATTTCATCCATCTCATGCTCATCAAAAGGAATCCACTAACAAGGTTGATCAAGTCTTGTTAACAAACTCATTCCGAATAACATGGAACTAGAGAAATTTTGAATTGCACTAGGTTACCTCAACGGGGATATGAACGTCCCCAACAATAAGAATATCATATTTCTTCTTAATAGTAGGAAGAGGAAATTCAAAACCTCCAATAATGATAGTTGGAAATTTTCCAATAGAATTGATGCTATGAACTTGAGGTTGTTTCCTCGGGAAGTGTACCGTATGCTCATTACCATTAACATGAAAAGTGACATTGCCTTTGTTGCAATCAATAACAGCCCCTGCAGTATTCAAAAGAGGTCTACCAAGGATAATCGACATACTATCATCCTCGGGAATATCAAGAATAACAAAGTCCGTTAAGATAGTGACGTTTGCAACCACAACAGGCACATCCTCACAAATACTGACAGGTATAGCAGTTGATTTATCGGCCATTTGCAAAGATATTTTAGTAGGTGTCAACTTATTCAACTCAAGTCTACGATATAAAGAGAGAGGCATTGTGACACCCCCGATTTAACCGTACACTAATCATACACGCAAATGTGTACGATCAAGATCAGGGACTCACGGGAAGATATCACAACACAACTCTAGACACAAATAAACATAATACAAGCTTTATATTACAAGCCAGGGGCCTCGAGGGCTCGAATAAAAGCTCTATACACAAGAGTCAGCGGAAGCAAGAATATATGAGTACAGACACAAGTTAAACAAGGATGCCTTAAGAAGGCTAGCACAAAAGCAACAACGATCGAAGAGGCAAGGCCTCCTGCCTGGGACCTCCTAACTACTCCTGGTTGTCGACGATCTTCACGTAGCAGCATCCATCAGTGGTGGCATCTGGCTCTAGGGATCCACCATCTGGTTGCAACAACCAGAAAGAAGAAAGAAGGGGGGAAAGGGGGAGCAAAGCAACCGTGAGTACTCATCCAAAGTACTCGCAAGCATCAGATCTATACTAAGTAAGCATTGGTATCAAATGGAAGGTTTGTATCTGTGGACTGAATTGCAGAATGCCAGAATAGAGGGGGAAGGCCTACCCTATCGAAGACTAGCATCTTCAAGCAGCTCCGAGCATCTTGCAGCATGTAGAAGAGTAAAGAATAGCAGTTTATATTTAACCAGCATGTTGTAATATTAATGCCCAGAGATCCTTCCTCGACTCACTGCGAGAAAGCAATCCCGGAGCCACATATTCAAGTATCCATTTGTAGTTGTATAAGATCAGGATATAAGTCTGAACGTCCGTTACCGTGGACACGACTATTAATAAATAATCTTCCCTGCAGGGGTGCACCACATTTTCCAACACGCTTGATTACTCTGGCCGGACACACTTTTCTGGGTCAATGCCCGGCCTCGGAAAATCAACACGTCGTAGCCCTACCTAGGCTCAGCAGAGAGGTCCCCGCCGGTCTACAACCTAAGCACTCCGGGGTCTGGACCCATCGCCCGTTGCACTCTGGATCGTTGCGCGCAGGGCGGGTCCAGGCTCCACCCCTACAGGATGGTGCCGGCCCAGCCGTGCCGCACTCCTAAACTAGACGTCTGACAAAGCTTCGGTTGATACTACGTCGTCGAGGCCCATAACTATTCTCACGTGGTGGTTGGTGTGTAAAGGCGAAAGGCCAACTCAGAACAAATACCCAAACCATAGTGTATTATTAGCTTGCGGAGACGAGCAGAGACTCACGATCGAAAGTGACCCCGTCGCTCCGTCTCATGGACTTACGACAAGGGCCTAGAATGCCCAGCCGTGCCACGTAACCATCTTGCGGGTGCTCTCCGGGCCCGCCCAACTTTCACCAAGGTCTCAAGTAAAGGTAACCGTGTGTCCAAACATCAAGGGGAAAACCCGAGGAATCACCCCCGGTGGATTCAGCTCAATGTAATCATCAAGGTGAACGTAAGAGGGACCACCCTCGAGGTTCACACTTGATGCGTTGAACGACAGAGCCGTATTGGGAATGGTGAAAGAGGAAATCACCCTCGATGACGACCGAATAGCTACACTACAGAATTATCATCAGGAGTGTGTTATGAGGGATCACCCTCGGCACTCGACAGTAGCTCTGCAGAGTCGAGCAACTAAAGGGGCGTGATGTGATGTGAGGTGTCGGGCTCTGGTCGTTGATCACGTCGATCGAGGAGTCAAAGAAGAAGCAGGGGCAACAAGGACAAGGTGGGGGTCACTGATGGATCTCTAATCCAACCTATACTAAGTAGTTTAGGATAAGTAGGTAGGTAACAATAGCAGATACAAAAGCAGGCTATGCATCAGAATAGGAGCAATCAATAACAGTAGCAAAATATAATGCAAGCATGAGAGTATAGAATGAGCGATATCGGGATGATCAAAGGGGGGGCTTGCCTGGTTGCTTAGACAAGGAGGGTCGTCGTCGGCGTAGTCGATCACAGCGGCATAAGCTGCGGTCTCGAGGCTACCGGAGAGAAGAGGGGGGAGAAACAGTAAATACATAGCAAGCAAGAGCATAACAGGACAACAGGTAGAGCTAGACGTGTTCTAACGCGGTGCTACACAATACCGGCGAAGGGTGATAACATCCGGGAAGTTTTCCCAGAGTTAGGCATTTTCGGACAGATAAAACGGAAGGGAAAGGTTGCATGTTTTCTATGATAGGGGCATCTGACAGGTGAACGGACCACGTATTCGGATTCGTCTCATCGTTATGAGCAACTTTCATGTAGAAAACTTTTTCATCCGAGCTACAGATTATTTTATATTAATTTTTTAAAGATTTAAACCCCTTTTAACATTATTAATAATTCGAATTAAAAACAGAATATACATTGTCACCTAACTCTCCACTAGCCTGAGTGTATGACCAATGGGGTCCAGTAGTGGTCCAGTCAGCAGAGTTGACACGGTCAACATTTGACTGGTCAAAAGGTGAATAGTGTTTGGGTCCCACTTGTCATTGTCTCTGGCTTTATTATATCAATCTTTTTTTAACTAACAGTGGGTCCACCTGTCGGTGATACATTAGACTAATACTAATACACTAATTAACATCTAACCTATCTCTAACTAATCTAACAGGGCCGACCCTTAGTACAGAGAGCCAGCCGGCCTCTGGCTCTGTACACGGGCGCGCTGGGTTCAGGGCGCCGGCGGCCAGCGGGGGGCACCGATGGGAGCGGGGGAGTACCCAGGCAGCAGGGCGCTGGCAACCACGACGGCCAGGAGGCACGAGCGTGTTTGGGAGGCGGGAGGGCGCACGAGGGCGTCCTCGCACGGGCGGGAGCGGCCGAGGTGCTCCGGCGGCACGCGTAGGAAGCGCCGGCGGCCACCACATCGGTCGAGGGGGGAGTGCAGCGCAGTGGTCCGGCACAGGTAGCAGTGGCACAATAGCGACGGGACCTAGCGGCGGGAGCAGCGGCAGCCAGCGGTGGGAGAAGCAGACGCAACAAGCAGCAGAGAAGGAGCAGCGGCAACGATAGTACCAGCAACGCAGCAGCAGCTACAGGTGCGGAGGGCGAGCAGCACCAACGTGGCAACAGCAGTAGCAGCACGGCCTCGAGCAGCAGGAGCATGTGAACGTGCGTGCACGGGCGAGTTCCAGCCATGGTGAGCGGCGGCGAGTGTGGGATGGCGTCTACGGCGATGGATTCGAAGGGGAAACAGTGGGAATCAAACGAGGTGCTTACAGTGAGCCTGTAGAGGTGCTAAGTGGGCTCAGGGAGGGCTCGACGACGTCAGAATCGAAGACAAATGCTGGCTGTGGTCCGAGGTAGACGGAGCTCGATCCGGACGATGTAGGCAGTCCCGGCTTAAGCTCATGGTCGAGGAGGACGTAGCAGTCGTCTACGAAGCTTCTGGACACCTCGGCGGGGCGCGGGGACGATGGTGGCCGCGGGATCGATGGCGACGAGCACGGGTGGTCTCGAGTGGTGGCTGGCAGAGAAAAAATGCGCGGGGAGAGAGGGAACGATGCGTCTAGGGTTCTGCAAGGGAGGGAAGAGGGCGTGGGCATCCTCTTAAGCATAGGGAGGGAGCGGGGATGGCGGCCACGGGATCAAGGGCGCCATGGGATGGCTGCCACGACCTCCCTGCTCCTGTAGCGTGAGGTGGGGGATGAGTGGGGGTGTGGGTTGGGCTGGCTAATTAGCTAGATGGGCCATAGTGCCAGTAGATTAGGTCCTCTTCTTCCTCTTTCTCTTTTCTCTTTTCTTTACATTTCTACCATTGTTTTCTATTTAGCTGCTATAGCAAATGAATTTAATTAAGCTTGAAAATTGGTACAAAATTCAAGCACAATATTTTGAAGTGGCACATAAAGTTTAGAGCCATTTGGAAACTCATATATATTTGTTTAATTTGAAAAGGGTATGTTTGTTGCAGTTGGACCACCTTATATTTTACTACAGACCAAATGAAGAGCCAAATGATGTTGGATTCAACATGACTGATGATCAGGCGAAAATGTACTAAAATTCGAACATTTTAGTTTTCATGTTTGACAAATTTTGGATTTTGACTTTAAACTCGATGGTGAATTTGAATTGTGATTTGGATCAAGTGAAGATTAGCAACAGTAGGAGTGATGACCTGGCATCATTAGCAGATGTTACTGTAGCTTAATTACCCGGGCGTCACAGGCATAACACTAACACCGGCTCCAAGATCACATAAAGCAGTTTTAACATAGTTTCTTTTAATGGAGCAAGGTATAGCTGGTATTCCTGGATCTCCAAGTTTCTTAGGTATTCCACCCTTAAAAGTATAATTGGCAAGCATGGTGGAAATTTCGGCTTCCGGTATCTTTCTTTTATTTGTAATAATATCTTTCATGTACTTAGCATAAGGATTCACTTTAAGCATATCAGTTAAGCGCATATGTAAGAAGATAGGTCTAATCATTTCAGCAAAGTGCTCAAAGTCCTCATCATCCTTTTACTTGGATGGCTTAGGAGGAAAAGGCATGGGTTTCTGAACCCATGGTTCTCTTTCTTTACCGTGCTTCCTAGCAACAAAGTCTCTCTTATCATAATGTTGATTCTTTTATTGTGGGTTATCAAGATCAACAACAGGTTCAATCTCTGCATCATTATGATTGCTAGGTTGAACATTATCATTAACATTATCACTAGGTTCATGTTCATCACCAGATTGTGTTTTAGCATCAGAAATAGAAATATCATTGGGATTCTCAGGTGTGTCTATAAAAGGTTCACTAGAAGCATGCAAAGTCCTATCTTTTTTCTTTTCTTCTTTTTAGAAGGACTAGGTGCATCTAAATTATTTCTCTAAGAATCTTGCTCAATTCTCTTAGGGTGGCCTTCAGGATACAAAGGTTCCTGAGTCATTTTACCAGTTCTAGTAGCCACTCTAATAGCAAAGTCATGTTTATTATTTAATTCATCAAGCAAATCATTTTGAGCCTTAGGTACTTGGTCTGCTTGAGTGGTAACCATAGAAGCATATCTACTAATGAGTTTAAGTTCACCTTTAACTCTAGCTGTATAATCACTCAAGCATCCAATCATGTAAGCATCACTCTTTAATTCTCTACCAACATAAGCATTGAAGTTTTCTTGTCTAGCCATAAAGTCATCAAATTCATCCAAACATTGGCTAGGAAACTTAGTAGACATGATTTCAACTTTATCATATCCATAGAGAGAATTTACCTTTACTACCTGTGTCGGGTTATCAAGACCATGTGTTTCTTCAATAGGTGGTAAATTAAGACCATGTATTTCTTCAATAGGAGGTAAATACTTAACATCTTCGGCTTTAATATATTTTTCTTTCATAGATTTCTTTCCCTCTTGCATATCTTCAGGACTGAGAAATAGAACACCACTCTTCTTCAGAGATAGTTTAGGGGTTGGCTCTAGAATTGGCTCAGGAAGTGTCCAATTATTTTCATTAGTCAACATATTATTCAATAGCAATTTAGCTTGATCGACTGTTCTTTCCCTGAAAACACAACCAGCACAACTATCCAAGTGGTCCTTGGAAGCATCAGTTAGTCCATTATAAAAGATATCAAGTATTTCGTTTTTCTTAAGAGGATGATCAGGAAAAGCATTAAGTAACCGGAGAAGCCTTCCCCAAGCTTGTGGGAGACTCTCTTCTTCAATTTGCACAAAATTATATATTTCCCTCAAGGCAGCTTGTTTCTTATGAGCAGGGAAATATTTAGCAGAGAAGTATAAATCATATCCTCGGGACTATGCACACAACTAGGATCAAGAGAATTAAACCAAGTTTTAGCATCCCCTTTAATGAGAATGGAAATATCTTAAGGATATAGTAGTAGCGAGATTTCTCATCATTAGTTAACAGGGTGGCTATATCATTCAATTTAGTAAGATGTGCCACAACAGTTTCAGATTCATAGCCATAGAAAGGATCAGATTCAACCAAAGTGATTATCTCAGGATCGACAGAGAATTCATAATCCTTATCAGTAACAAAGATAGGTGAAGTAGCAAAAGCAGGGTCATATTTCATTGTAGCATTTAGAGATTTCTGTTTCAGTTTAGCTAATAACTTCTTAAGATCAGATCTATCATTGCAAGCAAGAATATCTCTAGTAGTTTCTTCAACCATAACATAACCCTCAGGAACAATAGGTAATTCATACATAGGGGGAGAACCTTCATCATCACTATCTTCAATAATATCAGTTTCAAGAATTTCATTCTCTCTAACCCTAGCATGTTGTTCATCAAGAAATTCACCTAATGGCATAGTAGTATCAAGCATAGAAGTAGTTTCATCATAAGTATCATGCATAGTAGAAGTGGCATCATCAATAACATGCGACATATCAGAATTCATAGAAGTAGCAGGTTTAGGTGTCGCAAGCTTACTCAAAACAGAAGGAGAATCTAGTGTAGAGCTAGATGGCAGTTCCTTACCTCCCCTCATAGTTGAGGGAAAAATCTTAGTTCTTTCGTCTTTGAAGTTCCTCATAGTGACCAGCAGATATAAATCCCAAGTGACTCAAAGAATAGAGCTATGCTCCCCGGCAACAGCGCCAGAAAATAGTCTTGATAGCCCACAAGTATAGGGGATCGCAACAGTTTTCGAGGGTAGAGTATTCAACCCAAATTTATTGATTCGGCACAAGGGGAGCCAACGAATATTCTTAAGTATTAGCAGTTGATTTGTCAATTCAACCACACCTGGATAACTTAGTATATGCAGGAAAATATTTAGTAGCAAAGTAGTATGGAAGTAATGGTAACAGTGGTAAAAGTAACGGTAGCAGTTTTATAGTAATTGTAACAGTAGCAACGGTAAAGTAAATAAGCAAAGCACAATATGTGAAAAGCTCGTAGGCATAGGATCAGTGATGGATAATTATGTCGGATATGATTCCTCATGTAATAGTTATAACATAGGGTAACACAGAACTAGCTCCAGTTCATCAATGTAATGTAGGCATGTATTCCGAATATAGTCATACGTGCTTATGGAAAAGAACTTGCATGACATGTTTTGTTCTACCTTCCCGCGGCAGCGGGATCCTAGTGGAAACTAAGGGATATTAAGGCCTCCTTTTAATAGAGTACCGGACCAAAGCATTAACACAGAGTGAATACATGAACTCCTCAAACTACGGTCATCACCGAGAAGTATCCCGATTATTGTCACTTCGGGGTTGTCGGATCGTAACACATAATAGGTTATTATAGACTTGCAAGATAGGATCAAGAGCTCACATATATTGATGAAAACATAATAGGTTCAGATCTGAAATCATGGCACACGGGCCCTAGTGACAAGCATTAAGCATAGTAAAGTCATAGCAACATCAACCTTAGAACATAGTGGATACTAGGGATCAAACCCAAACAAAACTAACTTGATTACATGGTAAATCTCATCCAACCCATCACCGCCTAGCAAGCCTGCGATGGAATTACTCATGCACGGCGGTGAGCATCATGAAATTGGTGATGGAGGATGGTTGATGATGACGACGGCGAAGAATCCCCCTCTCCGGACCCCCGAACGGACTCCAGATCAGCCCTCCCGAGAGAGATTCGGGCTTGGTGGCGGCTCTGTATCGTAAAACGCGATGAAACTTTCTCTCTGATTTTTTTCTCCGCGAAAGCAAATATATGGAGTTGGAGTTGCGGTCGGTGAACATCTAGGGGTCCCACAAGGCAGGGGGCGCGCCCTAGGGGAGGGGGCGCGCCCCCCACCCTCGCGGACAGGGTGTGGGCCCCCTGACGCTGTTTCTTTCACCAGTATTTTTTATTAATTCTGAAAAGTTGCTCCATGGATTTTGAGGTCATTCCGAGAACTTTTATTTCTGCACAAAAATAAACCATGGCAGTTCTGGTGAAAACAACGTCAGTGCGGGTTAGTTCCATTCAAATCATGCAAGTTAAGAGTCCAAGACAAGGGCAAAAGTGTTTGGAAAAGTAGATACGACGGGGACGTATCGGTACCGGGTCCCCTTTGGCGGAATTCATGTCTTCATCGGCAAGATCGGTGAGTCAGAATCTAAGCCGGACATCTGCACCGACATCTTCGAGTCGGCTCGGCGCACGCGACCCACCAAGGCTAAACCGGCCCAAAGCATGTTTTGGTCGGTTTCGTTCATGGAGCGGAACTAGAAGGAGGATCTGAATCTGGTGGTGAGACGGTCATTTACTCAGGCGATGAGTCTTTTGCTGGTGAGACCAACTCCATCTACAAAGTTCAGGATGGCGGGCTTGGAGGCTATTCCGATGGCTATAGTATTCCGGACCCCTATGAGCCGCCACACCAGGTCACAGTCTTCATGGCCGGTACACAGGCATCACAAGGTTCTATGACTGCAGCGACAATGATCTCCAGGTCAGCAGCAGCGACGGCTTCTGGGGCCGGACCTGTGTGCCCGCCATCTCAAGTTTTGTCTGACCTATTGGATGCTCTGACAACATTGTTAACGGCGGAGGTTAACCCGGTGAATCAAGCTCAGCATAACGCAAAGGTTACAAATTTGCGTGATGAGATAGCACAAGCCAAGGAGGAGTTAAATGCAGAAAACACCCGGATGGCAACGGACCGAGCCGCCTTGTAGAGGGAGGCAGAATTGCCTCGGGTGGAGAGCTTGCCCTTAAGCTTGGACATGGGTGCATCAAACGTTGTTTTCAACAGAAGGCATGTAAGCCGGCTGCCCCCGACTTAAGATGCGAGGAATCTTTTCAACACGCATGGGGCAGGACCTAGTAACCCGCCCAGGGTGAATCGGACCGCTGAGGCGCCAACGGCCGGAGAACCGGTTCAGCCACGTTTGAACGTAACCCCTCCTCAGCACGTTCCCACGCCTCCGGGGCATTTTTCTAATCCCTTGGATAAAATGATAGCTGCAGCAACCTGGCTGGCGACTCTCCCAGCCCGGGATGAGTCACCAGCGGTAATAGAAATACGGAGAGCCGAAGAGCTTCTTCAGACGGCTATGGCCCAGCAGGCGGCTTCCACTCAACACCTTGTCCGAGTAGGAGTTATAGCAGGCACATTGATGAACCGGCCGTGTCAAGCAGCGAGCGGCACCGCAACCAGCCTCACAGGCCTGACCCGCCACGTGTCGGCAGTGATGCTAAGATTTTGGTAGACCAGGGAAGAGCACAGCGTGAGGCAGAGCTGGCGGCTCAGCTGACGGCTTAGTTAGCAGCTCAACAACAATCTATGGTTTATCCTTCAGAATCCATGGAGGCATGGGCGACCTCTAGAACCTTGGGTGTGCCATGTTTAGTGCCGGCTGTATGCAAGAGCGATTTCCTAAGGATTTCAAGGGCCCCCGTAAGGTGCCCAATTACACGGCGGATCAGCGCCAGAGGCTTGGATTGAAAGTCATCAGATGGCCATGGAGATGCTGGATGTCGGCGATGTTGCGTGTGCTAAGTACTTCACCCTGATGTTGGATGGGCCAGCTCATACATGGTTAAATACGTTGCCCGCTAATTCTGTTGGGTCATGGGCAGAGTTAAAGAGGCGTTTCATCTAAATTTCAAGGACACATGCAAGCAGCCTATGTCGATCCTGGATTTGGATTCCTCTGTTCAGGGAGAAGGAGAGTCAACAACCCATTGGGTGTGCCGGATTTTGTCAATCATACACTCATCAGACTGTATCAACGCCGGTTCTGCAATCTTGATGTTAGAGAAGAATTGTCGTTTCCTCCCGCTTAAGTAGAAGCTGGGGGGCTTTAGCATCACTGCAATGATATGGGGGAGCTGATGGCGGCTCTCATCAAATACGCCAACTCTGACAATACCAAGGATCCACATGGTCCACATGAAGGAGTTTAGGAATGCCAGTTTTTTCAATCATGGTCCACATGGCGGCTTAGGATCCGGTTCTCGCGGACCTGGCTTCGGTGGTGGCGGTTCAAGCTCCGTCTTTCTGGGTCAAGGCAATCAAGGTGGTTTTAATCAACAGTCCAACCAAGGAAACCAGCAGCAGCAGTCTGGTTATCAGAGTAATTCGAAGCAGCTGAACGGTGGTCAGTATCATGTGTTCACTATGAGTTTGTGCAAGAGAGATAAGAAAATCCATAAGCGGGTCGTGAATTCTGTTGAACCGGCGGTGCCCCGATATTTAAGGTGGTTTGAGCAGTCTATTACATGGAGCAGAGAAGATCACCCGCCCCGGGTTGATAATCCGGGTCAGCTGGCTTTGGTGGTTGCTTCATAGCTAGGAGGATATAAACTTACAAAGGTGCTCATGGATGGAGGCATGTGACACTCGAAAAAATTTGTGATTTTGTTTTCAGGAAGAGCCTTGCTTGGTTTGAAAGAAGGTCATTTAAACCCTTCCTAAAAACCATCTTCTAAGTTTTCCCTCTCAAAAAAAATCCTTTCCTTGGATTTAGTTTCTTTTAAAAAGAAAACCCTTTTAGTTTTGGGCTTTTATTTGGTTTTGATCCCTTCTAAATTTTACCATGCCTCCTATGGTGAAATTTTCCCAAAAACCCCTCCTCCCACTTTGGTACAACCCAAACATTTTGTCCAAACTAATAAAATCAATTTTTGGATTTTATTCCAATTATTTCTCCTCCCAAAATAATTCTGTCTTTTCTTTTGAGCCTAGGTGGATTGCAAAGCAAGTACCCTAATGCTTTTGACTTTTGACCTCAACTCAACACCCCTGGATAATCCTTTGTACCGACAACCCAGAACCATCTTGATCCACTCTTCTCCTGTTCAAATATTTCAAATTTCACTCACTGCAAGTTTGGACCAGATTTGCCAAATTTGGTGAAACTCATATCTTCACGTCTCAAAAAATTCCACAAATATTCATGCAGCCTCTAGATGCAATGAGAGACCCCTCCACCAAAAACCAGCTCAGGGAAAAATCCCTACATGCCTAGATCATTCTGTCGAACACCTTGCATGCACTGTTTCTGTTCATCTTCAGTTAAGTTCAGAGTTTCAGTGTCGATTTTCGTCAGAATTCAGTCACATGCTCACAGTGCACTTGGCACGTTGCTCACGACCTAGCTTGCTTGTCCGGAGCCTCACACGCGCGCTTGGAGCCTTCCTGGCGTCGGTGGCGCCCTGGCCCGCCTGCGCCGGCGTGCTTTGCGGCGGCCAAATCACCGTAGCAGCCGACAGGGAGCAGAACAGCGGCACAACGCCGCTCGGCGCCGCCCAAACCCCCTGGTGGCTCCGTGTGGCCATTTCCTTGCCAGCGCACAGCACCGTCGCCGTGGCGCGGCACGCACAGAGCATGCTCCCTGCCGCCGACGGGCCCGCACCGCCCCGTTCCGTCGAGCTCCCCCTAAGCAACCAAATCCTAACGCGGTTAGCACCTAAACGGAACCAGGAGACACCCACGACGACGCTCAACCTCTAAACCTGCCCGTGCAACCGCAGCGCCACCGTAATCACCTCGCCGGAGAACCCCGTTCTTGGCAACCGCCTCGGGGCGGCTATATATAGCACCCCGAGCTTGCTCTCGCCCCCGCACGACTCCACCACCTCACCAGACCCCGCCAAGCCACTGAACGAGCCTCGAGGGGCCTTTCCTCCTCGACTCCGGCCACCTCCGTCCGCCTCGGGCTTCGGCATCGTTCACTCCGGTGAGGTCATCTCCGGCGCCCTAACCTCGTCAGATACCTTCTCATGCTATCGCGAGTCTAACTCCCTCCCCAATTCCACCTCCGCAGCTCTCTCTGACGAGTTCCACGACCACCCGAATCGCCGTCCGCCGGAGCAAGCGTCGCCGCCGATGTGGTACTCACCGGCGACCAGCACCACCTCCCACAGACGCGGAATGGCGCCCTGAACACGGAGGTACTCTCCGATCTCCCTGCCTCGCCGTGGACCGCCGCCGGCGACCACCGCGGCTCTCGGGCGCCGACGAGCCCCGACTCCCTCGTTTGAAATTTCAAACCTAATGGGTGGGACCCGCCCGCCAGCCTATCCTTTGTTTTTTTTGAATCAGTTACTGAAAACATACTCTGACAAATACGCTTTCACTCTGAACCGTTTTTCTGGATTTTTCTGCAAAGCCCCCTGGAAGTTTTCTGTTTCATTACAAATGGGTCCTTGGGTTAAAACACTTATAACTTTTTAACAGAAAGGAATTTTTGAGTGATTCTTTTTCTGTCCTCTTCAAATTTTTGTCTTGTTTTTATCATATTTATTTGAAAATATTTGGAACACTTTTCTGTACACTCACGGTATTTACGTTGTGTACATATTTTTCTTATACCGTAGATACCGGAGGAGGTCACGGAGCTGCAAACTTCGCACAGTTAGACTCCGACTACTCTGAACCAGGCAAGCATGTTTGAACTCTTGATATGACGAGTGTTGTTGCATGTTTGCATTGTAGTATGGTCATGGCATGTTTAGGAACATCACTTTAAATGTTATGTTACATGCCCATAATCGGAAAGTAAGCATTATGTTGTTGAATACATGTTTGCATAGCCATGTGTTGGCATGAGGATGGGTAAGATGGCAGTGTTGTGACATGCCAGTCTTATGCCAGATTATTTGACTTCCGTGTCATCGTGAAACAAATCACATTTCCATTCATTCCTTCCTACTGTCACATGTTTTCCGAAAGGAATATGCCATAGTAAGTTGCAAATCGTTTTCCTGGTACACACCAAATAGAGAGGCCGGGGTGAGGGTTCCATGGCCCTGGATTAAAGCCCGTCATCTGGTCAGGGGGCATGAGTGTTTCCGGTTGGGACCGAGAGGGGGGCACCCCTTAGAGCGCGCGTATAGAAATTTGATCCCATGCTATTCGAGGTTGTGGCATCCCCGTCTCAAAGTTTTTCTTGGACGTTGTCCAGGGTGATTCCTGGCATCATGAGGTGAAATGGGTGTGTACTAGTTAAATGTGTTTCTACTGAAATACCGTAAACGGAACTAGTCCTTTGTGACTACGGAAATCCTTTGGCTGTGGTCAGTTCATCCAAACTCTGCAGTCCTAAATCTTTCAATTATCTTGTACTTTGTTCAAGTACTATATTCATCTTATCTTGTCAGGTATCAGCCTCAGTGACAAAACTCCGGTGCGATTTATGTGTGATAAATCCGGTTAAAAGATTATTCTCGTGGATGGACTAATCTTGTTATTTACATTTATTACAAGCCCTGTCTGCGATGTCGCTCAGACGTCCGATGGTGGCAGACCTGTTATTTACTTTTGTTATAGGCCCTGTCTGTGATGTCGCCCAGACGTCCGACTGTGGCATTTCTTTTAAAGCCCTTTATGTAATGTCGCCCAGACGTCCGACTGTGGCATTTCTTTTAAAGCCCTTTATGTGATGTCGCCTCGACGTCCGACTGTGGCATTTCTTTTAAAGCCCTTTATGTGATGTCGCCCAGACGTCCGACTGTGGCATTTCTTTTAAAGCCCTTTATGTGATGTCGCCTAGACGTCCGACTGTGGCATTTCTTCTAAAGCCCTTTATGTGATGTCGCCCTGACGTCCGACTGTGGCATTTCTTTTAAAGCCCTTTATGTGATGTCGCCCAGACATCCGACTGTGGCATTTCTTTTAAAGCCCTTTATGTGGTGTCGCTAAGACGCCCGAGTGGGCATTTGTTTTAAGCCCTTTATGTGGTGTCGCTTAGACGCCCGACTGCCGCACGCATTTTATTTATTTACCTTTCGAGGCGTCGCTCCAGACACCCGATCGGTTTTCAGTTATTTATTTTATTTATCAAGTCCTGCAATATTACCGTTGTTATATGAGCATCATCCTTTGTCCATGACGCATTCATGCATTCATTGATTATATCTTTTGTCCGAACTGTCTTGCGAGTACTTTCAAGTACTCACCTGGCTTGTTGATTTGGCCAGATGTTGATGAAGGCGATCTCATGGATGAAGAGTTTGATAGCGAGTCCGACGCCTAGAGGAGTCCCAGTCAGTCCCGTGCGATCCTGTCTTGGTCATTGTATTATCCGCTTCCGCAACCCCGAAATAAATTCATCGAGCCTCACCTCGACGCTCCATGAGCTGCCAGTAGAAGTCAAGTTATCCACCACCACTTTTCCTCGAGCTAGTAGCATGCCACCACACCCCTGTGTCATAACCGCCCATATGTAAGATATTGGCGGGTTTGTAATAAATTGTTGAGCAGCCTGAGCTCAACCCTGTAATATATTCGATGCTATTGGTTCTCTATTTATCAAGCTTTTGTCTACCAGAAAGGATAACTTTTCCTATACTGGGTTTAAAAGATCGGTTTTATCAATAAACATTTTATTGAAAAGCCGGTCGTGACAGACTTGGTAACCAGAGCCAGGCTGACTGTAGGAAGCCAGTAGGTGTGATCGCTAATTGGTTATTAGCATCATAGAGTTATTCATGTTTTTACAAGTGTAGTCATTTTTCTGACAGTCAGCATAAAATTTTATGATCTAATCACTCAGAATTTTTGCCTACTTTTGTAGATGGCCGGCAACGACTGCGAGTCTCAAATGTTCGCCAACGTGCCTGAGGGGTTCGTCAAACTCCTCTCCTTCATCGTTCAGGTCGCGATGGGGCCATCCGTGCGCCCAGTCTTCACGCTTTATCCATAGAAGATCAACGACAGTCTGACTATGCACCAGGCCGCGGTGCAGTTCAGGGGAGGCCATGCTGAAATACGCTGCCTCCGATTCGTGGGGAGAGCCATGCCTATAGAAAGGCATGCTATGCAGATGGCTGCCCGCGAGACGATAGCCCGTCTTTGGGATGTTCTTCCTGCAATGAAGACCCGTCGCTACCGCTACCTTCCATGCCATGTGCCTTACACCTGTCACTACTCTTTCTCTTGCCCCAGAGGAGAGCGAGACGAAGCCTTTGAGATGCTTGTCGAGTACCTCCGAGCCCTGGAGGCAGCATTCGACTGCATGGTGGATGACCTCATAGCTGCACGCATGCACTCAGTTCACGGCTGTGCTGCTTACAGGAGGGAACTCCTGCACACTGCTCCACCACTGACTTTTGTGTCATCCGCAGCCTCTCACTCACCTACCATACTCGCCTCTGCTCGTCGTCTGCCTACCACAGAGGAGTTTAACCAGGCTATTGCACCCACTCCCGTCCGCTCTGCACCACTTGTTGCACCCACTCCCATACGTGCTACCCCACCTATTCCACCCACTCGTATTCGTGTTATTCCGCCTATGGCACCTGCTCCATCAGCTCAGCACAACGTTTCTCGTCTGGAACCTATTAGCGAGGAGGAGGTTGATTCCCCAGCATCTCTGCGTCTCACCCTCGGCAGGCCAAGGGAGATCCTCACCATCGCCGACTAAGTACGCATAGACGCCATGCGATGTATCGACTTGTGTAATATGTTTATATGTACATAGGTTGTGAGTAGTTGCCTATTTGCGCATCATGTAGGATCTGGAGGAGTGCACTAGTTTAAATAACATGTCAAGATTATGTACGCATATCCTGAGTGATGTAATGTATAATTATGCCCGCGTGTAAGATATGCACTAGTCCTTCTCCGCGCAAAATCGTGTGTTTCCAAAAATATCCTGGAGTTTAAAAATGTTCTTTGTGTGTGGTTTTATTGACTTTTGCGACTCTCTTTCTTATCTTACGAGTTCACAAAATATATCCCCAGAGTGAAAGATGTCTCGTCCTTGGACGCGCTCCATGCCAACTCAGCCAGAAGAAAATTATGGCACACCGCAGAACCAAAATTTCACTCAGGGACAGACGAGTCAACAGGACAGTGAAACAACTTTTACACAAGTTTGTCGTTTGTATGAACAGAGTCAGCAGCAACACTAGCAAATGATGAACCAATTCATCAATATGGGAAGTAACCGTGGTCAGTATCAACCGCAATCCAAATTATCTGAGTTACAAAAGACGCGTCCTCCAACATTTTCTCATACTGACAAGCCTCTTGAGGCCGATTACTGGCTTCGGGACATGGAGAGAAAATTAATTATCGCACAGTGTTCAGACCGTGAAAAAGTATTGTATGCACCACACTATCTCACAGGAGCAGCTGCATCATGGTGGGAAAACTTCCTGCACATGCACCCCAACGAAAATGAAATCACCTGGGAAAATTTCAAAGAAGGTTTTCGTGGGGCACATATTCCTAAGAGCGTCATGAAAATCAAGAAGAAAGAATTTGATGAACTCAAGCAAAGGGCCATGACAGTGTCAGAATACAACAGCCAATTCACTTTGCTGTCTCGCTACGCCAATGAAGAATGCATGACCGAGAGCAAGAAGATGGAAAAATTCTTGGAAGGCCTGGCACCCGCCCTTAAGAGCCAGCTAGTTGTGCATACCTTTCCATATTTTAAAACACTGGTGGATAAGGCCATTACCCTGGAAAATGAGCAACGTAGCCTGGAAGATTTCCGCAAACGAAAAAGGGACCAGACTACTTTTGCTCGCAATCACAGAAGCAAGAAGGAATTTCAGAAGGGGGATTCACACAAAACCCCGACGATTAATTCACGTCCAATCAAGAATTTCCATGCAAGAGACAAAGAGTTCACCTATCGCCCAGGCGTTACCTGTTATGCTTGTGGAGAAGAAGGGCACTATGCCAAGTAGTGCCCCAAGCCAAGGAGCTCAACCCCAAAGCTCAATAATAGTGGAAATAATTCAGCACCAAAGTGAAGCAATTTCAACCCCAACAACAACCACCAGAAAGGTCACTTGAACCACGTGACCTGAGAGGAAGCACAGAACGCCCCAGATATCGTACTCGTTACGTACCCCGTCAACACAATACCTGCCATGGTTTTGTTTGATTCTGGAGCTTCTCACTCATTCGTTTCGAAAAGTTTTGCTTTGCAAAATAATTTTTCGATGCTTCCCTTGGAAAAATCAATGATCATCAAGTCCCCTGGAATTAAGCAAGTGACCCAGAGTTACTGTCAAGGTGTGGTTATTGAATTTGAAGGATTGAAGTTTTACGCCAACCTTATTGTACTGGAAAGCAAAGGACTGGATGTCATCCTAGGAATGGATTGGTTAACCACCAACAAAGGTTTTATTGACTGCTTCAACCGTACCATGATTCTCACACACCATCATGGAAAGAAAATAAAAGTTTCAGCCAAAGAGAGACAAATACCTCGGCAACCTAGATTAAACAAGGTGGACGTTTCTGAGCTGAACAAGGTTCCAGTAGTATGTGAATTCCCAGACGTATTTCCAGAAGAACTACCAGGCATGCCACCAGACCGAGAGATAGAATTCAGCATTGAGCTAGCACCCGGAACCTCTCCTATTTACAAGAAACCTTACAGAATGGCACCATCCGAATTGGTAGAGTTGAAGAAGCAAATAAAAGAATTATTGGAGAAAGGATACATACAAGCCAGCTCCTCACCTTGGGGTTCTCCAATTTTGTTTGCCAAGAAGAAGGATGGAACAATGAGGTTGTGTATTGATTATCGAGCTCTCAACATGGTCACAATCAAGAACAAATACACAATGCCTCGAATAAATGATTTATTCGATCAGCTCGCACAGACCAAAGTCTTCTCAAAAAATGACTTGAGATCAGGATACCACCAATTAAAAGTACGAACAGAAGATATTCCCAAGACCGCATTTACCTCCAGATATGGGTTGTATGAGTTCACAGTGATGCCATTCGGACTAACCAACGCCCCCGCATATTTTGTTCACCTCATGAACAAAGTATTTATGAAGTATATCGACAAGTTTGTTGTGGTATTCATCGATGATATTCTGATATATTCCAAAACACCGGAAGAGCATGCCGAACATCTCAGGATTGTACTAGGAGAACTCGGGAAACATCAATTGTACGCCAAATTCAGCAAATGTGAATTTTGGCAAAAACAGGTGGGTTTTCTGGGTCACGTGCTAACCCAGGAAGGTATTGCAGTAGACCCGGAAAAAGTCAAGGCCGTACTTGGCTGGAAACCACCTGCTAACGTAACGGATGTACGGAGTTTCTTAGGAATGGCAGGCTATTATCGGAGATCTATTAAAGGATTCTCTACTATAGCAAAGCCAATGACACAATTGCTCAAGAAAGGCAAGAAGTTTGAATGGACAGAAGCATGTGAGAAAAGCTTCCAAGAGCTAAAAAGCAAATTAACAACGGCACCAGTACTAATTGTGCCGGATATACACAAGAATTTTGAGGTATATTGTGACGCATCCTGGAAAGGCCTCGGATGCGTATTGATGCAAGAAGGCAAGGTAGTGGCGTATGTCTCTAGACAACTACGCAAGCATGAGGAAAATTACCCCACTCATGACTTGGAATTAGCAGCGGTCATTCATGCACTCAAGGAATGGAGACACTTCCTACTTGGGAATCGTTGGGAGATATACACAGACCATAAGAGTCTCAAGTATATTTTCACACAGCCAGAGTTAAATTTACGGCAACAACGCTGGTTAGAGTTGGTGAAGGATTATGATGTTGGAATCCACTATCATCCCAGAAAAGCAAATGTTGTGGCAGATGCACTTAGTCGAAATGCCAGCACGGACGACGACAGTATACCAAAGTTGAGGCCAGAATTTCAGCAGGAATTTGCCCGACTCAATCTAATAATGGTTACCGAAGGCAGTGTGTCAAATATAGAAATACAGCCTACCCTGATGGAAAGGATCAAGGAAGCCCAGCACGGACACCCCAGCATTGAGGGCATAAAAAGAAAAGTGAGTTTGGGAAGAGCCTCAGAATTCAACATAGATGAGCAAGGAATATTGTGGTACGGAGAGAGGCTGTGTGTACCAAATGTCAAGGACCTCAAACAGCAGATATTGACTGAAAGTCACACAGCTCCGTATTCAATCCATCCTGGAGGGACAAAAATGTACAAAGACCTTCAGGAAAAATTTTGGTGGCACGGTATGAAGAGAGATATAGCCACGTTCATTGCATGTTGTGACTCTTGTCAACGTATCAAGGCCGAGCACCAGAAACCAGTCGGACTGTTACAGCCAAATAAGATACCCGAGTGGAAATGGGACGAGATTGGAATGGACTTTATTGTTGGACTGCCACGGTCACGACACGGAAACGATGCCATATGGGTCATAACCGACAGATTAACCAAGGTGGCACATTTTATTCCGGTAAAAACAACTTACACCTCGCAGAGACTAGCCCGACTTTATCTTGCCCGTATCGTCTGCCTACATGGAGTCCCTAAGACTATCATCTCCGATAGAGGCACACAGTTCGTCTCTACATTCTGGGATCACCTACAACAGGCACTAGGAACCCAACTAGCCTTCAGTACCGCATACCATCCCCAGACTGATGGGCAGACGGAACGCATAAACCAAATCCTAGAAGACATGCTAAGAGCCTGTGTCCTCACCTACGGGAACAGTTGGGAAGAAAGTTTGCCATATGCAGAGTTCGCATACAACAACAGCTATCAAGCCAGCTTGCAAATGGCACCCTTTGAAGCTCTATATGGGAGAAGATGTCGTACCCCGCTAAATTGGTCAGAAACCGGAGACAGCCATATCTTTGGCCCAGATATGCTCAAGGAAGCCGAGGAGAAAGTTAAGACAATTAGAGAACGACTCAAAACAGCTCAAAGTCGGCAAAAGAGTTATTACGACCGAAAGCATCGGGAAATCAGTTTTGAACCCGGAGAATTGGTATACCTAAGAGTTTCTCCGATGAAGGGTCTGCAACGATTCAGGATTAAGGGGAAACTAGCACCAAGATTCATCAGACCATTTCATATAGTGGCCCGACGAGGCAAGGTAGCCTACCAGCTAGACCTACCCGGAGACTTATCCGGTATCCACAACGTGTTTCACATCTCGAAGTTGAGAAATACATGAGCAACCCAGAGAAGCAAGTTTCACATGAGTATATTGACGTACAACCGGACCTCACTTACCAAGAGCACCCAATAAAAATATTAGAAGAGTCTGAGAGGAGGACCCGATGGAAAACCATTAAGTATTTCAGAGTTCAATGGAGTAATCACACCGAGGATGAAGCAACTTGGGAGAGCGAGGAATTTCTTCGGACAGAGCACCCACACCTGTTTAAGGATCAGCTGAAATCTCGGGGACGAGATTTTTCCTAAGGGGGTAGGTGCTGTGACACTCCAAAAATTTTGTGATTTTGTTTTCAGGAAGAGCCTTGCTTGGTTTGAAATAAGGTCATTTAAACCCTTCCTAAAAACCATCTTCTAAGTTTGCCCTCTCAAAAAAAATCCTTTCCTTGGATTTAGTTTCTTTTAAAAAGAAAACCCTTTTAGTTTTGGGCTTTTATTTGGTTTTGATCCCTTCTAAATTTTACCATGCCTCCTATGGTGAAATTTTCCCAAAAACCCCTCCTCCCACTTTGGTACAACCCAAACATTCTGTCCAAACTAATAAAATCAATTTTTTGATTTTATTCCAATTATTTCTCCTCCCAAAATAATTCTGTCCTTTCTTTTGAGCCTAGGTGGACTGCAAAGCAAGTACCCTAATGCTTTTGACTTTTGACCTCAACTCAACACCCCTGGATAGTCCTTTGTACCCACAACCCATAACCATCTTGATCCACTCTTCTCCTGTTCAAATATTTCAAATTTCACTCACTGCAAGTTTGGACCAGATTTGCCAAATTTGGTGAAATTCATATCTACACCTCTCCAAAAATTCCACAAATATTCATGCAGCCTCTAGATGCAATGAGAGACCCCTCCACCAAAAACCAGCTCAGGGAAAAATCCCTACATGCCTAGATCATTCTCTCGAACACCTTGCATGCACTGTTTCTGTTCATCTTCAGTTAAGTTCAGAGTTTCAGTGTCGATTTTCGTCAGAATTCAGTCACATGCTCACAGTGCACTTGGCACGTTGCTCACGGCCTAGCTTGCTTGTCCGGAGCCTCACACGCGCGCTTGGCGCCTTCCTGGCGTCGGTGGCGCCCTGGCCCGCCTGCACCGGCGTGCTTTGCAGCGGCCGAATCGCCGTAGCGGCCGACAGGGAGCAGAACGGCGGCACAACACCGTTCGGCGCCGCCCAAACCCCCTGGTGGCTCCGCGTGGCCATTTCCTCGCCAGCGCACGCATGCAGCACCGTCGCCGTGGCGCGGCACGCACAGAGTGTGCTCCCTACCGCCGACGGGCCTGCACCGCCCCATTCCGTCGAGCTCCCCCTAAGCAACCAAATCCCGACGCGGTTAGCACCTAAACGGAACCAGGAGACACCCACGACGACGCTCAACCTCTGAACCTGCCCGTACAACCGCAGCGCCGCCGTAATCACCTCGCCGGAGAACCCCGTTCTCGGCAACCGCCTCGGGGCGGCTATATATAGCACCCCGAGCTTGCTCTCGCCCCCGCACGACTCCACCACCTCACTAGACCCCGCCCAGCCACTGAACGAGCCTCGAGGGGCCTTTCCTCCTCGACTCCGGCCACCTCCGTCCGCCTCGGGCTCCGGCATCGTTCACTCCGGTGAGGTCATCTCCGGCGCCCTAACCTCGTCAGATACCTTCTCATGCTATCACGAGTCTAACCCCCTCCCCAATTCCACCTCCGCAGCTCTCTCCGATGAGTTCCACGACCACCCGAATCGCCATCCGCTGGAGCAAGCGTCGCCGCCGACGTGGTACTCGCCGGCGACCACCACCACCTCGCACAGACGCGGAATGGCGCCCTGAACACGGAGGTACTCTCCGATCTCCCTCCCTCGCCGTGGATCGCCGCCGGCGACCACCGCGGCTCTCGGGTGCCGACGAGCCCCGACTCCCTCGTTTGAAATTTCAAACCTGACGGGCGGGACCCGCCCGTCAGCCTATCCTTTGTTTTTTTTGAATCACTTACTGAAAACGTACTCTGACAAATACGCTTTCACTCTGAACCGTTTTTCTGGATTTTTCTGCAAAGCCCCCTGGAAGTTTTCTTTTTCATTACAGATGGGTCCTCGGGTTAAAACCCTTATAACTTTTTAGCAGAAAGGAATTTTTGAGTGATTCTTTTTCTGTCCTCTTCAAACTTTTTTCTAGTTTTTTATCATATTTATTTGAAAAATATTTGGAACACTTTTCTGTAAACTCACGGTATTTACGTTGTGTACATATTTTTCTTATACCGTAGATACCGGAGGAGGTGACGGAGCTGCAAACTTCGCACAGTTAGACTCCGACTACTCCGAACCAGGCAAGCATGTTTGAACTCTTGATATGATGAGTGTTGTTGCATGTTTGCATTGTAGTATGGTCATGGCATGTTTAGGAACATCACTTTAAATGTTATGTTACATGCCCATAATCGGAAAGTAAGCATTATGTTGTTGAATACATGTTTGCATAGCCATGTGTTGGCATGAGGATGGGTAAGATGGCAGTGTTATGACATGCCAGTCTTATGCCAGATTATTTGACTTTCGTGTCATCGTGAAACAAATCACATTTCCATTCATTCCTTCCTACGGTCACATGTTTTCCAAAAGGAATATGGCATAGTAAGTTGCAAATTGTTTTCCTGGTACACACCAAATAGAGAGGCCGGGGTGAGGGTTCCATGGCCCTGGATTAAAGCCCGTCATTCGGTCAGGGGGCATGGGTGTTTCCGGTTGGGACCGAGAGGGGGGCACCCCTTAGAGCGCGCATATAGAAATTTGATCCCATGCTATTCGAGGTTGTGGCCTCCCCGTCTCAAAGTTTTTCTTGGACGTTGTCCAGGGTGATTCCTGGCATCGTGAGGTGAAATGGGTGTGTACTAGTTAAATGTGTTTCTACTGAAATACCGTAAACGGAACTAGTCCTTCGTGACTACGGAAATCCGTTGGCTATGGTCAGTTCATCCAAACTCTGCAGAGTCCTAAATCTTTCAATTATCTTGTACTTTGTTCAAGTACTATATTAATCTTATCTTGTCAGGTATCAGCCTCAGTGACAAAACTCCGGTGGGATTTATGTGTGATAAATCCGGTTAAAAGATTATTGTTGTGGATGGACTAATCTTGTTATTTACATTTATTACAAGCCCTGTCTGCGATGTCGCTCAGACGTCTGACGGTGGCAGACCTGTTATTTACTTTTGTTATAGGCCCTGTCTGTGATGTCGCCCAGACGTCCGACTGTGGCATTTCTTTTAAAGCCCTTTATGTGATGTCGCCCAGACGTCCGACTGTGGCATTTCTTTTAAAGCCCATTATGTGATGTCGCCTAGATGTCCGACTGTGGCATTTCTTTTAAAGCCCTTTATGTGATGTCGCCCAGACGTCCGACTGTGGCATTTCTTTTAAAGCCCTTTATGTGATGTCGCCTAGACGTCCGACTGTGACATTTCTTCTCAAGCCCTTTATGTGATGTTGCCCAGACGTCCGACTGTGGCATTTCTTTTAAAGCCCTTTATGTGATGTCGCCCAGACGTCCGACTGTGGCATTTCTTTTAAAGCCCTTTATGTGGTGTCGCTAAGACGCCCGACTGCGGCATTTCTTTTAAGCCCTTTATGTGGTGTCGCTTAGACGCCCGACTGCGGCACGCATTTTATTTATTAACCTTTCGAGGCGTCGCTCCAGACACCCAATCAGTTTTCAGTTATTTATTTTATTTATCAAGTCCTGCAATATTACCGTTGTTATATGAGCATCATCCTTTGTCCATGACCCATTCATGCATTCATTGATTATATCTTTTGTTCGAACTGTCTTGCGAGTACTTTCAAGTACTCACCTGGCTTGTTGATTTGGCCAGATGTTGATGAAGGCAATCTCATGGATGAAGAGTTTGATAGCGAGTCCGATGCCTAGAGGAGTCCCAGTCAGTCCCGTGCGATCATGTCTTGGTCATTGTATTATCCGCTTCCGCAACCCCGAAATAAATTCATCGAGCCTCACCTCGACGCTCCATGAGCTGCCAGTAGAAGTCAAGTTATCCACCACCACTTTTCCTCGAGCTAGTAGAACGCCACCACACCCCTGTGTCATAACCGCCCATATGTAAGATATTGGCGAGTTTGTAATAAATTGTTGAGCAACCTCAGCTCAACCCTGTAATATATTCGATGCTACTGGTTCTCTGTTTATCAAGCTTTTGTCTACCAGAAAGGATGACTTTTCCTATACTGGGTTTAAAAGATCGGTTTTATCAATAAACATTTTATTGAAAAGCCGGTCGTGACAAGGCATCAGTATCAACATCCTTTATTATGAAACCTTTTGTCGAATAAATTTGACTGACAAGGATCTTAGGCCGTCCTCTACTGTCTTTCATGGGGTGGTACCTGGTAAGTCAGTGTATCCTGTGGGTAGGATAACACTGGAAGTAGCTTTTGGAGATGACAACAATTCCAGGGCTGAGAAGTTAACTTTTGAGGTGGTGAAAATTAAGAGCCCATATCATGCTTTTTGGGCGGCTGGCTTACGCCAAATTTATGGCGCGACCGTGTTATGTTTATTTGCAGCTTAAAATGCCGGGTCACAAGGGCACCATCACGATGCACGGCAAAGAAAAATCGCTCCGGATTGTGAAGAGGGTGACGCTGCTTATGCTGACTCGGCTTGCACCACTGAAGAATTGATGTTTTACAAAGACAATGTCGACCCGGCGGATATGACACCTTTGAAGAAGCTAACAACATGGAATGAGCCCTTAATGAATTTTAAGTCGACAGATAATACTAAGCTGGTTGATTTTGTTCTTGGCGATTCTTCAAAGCAATTCAGCATCAGTGCGAATATGGATCCGAAATAGGAAAGCGCTCATCGAGTTCATCGGCGAGAACCGGGACATCTTTGCATGGAAGCCTTCTGATATGCCAGATGTACCGAGGGAACTCGCTAAGCACATTCTTAATGTGGATCCCAAGTTTAAACCGGTCAAACAGTTTCTTCGCCGGTTCAATGAGGAAAGACGTAAAGCAATCGGTGTAGAGGTGGCCTGGCTCTTGGCAGCCGGGTTCATAGTTGAAATTTTTCATCCTGAATGGTTGGCTAACTCGGTGCTAGTACTTAATAAGAATGGCACTTGGCGTCTCTGTGTGGATTATACAGATCTTAACAAGGCCCGTCAAGCTGATCCCTTTGCTCTCCCTCGTATTGATGAGATTATTGATGCTATGGCGGGTTGTCAGCGCTTCAGTTTTTTGGATGCCTACTCCGGTTATCATCAGATCAAAATTGCAGTTAAGGACCAGGAGAAGACAACCTTCATCACTCCCTTGAGAGCCTTCTGCTATATGTCTATGCCTTTTGGGCTCAAAAGTGCCCAGGCGACTTACCAGTAGTGCGTCCAGAATTGCCTTCATGGCCAGATTGGGCATAATGTTCATGCTTATGTGGATGATATTGTTGTGAAATCCAGAAAGAAGGAGACGTTGATTGAGGATCTGAAGGAAACCTTTGACAACCTCCGGGTCTACAAGATGATGCTTAACTCGGCCAAATGTGTTTTTTGTGTACCAGCAGGCAAATTATTGGGTTTCTTAGTATCCGAGAGAGGCATTGAATCTAACCCAGAGAAGATTAAGGCTATCACCTCTTTGTCCAGCTTGTATCGATGGTGTCCAGCGTTTGGCGCGTTGTATTGCGGCTTTGAGCCGGTTTATAAGTCGCCTGGGAGAAAAAGCCATCCCTCTGTATCAGATGATGAAGAAGACAGATGATTTTGACTGGAGCGCTGCTGCTAATGAGGTGTTAGAGGCACTTAAGAAGCAACTGGCTGAGCCGCCGGTTCTTGTAGCTCCCATTGAGAAGGAGCCTTTGCTGTTATATGTGGTTGCAAACAACCGGGCTGTCAGTGTAGGGATTGTGGTTGAAAGGAAGGATTCAGGCAAGGAGCATCCGGTTCAAAGGCCGGTTTATTATGTCAGTGAGGTGCTCATTGAGTCTAAGCAGAGATACCCACATTGGCAGAAGTTGGTGTATGTTGTGTTCATGGCTAGTTGTAAATTGAAGCAATATTTCCATGGTTATCCCATCACTGTGGTTAGCTCTGCCCCTTTGGGGGATATTATTCAAAATAGGGAAGCCACAGGTCGGGTAGCTAAGTGGGCCATTGAGCTTGGACCCCATGGTCTGAAGTATGTGCCTCGGACAGATATAAAATCTCAAGCACTTGTGGATTTCATCAATGATTGGACGGAGTTACAGATGCCTGAGGATAAGACGGATCATACATATTAGACTATTCATTTTGATGGATCTAGACAGTTGGAAGGCTTAGGGGCTGGAGTTATATTAACTTCCCCAAGACGTGATAAATTTTGTTATGTCTTAAGGTTGATGTTCCCTTGTACTAACAATGCAGCTGAATAGGAAGCCTTACTCCATGGTGTTCGGATGGCTAAAGAGATGAATTTAAGACGGGTGAGGTGTTTTGGCGACTCAGATCTGGTGGCTCAGCAAGTATGAGGGACCTGGGATTCCAAGGATCCACTCATGGCGGCTTATCGTCGAGAGGTGGATACTATTGCTGGTCACTTCAAAGGATATTAGGTGGAGCATGTTGATCGAAAGAAAAATGAAGCAACAGATGCATTAAGCCGGCTAGGATCTCAGCGTAAGCCGGTCCCCCCTAATATTTTCCTCGATATCTTGCATAAACCATCAGTGAAATTGCCTACGGATGAAGATTTAGCAGTTCCTGACCCGGAGGCACAATTGGTGGCGGCTCTTCGTGCTATCCCTGATTGGACTGTTCCATATTTGTCTTACATGACCCAGGGAGAGTTACCTGAGGATGAAACGTTGGCCAGGCAGATAACCCGGTGGTCTAAGTCAATGACTATTGTCAAAGGTGAGCTTGGCAGATGCAGTGTTACAGGGGTGTTTAAACGATGCATTTCTCCTGAGGAGGGCCGTGCAATTTTAAGGGAGATTCATGAAGGAGATTGCGGTCATCATGCCAGCTCTAAGTCTCTAGTTGCTAAAGCTTTTCGTCATGGGTTTTATTGTCTGGCGGCTCATGCTGATGCGGAGGATCTGGTCAGTAAATGTGATGGTTGTCAGAAATTCTCAAGACGTGCTCATGTGCCGGCTCAAGAGTTGAGGATGATTCCAATTACTTGTCCATTTGCTGTTTGGGGGCTGGATATGGTTGGGCCTTTTGAAAGGTCCAAGGATAAAAAGACCCACCTCTTGGTGGCGGTTGACAAGTTTACAAAGTGGGTTGAGGCTGAGCCGGTCAGCAAATGTGATGCAGCCATGGCGGTTCAATTCATTAAAAAAGTGATTGTTCATTTTGGGTATCCTCATAGTATCATCACTGATAATGGTACTAATCTATCTAAGGGAGCAATGAAAGAATTTTGTGCACAAGAGAATATCCGGCTTGATGTGTCATCAGTGGCTCACCCCCAGTTTAATGGCCCAACAGATCTATGGGTTACACGCCTTTCTTCATGATTTATGAAGCTAAGGCGGTTCTCCCTAGTGACGTACATGACGATTCGCCTCGTGTGGCGGCTTACGTTGAAGCTGACAATGAAAAGGCACGTCAGGATGCTATTGACCTATTAGATGAAGAGCGTGACCTTGCGGCGGCTCGTTCTGCGATTTACTAGCAAGATTTGCAGCGTTATCATAGCCGCCAGGTTAAAACCAGAACCTTTCAAGAAGGCGACTTAGTGGTCTGGCTCATCCAGGATCAAACTGACATGCACAAGCTATCCCCACCTTGGGAAGGGCCCTTTGTGGTGAGCAAGAATCTTAACAACGGGTCATCCTACCTTATCGATGTTCGAGACCATAAGGACTCACGCACGTCGGAGGAGGAGACCCGCCGGCCATGGAATATTGTTCATCTTTGGCCTTATAACACCTGAGCCACCGTCTCTTGTGATGTACATATGTTATCGATGTATATAGTATCATGAATATATTAAAGCTGGCATCCTTAATAATTCAGGGCCTCTATCGTTTCATTTCTAAGAATATGAGTCTTTATTGTCACTTCATATGATCAGTTGGGGGCTTCCTGCTCCATGAGCATAGCTGTGATTACCCTCTTGATCCGGCTTACACGCCTTATTACAAATCACTTGGGGGCTTCTTCCCCAGATTAAAAGGATTACCAAAGAGAACTTGCTGCACTGCGCAGTTCAAACATAGGTATCCTGCCTTGAGGCTCATTATATGTCATTTGGGAGCTTCCTATTCAAACATAGGTGTATTCACCAACGAGAACATAGCGTTACTACCCTCTTGATCCGGCTTGTAGGCCATGATAGAAAAATACTTGGAGGCTTCCGGTTTATAGACCTGAAGTAAAACTTGGGGGCTCACTAGCATAGCTATGACCCTTTAGGCTTGGAAGCCTAGGTGTATTCACCAAAAAATTCGGATTAGGTCCGAACAACATTATTATCCAAAGATCCCTTTTATTACATATCTCTATGGGGAATCATGCTTTAATTTTTCAAAGTATTAAATTAAATATCTTGAATAAAAAAAGGAAATTTGCTCTGATATAGAGTATAACCTGACTATCTTGGCCTACCAAGTGAAATTACGATAAAAGAAAAGCATGGATATGGGGAGAGGTGGATAACTAGATTGACATGTACTTAAAAAAGGGACTTAATTTATTTTAGAATTTCACAATTAAATACTGAATTTTCTAGCAATTATACTATCTTACCTTTGTAAGTCTGCCACTTCGCCCAGGTAATCCTGGAATGACCCGATGTACTCTTGACAGTTATTCTTATAAAGACACTGAACTTGTCAAAGTTAAAACGGTGATTGGTCATGTGAGGCCTGGCATACAAGGTTTTGAATTAAAGTTTAACTCAGTGGTTGTGCGGTCCATGAAAGCACTTGGGTTTTAGGCTTGGCTGCCTATGAAAGCCTCATTTTCTGGCTTGTCTTTCGTTTGAGCATTTTATTGAATTTTTTTGCTTCTTATTACATATCAATTCATGGTTAAAAAACCAAATAGGGCCACGTTGCCTGATGGTGCATGTATATCTTTATCCGGAGTGTTATTAACCCGGCCTGGCTTCGGACTATAAGTTGCCAGGATACAATGATCATATGCTTAGAGCTTTCCGCTCATGTTTTGGGATATTACCCCTTGCGGCATGCGATGTTATAAACCGGCAGTGTACATATATTGAACAGGACATTATATTTTTGTTTATGGGCTATTGTCGTTACCACATGACGTATGATAAGTCGGCGGTATGAACAAATATCACAAGTATGATATTTATTTGTTATATCAGGATTTTTATAAACCAGCCCTGATTATGGGCTGATTAGTCCTTAGTGGTTTTTTATATACGGGGTATTATGACCCACCCTTGGGTAAACCGCCAGGGCACTTGTTGTCTGTTTATACAGGAAAAACGACAAGCCAGATCTGCATAATTGATCATACTATTAATCATAAGGGACGAATTTCCCAATGATGGATCAGCAGTATTATGCAAACAAAACGTGCACAATGGCACGACAGATCAGTACTTAACTAGCCTATTACATGGCTCAGCGAGCCCAAGGGGATAAATTGTTTTTCAAAGTTCCTGGTGGTGCAAATCAAGAACCACACAGCTGATTAGTTCTCCTAGCCTTGGCGGTTTGAAGCTTCCGGGTCATCCTGCGTTGGTTCTTCTTCTTCCTCCACCGTCTGCAAGTCAGGCGATGACCAATTGATACCAGTCAAGGCTTGAAATTCAACATCATCATCAATAAGCTCAGATGGATCAATATCTGGGGCGAAAGTATGCTTACAGATTGGAGGGATAAGTTTTGCAACTTTGTAAGCTGACATGGGCATATTTTTATTTTCTGCGGTATAAGCTGCCGAATATTTGGGC
Source organism: Triticum aestivum (assembly GCF_018294505.1). Taxonomy (NCBI): domain Eukaryota; kingdom Viridiplantae; phylum Streptophyta; class Magnoliopsida; order Poales; family Poaceae; genus Triticum; species Triticum aestivum. The sequence continues at coordinate 161,167,662 of NC_057804.1, read as the reverse complement.
AGATCAGTTTCTTCAGCAAGCAGACTCACCACAGGACGCACCTCTTTTATATAGGTAGAAAAGTCTTTCTTGTCAAAAGGAGTCCCGTCCTCTTTGAAACTGGGTCAGCCAGTGGCTAGCTCAGTCGGGTATAATTCCGACTACCACGCCTTAGCCCAGCTTAAATCCGTAAGGGCACTGGCTCTAGTAGCAGACCACTTGTTTTCTTCAATCCGGGTTGGTAGAACAGAGAGGCTACCTAACACATTACTGAGAAGAGATGGTGTTTGCTTGCTTGGGGAGATGGCAACGATTATGCATTGAGCTCCGGTATATAGCTGCTCTACCAAGGTATAAACCGCCTTGAGCTTTATCAGCGTTTCTTTCCCAAGGTTGCTACTTCTAGGGCCTGCATGGGAAATTATCATTGAGTTAACAGGCGGTTTATAACAAAACCAATAAACCCCTTGAGATGTAAATGGATTTTACCAATGGCAAAGGTCATTTGATTGACGTGCTGATGTAAGCCGGTGAAATTGGTAGTGACCTCTTCCAATGAGGCTTTAGATTTCTCAGCCCTTTTGATTAAGGCGGCCTTTTCTTCAGCCCAAGTGGCTTTCTCGGTGTTAAAATCAGTTTTGAGCTTCTCAGTTTCATCCAAGCTAAATTTGAACTTGGAGTCAGCCTTCCAGGTCTCAGCTTCTTGTGCTTCAAGCCGGGATTTCAAGTTAGTCACCTGGGATTGAAATTAACTGGATGCCCCCTGAGAAAATTCAAAGCAAATATGAAGAGATATGATGCAACATATATTTATGGGTCCCAAGCCCTTTGCATGCAATAGCACCTGGCACTTGGGGGCTAGTGGGTGAAGAAAGTTTCTTTATAGAGTTGTATATCGTTATAAGTCCCAAGACCTTTGCAAGCAATAGCACTTGGCACTTGGGGCTAATGGATGCAAAGTTCAATTTATGAAGCAGTGACCCCGGTTCATTATTTATCCCAGTTTACTCGGTTGGTAAGGATGATTAACAGAGATTTTTTATCAATTGATAACTCCCGGCTTAACTTAATAGTTTAAGCCAACCCTTGGGGGCTACAGATCCAATTGATTTATATGAAGTGAAGAACCGGCTTAACTTAATAGTTTAAGCCAGCCCTTGGGGGCTACATGATTTGACTCACAACACAAAAGGATATCTAACAAGTCTACAGTATATTCTATCCTATCATATTCAGTAGACTTGGGGGCTAAAGGAATGCATCTCATACAAGAGAAAGAACTATTACCTCATGTTTCTGATGCATGTGCTTGACCATGTCAATTTCCAAATCACCGCTGCTATGTGACTCAAATAGCCAGAGAATGTTTCACTAAAACTCAGATGTGAGTAATTGGCCATGTCAAATTTGACCTTGCGCCTTTCAACCATCTCTTCCTTGGCAGAGTGTTTAGCCAGAGCTACAGGGTTACTCGGTTCTTGAAAACCAGCGCCAGTGATCACAACTTCCTTAGTATCCGGCTTGGGAGGTTTGGTTGGGCTTGGCGGTTCAGCAATCTCCGGTTCAGCAACCACAAAATCAGCAGAGGTGTCACGATTTTCTGGTGGCGGGTCATCGACAGGATTATCCGTTTGTTGCACAGAGGTCTATGAGATGGGTGCTTGTTTTTCCGGCTCACGAGGTTTGGGATCTTTGGAGGTCTTGGTGGTTCTGGCCTTTTTGCTAGGCTTTGCCTTCCCACTACCCGAAAATTCAGAAAGTCGGTATGAGCTTAAAGATGTTAAAAGGGACACAAGTTTAAGTTAGTACCTAGGGGCAGTCTTGAAAGGAGGAAGCTGAGTCTGAAATGAGTCGCCAGATGAAGTTAAGCTGAAGGCATGAAGTACTGGATGAATAATATCTAGGTTGAAGTAAACAAGTGTTGGAGCTTTTTACCTCATTCTGGCGTTTGCGTGGAGCTGGCGTGTTGGGTAAGCCGGAAGAAAGTTTTCTGCCTCCACTGTTCCGGGTTCTGCGCTGATTCTCATGTTTTTGTTGCTTCAAAATAAAGTTGGGATCCATGTTAGGTTAGAAAACCTTACTTCCCGGATCACGCGTCAGATTTTCTGTCTTGGCAAAGGCTCTGAGTCGGAGGAAATAACGGTTACCTCGTCGTCAACCGCCTGGCTGCTCTCATGTCGTCCTGATAGTAATCAGTGTCAATAAGGTGAATGAAAAAGGAGCCAAGGGAATCAAGATATACCTCCGACTCTTCAGATTCATACACGCTAAACGTGTCACCAGCGGTGGAAGTCTCTTTGCTTCTCTTCATTGCTTTGGTCTTGGCCATAGCCTTCTTGGCGGCTTTCTCACCATATCTCTTATCCCAGAAAGCGGACCCAGCCTGAGAAAGTTTACAATAAAAGTTAGAATTTCCAGGTTTTATGAGCACTAAGGTAACAAGTGTGAAAACCGGATAAGCATACCTCCGGTGCCGGGTTAAGGACGCAGAAGGGATTCAGACCCACTCTGCTGCAGCTTTCAAATGGCTCACTGAGAAGAGTCTTGGTCATATCATTGATAGCCTTCTCAGTCAAACGCTTTGAGTTGTAGCAAAGCGGGTCTTTGGTATCACCAGTGTATGAGCACATTAAACCGGGCCAGCGGCTTAAGGGTATGATTCTCCAAGCTACCCAACACCAAACTAGATCAATTCCAGTTAATCCGTTGCCCGGTAATGCCCTAACCTTGGAAAAGTTAGGCATAAGCTTAGCCCATTCAGTAGTGGTAATCCAGCCAGGAAGAGGATGTTTCGGGTTGACCCGTTGGTCATGAAAGCTGGGCAAAGGATTTTCATCACCAGGAGAAGTATCCTTGCAGTAAAACCAGGTTTGATTCCAATCTTTGGGATGGCTTGGAAGCGAAGCATAAGGGAAAATGGCGTCTATGCGATGCTGAATTGAAATCCCTCCGAGTTCTTGGTAGGGGCCGTTAGTAAACTCATTCTGGCGGTTCAGATAGAAATATTCTCTGAAGAGGTTAACACTGGGTTCTTCCTGAAGGTATACTTCACAGAAGACCTCGAAGTTGCAAATATTGGAGATGGAGTTGGGCCCGATATCTTGAGGGTGAAGTTTCATGAAGTGCAGGACATCATGGAAGAATATTGACCCGGGTGGTGAAAATCCCAAGGTCATGTGATCAGTGAAAACGATAACTTCATCGGGTTGCGGCTGAGGTTTGTGTCGGATATCGGGTTCCGGCAAAAACCTTCAGGTTCGAACACTAGGGTGCGCATGAAGATCTTCTCCCTACCGAAACGCGCCCTCAGCCTCGCCGCGATATCTAAGCTAGATCGATGAACAACACAAGAGACACAAGATTTATACAGGTTTGGGCCACCGTTGTGGTGTAATACCCTACTCCTGTGTGTGGTGGCGGATTTCCTCTTGGGCTGATGATGAAAAGTACAGGGGAAGAACCGCCTCGCGAGGAGAGGTGTTCTTGTGCTTGGTGGTGTCCTTGAGGAGGAATCGATCTGTCCCCTCTATGGTGGTGGCTAGCCCAATTTATAGAGGCCCTGGTCCTCTTCCCAAATATTGAGCGGGAAGGGATCCAACAACGGCCATTTTGAAGGGGAACAGCTAGTACAAACTATCCTGACAAAAGGTGGTCTTCGCCTGCCAAAGGTGCTGGTGATGACGCTGTCTTGCGCTCCATTGTGACCTCCGTCCTGCCGCTTTGCTGGTCTTGGTCTCGTTGCACCAATATTGAAACCTTTGCCTGATGCCTCGGTACTTCGCTCCTGCGCTTGCCCCCTTTGCACCAAAGAGGAAACGAGGACACTACGCGGGCACGCCTGCCTGGCCTAGATCGTCATGGCTTGCATCATGGGCACCTCGGGAGGTACACCTTGCCTTGATCTCTCCGCCTCCTCGCGAGCCTGCCTGGCGAGGCCACTCCTGATGAGGCCTTGTGTCGTCCACCCCGCGAGGCTTGGCCCCTCGCGAGGGTCTTTAGTGCTTGGTGGATGAAGACTGGCCATACTGGGCCACCGATTGAGCCACGCAGCAGGCCACAGGCAGGCAAGTCTGGGGACCCCCGTTCCCAGAACGGCGACAGTAGCCCCCGGGCCCAAGGCGTGCTCGGACTTGGCTTAGCAGCGAAGCCAAAGGGCAAGTGCGGAGCACCGTGGTCCCCCACAGCCTGCGGCCTTGGTCGACGTGTGGTGACTAATTGGACATGGGCGTCTCCACTTCGCCACGCTGCCCCAATATTGTAGGACCTTGAGAAGAGGTGTCTAGAGGGGGGGGTGATTAGACACTAAGTACCAAAGTTGCAGTTTTTAGGCTTCTTTAAATTTAAGTGGAGTTTAGGCATAAATTTAACATTCACAACACATAGCAAGCAAGCATGCAAAGAGTATATAGGAAGCAGAAAATAAAGCATGCAACTTGCAAGAATGTAAAGGGAAGGGTTTGGAGGATTCAAACGCAATTGGAGACACGGATGTTTTTGGCGTGGTTTAGATAGGTGGTGTTATCATACATCCACGTTGATGGAGACTTCAACCCATGAAGGGTAACGGTTGCGCGAGTCCACGGAGGGCTCCACCCACAAAGGGTCCACGAAGAAGCAACCTTGTCTATCCCACCATGGCCGCCGCCCACGAAGGACTTGCCTCACTAGCGGTAGATCTTCACGAAGTAGGCGATCTCCTTGCCCTTACAAACTCCTTGGTTCAACTCCACAATCTTGTCGGAGGCTCCCAAGTGACACCTAGCCAATCTAGGAGACACCACTCTCCAAGAAGTAACAAATGGTGCGTTGATGATGAACTCCTTGCTCTTGTGCTTCAAATGATAGTCTCCCCAACACTCAACTCTCTCTCATAGGATTTGGATCTGGTGGAAACAGGGTTTGACTGGAAAGCAACTTAGGGAAGGCTAGAGATCAAGATTCATATGGTAGGAATGGAATATCTTGGCCTCAACACATGAGTAGGTAGTTCTCTCTCAGAAATAGGATGCTGGAAATGTAGGTTCAGTCTGATGGCTCACTTTACGAATGAAGAGGAGGTGGAGGGGTATATATAGTCTCCACACAAAATCTAACCGTTACACACAATCTACCAAACTTGGTGGGATCGAATCGTTAAACTCGGTGAGACCGATTTAGCAAATAATGTGACCGTTAGGGTTTTCGGTGGGACCGGAATGCAACTTGGTGGGACCGATTCGGTTAGGGTTAGGGCATAAAGTAATCTCGGTAAGACCGATTACACAAACTCGGTGGGACCGATTTTGGTAATAAGCTTTCCAGAGAGTTGGTCAGGCAAACTCGGTTTCACCGATTATCAAACTCAGTGGGACCGATTTTGATAATAAGTTAACCAGAGAGTTTGCATTGTAATCTTGGTAGTACCGATTGCTCAAACTCGGTGAGACCGATTTTGATAATGGACATAACAGAGAGATTACAATCCCATCTCGGTGATACCGAGATCCCTATCGGTGAGACCGATTTGCCTAGGGTTTGTGGCAGTGGCTAAGACATCAAAACTCGGTGGCGCCGGATAGAAAGAACCACTGGGGCCGAGTTTGACTTTAGGTTTAGGACATATGTGGATATGAGAAAGTGGTTGAAGGTTTTTGGAGCATATCACTAAGCACATGAAGCAAGAGGCTCATTAAGCAACACCTCATCCCTCCTTGATAGTATTCGCTTTTCCTATAGACTCAATGTGATCTTGGATCACTGAAATGTAAAATGAAGAGTCTTGAGCTTGAAGCTTGAGCCAATCCTTTGTCCTTAGCATCTTGAAGGAGTTCCCACATCCTTTAGTCCATGCCACTCCATTGTTGAACTTATCTGAAACATACTAGATAAAAGTGTTAGTCCAACAAGAGATATGTTGTCATTAATTACCAAAACCACCTAGGGAGCACTTGTGCTTTCAATCTCCCCCTTTTTGGTAATTGATGGCAACATACATCAAAGCTTTAGATAAAGATATAAAGAATAGCAAGTAAAGCTTTGGAAAGACATGTAACAAGCATAGGCTCCCCCTACATGTATGCAATCATGTGAATATGAAATGTAGAAGCATGTGAGAGCATAACCATGATAGAGCAGGCAATGTGTTACATGTATCTTGGCCATATGCATCAGAGCAAAAAGTATTAAAGGAAATACCTTCATGCCCATGAGTCCTTCTTGCAAACAGTATGTACATCAGCAAGAATTCCTCATACACATGATTGTGATGCATATACTTACCTTGTAGTCTTGAGTAGGCTTAGGATGGAATGAACCTGTGAAAATAAGGTTAGATAACACAGATGCATCTACTAGCCAGAGCAAATAGAAGAAACCACAAGAATACCAAGACTGGGATGACATGTAGGGACTGAGTACTAAGTACTACATTGGATTAGACATGTCCCCAAGAGTAAAGATATGCAATGAATTTAAATGATCTCTTTCCCTTAGATGTCTGGCTCCCCCTGAATCTAGCATGGGATACTGGGAGAAGATAGGGAACAGAGAATCAGAGCTGAAAGATATAAATGAACAGAGCTAATGCAAACTAATGCAAGTAAGCACATATGAACATGTCTTTCCCCTCAAGAAGACATGTGGCATCTTTCCTCTTAAACACCAAGCATCTGGGATCCTTGAGAAATACATTCTATTAGTATTCTCTCCCCCTGGAGATCTCTCTCTCTCCCTTTGAAGGATCTTCTCTCTCTCCCTCTGAGATGTGATCTCTCTCTCTCTAAATGATAAGCTTTGATGTGATCTCTCTCTCCCCCTTTGACATCAATTTCCAAGAAGGGCTTGATAAAGATGTAATCTCTCTCTCTCCCTCTCTGGAATTTTACGTGAATGGGTTTGATCCTTGAGTCACAACATAAAGCAATGATAAAAATGTGATGCTTGTAGAGGACAAGATTCATTGAGTGGAGCTGGATCAGAAGAAACACAGAATATGTGGCAAAGAGTTTTTCCTGTTATGAAATCGGTGGCACCGAGTGGTATGCTTCGGTCGTACCGAAAAGATTCGGTTGGACCGAAAATAACAAATCGGTGTAACCGAGTTCATCGTAGAGAAAACACTTGTCACCTCAGCTCACTAGACTAGTAAGATCTCACAAAGATTTGCAAGGAATTAACTGAAAAATGTGCAAGGAATTAGATGCAGAAAATGCAGAGAAAACAGAAAGAAATCTAGATGAAGTTTTTTTTTTGAAATGGGAAACACATATGCATGAGTCAAATGCGAAAAATCAGAAAAGAACACAGGAGAACTTCATCTAGAGATGGTCGGCAACAAAGTCACCTATATTAGAGTATATTGACTTAGGAGTCAAGTGAGATCACTTGATTATAGGCCATACTCATTGTTTAAGCTCAAAATGGGGTTACCATTTTTCGTTTAAGCATCTTGATGTATTCACATCTTGTCGAGTTGCTTTAACTCATGACTCGGGGTAAAGCTTCTCTAAGATGGAATAACATACCTCGGTTGGTGGTGATGTCCATGTAGTTGAACTTGCGTGGGTTGCTCAAGGTTGATGTAGCTCATCAAGAATTTGGAGCACCACTTGGAATTTGAGTCCATCTACCTACATGGGTTAGTTCTTGCAAGGAAGAGCACTTGTGTATCCAAAAATGACACTCATGAAGCTTAACATAGAATTTGTCAAAGGATATGTTCGAATGGTTTCGTGCTTCCTTGTCTTCAACCACCATTGTATAGAGACTTGGTGATGTAGAGATTGCTCAAGATATGAGTAGGTTACAATCTCATGGAATTTGATTCAACCAAGTACCTACATGGGTTAGATAACATGCAAGATACAAATATATCCAAGACATAAGATTTTCATCATAAGAGAAATATCAAGGATTAGTCATAAGCTCATGTATTGCATGTATCCAATGGAGTTTCTACTCCAAGTTTGAAGCATCAATGATGTTCAATTCTCCTCTTAACCTGCAAAACACTTTCTCATCAAGAGGTTTAGCGAATATATCCGCTAATTGCTTTTCGGTGCGAACATGCTTAAGATCAATGTCACCCTTAGAAACATGATCTCGAATGAAATGATGACGAACTTCAATATGCTTAGTTCGAGAATGTTGCACGGGATTATGACCAATTTTGATAGCACTTTCATTGTCACAAAGAAATGGAACATGTCTCACATATATCCCATAATCTTTAAGAGTTTGGGTCATCCAAAGTAATTGAGCACAACATGATCCAGCGGCAATATATTCCGCTTCGGTGGTGGATAAGGATACCGAGTTTTGTTTCTCGGAGGACCAAGACACAAGAGATCTACCAAGAAATTGACAAGTACCCGAAGTGGACTTTCTATCAACCTTGTCTCCGGCATAGTCCGAGTCGGAACAGGCAACAAGATCGAAAGAGGCCCTCTTAGGATTCCAAATGCCAAAATTTGGTGTATGGATTAAGTATCTCACTATCCTTTTCATGGCCTTAAGATGACATTCTTTAGGAGGAGCTTGATATCGTGCACATATGCACACAATTAGCATAATATCGGGACGTGAAGCACATAGATATAACAATGAACCAATCATAGAGTGATAAACCTTTTGATCAACCAGTTCACCATCTTTGGTTAAGTCAAGATGTCCACTAGTAGGCATGGGTGTAGTCATACCTTTGCATTCTTGCATATTGAACTTCTTGAATAAGTCCTTGGTGTACTTTGTTTGCGAGACAAAAGTACCTTCCTTAGTTTGCTTGATTTGCAAACCAAGAAAGAATTTGAGTTCACTCATCATAGACATCTCAAACTTCTCCGACATTAGCTTCCCAAACTTTTCACTAAAATGAGGGTTAGTTGAACCAAATATAATATCATCAACATAAATTTGGCACACAAAGAGTTCACCATTAACCCTTTTAGTAAAAAGAGTAGAATCAATTTTCCCAATTTCAAAGCCTTTTTTAATAAGGAACTTGGTCAAGCATTTATACCATGCTCTAGGAGCTTGTTTAAGTCCATAAAGAGCTTTGTGAAGTTTGTAAACATGATTGGGTTTCTTAGGATTGACAAAGCCGGGAGGTTGTTTAACATAAACTTCCTCCTCTATTTCACCATTTAGAAAAGCACTTTTAATGTCCATTTGGTACAAGGTGATATCATGGTGATTAGCATAGGCAAGTAAGATGTGAATGGACTCAAGTCTAGCAACGGGGGCGTAAGTCTCACCATAGTCCATACCTTCGACTTGTGTGTAGCCTTGGGCGACGAGACGTGCTTTGTTGCGAACTACTTGTCCATCTTCATCTTGCTTGTTGCGAAACACCCATTTGGTACCGATGATGTTGTGGTTGTTGTCGGGCTTCTCAACCAATGTCCAAACTTGGTTCCTCTCAAAGTTGTGTAGCTCTTCATGCATAGCATTTATCCAATCCAGATCTTCCAATGCTTCTTCGACCTTCATAGGTTCAATGCTAGAGATGAAATAATAGTTTTCACAAAAGTTAGCTAAATGAGTTTTAGAGCGAGTGATTCTCCCGGTTTGAATATCATTGTAGATTTGTTCTACGGGATGGTCTTTAGCAATTCTTGCTCGAACTCGTGAAAGCTTTTGCTTGGGTCTTCGTTGAACATCTTCTTCATCTTGTTCTTCTTCTTGGCCTTCTTCATTGTTGGCGTTGTCGTTCTCTTGTCGTGGTGGAGAAGGAGGTTGTTGATGTTCATCTTGATGCACTTCCTCGTTTTCTTCATCTTGGTGTGTCCCACTTGTGGATGCTTCCATATCAACTCTTGGTTCACCTTGTCGTGAAGTAGAAGCTTCCACTTGGACAGACGAGGTACTCTCCTTCACCTCCGTTGGACGGACCTTGCCAATAGACAAGTCTTGGATTGCTTCCGAAGGATCTTTGTCTCCTACATCAATTGGCAATTGCTCTACTTGCGAGCCATTAGATTCATCAAACTTCACATCTACCGTCTCTTCAACCTTTCGGGTGAAATTGTTGTAGACACGGTAAGTGTGAGAGTTTGAGCCATAACCTAGTAGGAAACCTTCATGAGACTTAGGAGCAAATTTAGAACGACGATGCTTATCAAGAATGTAGCACTTTGAGCCGAATACTCGAAAGTATCCAACTTGGGGTTTGTTACCGGTGAGGAGCTCGTATGCCGTCTTGCCGAGTAGCTTGTGAAGATACAAGCGATTTGTTGCATGACAAGCTGTCTCAACCGCTTCTGCCCAAAAGTGCTTCGGCGTCTTGTACTCATCAAGCATCGTTCTCGCCATTTCGATGAGCATCCAGTTCTTCCTCTCAACAACTCCATTTTGTTGAGGTGTGTACGTAGCCGAGAACTCGTGTGAAATCCCTTCTTCGTCAAGAAAGGTGTCCACATTTGCGTTCTTGAACTCCGTTCCATTGTCGCTGCGAACCTTCTTGATCTTCACTTCAAATTGGTTTTGGGCCTTCCTAGCGAAGTTTTTGAAGATCTTTTGGACCTGTGATTTATCATCGAGAAAGAACACCCACGTAAATCTGGAAAAATCATCAACTATAACTAGACCAAAAGAATTTCCACCGAGACTCTTGTATGAGTTGGGACCAAAGAGATCCATGTGAAGTAGCTCGAGTGGTCTCTTCGTGGTCATGATGTTCTTCACGGGATGCCTTCCTCCAACCTGTTTACCTGCTTGACAAGCACTTCAAAGTCTATCCTTATCAAATATGACATCATTAACTCCAAGGATATGATTCCCCTTAATAAGCTTGTCAAGGTTTCGCATACCAACATGACCTAATCGTCTATGCCATAACCAGCCTTTTGAGGATTTAGCAATGAAGCAAGTTTTAGGTTGAGCCTTTTTAGTGAAATCAACAATGTATATATCACCTCTACGTATGCCGGTAAAGACCATTTTATGATTATCTCGACGAAACACTTGGCAATCTATTTCAGTAAATAGAACATTGAAACTGAAATCAGCAAGTCTAGATACTGAAAGTAAGTTGTAACCAACAGATTCAACGAGCATAACATTTTGTATGGAGCTATCATGTGATATGGCCACCTTACCGAGGCCAACCACCTTACCCTTTGACTTGTCACCGAAAGTGACATACTTTCGAGGACTATCATTATCAGCAAGCTCACGAAACATGTCTTTATCTCCGGTCATGTGATCGGTACATCCACTATCAAGAACCCATTCCTTTCCTCCTGACATATATCCCCGAAGATTTGCCATAAGACCAAAATGTCTCATTGCATCATCAAGATCGAAGTCAATATCATCATCCTCATCATAGTATCCATGTTCAACATCGTCATGTGGTGGATCAAATCCTAGAGAGGGTGATTCATTAGAATGAGTTTGACAATAATCTTGTCTATGAATTCTTATAGCTTCGGAAATAATGTCAATAATAATACCAACATTTCCTTTGGCACGCATAAGGTTTGTAAGCTCAAATAGACGATCACCAAACATAGGATCACTAGTATTCATTTTACTCAAAGAAATAGACTTATGGAGAATTTCATCTAGATTTTTCAAGGAATAATCAGGAAATCTTTCCTCAAGAAATTTCCATATGGTGTGGGCACACTCAAGAGTAGGCAGTTTTATAATCAAGTTTCTAGGCAAGCCTCTAGTGATAAGATTAACAGTTCTAACATTCCTAATCATGTCAATAGACTCATCAAGTGTAGGATGCATAGGATCAACACAAGGTGCACAACGGCTAGCAATGTACTTGTTCAAATGATATTGATTGAAAATTACAAGCATCTCATTTTTCCACTCATGAAAATACTCTCCATCAAGAATAGGCACTCTATGTCTAAGACTCCCCAAAGTAGACTCATCCATCTTCCTCCAATGGTGATTAAACCAAAGCAATGGAGACCAATGCTCTGATACCACTTGTAGGACCTTGAGAAGAGGTGTCTAGAGGGGGGTTGATTAGACACTAAGTACCAAAGTTGCAGTTTTTAGGCTTCTTTAAATTTGAGTGGAATTTAGGCATAAATTTAACATTCACAGCACATAGCAAGCAAGCATGCAAAGAGTATATAGGCTGTGGAAAATAAAGCATGCAACTTGCAAGAATGTAAAGGGAAGGGTTTGGAGGATTCAAACGCAATTGGAGACACGGATGTTTTTGGCGTGGTTCCGATAGGTGGTGCTATCGTACATCCACGTTGATGGAGACTTCAACCCACGAAGGGTAACGGTTGCGCGAGTCCACGGAGGGCTCCACCCACGAAGGGTCCACAAAGAAGCAACCTTGTCTATCCCACCATGGCCGCCGCCCACGAAGGACTTGCCTCACTAGCGGTAGATCTTCACGAAGTAGGCGATCTCCTTGCCCTTACAAACTCCTTGGTTCAACTCCACAATCTTGTCGGAGGCTCCCAAGTGACACCTAGCCAATCTAGGAGACACCACTCTCCAAGAAGTAACAAATGGTGCGTTGATGATGAACTCCTTGCTCTTGTGCTTCAAATGATAGTCTCCCCAACACTCAACTCTCTCTCATAGGATTTGGATCTGGTGGAAACAGGGTTTGACTGGAAAGCAACTTGGGGAAGGCTAGAGATCAAGATTCATATGGTAGGAATGGAATATCTTGGCCTCAACACATGAGTAGGTAGTTCTCTCTCAGAAATAGGATGCTGGAAATGTAGGTTCAGTCTGATGGCTCACTTTACGAATGAAGAGGAGGTGGAGGGGTATATATAGCCTCCACACAAAATCTAACCGTTACACACAATCTACCAAACTCGGTGGGACCAAATCGTTAAACTCAGTCAGACCGATTTAGCAAATAATGTGACCGTTAGGGTTTTCAGTGGGACCGGAATGCAACTTGGTGGGACCGATTCGGTTAGGGTTAGGGCATAACGTAATCTCGGTAAGACCGATTACACAAACTCGGTGGGACCGATTTTGGTAATAAGCTTTCCAGAGAGTTGGTCAGGCAAACTCGGTTTGACCGATTATCAAACTCGGTGGGACCGATTTTGATAATAAGTTAACCAGAGAGTTTGCATTGTAATCTCGGTAGTACCGATTGCTCAAACTCGGTGAGACCGATTTTGATAATGGACATACACAAAGAGATTACAATCCCATCTCGGTGAGACCGAGATCCCTATCAGTGAGACCGATTTTCCTAGGGTTTGTGGCAGTGGCTAAGACATCAAAACTCGGTGGCGCCGGATAGAAAGAATCAGTGGGACCGAGTTTGACTTTAGGTTTAGGACATATGTGGATATGAGAAAGTTGTTGAAGGTTTTTGGAGCATATCACTAAGCACATGAAGCAAGAGGCTCATTAAGCAACACCTCATCCCTCCTTGATAGTATTGGCTTTTCCTATAGACTCAATGTGATCTTGGATCACTGAAATGTAAAATGAAGAGCCTTGAGCTTGAAGCTTGAGCCTATCCTTTGTCCTTAGCATATTGAAGGAGTTCCCACATCCTTTAGTCCATGCCACTCCATTGTTGAACTTATCTGAAACATACTAGATAAAAGTGTTAGTCCAACAAGAGATATGTTGTCATTAATTACCAAAACCACCTAGGGAGCACTTGTGCTTTCAAATATCCGCCTGGCTAGGCGGCCACGATGCTCTACACAGTTATTTCCTCCTAGCTGGCAGCGTGCTTCCTATTCCCCTTTCTTCCTCGTCTCTCTGCTTCCGCTCCCAATCTGACTTGGCCTCTGCTCCCACCATTGCCATGGCGCCAACTAGCAAGGAAAAGGGGAAGAAGCCTCTATCCCCAACCAGTTCGTCCCCGATAATCGGGGCCGCTGTTGGCCGGTCGCTGGTGCTAAACCTGGAGGCCCTTGGCAAGGTCTGCCCTGCGCTCGCTTCCAGCTTCAACGAGTGCAGAAAAAGACGATGGACTGGCCTGCATCCCATGCCTCCATTGACAGGATAGTCACTGAGGTTTGATTCTTCGTCGACGCCATGTGGGCTTGCCTGGTTCCCCCTTTCTCCGCCTTCTTCAATGCAGTGCTTTCCCATTATCAGATCCATATGATGCATCTTGATTCCCAATCTGTTACTCTTCTCGCCGTCTTCACCTTTCTTTGTGAAGCCATGGTGGGCATTGCTCCTTCCGTCGCCCTCTTGAGCCACTTCTTCTCGCTACGCCTGACCGACCCCTCATAGTGCTCGGGGTGCGTGAGCTTCCAGGCCGTGGAAGAGACGGTTGCCCTGGGGATTGATTTTGTCCTCCCGCCGTCCACGAGCGGGTTCTGGCCGCGGTGGTTGTATGTGGATGTTGGAGTGCTCAGCCCTCTGCTCTCACCTTCGTCGCTGCCCGCTGTCCCCGATCCCGGCTGGGGCCATGAGAGACTCGTGAGCCCCCGGCTCTCCTGGTACCACCTAAGGAGGTTGAGAGACCTTGGTGTGACTGCGCCTCGAGAGGTGAAGGAGTTCCTCCAGTGCCGCATTGCTCCTCTCCAGCGCCATTCCCGACCGATGTGGACCCTGACCGGCGACCGGGACCGCATGAGGCTTCAGGAGACAAAACTTGCACCAGAAACACTGAGGACGGTGCTTGAGGTCTTGTCTGGCGACCCCTCGCCGGGCGATATACGGCACGGGGGTAGCCTCCTGTATCTCTGCTCGAACAGGGCTGAGTTCCTGGGACAGATGCCTCTCTTTGACGAATGGGGATTGCGTCCGGCTGGCCTTACGGGGCCTTGCGAGAATCCTGTCGCTGTGGCTCCCTTCCTCGCTGCCAGCACCGATCTTGCCCCAAGAGTGGGGGCGGGGAGGCAAGCATCACTTAAGGCTGGAGGCTCGGATGTCGTGGCGCCGACGCTGCATGGGGTTCTCGAAGCGCCATCCTTTGGAGCTTGTGAAGCCCGCCCTGAGGCGGTCGTTGATGGGGGTATGCAGCCCGCGGCTCTCGAGGCCGGAGTTCCTGAGGCCGCGACAGGCCATCAGGAGGTGGTGCCTGAGCGCTCCCCTCAGTCGGGCACCACTGAGGTCGGCCACCTGGGTGCTTATCCATCCGTGCCACGCACTGGTCCTCACGTCGAGCGCCTAGGTCGATTCTGCATGGACTTCACCGCACTCCGCAAGAGGAAGGAATCTTCGAGTTGTAGTGGTCGCATCTTCCGACCGTTGAAGCATAAGAAGTACTTCGCCATAGACGAGTAACTACCTCATCCTTGTAGTTCTTCTGTTGCTGCTCCCTTTCCTGACTGTGACTCTTCAGGATCCCTCCTGCGAAGCCTGCGGAGTCTCCCAAGAAGCAGCCTCCTCCGTCCTTGCCTTCATCGCTAGCCTTGAGCGTCCCGAGCCTGCATGCTGCCCCTGACGCGGGGTCAGCCGGAGAAGCAGGCCTGCCCGCAGGGTGTCTCGAGCCTATGCCCTTGCTGCCTTTCCTTCGCAACCCTTCCTAGAGAGCAATCAGCTTGCCCAGGGTTCCTCCTCTGGTCGTGGACGATGAATGGTTGGCATCGATCCTTGGCTCTTCTTCGGGGGATGATCCTGCGCCGGTCCAAGTCCCTTGCGGGGCCCGACCAGCGATCGTGGGGGCGCCAGCCCCCAGCCCCCTGCCTAGTGGGGGCGAACTGCTTCAGGGCCCGCCGTGAGCGCTATATACGGAGGATGACATCGACAGCGTGCTCAAGCTTGCGCGCAAACAAAGCATCGTTCGCCACGAGTTCCTCCGGAAGGCGAGGGATGCGATGGGCCAGCTTGGTGGAGAGCTTGCGGATGTGGATGCGCGCCTTAAGGCCGAGGGCCTACGGCTGATTGAGGAGCGGCGCAAGCTAAAGGTGGCCATCAACCTCGCGCGCCACCAGCGCGAGCTTGACAACGCGAATGCCGTGGCGTCCCTTGCAGCCTCGCGAGAGGCCTGCTCCCTAGCTCTGGAGGAGTCTTAGGAAGCAGATTATCATCGTGAGATCGAGGAGAAGCGTGCGTGGGAGCTCCAAGCCTGGAGCGCCTCCCTGGAGCAGCAAGTGGAGCTGCGTCAGGCCGCCCTTGCGTCGCTGAAGGGGACGCCGGTCGAGGAGGAGGAGGAGCTCCGGAGGCGTGAGGAAGCGCTGACGCTGGAGGCCGTTAAGTGCAATCTTGACCTTGAGTGGTTGGAGACGAGGGAGAGCCAGGTTACCCAGGCGGAGGACGATGTTGGCGCGCGCGAGGCTCGAATCCCGGAGGAGGTCGACCGCTGCGTGGCAGAGGCTTGCGCAGATCTTGTGAGTAGGTATGACTTGAAGCTGAAGATGGTTGACACCGAAGCTGGGTGGCCCCGTGCCTACGAAAGGCATCAATGGCCACCGTCGTGGCAAAACATAAACGGTCCCAAACGCGGACATGTGCACATAACCAAACTCGGACTCACAAGGACATGTGCACATAACCAAACTCGGACTCACAAGGCTTATGTCCGCCTACCTGATCAGGATAGTGCGCGCCCATAACCTTCCCTCATTGGAGGCACCGGCGAGAGGCATGACAATAGACCCAGTTAGGTCCTTCCGTAAAGGCAAATGTGATTACACTGGTCAGCTCGGTTCAGTGGCACCATGACTCAGCCAACAGTTGTTCAAGTTCATTATTATCCGGTTAAACTTGAATGCCATAGGTTGAGCCATAATAAACTAACATGATGCAACAACGATGCATGAACATGACTAGTACAAATGCCCGTGCGTTGCAACATGCAAAAAAATCACAAAACCTGCTACACATGCCATTACTCACATTTCTTATATTCATTTCTGATAAATGTAGTACTACATTTAAATTGATTATCATTTTTCGAAGCATGAATTTTGGACATCAAAAAATCACCATGATGTCCTTCATTTGATGGAAGAGTAGTGGTGCATGGATTAGTCTAATTAATCACTTTCATATTTTGCTCTTTGGAAAAACTATGTGATGCAAAGTGTGAAAAAGAAATATCAGATGTTCCTTCCCAAAGTAAGCATGACTCAAGATCTACACAAATCCATACCCTCTATTTCAACACACATCCATTTGTATTGCCACTTATTATTGCCCTTTCCGTCCTTGGCCTTCGAAACGTTCGGCCCGGCTAAGCTTAGCCGCTCGCTCGACCTTGTCGGAGCGTCCATGTCGTCCATCGGTCGACCAC
This sequence comes from Triticum aestivum, assembly GCF_018294505.1. Classification (NCBI taxonomy): domain Eukaryota; kingdom Viridiplantae; phylum Streptophyta; class Magnoliopsida; order Poales; family Poaceae; genus Triticum; species Triticum aestivum. The sequence continues at coordinate 161,150,552 of NC_057804.1, read as the reverse complement.
GTCGGCGTATTAACCCTGCGAGCTCTTTCTCAAACCTCCTCTGCTAGTTTCTACGGCTCCTAATGGTTGTTCCAAACAATACATAATTATAATCTAAATTATGTTGCATTTATTTTTGATTTTGAGTGCCTTTTATCAATATGGATTTAAAGTTAATGTTAAAGTTATTTAAAAAATACATAATAATTTATAATCAAATAATTTCTCCACCATATAAAATCTAAAATAAATATTTTAAACTTCCACTTTGAAAGATTAAACTAAAGCATTAAGTATATGCTGGTCACCTTAAATTCAACCAGAATATTGTTTTCAAAGTCAAGTAATTCTAATATTTTTTAGAACAATAGTAGCTTAATTTTGAGTTAAAATAAGTAGGATATTTTTTCAGTATTTATAAGAGAATTCATGTACTGCTGGCTGTTGCTGATTTACAAGGTGATCACTCATGGGATCGATGTACATATCTGTAGTTAATCTATATTAGCGCGCGCACACACATTTACCTTGGGTGTTTCCTCACGGCACCGTACCTGGTGGAGGTAGACTTGGACTGTGTTCAGGTAGAGCATCGTCGCCATCAAAGATAGATGGCAATCAGAGCAGCGGAATTACATATGCCTGGGAGAAAGACATCCATTGTAGAGTGAAATCTCCTTTTGTTTTTCTCTGATTGTAAGAAACAGTGGGGAATGCTGACAATCACACAAAAAGATCAAAACCATATTGCATACCTGAGTGTCTGGATGTGACTACGAATTACAAATCAGGGTGGATGATCATGTAGGTTCTCATTCACAAATCAGCATGGTGCGAAAAGCAGAATGAGATAAAGCCTGGAAATAGGAAATATCGGACCAGCAAGGAGCAGTCATTACCTTGCTACCGGCCTTTGCATACATAACTGAAAGTGGGATCGGTATTACTTAAATGGTGAAAAAAAATCTTCTAACAATAGCAGTCATTAAAGAAACATGAACAGTTTGTGCATAACTTGGCTATTAGCCTTGGCACGAATTGATTAAAAGTGTTATTAGTAAGACAATTACATTATTAAAAACTAAAAGCTTTTACAAAATAATGGCAAAACTGCATACACAAAAGACAACTTTCATAGCCAGATATATTATCTAATTGACTTGATTTTCTATGCTTCGACATCGTGGACATAGGGACGGACTCGTACGCATCTAGCCTGCAATCTACACTTTGCACAACGCCATTGGCAGCTACACCAGAGCGAACCGCTGTGCAACTTCTCGTCGGTTCTCTTCTTCTATGTCCCAGCTCATGACAACTTGTAGAAGGAATGCTACATCCGTTTTTCCACAACCTAAAATGAAAAAACTTGGCAGCAAAGGAAAATGTCAAGGAATGAGAAAGATGACATGTCTCTGTCTAAATAGCATAGTTAGTATTACAACAAACAAACCCGCACCAGCTGCCCTAACTGGACCTTCAAATCAAGACCTAGTTTAATATGATCTGGCCAAACTAATCAGTCAATTCATGGAACATATAGTTAATTTTCTATAAGGAAACATATAGTTAGATTGTCCGCTTAAGATCGAATACTGTTTGAAGGGACTGACCAATCTACATAAATCATGAACACATTTTCTACATTTCCTAACTAAAACAACAATGGCTGACCATTGGCTTACGCATACTGTAATAAAAATTGCAAATTGCGGACAAGTGTTGGCCCGGCGTTGGTTTTTGATGACCATATAAATTTACTTTGGTGAAAATAAAATTTCAGTCATAGTGATAGCTCCAGCCTCGAGATAAGAACCAAAAATGTAGTCTCATTGGTTATAAACATCGAGCAGTCCAAAAAGTTGTCGGCTCCAAAGCAGTACGGAACATCATCATAATCAGATATATCCCGAGAATACTAAAGTCCAGATGGGATCAAGAGGAAGAGTCATGCTGGTGGTTGGGTTTATTTTTCTTTTCTCTCGCATGTACCCCTTGTGGTTCACTTAATATGAGGACTGCGGGTCGACCCGTGCATTGCGGCAGGAAAACACAATGCCCAAGGTGTGAGAACAAATATGATAAAGACAGAAGTACCCTCAGGAATTCTTGAGCCGAATCTTCGCGAGCCTATCTTTCAACATGGCATTGTCTAGAGATTTGGGTCTAGGGTTTGTCCAGAGTGAGGTTATATGTGGGGATTTGGGCTGGGTTTCAGGGATGCCAACTCGGATATAATTTACCATTTTGTGGAGGAAATGTTCCCAAAAGAAGTCTGATATTTCTTGAGTCAAAACAGATAATTCTGAAATATTTCAGATATCATTAACATACATGTGACTGCAGGAACAGGGTGGGATTTTTTAACCAAAATCAAGCTTGCTCAAATCCCTGTTTGATTTGAAAATTTAACTCAAGCCTTGCATAATCACGAGTTTAACTCTCACATATGCATGTAGAAGAAAACCTAGACAAACCTTGCAGCGGGCATCCTATTTGAGAAAGTCCTGCCGTGCCGAACCTGAGACTCACACAGACTGATGAGCTCATTTAGTTCAAGAGGTAAATCACCATAAAGTTTGTTTCTTTTAAGAAAGCTGCAATTCAAATAGTAAGGTCAGTCAAGTTTTGAAGTTCGACGTAAATGAAAAAAAACATATATCAAAGTTCGCACGCACATAAATTCCAGGGATAAAATGTTTATTAGCTCTGATGGAATTGATCCATTTAAGTTATTGTACCCCAGATCCAACACCTTCAGCTCTCGTAAATCTACCATCTCTCTAGGGATAATACCATAGAACAAGTTCCTGTGCAGTATACTGTATGGGTGGAAGGAAAATAGATCAGAAAAGTTTGAAGGGCGAACATCATTTCACAAGTACATAAGATACAAAAAGTAATATTTGTAGACATAAGATGCTTTCCTGGTGAGTGCCTGAATGGGCATACAAAGATAAACAGATAGATTTACTATGGTACTAACAATAGGAAAACTACATAAAGCA